>NC_135235.1:264982352-265601199 GCF_051348905.1 Ranitomeya variabilis | reverse complement strand
ATTGCACAAAATTGGATTTTCAGAAAGGTTTGGTGCAGGAATTGCTACTATTAAATTACGTTACTATGAATGTGCCCATTGATTTCAGTTGGTGATTTAGAAGATTCAGTTTCAAAACAATCTTAAAGAGGTTGGCAGGCACATTAAAATTGATGTCCTATCCTTAACCCCTTAATAACAGCCAATACGTCTTTTAACTGACCTGAGATATAAGAGAATAGCGTCTCCATACAGGTGACAATCCAGCATCTGTCGGTTGTGCACTATAGCTGACAACTTGCTGCATCAGCCACGATCAGTGTTTGCACCGTCCAAATCTGTTTAACCCCTTAAATGCTGCTTTCAATAATGACTATATCATTATAAATGGTTAACAGACTGAGGGGGCTTCCTCCTAATCCCATTAGGTGCCCTCAGATCATGATTGTATGGTCCTGATGTTTGTGATTGGCAATTCATTACCAAATTCTGGCCTAAAGGTACCTTCACACGAAGCGACGCTGCAGCGACAGCGACAACGATGCTGATCGCTGCAGCGTCGCTGTTTGATCGCTGGGGAGCTGTCACACAGACCGCTCTCCAGCGACCAACGATGCCGAGGTCCCCGGGTAACCAGGGTAAACATCGGGTTACTAAGCGCAGGGCCGCGCTTAGTAACCCGATGTTTACCCTGGTTACCAGCGTAAAAGTAAAAAAAACAAACAGCACATACTTACATGCGTCCCCCAGCGTCTGCTTCCTGACACTGACTGAGCTCCGGCCCTAACAGCACAGCGGTGACGTCACCGCTGTGCTTTCACTTTCACTTTAGGTGCCGGCGCTCAGTAAGTGTCAGGAAGCAGACGCTGGGGGACGCATGTAAGTATGTGCTGTTTGTTTTTTTTACTTTTACGCTGGTAACCAGGGTAAACATCGGGTTACTAAGCGCGGCCCTGCGCTTGGTAACCCGATGTTTACCCTGGTTACCAGTGTAAAACATCGCTGGGTATCGTTGCTTTTGCTGTCAAACACAACGATACACGGCGATCGGACGACCAAATAAAGTTCTGGACTTTATTCAGCGACCAGCGACATCACAGCAGGATCCTGATCGCTGCTGCGTGTCAAACGAAACGATATCGCTAGCCAGGACGCTGCAACGTCACGGATCGCTAGCGATGTCGTTTCGTGTGAAGGTACCTTAAGAGTCTGCCGGCTGTTGTAACCTGTTCAGAAGTTAGAGGCATTTAGGTGGTAAAAATGCACATTGTCATTTCTGTCATACCACTTTGCATGAATTCCTAAAAAGCAATTGAAGGGTTAATAAACTACCTGACAGCAGTTTTCAATATGTCAGGGGGTGCTGTTTTTAAAATGGTATCACTTTGGGGGGTTTCCAAATATATGGGACCCCTAAAGGCACTTCAAACATGGCTAAGTCCCTAAAAAAATAAGTTTTGTAAATTTCCTTCAAAAAATGAAAAACTACCGCTACATTTTTAAACCTCCTAAAATGCTAACAAAATAAAAGAACATTTTACAAATGGTGGTGATGTAAAGCTGACATGAGGGAAATGTTATTCATTAATATTTTGCTGTGGTATGAATATCTGGATTAAAGAGATAATCATTCAAAGTTTGAAAATTGATAATTTTTTAACATTTTTCTCAAATTTCTGATCTTTTTTATAAATACAAAACATATTGACCTAAATTTACCATTATCATAAAGTATAATGTGTCACGAAAAAACAATCTCAAAATCACTGGAATTTGTTGAAGCGTTCCAGAGTTATTACCACATAAAGTGACACTGGTCAGATTTTGAAAATTTGGCTCCATCACTAAGGGGTTAAGGTAGGTCATCCATGTCTGATCGGTAAGGGTGAAACACCCAACACATCTGCCGAACAGCTGTTTCCAGTGTTGGCAGTGGCTGGAACTGCACATCTCTGTCGCTGCACATCCATCAACTATTGATTTAAATAGGGGGCAGATGTGCAGCACGCGACTGTGGCCACAATACAGTCGACAGAGCAGTTCTGACCGACATCGGGAACATCTGATCGGCGGGACTGCCAAGTGCCCTACCGCCACCGATCAGACATTGATGGTCTATCCTTAGGACAGGTCATCAATGTTAAACTCTTGGACAACCTCTTTAAGTATGATGCAAAGTGGAGAGCTGAGTACTTCATGACTTTACTCTGACTTCCTTTAGCTTCAGAAGCAGGCTCGATGAATAAAAAACACAAAACATAAAAACACTATAGACTGCCTACAAAACTCCATATCCTGTTGCACTTTTTTGTATATTTTTTAGAGTTCCTCCATTATCTATGTGGACACCTTCAAAGGATAATTTGCCCTGTACTACTCGCTGAAAGTAAATTAAAAAAAATGCGGCCATCTACTTTTCATTTCCTGAACATTCCATATAAGAAGGTTTTTGACAAATCGCTGAGATAATTTCTGCGAGTCCGAGGCTCCCGCTGCCTTTCTGAACTGTGATGTGATAGCGGCGGATGCATTAGGCGCTCTCGCCACGGCACAGACCACAGGATGTTTGTCATTGTGTGCAATCTTTCCATTCTCACTGAACTCATCCCGGAGGTTGAAGTTTTGCAGATTCCTTTTTGGTTCATACAAGGTAAATTACACAAAGCATTTTTTTTTTTAAATTTATGCTTTTTTAGTTGCACAACGGACACTGAACAGCATCTAAGTGAATTGTGCAGCCAATTCTCTGCCAAAATTCTGCGGATATTGTTTTTTCTCCTACACTGTATCTCTACCAAAAAAAGGGGGAGGAATATTTTTAGAAGAAAGAATGAAAATTGCTGAACGAATCATCAATGATCCAAAATACGCAAACAATCCAACATTGATGGCAACAAGCGTAGATGGAATGAAGAACTTATTACGGAGGGTCAAGATGGAAAACTCCAACAAGGGACTACTACTCAACACAAAGAAGACAAAGATAATGACCACAGCCAGGTACGACCAGGACACATGAGATGGATGGCGACATACTAGAAGTTGTAAAGGACGTCAACCTACTCGGATCAATGATCACTCAAGATGCAGCGATGACACCAGAAGTCAATAGGAGAATAGTTATGGGCAAATCAACAATGAAGTCATCGGACAAGTTCTTCAAATCAAGGAACATTTCACTGGTGACCAAGACGAGCCATACATAGTTGGTAGTAGTAACGTGGATGTGAAACCTGGGCAATAAACAAGACAGACATGGATGGCAAGAAGAACAGATCAATCTTGGAACAAATCAAGCCAGACATGTCACTGGAAACAAGGATCACCAAGCTACGTTTTGTCTACTGTAGACACATCAAAGACAACAATCACTGGAGAAGGACATCATGGTCAGAAGAATAGAAGGAACAAGGCGAAGAGAAAGACCAGCAACGGATGGCTTGATACTATCAAGATAACGGTGGAGAAGACCCTGGTGGACATATCTAGGCTTCCACAAGATCCATCTTCCTACAGAATGTTCATCTATTAAGTCTCCATGGCTCGAGATCAACCCAAAGGCCGTAAAATATATTTATATATTCTTAGAGTATTGCTTCACTCTCCATGTGATGCCAAAGGTACCCTGCCTGCTGTTATGTTCTGAGATGGACCCCTTAGAGACACTGTCAGACCTGATAACGGTGCAGCGGCCCTGGGTCCTGGTGCAGGACAACGTCCACCATCCAGGAGCTGCCGACAAGCTCCGGCCACATGAGGCTGAAACGATTGATGCAACTGAGCTTTTTTTTAATCTTCTGAGCAGTGTCCATATAGATGTGGTATCGCAGCGTTGGGAAGAATTGGTGTAATACATTTAAAATAGTATTTCTTTATCGCTTCATTGGGGGACACAGGACAACCATGGGTGTATGCTGCTGCTGCTAGGAGGCTGACACTATGCAAAAAAAGGAAAAGGCGTAGCTCCTCCCCGGCAGTATACACCCACCTTTGACGTCAAAGCTCAGGCGAAAGTAGGCGGGTAGGTGCGGGCTATCACAGGACCACTCACATGGTTAAGTATTCCACTCTTTTACACAGTTTTTCTTTCGGTCTGTTCTATGGATTTTAGGTGAATTTGACTAACAGTCACCTTACTGTGTTGAAATATTTACACTATACTGCCACGTTATGTGATATGCATTATTTGCACTGTTGCTGCATAGATAATTTCATTGTGCTACGATATAAATCCAGTATGCATTGTCTATATTATGCTGCCATATGAACAATCACATTATATTATGGCTCTATTTTGAAGATTTTATCTTCAGTTATTTTACTACATATAATATATACCATTTTGGCATCATTTAGAATGATAGATTCTGCATAAACATTTTGTGGCATATGAGTAAAAAATTCTTTATATAGCCTTAGTACATAGTGATCCTTTTACAGACTGGATAACCATTATTCTACCTTGTGGATGAAAACATGGGAGCTATTGTATGCATATGATTTAATACTTATTGGGGTTGTACCCATATGTAATATTTGACTTTAAGAGCTACAATATATACCATAATTGGTCTCTGTGCGACCCCGCACTTTTTTCCACCTGGTTTTGTTTTTCCCTTCTATATATGTTACATGATATTTTTATGATTAATAAAAAATTTTTGTTTTAAATATAAATTTTTGAGTTGTGCATTATGTTGTAGGTTTAGTTAATTTCTCAAATGCATGCTATACATTTACTTTTGTATATATGTGTATTCAAAGCATGGAATGCAGATGCTACTTCCAAATAGTCTCTCACCAACTTGGCGTTTCAAGGTTCCAGGCTTTTTGGCGCTCGTCTGGATCAAATTATCTCAGACGCGACTGGGGGCAAGTGTACCTCTCTCCCCCAGTCCAAGCCAAAACGCTTCTTTAACCCAAAGGGTCCTCGAACAATTTTGCCCCTTTCGTCCGTTTGCAGCCTCAGATTCCTCTTCGCAACAAGAGCGACCCGCTACCACGGGTGAACGTAGAGAACCCTCTTACAAGCCAGCTCCCATGTGGAGATCCAGGGCTCCACCTCCCAGGTCTTCCGGACCTCGTTCCAACAGATACCGTTCCAAGTGACGGGTCGCCCCCACCTGGGAGTCTTTCCAGGGTGGGAGGCAGGCTTCTTCTCTTCAAAGACACCTGGCTGTCAGTGATCAGCGACGCCTGGGTCAGAGAGATTATCACCTCCGGGTACAAGATCGAATTTTCTCATTTCCTTTCTACCCACCCTTTTCCGGGACTGCTTTTGGACGTCCCATGGTTGTCCTGTGTCCCCCAATGAAGCGATAAAGAAAGAGGGATTTTTGGTACTTACCGTAAAATCTCTTTCTTGGAGCCTTCATTGGGGGACACAGCACCCTCCCTACTGGTTTGTTCTGGTACCGTGTTTGGGGACTGGAGAACCCTAGTTGAGTTGGTACTTTTACTGTTATGAGTTCTGTCGCTTCTCCTACTGCTTTTTGCACTAACTGAGGTGCTTGGTGCCTGTCGGTGGGTGTATACTGCCGGGGAGGAGCTACGCCTTTTCCTTTTTTTGCATAGTGTCAGCCTCCTAGCAGCAGCAGCATACACCCATGGTTGTCCTGTGTCCCCCAATGAAGGCTCCAAGAAAGAGATTTTACGGTAAGTACCAAAAATCCCTCTTTGTTCTGCATGTTGAAAGCGTGATAAAATCCTTAAAAAAAGTGGATTTTTTTTTATCGAGTCATATGTACATCCCCAAAATGATGCCACTGAAAAATGTCACTCATCATGCGGCAAAAATGCCCACATCTCACTGCCCTGAAGGAAAAAAAAAAAACGCAAAAAGGTTATATGAAAAATATTCTAGTATCTATAATATAACGCTGGGAGCGTCACTCTGTCCGAAGCCTTTATAGACTGCGCAAGCGCTGGCGCAGTCTGGACCCCACAGTGACGCTCCCAGGAGATCGCGGTATGCGTAAGCGCTGAACGCACACCGCGATCTCCAACGGAGAAGCAGGGACGAGCCAGGAGGCGGACGGTGAGTATATTTACCTGTCCCATTCCACTGCTGCGCGCTGCTCTATCCTCCACCTGCGACGTTCAGTTCAGAGGGCGCGATGACGCGCTTAATGCGCGCCGCCCTCTGACTGAACAGTCACAGGCAGAGGACCCCGGAAGACAGAGAGGCGTGCAGCAGTGGAACGGGGGACAGGTAAATATAGCAAGTGCCGGGGGCCTGAGCTAGCGGCGACTCCGGCACCTGACCCCCACAGCGCGCCGGTATCCCCGCCTGCTCAAGCCCCCAGCACTCGGCGCCTAGCACAGCCGCCCGCACTCTCAGCACCACCCCGCACAGCCGCCCGCACTCACCACCGCCACGCACAGCCGCCCGCACTCAGCACCACCACGCACAGCCGCCCGCACTCACCACCGCCACGCACAGCCGCCCGCACTCACCTTCGCCACGCACAGCCGCCCGCACTCACCACCGCCACGCACAGCCGCCCGCACTCTCAGCACCACCACGCACAGCCGCCCGCACTCACCCCCGCCACGCACAGCCGCCCGCACTCAGCACAGCCACGCACAGCCGCCCGCACTCAGCACCGCCAGCACTCAGCACAGCCGCCCGCACTCAGCACAGCCGCCCGCACTCAGCACAGCCACGCACAGCCGCCCGCACTCAGCACAGCCGTCCGCACTCAGCACAGCCGCCCGCACTCAGCACAGCCGCCCGCACTCAGCACAGCCGCCCGCACTCAGCACAGCCGCCCGCACTCAGCACAGCCGCCCGCACTCAGCACAGCCGCCCGCACTCAGCACAGCCAGCACTCAGCACAGCCGCCCGCACTCAGCACAGCCACGCACAGCCGCCGGCACTCAGCACAGCCGCCGGCACTCAGCACAGCCACGCACAGCCGCCCGCACTCAGCACAGCCACGCACAGCCGCCCGCACTCAGCACCGCCAGCACTCAGCACAGCCGCCCGCACTCAGCACAGCCACGCACAGCCGCCGGCACTCAGCACAGCCGCCGGCACTCAGCACAGCCGCCGGCACTCAGCACAGCCGCCGGCACTCAGCACAGCCGCCGGCACTCAGCACAGCCGCCGGCACTCAGCACAGCCGCCGGCACTCAGCACAGCCGCCGGCACTCAGCACAGCCGCCGGCACTCAGCACAGCCGCCGGCACTCAGCACAGCCGCCCGCACTCAGCACAGCCGCCCGCACTCAGCACAGCCGCCCGCACTCAGCACAGCCGCCCGCACTCAGCACAGCCGCCCGCACTCAGCACAGCCGCCCGCACTCAGCACAGCCGCCCGCACTCAGCACAGCCGCCCGCACTCTGCACCGCCAGCACTCAGCACAGCCACGCACAGCCGCCGGCACTCAGCACAGCCGCCGGCACTCAGCACAGCCGCCCGCACTCAGCACAGCCACGCACAGCCGCCCGCACTCAGCACCGCCAGCACTCAGCACAGCCGCCCGCACTCAGCACAGCCGCACTCGGGCAGTAGAGCCGGAGAGAGAAAGATGAGAGCAACATATGGCAGAATGGGAACAGGCAGAATGGGTGCAGCACATTACAACAGAATGGGGGCACAGGATGGGAGCAGCACATGACAGAATGGGGGCACAGGATGGAAGCACCACATGACAGAGTGGGGGCGCAGGATGGGACCAGCACATGACAGAATGATTGCGCACGATGGCAGCAGCACATGACAGAATGGGGGCGCACACATGACAGGATGGGAGCACATGACAGAATGGGAGCAGCACATGACAGGATGGGGGCACAGGATGGGAGCAGCACATGACAGGATGGGGGCACAGGATGGGAGCAGCACATGACAGGATGGGGGCACAGGATGGGAGCAGCACATGACAGAATGGGGGCACAGGATGGGAGCAGCACATGACAGAATGGGGGCGCACACACATGACAGGATGGGGGTGTAGGATGGAGCAGCATATCACAGGATGGGGGCGCAGGATGGGAGCACATGACAGGATGGAGACACAGGATGGAGCAACACATAATAGGATGGGGGCGCAGGATGGGAGCACATGACAGGATGGGGATGCAGGATGGAGCACCACATGACAGGATGGGGGCGCAGGATGAAGCAGCACATGACAGGATGGAAGAGCAAGATGGGAGCAGCACATACCAGGATGGAGACCATATACCAATATAAATGCTCGCCACCCGGGTGTAGAACGGGTTCAATAGCTAGTAATAAATAATAATAAATAATAAAATACCTTTTTGGCATTGGTGGTAACAATGACCTGTCTAACGTTTTTTTTTTATTATTATAGCAATGAGTAATAAAATAAATGTTTTATTACACCATAGCATTGAGGAATAAAAAATACAATGAAATAATAAATAATTATAATAAATGTATTTTTAGGGTTTTTTGTTTTATATTCACCTTTGCAAAAATAAATGAGTTGCCGCAAAATAGTACTAATGTAAATGATAACTCATCTTACAAAATAACAAGCCCTTACATGACTAGGTCTATGGAAAAATAAATGTTTTGGCAGTCAAAGTGTAAAAAAATAAAATAATAAAAGCTGTGACCTCAAGACCAATAGGTCATGTCTTTAAAGGATTACTCTTATCTTAAATCATCATCTATAGGATAGGTGATAAATTGCCGATTAGTGAGGACCCCACCATTAGGAACCCCACTGATCCCGAGAATTGGGCTTTGTAATGTCCCACATCAGTATAGAGAGGTGACGCGCCATCACCCTATTCATTTTTTATAGGGCTGCAGGCAATAACCGCTCTCTCCATTTCCACAGGGTATTTCAGAGCCCCCGATCTTGCGAGGACCTCCCAGTGATCAGAGCCCCCAATCTTGCAGGGGTCTCCCAGTAATCAGAGCCCCCGATCTTGTGGGAATCTCCCAGTAACCAGAGCCCCCGATCTTGCGGGAATCTCCCAGTAAACAGAGCCCCCGATCTTGCAGGAATCTCCCAGTAACCAGAGCCCCCAATCTTGCGGTGGTCTCCCAGTAATCAGAGCCTCAGATCTTGCTAGGACCTCCCAGTGATCAGAGCCCCCAATCTTGCAGGGGTCTCCCAGTAATCAGAGCCTCCGATCTTGTGGGAATCTCCAAGTAACCAGAGCCCCCGATCTTGCCGGAATCTCCCAGTAACCAGAGCCCCCGATCTTACGGGCGTCTCCCAATAATCAGAGCCCCTGATCTTGTGGGAATCTCCCAGTAACCAGAGCCACCGATCTTGCGGTAATCTCCCAGTAACCGGAGCCCCCGATCTTGCGGGAATCTCCCAGTGACCAGAGCCCCCGATCTTGCGGTGGTCTCCCAGTAATCAGAGCCCCGATCTTGCGGGGGTCTCCTAGTAATCAGAGCCCCGATCTTGCGGTGGTCTCCTAGTAATCAGAGCCCCCGATCTTGCAGGGGTCTCCCAGTAATCAGAGCCCCGATCTTGCGGGGGTCTCCCAGTGATCAGTAAGTTATTGATCCTATGTAGGGGTGACCTTTATAGGGTAAAAAAATAGAGGATTATGGATAGAAAAAGGCTCCAGTAGGCAAAATGTGGACGAGAGACCGCAGAACTGCGGGATGGGGTGATCGTCAGCAGCGGAGGACGCGCTCAGATCTCTCTGGTGAATATATAGGGCTGTCCGGGTGATGAGCGCAGATAAAATCAACAGAGTTAAAGCCCATTTGTTTATTGGATTACAGAAAAAGAGAGAAATCGGTGACACGACATTTTTTTTTTCTTCTAAATCATAACAGCGTCTCCATGGTAACAAAAGACGTCAGACTTGTTATTGCAGGAAGGAGCATCTGCGAGGACATTGCATTTAGCACAGAGTGGAAACTGACAGCCAGGGAAATAGAAATACATCGATTTCTCTTTCTGCCGCTCGCAGAGTATAGGAAAATCCTGTGTGAAGTCTGGTTCAGCATTACATCACTCGTGCCCTCTACACGACCCAGCGACAGCTGCCCAACACAGACAGCGACAACCCCAAATAGACACCAACGATCACTGGGACCCCGGAGATCAACTGTGACAGAGGAGCTCAGAAGCTGGGATGTAGGGAATGGTCAGCACCAGACATTGCTGTAAGAAGTCCACTGCAAATAAAAAAAAATCCAGCCCAAATCCCCAGCGACAGCTGCATGAGCAGAATGAGGAAAAAAAAAAAAAAAACATACTCCCCCATTATGAGCATGCAGTCATTGCACGACAAAGCTGAGGTCGCCTATTTGAGTTTCGTTTTTTTTTTTTGTTTTTTTTTTGGGGGGGGGGGAGGTTTATAAAACAAATCACGAGCAGACAATATTTTTTATGGACTCATAGGAAAATAATAAGTCTTAATTAGAAGTGACCGATAGGGACTGTAAGATGATGAGAATTACAATAAAAATTGTAAGGGCTGGCGGAACGCACCGAGTATATTTAGATATAATTATTGGTGCGTTCGCAGCCCGGGGTCCACCGTGCAGGAGACGAACCTGCTGCTAGCAAATGGCACAATATGGCGGTATGAGCGAACTCTTGCTTCACAGTCGCACAGAAGGGAAAGCGCCGTGCCCTGTTAGCGTTACAGGTGAACACAGCTGCCTAACAGAGCAAAAGCAATCAGTGGTCAGGGAGTAGCAAGCACACAAACACCTCCTCTCCGGTGGAGCCGGAATTCTAATGGCTTTACGCCAGCCCTGAATTCATCATACAAACTCCTCACCGGAGGTGCCGGTATTTTAGTGGCTTATTTCAGCCGGACTCTGACCACAAGCAGACAAGACCACTGAATAGCAAAAGCTCATGACATAAGCTGATCCTAGCGCATGGCCGTGCGGCCATGCAAACCTTTTATAGCTGCAGCAACTTCAGGACCTTCCTAGAGGACCAATGGGAGCTGCTGCAGTACCTGAGCATGTGACCCCTGACCTCCAATGAGAGGTCTTACCTTGGGCATGCTCAGAAGGGGAAAAGCAGGACTTAGTCCCAGAGACCTCTGCTCGCCGCTGACCAGTACTGGCTACAATGGCTGAGCCTGGAAAGGCAGCAGTAATCATCCGCACCGTATCAGGCTGAGCCAGACACTGAGACTGACAGGCTCCACTGCGGCTAGAGAAGAATAGGAGACCGCAGCGGAGATGGTTCAAGACTCCCCCTGTGCAGAGGTGGGAACTCGACCCCTAATATTACCCCCCTCCTAGGCCCCCCCCCCTTGGGCCTCGCTATGCTTGAAGGCCGCAATGAGCTGCGGAGCTTGAATGTGCTCAGCAGGCTCCCAAGACCTGTCCTCTGGGCCATAACCCTTCCAGTCCACCAAATAAAATTTCTTGCCAGGTACCACCTTGCACCCCAAAATAGCATTCACCTCGTAATCGTCCGTAGATGAACCCGATGTCCTGGCAGAGGACTCGGAAAACCGGGACATGTAAACGGGCTTCAAGAGGGATACATGAAAGGTGTCGTTGATACCTAGGCGTGGAGGAAGGGCCAGACGGTAGACCACAGGGTTAACCTGTTCAAGGACCTTGAAGGGTCCCAAGTAGCGAGGTGCAAACTTAGTGGACTCAACTCGTAGCCTGATGTTACGGGCGGAGAGCCACACTAAATCGCCAGCAGCAAAGGTCGGAGCTGGGCGCTGATGTGCATCGGCGGAGGACCTCATTCTCTCCTTGGAGGCCCGGATGGCATCCTGAGTGCGGTCCCAAATGTCCCGTGCCTCCACAGCCCAGTCTGCCACCCTGGAGTCAGCGGAAGACATCGGCATAGGCACAGGAACCCGCAGATGCTGACCGTAGTTAAGGAATGGGGTCTGCCCAGTGGAGTCGGCTACGGCGTTGTTCAGCGCAAACTCCGCCCACAGTAGCAAGGATGCCCAGTCATCCTGCCTGGCTGAAACAAAATGTCGCAGATATGTGCCCAAGGTCTGGTTGGCCCTCTCTACCAACCCATTCGTCTCGGGATGATAAGCAGAAGAGCGATGCAACTCAATGCTGAGAAGATGACAAAGCTCTCTCTGGAACCTAGACGCAAACTGGGGACCCCGGTCACTGACAATTTTGTCTGGCATACCGTGTAGGCCTAAGATGTGTTTTATATACAACGCTGCCAAGGCCCGTGCAGAAGGTAGCCGTGGAAGCGGCACCAAATGCACCATTTTAAAAACATGGTCGGTGATTACCCAAATGATGATGCAGCCACGGGACTTGGGTAAGCCCACCACAAAGTCCATCCTGACCATCTCCCAGGGCCTGTCTGCCACCGGCAGGGGATATAATAACCCAGCTGGCCGTTGTCAAGGAGACTTATTTTTGGCGCTAGGATTATGTTAGGGCTGGCGGAACGCACCGAGTATATTTAGATATAATTATTGGTGTGTTTGCAGGCCGGGGTCCACCGTGTAGGAGACGAACCTGCTGCTAGCAAATGGCGGCACAATATGGCGGTAGAAGCGAACTCTTACTTCACAGAGTCTCACAGAAGGGAGACCGCAACGGAGATGGTTCGAGACTCCCCCTGTGCAGAGGCGGGAACTCGAGCCCTAACAAAAAATAACCTATCATTTTCTTCAGCTTGAAAAAAAAACATGGGTGCCTTCAATATTTTTTTTTTTTTACAGAGCAGGCAAAAATGTGACCAATCTTTACGAACTGAATGGAGAGGTCTGTAATTTTTATCATAGGTGCACTCCACTTGTGAGAGACAGAATCTAAACATAACAGCCAGAAAATCCCATTGTAGGATTTTTACAGAATTAATAAGCATTTTTGTAGGGGGGAGTCCGGGATAATGAAGACGTTGTAGTAACAAGGGGGGTTGTTGTGATGTTGTTTGTAGTCTTATGTATTAACTTTTATCACATGCATATAAACATTATGTTGTATTCTATCCCTATGGCTGGTGACGTATGTTCATTTCATAGGTCCATAGTCTCTATGAGATACAGTTTTTTTATTCTTTTATATCTGGCAAATAAAAACTTCATATATAAAAGCCGCAACCATCGTAGACATTCTGCACCACCACATTATGGGTGTCAGGTCCGAGCATTCCTACTTGAACAGTTTCCTGGAAAGTGGATTGGTCGTTGTGGGCCAGTTGAATGGCCACGAAGGCCTTCCGATCTGACCCCCTTAGACTTTTATTTTTGGGGTCATCTGAAGGCAATTGTCTATGCTGTGAAGATAGGAGATGTGCAGCATCTGAAATCACAGATACTCGAAGCCTGTGGTAGCATTTCTTCTGCGGGGTTGCTATCAGTGTGTCAAGGGTGGGAGAAGAGGGTCGCATTGACAATCCAACACAATGGGCAGCACTTTGGACACATTTTAGAAGTGATCATAAAGTTGTAAATAACTCATGAAAGAATAAAGTTACGTTAAAACCAAGCACACCATTGTTTTTCTTGTGAAATTATCAATAAGCTTGATGTGTTACATGACCCTCTTCCCATTGTAAAAAAGAAAGTTGGATCCAAAATGGCTGACTTCAAAATGGCCGCCATGGTCACCAGCCATCTTGAAAAGTTTTCCCCCTCCCATATACTAAGGTGCCGCAAACAGGAAATTTACATCACCAACCATTTCCATTTTATTTAGGTGTATCCATATAAATGGCCCACCCTGTATATTCATATCTTCTTGCCATCATAAAAGAACATTTTGGATGTGGCTTAGAAGTTAATATAAAACCAAAAAATTTTTTTATGACTTATCTTGGTCTGTTTCTTCTGTTGCCTCCTGACATACCCAGTTCTACCACTGGGCTCTAATTTCTACACAACTCCCCCTGCAATCCAGCAAATCCAGCTCTGCTGTTCCAAGTGCTATCCGGCAGATCCAGCTCTGCTGTTCCAAGTGCCGTCCGGCAGATCCAGCTCTGCTGTTCCAAGTGCCGTCCGGCAGACCCAGCTCTGCTGTTCCAAGTGCCGTTCGGCAGACCCAGCTCTGCTGTTCCAAGTGCCGTCCGGCAGATCCAGCTCTGCTGTTCCAAGTGCCGTCCGGCAGACCCAGCTCTGCTGTTCCAAGTGCCGTTCGGCAGACCCAGCTCTGCTGTTCCAAGTGCCGTCCGGCAGATCCAGCTCTGCTGTTCCAAGTGCCGTCCGGCAGACCCAGCTCTGCTGTTCCAAGTGCCGTTCGGCAGACCCAGCTCTGCTGTTCCAAGTGCTATCCGGCAGATCCAGCTCTGCTGTTCCAAGTGCTATCCGGCAGATCCAGCTCTGCTGTTCCATGCTGCTCCATATTCTATACAGCATGTCCAGCTCTCTCTGCACCAGCCGGGGGTCTGTGCTGCACATCCAGACCTACAGCTTAGAGAATCCATATCACCACCTGAGATACCACGTGAAAGAACATTCAAAAGTTTGGATACTCTAACTGTAAAGAACCCTTTCCTGCACTGACGATAGAACTGTCTTTTCCAAAGTGAATAAATCTTTTGACTGAATCATTGTGTTCCAAGCGTGATTTGCTCCGTTTCCTTCTGACATACCCAGCTTTGCCATACCACTGGGCTCTGGTTTTCTGCACAACTCCCCATGCATCCAGCAAAACCAACTCTGCTGTTCCACGCCGCTCCACATTCATTGCAACATATCCAGTTCTCGCTGCACCAGCGCCTCCGGTCTGTGCTGCACATCCAGATCTACAGCTTAGAGAATCACTACATTAGATGCCATGTGATAGAACATTTAAAAGTGTGCTCTAACTGTAAAGAACCCTTTCCTGCATTGATGATGAAGCTGCCTTAAACCGTATCTCCTTATCCAAAACTTATAACGTCTTAATTTTACTATAGATGAAGTCAACATTAATAAAATGGAACATGATCATAAGAGATATCGACATAAAATTGAAAATGTTGCCAATATTCGCAGTAATTCTGGGACTGAATGATCCATTTGTTTTTGCCACAATTGATTGAAGTTGTTTTTTTTTTTTACTACTTTTCTTCTCTGTACTTCCCCTGCCCGGCACGGATTTTTGCCGGCACCCCGCACATTAATCATGGTACCTGGAGCATGACAGGTAATTAGCGGGTGTCTTCCTCATGTGACGCAGGTAATTTCTAAGCTCAGGCAAGTAGAATTGAGTAGTGGAATTAGAGTCGCGAACGCCTATAATTATTACAGTGGATACACTTGCTAAGTACCAGTGTTCTGCTTTTTGAGAACATGTTTTCAAGGTCAAACTGTGCTCTTTCCTTCGGAACTAATCCCAGAAAGAAGGTATTCTTTTCTTATCCTCTTTATAAAATGTAAAGATTATGGTGTAATGCTCAAGACGGGCGACTACGCCAGGGATTCAATCACCTGCTTCACAGAAAAGACATGTGGAAATCTGCTATTGGGGATGCAACAAAGGACAGTGGGAAGCAGATATCAGAGAGATGTGCATGAATAAAGGGGTGAGGTCCAGAAACAAGAGGAAGCCGGGATTCAGGACAGTGAGCGCTACCAAAAGGTGGAATATCTTGCATAAATTCGAAAAAAAGAACATAGAAAGATGTTCAGGTTTAGGAGGATAAGTGCGTTCGAGGCTGCCGTCCTTCCGTGTGTGCCAGACCTATGGACCTATGATCAGGGGGAGCCTACAGCCCCTTAGTCATTTATGCAAAAAAAGTGCAACTTCTTAGGCTACTTTCACACTAGCGTCGAGCCAAGGTTCCCGACGCTAGCGTTGTCTCCGCCGCACAACGGGGGCAGCGGATGCATTTTTCCAGTGCATCCGCTGCCCCATTGTGAGGTGCGGGGTAGTGCGGGGAGGTGGGGGTGGAGTTCCGGCCGCGCATGCGCGGTCAGAAAAGCGGACCGTCGGGAGCAAAAAACGTTACATGTAACGTTTTTTGCTCCCGACGGTCCGCCACAGCACGACGCAACCGTCGCACGACGGGTGCGACGTGTGGCAATCCGTCACAATGCGTCGCTTAATGTTAATCAATGGTGAAAAAACGCATCCTGCAAACACTTTTGCAGGATGCGTTTTTTCGGCAAAACGACGCATTGTGACGGAATGCAGTTAACGCTAGTGTGAAAGTAGCCTTACCCAAGTGTTAAGTGTTTTAAGTCACATAATACCTGTAGAAAAGCATGGTCTTCCTTCCGTCAGCCCCAACAAGACAAATCTTCTTTTGATGCACATACCAATCATACCACTCGTTCTAAGTAACTTGCCATCCACGCTTTTTTGAGTGAATGGTTCTTCCTCATCTGCCAGTATTTTAGGTGTTGGGACTTTTTTTTATCCTTACTTCCTACGATAGATTGTTCCAGCACATGGCAAAGACCCATCCCCGGCTTTCCGTAGGGAGGCAATGACCTGCCCCCTGCTTCCTGTAGGGAGGCAATGACCCGCCCCCACTTCCTGTAGGGAGGCAATGACCCACCCCATTTCCTGTAGAGAGGCAATGACCCACCCCCATTTCCTGCAGATAGGCAATGACCTACCCCCACTTCCTGTAGGGAGGCAATGACCCACCCTCATTTCCTGTAGGGAGGCAATGACCTACCCCCACTTCCTGTAGGGAGTCAATGACCCACCCTCACATTCTGTAGGGAGGCAATGACCCGCCCTCACATCCTGTAGGGAGGCAATGACCCACCCTCACTTCCTGTAGGGAGGCAATGGCCCACCCCATTTCCTGTAGGGAGGCAATGACCCACCCCCTTTTCCTGTAGAGAGGCAATGACCTACCCCCACTTCCTGTAGGTAGGCAATGACCTGCCCCCATGATTCCTGTAGGGAGGCAATGACCCACCCTTACTTCCTGTTGGGAGGCAATGACCCACCCCCCACTTCCTGTAGGGAGGCAATGACCCACCCCCATTTCCTGTAGGGAGGCAATGACCTGCCCCCATGATTCCTGTAGGGAGGCACTGACCCGCCCTCACTTCCTGTAGGGAGGCAATGACCCACCCCACTTCCTGTAGGGAGGCAATGACCCGCCCTCACTTCCTGTAGGGAGGCAGTGACCCACCCCATTTGCTGTAGAGAGGCAATGACCCACCCCCATTTCCTGTAGAGAGGCAATGACCTACCCCCACTTCCTGTAGGGAGGCAATGAACCGCCCTCACTTCCTGTAGGGAGGCAATGACCCGCCCTCACTTCCTGTAGGGAGGCAATGACCCGCCCTCACTACCTGCAGGGAGGCAATGACCCACACCCACGATTCCTGTAATCCGCCTTAAGGACTCTGCTGTCGGGTGGATTACACTTGACAACATGCAGTAGACAGCAAGTTCCACATAAGTAAGACACCTAGTGGCCAAACTTTGGAGCAATTTTGAGGATAAAAAACAATTAAAGTGTAAACATCGATTTGATTTTCAAACATTTATTGTAAACAAGAAAATTAGCAACTCTAATATATTGTATTAGTGAAATCTGATTCTCTCTCCTCCAGGACTGATCATTCCTTTTCAATTCGTGGGTAAAATCTGTGAGTCACTTTATCTGATATGAGATCAGATTGTCCGCAGGTGCGGGAACCATTTATATTTTTTTGCATTGCTCATCATTGCACAAGTGAAGTAAACCACATTGAATTTCTCATTGTTCAGCCACAGCCACAGCTCAGCCATCTTCTACTTCTTCTATATCAGCCGTGTGATCTCGTGAATATGAACACCGCATTTACCCCTTTTTTTCTGCGTATCGACCATGCACAACTTTACTAATTTTCACACAATTCTTTTATTTCTCCCTATGATGTATGATAAAAAAAATTATATTGTGGCATCATGTTAGCCAGAAAAATCATACTGTTATGCCCCAAAATGACCAAAGTATTCTCGGAGTGACACCTTTATTGGCTAACCAGAAAAGTATATTTTTGCAAGCTTTCAGAGTACAGGGGCTCCTTCTTCAGGCAGAAAGAAGATTTTGGAAACTAGCCTGAAAAAGGAGCCTCTGTGCTCTGACAGCTTGCAAAAATGTTTCTTCTGGTTAGCCAATAAAGGTATCACTCCATGAATACTTTTGTCATTTTTGGACATAGAAGTGTTTACATCGATTCTTCCCTATGATAATATACTGATATATAGAGAATGGTTTTATAGCAGCTTATAGAATAGAAGGCGGCATTCTTCATAAATGCTGGTTGAGCGCGTTGGCTGCACCTTCCCTCCCGCTTCCCTTTATAGCCTCACATCCTTCCATTGTGTCTGAGGAGCTGAGAACGCAAGCCATTAACCTTGAGGTTTCTCGGTGCTCCGGAGCACTGCCCTGCTGGGATAAAAGCTTTACTCTGAAGCCCTGCCGGCGGGCGATAATTCTAACCTTCCGTGTTGTGATCAGCTGACACCGCGCAGCTGAAAAGCTCAACAACCTATGCTATAAGGGGCTTTAAAGACGTGACGGCTTCACACCCCTACACATTTCAGCCTTTTGTAACATTTCTACATAAACCTGCAGAAATGCAGAAAAAAAAAATATTCCCACTGATGAGCTTCATATAGGTAACTATCTACAATGAAAGTTCATAAAAAAGTTCTTTTTTGTAGAATTTTTTTTATCTCACCCATGCATCTTCATGGTTTTCGTAGAGATGAGTGAATTTTTTTTGAAAGTCAAATTTGTCAGATTTAGCTGAGGTACTGGAAGCTGCAGGCAGCCAGGTATCTGAGGTCCTGGAAGCTGCAGGCAGCCAGGTAGCTGAGGTACTGGAAGCTGCAGGCAGCCAGGTAACTGGGGTACTAGAAGCTGCAGGCAGCCAGGTAGCTGAGGTACTGGAAGCTGCAAGCAGCCAGGTAACTGAGGTACTGGAAGCTGCAGGCGGCCAGGTAACGGGTACTGGAAGCTGCAGGCAGCCAGGTAGCTGAGGCAATGCAAGCTGTCAGCAGGCAGACAGGTAACTGAGGTACTGGAAGCAAAGGCATACAGGTAGCTGAGGTAATGCAAGCCACAGGCAGATAGGTAACTGGGTACTGGAAGCCGCAGGCAGACAGATTAGATGCGGTACTGGAAGCCACAGGCAGACAGGTAGATGAGGTACTGGAAACTGTGGACAGACAGGTGACATCCTGGAGACCATAGATAGGAAACTGCACAAACTAAAAGTCTTAATATCAAGAAATAGATGTGTATCTTGGTGAGCCTTATACAGGCACAGGCAGATGATCACATGGGATCATGTCATCTGCAAAGCCCAATATGGAGCACAACAGAGTTTAGTGGACCGGTCTGAGGAAAGCAAAGACTGGATAAAAGACAGGTGTACAACAGTGACATCCTTTGACTATCCAAATTCACCCCAAAATGGCTGCTGCATTCTCTGCCAGAGCTTTTATACAGGCACGTATTTACACAGTTCCTTTGCAGATCCTCACTGATTAGCCATGGCATTATAACTGCCTGGCGTATTGTCTGTAGACCATTCTCTTGCTGCAATCACCTCTGACAATAATATGGGCCTGCTCAAACATATGTGCATGCTACAGTTGTGCATGCGCAATAAGAGATGCCCAGCGAGTGCTAAGCCTACTGGAAGGATGCTACACAAGCTTGGATAGCAGATGCCGTGCAAACCTGGATGTGTAGTTTATGGCTGAATTCACAATCCCCCAAAATTACAGTTTCCAGTGAAAATAATTAGAGCGCACCAAGAGGACGGGACCTAAATCCAGGGGCGGACTTACCACCGGTGCAGCCACCCAGGAGCCCGAGAAATAAAGGGGCCATTTCCAACTCCAAAGTAGGAGGAACAGTGCTTTATGAGGATTGCACAGTGACCCCACCTGCCTAAATCCAAGAGAGGTAAATGTGAATTACAGAAACAGGGTAACTCAGTAGCGCTCCGATTTTTCCATAATCCGGATCTCTTTTGGACACCACACGGAAGCAGATATTCCCATCTCAGCCATAAAAAGCCACAAACCGTGTAGAATTTGCAGCTCGTTTTATCCTTCGGGATGCAAAGGGCGAAATCCATTCGGAACAATCTGCGGCGTATACGGACAGGCTGTTGACTCCGGTTGTGGATTTTCCCCACCGTTTGTGGATTTTACTCTCATCCACAAACACCGGTACTGTAATTTTCAGGACAGAAAATCCGTTGTGCATCCAACCCAGTGTAAGTCTTTGGGATTTGGCCATCACAACGTAATCCCGTGAGGACTTTTTATAGCAGAGTGTGCACGGCCCTCTAACATTGGTCCTGCCAAGCTGTACAAGGGCACCAGCTGCTCTGCCACTGCGCAGAATGCCCGTCTCCGGGCACCTTTACCTACTGATGACGCCAGGACGAGCGGTGAATCACACTTTTCTTTTTTACTTTGCATCTCTGAACATATGTGCATTATAGGGTGAGGCTGAAAGAAGCCAAAAGCGCTCCAATTACATGTGCATAAATAACGACCCCATTAACGTCATACGCTTAACCCTTTCACCGCACGTAGGAACGTACGTTATCGTATTGCATGGTCATCCGAAAGCGGGGGTGAAATATTGGGTTAATTGGTACACTATCAATCCTGAAATATTCGATGGAAATCGGAGCCGCGCTCCCCGCATCCTTATTTCACAGGCTCCTAATGAACACCATTCCTGTATTACAATAGAGGCCCACGTTCCCGGCGTCAGACTGCGGCTTTGTTGGCTCAGTAATTAAACTGAATCATTCATAGATCTCTCCGACAACGCTGGATGCACCCTGGTGACACGGGAGCGCTCCACCTTGGAGATAAAAGTGTCCTTAAAACTATGCATTAATTATGAAGCTTCTACAAGGTATATTTTTCTTTTCTGTCTGGATTTAAAGGGAACTTGGGCTCCTGATCATAACCTCTAATCTGCAGGTAGCATATTATAGAGCCGCTGGAGTCAAGCAGATTGATATATAAATTTTGAAAGAAAAGATTCAGTCGAACGTGTTAACACAGACAATTCCCCTTTGCCATGTATGATATTTGTTGATATTGGATGTCCACTTTGGAAAGATACTACTTAATAGAAGTAAGTTGCTTTAAAACCCTTGTGATCGGAGGAGGAATCCTGCAGTAAGTGCTCTATTTCCCTGCAGAGCCCCCGCAGGAGAATAAAGGTATTACACATTGTCAGTTGTGTGGTGCAGAACAGGACCAGTCCTCCAGGGAGACGCTCGTTCTTCCTATTCCCATCTTTGGCCATTAGGGTATCCTAAATAAAGGCCCCCACCTCTCACTAATATATGTAGTTATATCATCACATGCTAGTCCCTTAAACCAGTGATTTTCAACCTTTTTTGAGCCGCGGCACACTTTTTATACTTAAAAAATCCCGGGGCACACCACCAACCAAAATGGCACAAAATGACACTAAAACAGTACATATTCTACATATAGTTAATAATATAGATTCTAAATGTATTTATACTCACTGCATGCGGCGCCATGCCCCTACTTGTTTTCATTTTAATAAATGTTTTCTAATAAAGACTATTTTTATATATTGGTATTTGTGAATTTTGGGTCGTTTTTGGGTCTCTGACCCACTCCTCTTTACACATGCAGCTCTGCTCCGTACACTGAATACACACTTGGCTCCGCTCCATACACCTCATACACATGCAGCTCAGCTCCATACACTGAATACACACCTGGCTCCGCTCCGTACACCTCATACACATGCAGCTCAGCTCCGTACACCTCATACACACACGGCTCCGCTCCATACACCTCATACACATGCAGCTCAGCTCCATACACTGAATACACACCTGGCTCCGCTCCGTACACCTCATACACATGCAGCTCAGCTCCATACACTGAATACACACCTGGCTCCGCTCCGTACACCTCATACACATGCAGCTCTGCTCCGTACACTGAATACACACCTGGCTCCGCTCCATACACCTCATACACATGCGGCTCTGCTCCATACACCTCATACACACCCGGCCCCGCTCCGTACACCTCATACACACCCAGCTCTGCTCCATACACCTCATACACACCCGGCTCTGCTCCGTACACCTCATACACACCCGGCTCCGCTCCATACACCTCATACACATGCAGCTCTGCTCCGTACACCTCATACACACCCGGCTCTGCTCCGTACACCTCATACACACCCAGCTCTGCTCCATACACCTCATACACATGCAGCTCTGCTCCGTACACCTCATACACACATGGCTCTGCTCCGTACACCTCATACACATGCAGCTCTGCTCCGTACACCTCATACACACATGGCTCTGCTCCGTACACCTCATACACATGCAGCTCTGCTCCGTACACCTCATACACACATGGCTCTGCTCCGTACACCTCATACACATGCAGCTCTGCTCCGTACACCTCATACACACATGGCTCTGCTCCGTACACCTCATACACACCCGGCTCCGCTCCGTACACCTCATACACACACGGCTCTGCTCCGTACACCTCATACACATGCAGCTCTGCTCCGTACACTTCATACACACCCGGCTCTGCTCTGTACACCTCATACACACCCGGCTCCGCTCCGTACACCTCATACACACCCGGCTCTGCTCCGTACACCTCATACACATGCAGCTCTGCTCCGTACACCTCATACACACATGGCTCTGCTCCATACACCTCATACACACCCGGCTCCGATCCGTACACCTCATACACACACGGCTCTGCTCCGTACACCTCATACACATGAAGCTCTGCTCTGTACACCTCATACACATGAAGCTCTGCTCTGTACACCTCATACACACATGGCTCCGCTCCATACACCTAGCACACACACACTTACCATGGCAACCAGCACAGCAGAGTCCTGCAGTCCATGGAGGTCCCGATCATGTGACCTCTGACTCCTCCCCTCCTGTGACCTCATCACAGGTCCTGTTTGCACAGAGCAGCCAAGGTGCAGGGATGACCGGCTGGTGGGTTGTGAGCAGGGGCGCGCTAGTGACTGACTGCAAGTGTCAGTGATTATGGAGAGTCGGCACCAGGTGTTCTGACCGCCGCTCTGCCGCCCCCTGTCTTTCAGTGACGACTGCCGCCTGAAGCAAAGGGCTCAACTTGCCCCATGATAGTGGCGCCCTTGGGGGGCACCATAGTTTGGGGAACTTTCCCCGCGGCACACCCGACCATGTGTCGCGGCACACTAGTGTGCCGCGGAACACTGGTTGAAAATCACTGCCTTAAACAATAAAATGCACAAACACTCAATATCGGACCTAAAGTCTGTAATTCCTCAAAAGCTTAAAAATGAAGACATTTTTGGGAAGATAAAAAAAAATAAAATTAAGTGTTGAATCCATCAATCGACATGCTCCTCCGTGTGTAATGGGAACACGGGCATTTGGGTATAAAGCAATTAGTGGTTTCCAGTAATGCCGACACCAGGCACTAGATGCCTCATTAATATGTATTTAGTAAGTGCCAATAAACAGGGTGACATTTTCCTTTATTCCCAAGAAAGTGGTCTAATTAAAATTTGGCATAAAAAAATCTTCTTCAACTCCTTTAGGACATGAGGTGGAGCGCGATAATGTATCCGAGTGCGGGGAAGGCGTGCCAGAGGTTGGCAGCCAAGACACTCGACCTAGAAGGTGGCACGTGCCAACCACTTAGCAGCGTATGACTGAATGCCGCTAATCAGGTGGGGAGGACGTGGCGGGGGGATAGATCTGTAGATTACTGGATTACTTAGTAGTGCAGGTGCTAATTTATACCCTGACCAGGACCCCAAATTGACATGACCAGTATATTAGCGGTCTCGCCAAGGGGCGAGTTACCTGACATACATGAATTACCTATCAGCGGTGGGTCATAAATCCGACTCTGACCCGATTTATCTTCCAAGTCTGAAACTACTCGATGTATATAGAAATAGCCAAAATTAACAGATGCGAACTAGAAAGTAGAAGGGAGCTAGTCATCCAGGGGGGAAACTGGGGGTCTCCTCGATCCCGAGAACAGGGCTCAGTAGTGCCCCCATAGGATGGGCCAGTGGTCGACCCTCAGTCAGGCTGGGATCAGGACATGTCATATAGATGATAAAATGGGCCTTATGCTACCGAAAATAAATAATATACGGTAAATACATTGACTGCTACATAATGCACGATACAGAGAAAAGCATGTGCCCCCTCTGCACATTCTACCTCCATAGGACATTATTATGGAGCCTATCTGCAGATATAACATCTCCGCTCTTCTGGGAAGGATTTCTACAAGATTTTGGAGATATCTCTGGAAAATTTTACCCCTTCAGCCAAAAGAGCATTTCTGAGGTGAAGATCGTGTTATTAAGGCCGGCGTCACACATGCGTGTTTTACGGACGTAAGAGCGCAGAAACTACGTCCGTAAAACTCGCATTACATACGGCACAATGATTCTCAATGGGTCTAGTCCTATCAGGCGTATATTACGGATCCATAATATACGGCGTTGTACGGGCGTAGAAAATCGCAGCATGCTGCGTTTGTCAGCGTATTGCGCAAATAATACGCCAATGAAAGTCTATGGGGGCGAGAAAAATACGGATTCCACACGGACCAGCAGTGTGACTTGCGAGAAATACGCAGCGCTGTTAGTGAAAAGTCGGTAATTCAATTGCCGGCTTTTCATTTCTCCTGCCTAAACCCGACAGGATATGAGACATGGTTTACATACAGTAAACCATCTCATATCCCCCTTTTTTTTGCATATTCCACACTACTAATGTTAGTAGTGTGTATGCAAAATTTGGGCGCTGTAGCTGCTAAAATAAAGGGTTAAATGGCGGAAAAAATTGGCGTGGGCTCCCGCGCAATTTTCTCCGCCAGAGTGTGAAAGCTAGTGACTGAGGGCAGATATTAATAGCCAGGAGAGGGTCCATGGTTATTGCCCCCCCCCCGTGGCTAAAAACATCTGCCCCCAGCCACCCCAGAAAAGGCACATCTGGAAGATGCGCCTATTCTGGCACTTGGCCACTCTCTTCCCCCTCCCGTGTAGCGGTGGGATATGGGGTAATGAAGGGTTAATGCCACCTTGCTATTGTAAGGTGACATTAAGCCAGATTAATAATGGAGAGGCGTCAATTATGACACCTATCCATTAATAATCCATTTGTCTGAGAGGGTTAAAACACACACACACATGATTAAAAAGTATTTTAATGAAAGAAACACAGCGGTTGTTTTAATAATTTATTGCTCTCTCAATCCATCAGCAACACCCTCGCTTGGCAAAACAATAAATGCACAAGATACATACCTTCTGATGTCCTATCACGTCCCACGAGGTAATCCATCTGAAGGGGTTAACTAATATTACAGGCATGAGCTGCGATAAACCACTCGCTCGTGTCTGTAATCCCCGGGTGCTGAAAGGAAAGCAGAGTGATCTATACTTACATTCAGTCGCGGTGATGCGCCCCTGCTGGATGTTCTCATGAATTGCAGCCTGGGAACTTTTTCCCACGCTCAAGGTCCTATGAGGACATCCACCAGGGGGCGCATCACCGCGACTGAAGGAAATGTAGGTCAATGACCTACATTTCCTTCATTTGCCGGGGAATTACAAGCACGAGCACAGCTGCATTTGCAGGGCTCCTGCTTGTAAATTATTTTAACCCCTTCAGATGGATTACTTCGTGGGACGTGACGGTTCAACAGAGGGTATGTATCTTGTGCATTTATTGTTTTGCCAAGCGAGGGTCTGCAAATGGATTGAGAGAGCAATAAAATATTAAAACAACCGCTGTGTTTATTTCATTAAAATACTTTTAAATCATGTGTGTGTGTGTTTTTTAACCCTTTCAAACAATTGGATTAATAATGGATAGGTGTCATAATTGACGCCTCTCCATTATTAATCTGGCTTAATGTCACCTTACAATAGCAAGGTGGCATTAACCCTTCATTACCCCATATCCCACCGCTACAGGGAGTGGGAAGAGAGTGGCCAAGTGCCAGAATAGGCGCATCTTCCAAATGTGCCTTTTCTGGGGTGGCTGGGGGCAGATGTTTGTAGCCAGGGGGGGGCCAATAACCATGGACCCTCTCCTGGCTATTAATATCTGCCCTCAGTCACTGGCTTTACCGCTCTGGCGGAGAAAATTGCGCGGGAGCCCACGCCAATTTTTTCCGCCATTTAACCCTTTATTTTAGCAGCTACAGCGCCCAAATTTTGCATACACACACTACTAACATTAGTAGTGTGGAATATGCAAAAAAAAGGGGGATATGAGATGGTTTACTGTATGTAAACCATGTCTCATATCCTGTCGGGTTTGGGAAGGAGAAATGAGAAGCCGGCAATTGAATTACCGGCTTTTCACAGATATCGCGCTGAAGTAAATATAAATACAGAATATATATATATGTGTCTCAATGACATATATATATATATATATATATATATATATATATATATACTGTATATATGTTTTCCCGAACATTTGAGCACATAAATCCATTAGATGTCGGTTTAGCAAGCCTGCGAGAAAATCTCGCAGTACGGATGCCATACGGATTACATACGGAGGATGCCATGCGCAAAATACGCTGCCACACCCTGACTACGGATCAATATTTTGGGAACATTTCTCCGTATTACGGCCATAGTACGGACGTATAATACGTGGCGTATTGTCTTACGCCAAGTGTGACCCCAGCCTAAGGGGGAGGTCGGGCTCACAATCTCTCTAGTTCGCCACCAAAGTGTTGGATGGGGCGGAGGTCGGGCTCTGTGCGGCCGCTCATGTTCTTGCACCAAAGTCCCCACAACCATGTTTTTATTATGTGGGAACTCTAATGGCCGTCACTAGGAGCAATATGTCTGTACATGTAAGGGACAGGAAGAGGTTAGGGAAGTGTCAGTGTAAAATGTCACAGATTGTGTCCCTCCTTCTGAGCTTTCAAAGTTGTGCGGTAGGCAATTGTCCAAAATGTCTTGGGATGATTAAGCATTAAGATTTCCCTTCACTGAAACTAAAGGTACCTTCACACTAAGCGACGCTGCAGCGATACAGACAACGATGCCGATCGCTGCAGCGTCGCTGTTTGGTCGCTGGAGAGCTGTCACACAGACAGCTCTCCAGCGACCAACGATGCCGAGGTCCCCGGGTAACCAGGGTAAACATCGGGTTGCTAAGCGTAGGGCCGCGCTTAGTAACCCGATGTTTACCCTGGTTACCAGTGTAAAATGTAAAAAAACAAACAGTACATACTCACCTTCGCGTCCTCCAGCGTCCGCTTCCTGCACTGATTGAGCGCCGGCCCTAACAGCAGAGCGGTGACGTCACCGCTGTGCTCTGCTTTCACTTTACGGCCGGCGCTCAGTCAGTGCAGGAAGCGGACGCCGGAGGACGCGAAGGTGAGTATGTACTGTTTGTTTTTTTACATTTTACACTGGTAACCAGGGTAAACATCGGGTTACTAAGCGCGGCCCTGCGCTTAGTAACCCGATATTTACCCTGGTTACCATTGTAAAACATCGCTGGTATCGTTGCTTTTGCTGCCAAACACAACGATACACGGCGATCTGACGACCAAATAAAGTTCTGAACTTTAACCCCTTAAGCCCCGAGGGTGGTTTGCACGTTAATGACCGGGCCAATTTTTACAATTCTGACCACTGTCCCTTTATGAGTCTATAACTCTGGAACGCTTTGACGGATCTTGGCGATTCTGACATTGTTTTCTCGTGACATATTGTACTTCATGTTAGTGGTAAAATTTATTCGATATAACTTGCGTTTATTTGTGAAAAAAATGGAAATTTGGCGAAAATTTTGAAAATTTTGCAATTTTCCAACTTTGAATTTTTATGCCCTTAAATCACAGACATATGTCACGCAAAATACTTAATAAGTAACATTTCCCACATGTCTACTTTACATTAGCACAATTTTGGAACCAAAATTTTTTTTTCGTGACGGAGTTATAAGGGTTAAAAGTTGACCAGCAATTTCTCATTTTTACAACACCATTTTTTTTTAGGGACCACATCTCATTTGAAGTCATTTTGAGGGGTCTATATGATAGAAAATAACGCAGTGTGACACCATTCTAAAAACTGCACCCCTCAAGGTGCTCAAAACCACATTCAACAAGTTTATTAACCCTTCAGGTGTTTCACAGGAATTTTTGGAATGTTTAAATAAAAATGAACATTTAGCTTTTTCTCACAAAATATTTACTTCAGCTCCAATTTGTTTTATTTTACCAAGGGTAACAGGAGAAAATGGACCCCAAAAGTTGTTGTACAATTTGTCCTGAGTACGCCAATACCCCATATGTGGGAGTAAACCACTGTTTGGGCGCATGGCAGAGCTCGGAAGCGAAGGAGCGCCATTTGACTTTTCAATGCAAAATTGACTGGAATTGAGATGGGACGCCATGTTGCGTTTGGAGAGCCCCTGATGTGCCTAAACACTGAAACCCCCTACAAGTGACACCATTTTGGAAAGTAGACCACCTAAGGAACTTATCTAGATGTGTGGTGAGCACTTTGACCCACCAAGTGCTTCACAGAAGTTTATAATGCAGAGCCGTAAAAATAAAAAATCATATTTTTTCACAAAAATTATCTTTTCGCCCCCAATTTTTTATTTTCCCAAGGGTAAGAGAAGAAGTTGGACCCAAAAAATGTTGTGCAATTTGTCCTGAGTACGCTGATACCCCATATGTGGGTGTAAACCATTATTTGGGCGCATAGCAGAGCTTGGAAGGGAAGGAGCGCCATTTGACTTTTCAATGCAAAATTGACTGGAATTGAGATGAGACGCCATGTTGCGTTTGGAGAGCCCCTGATGTGCCTAAACACTGAAACCCCCTACAAGTGACACCATTTTGGAAAGTAGACCCCCTAAGGAACTTATCTAGATGTGTGGTGAGCACTTTGACCCACCAAGTGCTTCACAGAAGTTTATAATGCAGAGCCGTAAAAATAAAAAATCATATTTTTTCACAAAAATTATCTTTTCTCCCCCAATTTTTTATTTTCCCAAGGGTAAGAGAAGAAATTGGACCCCAAAAAATGTTGTGCAATTTGTCCTGAGTATGCTGATACCCCATATGTGGGTGTAAACCATTGTTTGGGCGCATAGCAGAGCTTGGAAGGGAAGGAGCGCCATTTGACTTTTCAATGCAAAATTGACTGGAATTGAGATGAGACGCCATGTTGCGTTTGGAGAGCCCCTGATGTGCCTAAACACTGAAACTCCCTACAAGTGACACCATTTTGGAAAGTAGACCCCCTAAGGAACTTATCTAGATGTGTGGTGAGCACTTTGACCCACCAAGTGCTTCACAGAAGTTTATAATGCAGAGCCGTAAAAATAAAAAATCATATTTTTTCACAAAAATTATCTTTTCGCCCCCAATTTTTTATTTTCCCAAGGGTAAGAGAAGAAATTGGACCCAAAAAAATGTTGTGCAATTTGTCCTGAGTACGCTGATACCCCATATGTGTGTGTAAACCATTGTTTGGGCGCATGGCAGAGCTTGGAAGGGAGGGAGCGCCATTTGACTTTTCAATGCAAAATTGACTGGAATTGAGATGGGACGCCATGTTGCGTTTGGAGAGCCCCTGTGTGCCTAAACATTGAAACCCCCCACAAGTGACACCATTTTGGAAAGTAGACCCCCTAAGGAACTTATCTAGATGTGTTTTGAGAGCTTTGAACCCCCAAGTGTTTCACTACAGATTATAACGCAGAGCCGTGAAAATATATATATATTTTTTTCACAAAAATGATTTTTTAGCCCCCAGCTTTGTATTTTTACAAGGGTAACAGAATAAATTGGACCCCAAAATTTGTTGTCCAATTTGTCCTGAGTACGCTGATACCCCATATGTGGGGGGGAACCACTGTTTGGGCGCATGACAGAGCTCGGAAGCGAAGGAGCGCCATTTGGAATGCAGACTTAAATGGATTGGTCTGCAGCCGTCACGTTGCATTTGCAGAGCCCCTGATGTACTCAAACAGTACAAACCCCCCACAAGTGACCCCATATTGGAAACTAGTCCTCCCAAGGAACTTATCTAGATGTGTTGTGAGAACTTTGAACCCCCAAGTGTTTCACTACACTTTATAACACAAAGCTGTGAAAATAAAAATTCTTTTTTTTTCACAAAAATGATTTTTTAGCCCCCAGTTTTGTATTTTCACAAGGGTAACAGGATAAATTAGACCCCAAAAATTGTTGTCCAATTTGTCCTGAGTACGCTGATACCCCATATGTGGGGGGGAACCACTGTTTGGGCGCATGACAGAGCTCAGAAGGGAAGGAGCGCCATTTGGAATGCAGACTTAAATGGATTGGTCAGCAGCCATCACGTTGCATTTGCAGAGCCCCTGATGTACCCAAACAGTACAAACCCCCCACAAGTGACCCCATATTGGAAACTAGACCTCCCAAGGAACTTATCTAGATGTGTTGTGAGAACTTTGAACCCCCAAGTGTTTCACTACAGTTTATAACGCAGAGCTGTGAAAATAAAACATCTTTTTTTTTCTCACAAAAACGATTTTTAGCCCCCCAAATTTTTAATTTTCCCAAGGATAACAAGAGAACTTGGACCCCAGAAGTTGTTGTTCAATTTATCCCGAGTACGCTGATAACCCATATGTTGGGGTAAACCCCTTTTTGGGCGCACGGGAGAGCTCAGAAGGGAAGGAGCACTGTTTTACTTTTTCAACGCAGAATTGGCTGGAATTGAGATTGGACGCCATGTCGCGTTTGGAGAGCCCCTGATGTGCCTGGACAGTGGAAACTCCCCAATTCTACCTGAAACCCTATCCCAAACACACCCCTAACCCTAATGCCAACGGTAACCCTAACCACACCCCTAGCCCTGACACACCCATAATTCTAATCCCAACCCTAATCCAAACCGTAAATGTAATACAAACCCTAACCCTAACTTTAGCCCCAACCCTAACCCTAACTTTAGCCCCAACCCTAACCCTAACTTTACCTCCAACCCTAGCCCTAACCCTAACCCTAGCCCTAACCCTAACTTTAGCCCCAACCCGAACCCTAGCCCTAACCCTAACTCTAACCCTAACCCTAATGGGAAAATGGAAATAAATACATTTTTTTAATTTTATTATTTTTCCCTAACTAAGGGGGTGATGAAGGAGGATTTGATTTACTTTTATAGCGTTTTTTATATCGGATTTTTATGATTGGCAGCTGTCACACACTAAAAGACGCTTTTTATAGCAAAAAAGTTTTTGCGTCTCCACATTTTGAGACCTATAATTTTTCCACATTTTGCTTCACAGAGTCATGTTTTTTGCGAGACGAGTTGACGTTTTTATTGGTAACATTTTCGGACACGTGACCGTTTTTGATCACTTTTTATTCCGATTTTTGTGAGGCAGAATGACCAAAAACCTGCTATTCATGAATTTCTTTTGGGAGAGGCGTTTATACCGTTCCGCGTTTGGTAAAATTGATAAAGCAGTTTTATTCGACGGGTCAGTACGATTACAGCGATATCTCATTTATATCATTTTTTTATGTTTTGGCGCTTTTATACGATAAAAACTATTTTATAGAAAAAATAATTATTTTTTTATTCTCTATTCTTTATTCTCAGGACTATAACTTTTTTATTTTTTTGCTGATGATGCTGTATGGCAGCTTGTTTTTTGCGGGACAAGATGACGTTTTCAGCGGTACCATGATTATTTATATCAGTCTTTTTGATCGCGTGTTATTCCACTTTTTGTTCGGTGGTATGGTAATAAAGCGTTGTTTTTTGCCTCGTTTTTTTTTTTTTTTTCCTTACGGTGTTTACTGAAGGGGTTAACTAGTGGAGCAGTTTTATAGGTTGGGTCGTTACGGACGCGGTGATTCTAAATATGTGTACTTTTATTGTTTTGTTTTTTTTATTTAGATAAAGAAATGTATTTATGGGAATAATATATATATATTTTTTTATTATTTATTTAGGATTTTTTTTTTTTTTTACACATGTGGAAAATTTTTTTTTTTACTTTTTTACTTTGTCCCAGGGGGGGACATCACAGATCAGATCACCGATCTCACTGACACGGCTGCAGGCTTACCAGCGTCTGCACTGAGCAGGCACTCGGTAAGCCACCTCCTTCCCTGCAGGACCCGGATGCCGCGGCCATCTTGGATCCGGGACCTGCAGCGAGGAAGGAGGTAGGAGACCCTCGGAGCAACGCGATCACATCGCGTTGCTCCGGGGGTCTCAGGGAAGCCCGCAGGGAGCCCCCTCCCTGCGCGATGCTTCCCTATACCGCCGGTACACTGCGATCATGTTTGATCGCGGTGTGCCGGGGGTTAATGTGCCGGGGGCGGTCCGTGACCGCTCCTGGCACATAGTGCCGGATGTCAGCTGCGATAGGCAGCTGACACCCGGCCGCGATCGGCCGCGCTCCCCCGTGAGCGCGGCCGATCGCGTATGACGTACTATCCCGTCACCCGGAATTAAGTCCCAGTTCACCTTGACGGGATAGTACGTCATACGGGATTAAGGGGTTAACCAACGACCAGCGATATCACAGCAGGATCCTGATCGCTGCTGCGTGTCAAACTCAACGATATCGCTATCCAGGATGCTGCAACATCACGGATCGCTAGCGATATCGTTTAGTGTGAAGGTACCTTAAGGGCCCAATGCCGCCCCCTGATAACAGCCCATACCATTATCCTCCTCCACCATCTGTACAGGGGGCACAATGCAGTCAGGGGGTAACGTCCTCCTGGAATCACCAAACACAGACTCGTCCATCAGATGCAGATAGAGAAGTGCGAGCCGTCACTGCACAGAACACGTCTCCTCCAGAGTCCAGTGGTGGCGGCTTTACACCACTCCATCCGACGCTCATCATTGTGCTTGGTGATGTACGGCTGCATGCAGCAGCTCAGCCATGAAGCTCCATGTGGGGGGGCAGTGTTTGTGCTGGTATTATACCAGAGGAGGTCTGAACTCTGCAGTTATGGAGTCAGCAGAGCAGTGGAGACTTTTCTGCACTCGGCCCCCCGCTCTGTCACATTAAGGGGTCTCCACTTCGTTGCTGCGGTTCCCTACACTTCTCAATAACATCACTCACAGGTGATGGAGGAAGATTGAGGGTGGAGAAATGTCATGGATGGAGTTGTTACCCCGGTGGTTCCTATTAGAGGACCGCGCTGGTATCGGTGAGCTCTGCACCACCAGCCGCTCTGTCACATCGTCAAGACAGACGGCATGGCGGGGGGGGGGCGGAGGTTATACACCGGGGGCAATGGAGCCGGGGATTATACAACGGGGGAACTGCAATACTATGATTAAAATGTGTGTCTGATGATATTCTCCATATTGTGCATGTATTAAGAGCAATAGATGCAATCAATACTAATAGATAGGACGGATCCATGGCCACTGAGCGGAGTGCTACCGGCACCTCTTCGGTGAACGCTTTCTACACTCCCACACGAGGCTTTGACACATCAACACTTTTACCGAGGTGTGAAGGTTATTATCAAAACTCTGTAATGTGTGAACAGAGCTGTATTCTCCGCCGCCCACAGAATGCAGGGAAATACCCCGAGCCTCTGCAGACATCGCTGTTCTCAGAACTCTTACATAACAAGACACTCAGCAAAAACAGACGACTTCAAGAGATTTTGGCATTTTGAGATTTTTAAGTCATTTTGTCTAGATTTCGGTGCACAGCCGCTTCTGCTCTGATCTAATTTTGTCAGCCGGGGTCAAATAAAGCAACCATGTAAGAAGTCACTGACCTCTATGGAGAGCAATTCCCGGGAGCCGTAATTCACATGATCCATGTCCTAGACATCTGTTGTCGGTAGAGGACAATGCCCAGTATAAAGGGGCACGCCACGACACAGGGATACATGTAACGGGACGTCTCTCCGACTTACACAGGGCTTTACCGAGATGGGGACAAGCTGCTGTTGGAGACTTACCTTTTACCAGATGAAAGGATCGGACACATGGACGTCAGGAGGACCAATGACATCTAGTGTGTATAGGAAGCTTAAAGCTGGTCTCAAAAGGTCTATGTACTTTATCTTACAACTTGATTTAACTTGATTAATAGTATTGATCATATTATTTATAAATTGTGTCTGACCCCAGAAAAACCCTCTAAAGTGCTGGCTATCAGGTGTCTAAACTACTGGGGGGGGGGGGGGTGAGGCAAGTTTTTTCTCTCTACAGGAAGTGAGGGTGGGTCCTTGCTTCTCCACATAAAGTGGGGGAGGGCCCTTGCTTCTCCACACAAAGTGGGGGCAGGTCCTTGTCTCTGCTCCTGCTTGCAACTACATACAATCTTAAAAGATTTACAATTTCAATTCAGGACAAGCAAGGCATTGGACAGAAGCAATGCACATTAGGAGATGAAGAAGAAAGGTCCTCCACGTATAGTGCTGCAGAATGCTGATTGTCTGTTTTACAGCTGCCTTGTGTTTGAAATCTTTATCTATGGTGTATTTATGTGTCATGCATGTTAGCATTGCTTGTAGGCACAATTCTGATGCCAACCTAGCCCTCTTCTGAGATGGTTATGGTATAGCCCCAAATCTTTGGTGGTCTAGCTTCAGTTCCGAAGCGTTGAGCAGCTGCACCACCAACCCTATGGCACAATGTGAAATAGATGCTATTTCATATTATTTACAGACAAAAAAATATGTAGATAAGCTTTAAATAGCAAGATAAATACTGACGGGCAAAAGGGTAACAATTTTTTGAACCTTTGACTTTCAGGCTCCATATCTCACCATCCACATGAGACCACTATATTGTAGAGACAATCATCTTGGCTATCTCATACATACATTTGAGTTGCAGCTGTTTAGCATGCGATTAGTTATGTAGATTTTTGTCCTGTCACTACATGGTTACCTTTTTGCTCTTAAAAATCTACATTTTAATTTTCAATATTTTGTTTGTATTTTGTAAATCGTTGGCTTTCAACACTGACTGAATCCTTCTGGAATCTGATCCCAGGTCTCTTCTACACGTTCCCCATGTTGGTCGCCTCACTTGGATCTGTATACAGTTTATTTTCCAACTCTACACACAAGTGTTGATTGGTTTGAGGTCTGGGGACTGTGAGGGCCAATCCAGCACCTCTACTTCATTGTTATTGAACCATTTCTTCGCCAATCTCACCGTATGCTTCTTGTCGTTGTCCTGTTGAAAAACGATGTTGTCCTTTTCATACCCATAGTACTCGAGTGTATGAAGTAACTCGTCTTATAGGATACTCACATATAGCTCAGCATTAGACCACCATCAATCCTGGTCAAGTATCCAACATCTTTGGCTGTGAAACAACCCCATATCATCAGGCTTCCTCCACCAAACTCGACTATCTATTTGTAGCAGTTTTCCAATGTATTTGTTGCATCGGTGCATAAAGTGTTAATGATGGACATAAAATAGGCAAAACATACGCTGCTAAAAAAATTCTAAAAGAGGTTATAAAAGGACGGCAACGTTTGTCCATTTTGACTTTGTAACCCTGAAAACCTCTTCTCTTCACATCTCGCAGAGCAGGAGATACAAGTGACATTCCTGTAAGCAGAAAATGTATACCGCATTTACAGATTTCCTGTCCTCGGTGACCGTCAAGATCAATGCAAATTGCATTCCATTTTCAGCTCTAAGCCGCTGCACAACATCAATACCTTGAAATGAAGAGTTTTCCTTGCAGCCGATTCTCCCTCTAATGTGTTTGGAGTTCCAGGAGGAGGAAGCTGGAACCGAGGAAATAGAAGTCGGCGCGCCGATCCTCGTAACGTAATATCATTTATTGTAATAGAGGAATGTATAGAAAAATGACCTTCACCCTACGGACGGTTAGCGTTAGAAGTTCTCCAGTTTTATATAAACATGGCAAAAAAAAAAATTCTACAACTTTCTAGCAGACTTTTGCCACGATTTATTATCATATTCGGACCTATTTTTTGTGTCGATTTTCCCGTTTTGTATGTTTTTTTTTGTTGTTTTTTTTTTTTTAGGTGTCACCTATTTTGAAATCTGTTATTTTCTGTTTGTGAGTCTGTGTTGTTTCACAATTGTGGCCATGATTTGTGTTATTTGGATGTTTTCGGCTGATTCATCATTTGCTTTTCTTTTTTTTTTTTTTTTTAAAGATGGTAAATGTATGAGCAGATGTCCTTTCTAGTCCTCTTCAGAGTTTTTTTTTGTTATTCAGATATTTTGCAGTATTTATAAGGATTATGATTTTGTGCTATTTTTAAGAATTTGGCACAAAACAATAGCAATGAATGCCACAAAAGCAAAAAAAAAAAAAAAAGCCAAGATAAAAAACAAGTGATGAATTAGGGTTTTTGTGTTTATGGGCAGGACCCGCTCAGCCGGCCTTTCTCAGGCAGGACCCGCTCGGCCGGCCTTTCTCGGGCAGGACCCGCTCGGCCGGCCTTTCTCGGGCAGGACCCGCTCGGCCGGCCTTTCTCGGGCAGGACCCGCTCAGCCGGCCTTTCTCGGGCAGGACCCGCTCGGCCGGCCTTTCTCGGGCAGGACCCGCTCGGCCGGCCATTATCGGGCAGGACCCGCTCGGCCGGCCATTATCGGGCAGGACCCGCTCGGCCGGCCTTTCTCGGGCAGGACCCGCTCGGCCGGCCTTTCTCGGGCAGGACCCGCTCGGCCGGCCTTTCTCGGGCAGGACCCGCTCGGCCGGCCTTTCTCGGGCAGGACCCGCTCGGCCGGCCTTTCTCGGGCAGGACCCGCTCGGCCGGCCTTTCTCGGGCAGGACCCGCTCGGCCGGCCTTTCTCGGGCAGGACCCGCTCGGCCGGCCTTTCTCGGGCAGGACCCGCTCGGCCGGCCTTTCTCGGGCAGGACCCGCTTGGCCATCCTCCAATGACTTTGAGAAAAAAAAAAAGAGAACAGTAGGGGACTCATACGTAGGAGAGGCCGGGGTCCAGTGAGTGGTGTGGTTTTTTTCTCATGTTAGGACCATCTTAGGCCCATTTTAAGCTCAGTAAATAAGAGGACAACCTCGTCTATCGCTACAAGATGGCTCCAAATCCCCTAAAAAAGCCAAACCTCCCTCCTCCTCCGCCCCCGGATATCATCTGATCCAACCTATGCTTTAGCTCCCGCCCTATCAGATTCCTGTTATCTAAACCTCAGCCCTGCCTTTGCCTTTAGTCTGACATAGCTTTTGGATTAAAGACTAATCAGCCAATCAGTGAATTGCAAATATTTAAAATTTACATTATTAATATTTTCACTATTTAGGACAATAGAAGGTAAAATTTGAAGGAAAAAACAAACAACATTGACGAACAATTTACAGATAAGGCAGATTTATGAAAACGGACTTAAAAAAAAATAAATTGCTAGTTGCCCATAGCAACCAGAGTGCAGTTTTCATTCTTCTAGAACAAAATACAAAATTTAAGCCGAGCTCCGATTGGATGATATGGGTAACTAAGATTTCCCATAGAAACAAATCATAGTGCAGCTTTCATTCTTGAAGAGCAGAATATAAAATAAAAGTCAAGTTCTGATTGGCTGCTGAGCTTTCCCACAGCAACCAATCACAGTGCAGCTTTCATTCTTTAGAAGCAGTATGCAAAATGAAAGCCGAGCTCTGATTGGATTCTCTAGGAAATAGACCGCCTGTAACGACCAATTACAATGCAGCTTTCATTCTTCAAGAGCAGTATGAAAAATCAAAGCCAAGCTCTAATTGGTTGCTGTGGGGAACTAACACTGCCCATAGCAACTAATTACATGGCAGCTTTCAGTTTTAAAGAACAGAATATAAATGAAAGCCGAGCTCTCCTTGGTTGCTATGGGAAACTAAGACACTTTTTTATTTTTCTTTAAGGCCTTATTCACACATCAGTATCTGTATGCCAAAACCACGAGTGTCTCCAAAACAATCTTTCATTTATAGCTTTCCTATGGCCGTTCCCCTTTTTAATTTTGGCACACTAATACTAATGCAAGAAACTGACCAAATCCTGACGTGTGCATGAGGCCCTAGACGGAGTCATCTTGCATTTCCCCATCCTCCTTCCTCACGAATGTCTGTACGGCTGCAGCCTTAGAGATTTCCATCTTCTAACCGTATTCAGGTGATTACAGGAGCGCAGGGTATTATTATCATGGCTGACGTCAATGCAGGAATCTTATCCACTGACCAGACCCTGCATTATTAATAAGAAACTCAGTCGGAGCTGGGTGTCCGGAACAGAGCGGGCATCAAATAATGATTACGTCAAGGGCACGGTCTCCAGACAGCCGGAAAAATGCCTTTACTTATCATCACTAGAGCGCTTATCCCACAGTCAGAGGGATTTAAAGGAAAAGGGTCAACAAAAATCCAAGGCGGGCGGTGCGGCGTCAACACGTGCGATCACAAGGTCTCTATACAGGACAGCACGTGTGGCTTAGGGAAACTTATTGGCCAAGCAATGATCTCTGGGAAAAAAAGTATGCAAATTAGCCTTCCTCCAAGAGGAAGAACGTTAGCTCTCTAGCGCCACCTGTCTTCTAAGAGCTAATTCAAACACCCATATTACGACCGCACTTCTCAGCCCAACCTTACGTCCTCTATCCGGTCACGAGCTCGGGTCGGATCAATATGGTGACCTCAAGTCAATGTCCAACCTTCGTCTTCAAGGACTTTATCCTTAAATCATGAGATGAATTAGGTCCTACCTCCCCCCCCCCATTAAATCGATATCTGATGAAATCAGCTGACATGTGCCTGAAAACATGCGGGATCAGCGTCGTAAAGGGGATAAAAAAAAAAATGCTGAAAATTTGCCAGGGCATGGAAATCAGCTGTGAAATCTTCAGGATATATCCACATCACAAGGTAATTTAGGCATCTTTTTTGTGAACAAGCGGTATTAGTGATTTTGCCGACGATAGTCTACGGGCCGTTGAGATGTACGATTTTTTTCCCCGAATTGAATGGTCTGCGGAAAATAGGGGTTGGATCAAAATCAGCAATGCAAGATAATGGGTCTGTGAAAAAAAAACCAAAAAATCGGACTGCACTCTTTTTTTTTTTTATTGTTCTGCTTTTTTCTCCATGTACGAGACAATCAGATGACTCTGGAATCACACACTGATCACAAGAATCGATCCGTTATCTCGTATGTGAGAAATCCCGACGTATGAATGAAGCCTTAGGATCTGCGCACTGGAGCTTTCCGCTCGTTTCACCCTACTAATTGCAAGGAATCAAATCTGCAGGCACAGCCGCGGCATAAACTGCTGTGGATTTCTGATCAGTAATTCCGGACACTTTATGCTTTTCCACAGCGTTTGAATGAGTTTTCTGAAAAATGTCCTGCTCAGCCTTGCTTCAGTCATTTGGAAATCATCTGTCTATATGCCCGGTGTGAACAGAACCCAAGGATAAATGTGCCTGGAACGATTTTCCATAGCACATATGCACCAAAAAATCTCCACACCACGCTTCACACATTAATATCGCAGGTCAGTTTATGAACGGAAAATGTCTGTGACACAAACATGAGCGGTAAATCAGCGCCGTCTCTGCATTCACCCTTAGGGTTTGCTCAAATGGAGCTTTTTTATGAGGATTTTTCTGTCTGAATAATCCACATGTAAAAAGTGGCTTCTGAAATGCAAACATTATAGGGTGGGGTTTTGTGAGAAAGGATGATTTGATCACACTAGAACCAATCACAGCCCAACGCATGACCCGTGGTGTTTATTCCACACTGTACATTAAATTGAGGGAAAATCCTGAAAAATGTTTCAGCTATGTAAGAATGAAAGCGCAAAATTTTGAAATTTTGTTGGGCCATGTTGAAGATACAATACGGAGACGAGACACCCAGATGCGCTTCTCCATATCACCAGCGGAGCGTCTCATGGTGACTATTCGGTAATTTATTCTTTTTTTTAATGATTCTCATTCATCAGACTTATAACTGTAATGTTGTTTTTTGAAGTTTTTATTAATTATTGTCTTTTCCTTTTGTTAACAGATTCCTTGCAACTGGAGAGTCGTTTTCATCCCTACATTTCCAGTTCAGGCTTGGGATATCCACCATCTCAGGGATCATCAGAGATACCTGCCGGGCATTGTGGGAGTGCTTACAGGCGGAATACATTCCAGAGCCATCACAGGAGAAGTGGCTGGAGATTGCCCACAATTTTGAAGAAATATGCCTTACATCCATGCAGCATCCGGCATCATGAATATTGTTTCCTCCTGATGAACCGTGAGAGCGGGGAAAACGCGTTGAGGAAAGACCGGCATACGCTAAGTTACCCTATTACTTATCTAGAGATGTTTTTCTATGGTCACTCTATGGTGTTCTATTTGACCAAGGGTATCATATGATTGGATATGTACTGTGTGGGGGAGATATCGACACATGTTAAGTCACTATGACTATCTATTGAGTGGAGTTTTTCCACTGCCAGATTACTGGCTTTTGACTTGAAATATCATGTGTTGTTAAAGAACCATGACAGTTGCCATTGGAAGACAATACCTTTTAGGCCGGTTTCACACGTCAGTGGCTCCGGTACGTGAGGTGACAGTTTCCTCACGTACCGGAGACACTGACACACGTAGACCCATAAAAATCAATGCATCTGTTCAGATGTCATTGATTTTTTGCGGACCGTGTCTCCGTGTGCCAAACACGGAGACATGTCAGTGTTCGTGGGAGCGCACGTATTACACGGACCCAATAGAGTCAATGGGTCCGTGTAAAACACGGACCTCACACGGACGTTCTCCGTCTGGGGTCCGTGTGCGTGCAGGAGACAGCGCTACAGTAAGCGCTGTCCCCCCCACATGGTGCTGAAGCCGCGAATCATATGTTCCCTGCAGCAGCGTTTGCTGCAGAGAAAATATGAATAATAGTGTTTAAAATAAAGATCTATGTGTCCGCCGCCCCCCCACCCCCTGTGCGCCCCCCCGCTGTTCAGAAAATACTCACCCGCTCCCACGTTGGCTGTCACTCCTTCCTCTCTGCCCCGCGCCTCCTACTGTATGCGGTCACGTGGGGCCGCTCATTTACAATCATGAATAGTCGTCTCCGCCCCTATGGGAGGTGGAGCCACATATTCATGACTGTAAATGATCGGCCCCACGTGACCGCATACACTAGAAGCCGCGGCCAGAGCAGGAAGCAGCGAGGGAGGCGGGAAAGTATTTTCAGAACAGCGGGGGGGGGGGACACATAGATCTTTATTTTAAACACTGTTATTCATATTTTCTCTGCAGCAAACGCTGCTGCAGGGAACATATGAATCGCGGCTTCAGCACGATGCAGGGTACCACACGCGTGGGTACCACACGCTCCGTGTGGTACCCACTCGCCATACGGGCGGCACACGTGTGCCGCACGTATGGCCTACGTGAGTTCCCAGGCACACGGACACGGATAACTCCGGTACCGATTTATTCCGGTACCGGAATTATCTGGACGTGTGGGACAGCCCTTAATGGGGGATTAACTAAGTTGTTTTGCGTTGTGCCAATAACTTCATTTATTATATGGAGGTACCTATATAGGTCCCTATTATGGCTTACATTATATAGTTGTTGGTTTTTCACCACCGCTCTTTCCCTATATTGTTTTCCCACCTGCACTGAGAGGGATATTACAGGGGAGAGTGGGGGCGCCAAAAAATCGACTCTTAGGGTGCCAACCTCCACAGTCAGGCAGGTGTAAGCAGCAGTTGTATCTAGGACCTTAATAGGTGTTTTTTTTTTTGCTGTTTTTTTTTTATATTTTTGTGACTAATAATTTGGTATTATCTTTTCCTTTTCATTGGGTCTGGGTTTTATATTTGATATTAAATAAAAGAAAAGTTTTAAGGGATTATATGTGCGCACTACTGTTACTTTTACCATAAGCTTGGTGGTTTTTATACAGTTTAAACAAAAAAAAAAGGAAAGACAATAAAATTGTTTTTAAACCAAAAAAAGTTTTATTGATTTACAGGTTTACATGTTCTCATAGTTTGGGGTGGAGATAGTAGCGGAGGGGCTGACAGGGCAGACCACGTCGATAGTGGGGGACAGGACATCACGGGGAGGAACAGAAGTGGAATGGGTGGTGAAAACATGAGGTTGGGCAGGGAGTTGAGGTACAGATGTGGTCTGTGGGAGGTATGGTGAAGGTGTTGGTGGGATTGGGAATGGTGAAGTTAAAGGGGAAGAATGGAAAGGGGAAGGTAGGTACTGGGAAATACTGAGGGGGGAAGGAAGGAATGGCGAAGGAGTAGAAGTAGGATGGACGGGAGGAGGATGGACGGGAGGATAGACGGCAGCTTGAGGGGGGAAAGGTGTTGAAACATGAAGGGTAGGTGGAGGGGCTTGGGACATCGCCTGCACTAGAGCAGTGTGGCACCCTTGCATCACATGCATCTGCAGGTCAGGAGTTAGATTTTCCATGTGCCTGAGGACCGACTGAAAAAAACAGTGTCTTGGTGACTGGTTTGCATCTGATTGCATCCTATCCAGAGGACTGCTGAGTTCCAATATGCTTTTGTTAACCATATTGTACCCAGCAGATGTTTGCTCACCCAAAAGCTTGATGGCATTCTGGAAGGCTGCATTCAGATGCAAAAACTCAGGCGCATAGCTCCTTTCCGGACCTCTCTGGCGCTGCCGTCCTGACCCCAAAGGTGGTCTAGATGTTGCGGCAGTGTCAGAGGGGTGGGGTAAAGGGAACTCTAACTCATCACCTGCAGCTTCAAGTGACGAAGTCCGCCCTGCTGCTCCAGCGCTGGTTGATGTGGCTGAGGGATCACACAAAAGGGAAGGTGCAGATACAGAGGGGTCGACGTGGTCCCCGGTGGCGGACTCCTGAGAGATCGCTCCAGAGGGGTGCCACTCTGATGCAGGCTCCCGAGTGCTGCAGACCGTGCTGTTAAAGAAGACAAAAAAAAAAAAATTAGTATCTTGATATTACAATTGCCCTTGCTGTCCCAAAAAATTGAAGGTTACACATTTTAACAGTTTGACTGAAAACATGTGGTGTTGAATATTTACCTTCTGCTCAGCAGCGTCGACCGGAGGAACGACAGGGCTCTGGCATATTTGTACCTGCTCCTGCGTCCTCTAGATCCACTCGGGGCCTGCATCTCCTTGTTAAACTCCCTCTTGAAGCGATCCCTGAGTGACCGCCACCGCACGATAACCCTGTTACCTGGAAAGATAAAGCAAAAATTGGTTACTATACAACACATTAAATCATGCTAACATAAGGTAATGAGGTGTGAATACTTACGCGCTAGATCCTGGGCCCCAGTGTCGAGTTCCTCCCAGTTATCAATAACAACACTGTACACTTCCTCCCATAGCCGTCGGGTGACGAACTGGTCAGCATGGCGGCGGTCCGCCATGTTCCATAACGGCTCCCGACTTTGGACCGCTTGGATGAGGGTGTCCACATCTATGCCCTCCTCCTCTTCCTCATCCTGTTCGGGAGCACGCTGTGAAGCCTTAACAAAAAAAAAATTATAAAAGGGAAAGATTATACTACATGAATTTTAAAATTTACTAAACACCAAACCAAAAAGGAACTTACTCTTCGGTGACCGCCGCGATTAGCATTCCGACGACTATGGGAGGTGCTTCGAAGAACTCTAGGTCGAGCCCCGGATTGTGAAGACTAATAAAAAAAATAAATAAATTATGTGCTTGGATGGAGGCATATGTACTGTGTGTGGGCTGTGCTGAATGTTTGTGTTGGGTGTAGTGTGTTTTATGTGAGGATCTGTCTCTGCAAAACTTAAACTATGCGCTCCCGCTCCTCTCATTTCTCCACCCTGCCAGTCTCCTTCTGGAAGCCCCTCTGCTTCATCTTCCTGTGAAAACAGAATAAATACATATAGGGTTCAAAAACATATGTTACCAGAGATGTACCAAAAAAAAATGTATGAAGGAAAAAAAAAAATCACCTCAGGTGGCTGACGATGTGTGTGTGTGTGGGGGGTGTTTAGGGTCCCAGAAGAAGACATTATGGTCCTGTTTTCCAGGGTCAGTCTTGGGTCCCTAAGAATCTGCAAGTATAAAGAGAGTTCTAAGCTACTATACAAAAGGATAGATACAGCTTTCGGGACTTTATACTTACATCTGTTTTCAAAACTTGGGGGGCCTGGCTGCGTCTGTCTTGGGTCCTTGCTGCGTTTCTCTTGGCTTCCTTGCTTGGTCCCTCTAAGAATCTTCCAATTTAAACACAGTTTTAATTAGAATGATTATGTATTGGTATGCCAACATACATTTTGATTCCCCCCAAAAAAATTATTACACACACACAAAAAAAAAAATAGTGTTAACCGTTACCTTCAAACTTGATATGCTTGATGCACAAAAGCTCCACCTCCTGTTTCCCCAAAAAATTCCTTGAAAGCAACACCAAAACTACTTCAAACTTGATATGCGGCATGCGCATGTTGGTAAACCTACCCCACCCCTTCCTCCACAGTTTCAACCTTATAAAAAATTCCCCTTATTCAAAGTTAAAATACCAATACCCAAAAATGATAATTATGGTTACCCTACAGTTACTATTTTCTAAAACCAGATAACATTTTCTATACCAAAGGTTTGCATTCCGCATTTGTATATAGAACCTCAAACACCTTTATTGAATGTAGACCCAGTTTTAAATTTAAATTTATCTTGAAATCATACTACGGACAGTTTTGTGGAATTTTTATTACAATTTTTTTTTTTTTTTTTGGTTGGAAAGTAGGAGCTACACTGCTCTTTATTTTAAATACCAGTACAGTATGTTATTGTATGAAAAATAAAAAAAATGCAGGACACACACATCACACGGCATTTATACACACACACACACACACATGTCACAGCACAGCCATTCAAAATACCAGCACAGTATGAAAAATAAAAACATGCAAGGCGGGCACACACACACACACACACACACACACACACACACACACACACACACACACACACACACACACACTGGCAGAACTCATGCTGGATGGCAGTACTCACATGGCAGTCTCTGGCAGGGTCTTGCTGGCTGCTGGCAGGATCTGTCTTGCTGGCTGGCACTTTGTTCTCTCTTGATGGCACATTGAGGAATGAGGCCCACCTGTCCTGTTTATATAGTTTTGGGGTTGTCTGGGCAAAGTATCTACTTTTTGGAGCATGCTCAATTGAAAAAAGCGGATTGGGGCGACGGATCCGTCGCCCATAGGCGGCCATTCTATGAAATGGCGGTTGCGACGGATCCATCGCGAACTGTCAATTAGGCGCAGACAAAAAACGTTACAATGACCGTCAATGTCTAGACAACGTCCGCCAAATTTCGACGGATCCGTCGCATGGCGGGTGGAACAGACGACCATCCGCCACAATCCATCGCTAATGCAAGTCTATGGGAAAATAGCGGATCTGCCAAAAAAAAATGGCAGATCCGCTATTTGAGGAAAATGGCGGTTTGAGACTGACGCCAAAAGACTGATGTGTGAAAGAAGCCTAAAACATTCTAAAATTTCCACAAGGCTTTTTTGGCGATTTTACTGCAAACGACGATGTGGTTTTTGTCCGCTCGGTTTTTACAGGTGTGGGTATTGTGTTTTTGATGCTTTCTTCAGGTTACACCAGAAATGTTACTCCAGTCCTGAGGAAGCTGCCCGCACCTCTTCAGACTCCCAGGAATGCCTCCGATGAGTTTTCAGCTAACAGAGACCCCTTTAAGGCCAGGAGTCCGATTGTCTGACTTTGTGACTCGTCACGTATTGGGGTTTTCCCTTTAATTGCAATAAACACTGCAGGTTTTTCTGCAATAAAAAAATGACAAAAACTCCGATATCTGAAGGAGTAATCTCTTAGAGTCACGTTCCTAGGCCCTTTAATACCTGTATATCCAGTGATGGACAACCCCTTTAATTGCCGATTTTGATGTAGAATGTGCCCCGATTTCCCGTTATTCACTGCAAAGGGTGTAGTGAGCATCCATGTCACACGTTGGCATCTGAGGCTTTAAAATCCGCACCCAGGTGAATTCCCGCTGCAGCAGGTGAATATGATGCTGCTGTAATGCCCTGTGGATTTACCGGTCTGAACAGACCTTTAACATCCTGACACACTTCTGCTGGTTATTAATTGGTAATGAAGGTGGAATGATCTGGTGATGGAGGACGGACTGGGGGTGGAATCGGATACAGGACCGGAGAGAGACAGGGAACTTGGAAGAGAAACAGAACTCAAATTACCAGTAACGCTGACATTTCCTACCGACGTGGATACCTAATACAGGTGGCAAATCCTGCCTTTCAGAAGTGAGCCACGTGCACCGGGCGCAGAGCCGGGACGGCGGTGCACAGAACACGTGCTTCCATACAGGCTCTGTTAGGTATCCTATGTATGGAGATACTCCAATGCTTCCCAAGCAGAATATCTCCGTACGACTGGCACCCAATGGAGCCATCTTTCGGATTCTTATGGATTTTGACAGCTAAGGCTTCAGTCTGGTGTGCAGCACCTGTATGGTAGACCTATAGAGAGCCGAATTAGTGCCATGGGCAAGAGCCACTCTGCCGATAGCCTAATGGTGTCATCTCACTCAATAACCACGCCTGTAACTACTATAATCAGAGTATTGCTGCCCTTACTGGCGTATGGGGCCCAGTGAGCAGAGAGAGGCCCTGACCAAGCCCCACCGGCAGGATCCTGCTGGCTCAGTAACTGAACATGCGTCCCACCAGCATCCCGCACAGTAATAGATAACAGCTGCCAGCCAATCACAGGTCGGCAGCTGATGTCAACATATCCGCGCCTCAGATGGACTATTGAGAGGATGCAGGAAGGCAGAGGGGCCAAGAGAATCTTTTTTTTTTTTTTTTGTAAAGCCGCACTATGGGGGTACAATTAAGACAATTGGGGGCCGGATTGTGGAACACAAGGGCCCAGGAAATAGACATGTGGGGTCCAGAATGGAGTACATATTGGACCAGGATATAGGACTTTATTACTATAGGTGCTAATTATGTATTTTATTTCTGAGGATACGGTTTTCAGTGTGTGTAGGGGGTCCAGTTGTTCTCCGGTGCTGCACCATGTTGCTTTTTTTCCATCATCTGGTGTAGTGTAGATGTTGGGATAAAATTGGGGAATGTGCTCTGGCAGCAGTGCTCTAGAAAACTTATTTTCTGCAGAGGCGAGTCCTGGCTGGAAGAAGTGATGGCGGTCTGTGGTGGATAAAGAAGAAAAGCGAAGATGAAGGATTTCAACTGAAGATGTCACTGGTGATCACTGTATTACCTGTACACTATATATACAAAGCTCCTGTGCATAATGTCACCGGTGATCCCTGTACACGATATACACAGCTCCTGTATATGTCACTGATCATTGTATTACCTGTAAACTATACACTATATACAGAGCTCCTGTGTGTAATGTTACTGGTGATCACTATATTACTTGTACACTGACAGTATATACAGAGCTCCTGTGTATATTGTCACCGTTGATCACTGTATTGCCTGTAAACTATACACTATATACAGAGCTCCTGTGTAGATCACTAGTGATCACCGTATTATATGTACACTATGTACAGAGCTCCTGTGGATGTCACTGGCGATCACTGTATTGCCTGTACACTGACACTATATACAGAGCTCCAGTGTATGTCACCAGTGATCACTGTATTATCTGTACACTATATACAGAGCTCCTGTGTATAATGTCACTAGTGATCATTGTATTATCTGCACACTATATACAGAGCTTCTGTGTATGTCACTGATGATCACTGTGTTGCCTGTACACTGACACTATATACAGAGCTCCAGTGTATAATGTCACCGGTGATCACTGTATTACCTGTACACAGACACTATATGCTGTATATTTATGTATAGCACTCCTGTTTATAATGGCACTAATGGTATTATTAGTATTGTGCTTTTTTTGTACATGTAGTATTTGGTCACTATGTGGTGGTAATACGTGGTCTGGTCATGGTGTGATGGTATTTGTCCTTTTTATGTGGTATTATTGGTCATTTAAAAAAAAAAAAATTATGTGACATTGCCTTAAAGAAAAAATAAATAAAAATATACATAAAGAGTATTGGATATTTCAAGAAATATTTAATAGGTTACAGTAGAGTAAAGCCTGGCTAGAAGAGTCTACCTTGTCATGGTGGTGGCTTAAAAAAAATATTTTTGCCAAAACAGCTGATGACTGTGTATGTGATCTGATGTTTGATGGGATCTGGTGTCCGATGGGATCTGCTAATGTGCGATTGGTGAGGACGTAGTGAATAAGTGGAACTCCGAAAGGTTCAAAGGGTGAAAGTGTAGTCTGGGCAGAGTCTAACGGGGAAGTGGTGAATATGTTACCAGTTTTAGGCCCTGACATTTCTGGTGGCAGCCCTGACTATATTATCAGCTTTTTTTTCTTCTCAGCTCTACTTGACTTTACAGAACGAGGACAAAAAAAATATTCGATAAAGGAGGAGATGCAGTTCGTCATCCAGTTTTAGGCTGTGCACTCACTGTCCCCGATTTTTGGATTGTATCTGTGTCAGGATCGTTCTCCTCTTGGACGCTGCGCAGAATCCAACTCGGTGCATGTACAGTAAGCAATTGAGGCCAAAGGGACATTAAGGGAAAGAAGGCTGCGATTTTTCACAAAAGAGTAGCCAGACGCCACTAATTGTAGAGGTACCTGGGCAAATTAGGAAGAGTGGCGCCAAACTACTGGTGCAAAAATTGTCTAATGTAAAGGCCCCGTCTCACATAGCGAGATCGCTAGCGAGATCGCTGCTGAGTCACAAGTTTTGTGACGCAACAGCGACCTCCATAGCGATCTCGCTATGTGTGACACGTACCAGCGATCAGGCCCCTGCTGCGAGATCGCTGGTCGTGTCGGAATGGCCTGGACCTTTTTTTGGTCGTTGAGGCCCCGCTGACATCGCTGAATCGGTGTGTGTGACACCGATCCAGCGATGTCTTCACTGGTAACCAGGGTAAACATCGGGTTACTAAGCGCAGGGCCGCGCTTAGTAACCCGATGTTTACCCTGGTTACCAGCGTAAATGTAAAAAAAAAACAAACAGTACATACTCGCCTTCTGATGTCCGTCAGGTCCCTCGCCGTCTGCTTCCTGCTCTCACTGACTGCCGGCCGTACAGTGAGAAGTGAGAGCACAGCAGTGACGTCACCGCTGCGCTCTGCTCTCACTGTACGGTGGCTCAGTCAGAGCAGGAAGCAGACGGCAAGGGACCTGACGGACATCAGAAGGCGAGTATGTAGTGTTTGTTTTTTTTGGTAACCAGGGTAAATATCGGGTTACTAAGCGCGGCCCTGCGCTTAGTAACCCGATGTTTACCCTGGTTACCCGGGTGCTGCAGGGGGACTTCGGCATCGTTGAAGACAGTTTCAACGATGCCGAAGTCGTTCCCCTGATCGTTGGTCGCTGGAGAGAGCTGTCTGTGTGACAGCTCCCCAGCGACCACACAACGACTTAAGTTACCAACGATCACGGCCAGGTCATATCGCTGGTCGTGATCGTTGGTAAATCGCTTGAGACGGGGCCTTAAGCCAACTAGAGAAGAGAAAATAAATGTGCTGCGGTCACGTTAATTTTCCGAGGCAGCAAGATGGGAGCCGTGTGAACATTTTCCCACCTATGAGACATGGATGGCTCTACATCTAATAAAAAAAAAAACACAAAAGTCCTCCAATCACAATGTGTATAAAGAATTGACAATTTTATTGAAGCAAATACAGAACATTTAAAAGCTTAAAAACGGAGATGTAAAAGGACCATATAGAAAGTGAAAAAAGCAAACACTGAGCAATTAATAAGGTGTGTCTGAAATGTATATGTATATTGTGCAAAACCGTACAGGTCAGGCTCAAATTAATAAACAATCAAATACACAAGATTGGAGCATTGGTGCGTCCCTGCTGAGGAAGAACTGCCGAAACGTGCGTCAGGGGGATATTATGTTTATTTTACTAAATTACTCTATTTACTTACATACAATTTATTTCCTTGGAGTTACCAGAGACAAACCCCCGCACCGTCCAGTACCATTGCTTGTGACCTTTTTGCATTATTTGCACTTTATCTATGAGGATTCCATTTTGTCAGTGCTACAATCTTGTGCATTTGATTGTCTATTAATTTCTTCCTGACCTGCACGGTTTTGCACAATATACTACATTTCAGACACACCTAATTAATTGCTGAGCGTTTGCTTTTTTTCACTTTCAGTATGGTCTGTTAACATCTCCATTTTTAAAGCTTTTACATTTTCTGTTTTTGCTTCAGTAAAATTGTCCATTCTTTACAGACCTTGTGTTTGGAGGACTTTTCCTCTACATAGGTTTTTCATTGCATCACGGTCCTCTGAGTTGCTTCTTAGGACGTTCTTTTGCTCTACTTTTAATTAGCTTGCCTGGCTCCGGGCATGGCCCCAGGGGTCATGGAGTCAGAAACTATAAGACCCCCCTTTGTTCTGAGTAGCAAAACCCAGTATCAAAATTAGAGCCTCCTTGATTGTTTTGTCTATACATGTAATTGGAAACAAATGCATTAGAGATAGTGTACTGACTAGATACACCGTCAGTACAAAGTACCGCCACAATGGTGGAAAATGCTGCAATACTCTTTACCGAAACATCTTTATTATTTCACAAACCGCATTATCTGCTGCAATAACTGTAATTGACAACATCCCTGTGCGATGAGAGCAAAACAGTATAACGACTCCCTTAATTGGGACATTTCATCAGACTACCCAGGAAACGACAATGGAAGACGGTACCCAGAGATCTTCTAGGACCGCTCAACTCATTAGAAAAGCCTCTTAACCCAGAAATGTCCACACACAAAATTGTAAATTATTGTGAGGGTTTTCTTGTGTTTTTTTTTTTTTTTTTTCTTAGTTTGAGCTGTACATTGGGGTAAATGTGCCGAACACGGAAACTTTAACTTTGAAATATTTCATTATGGTTGATACGACGAAAGAGCAAAATAGTTTACTTTTATTACCGCTGATGGGGGCATCTTCAAGGTGAACCCATCACATTTACTATGAGGTCTGATCCCCTGGTGGCAGGAGGAGTGGAGCAGATTGATAAAAAGCTTTCTAAAAAAGGATTTAGTAGGACCCTTTATTGATGCAAGTCCTTACTTATTCTGGTGTAGGAGTCCAGTGGGCGGTCTTAATCAGTGATTGAAGCCATTTCTTTATGTACACCGCCCACTGGACTCCTAAACCCAGCACAAGCTGGTATTTGCAAGTTTGTTTTAAAGGGAAATTCCAATAAAAATTAGGTTTTCACTAGGATTGCTCAAAGCCTCTCAGACCACCTGATATATTAAAGTGTTGTGTTTCTTAGTCAATTCCCATATTGTGTTCACATTTAAGTATCTTATTTCCTAGAAAATTGTCATCACTACTCACTGCCTATAAATATTCATAGTGAGAATCTACAACTATGGGCGAACTGCTGCTGTCAATCACCCGTGAGTACACTGGGTTTAGTATTAGATTCCTACTTCCTATTGGGCACATGGACATTAGCAGCAAAAAACTGACCAGACCCCAATGAATTGTATTTGAAGGGGTTGGAAATGTTATGCTTAAGCTGCAATACCTTTATATTAGTTACACAAAGTCATATCCCCAACACATTGGTTAAAAAAAGGGTCAAACATGTCAAGTATTTAATGAAATGCTCTCATCAAGGTAAAAGGACATTGTACAGGAGGAGGAGGTGAGCTGTGACATTGCCTATTGCGAATGGTGGATCCTGTGTTATCTACTTTATATAGAGGTGTTATCAGTCATTGTACAGGAGGAGGTGAGCTGTGACATCACCTATTGTGAATGGTGGATCCTGTGTTATCTACTGTATATAGAGGTCCCATCAGTCATTGTATATAAACACTACAGCCCAAAACAAAATGAAAAAAAATCAATCCAGATTTTCTTTCCGAGAAATGACGGCATTTTAATAAGGTAAAGTCCAGATCTCATGAAACGGAATTTAAAGAATTCTTCTTTATTTCCTAAAACAAGGAGAGGAGCTTATAATCCTCATTACTAAAGCCATTTTTATATCACGAATTGTATGAACGCATCAATGGACTGATTTCGGGTCACAATATTCACCGTAACAAAAATGAAAGTTTTGGACAAAATAAACCTACATACAAAATAAAAAAACCTTAATAAATCCCCCTGCATACAAGAAATGTAAAATAATTTAGTTGTTATTTTACGGTATTGCTTACAACAGAAAACACTGTCATATTAAATGAAAGGCAACAGACTGGAGGTCTCCATCAGTCGCTGGATTTGTACTTTGTATGTAAGGCTATTTGCACTTGGGGCCAAATTTTGAATTGCTCTAGTGAATATAAAATGCTGCCATTTTGATTAAAAATAAAATCTGTTGTTTTGTGTATACAACTCCTATACAGGCCTATGTGTCTCCATGGTAACAGACTACAAACAAACCCTTGTAGTCTGATTCTACAGCTTGACTCTCTCCTACATGAAGATTGAAGGAAATGTGACGGCGCAGACTACACAGGGTTTGTTTGTGGTCTCCGACCATGCCGATCTGCATGAGAGCTGTACACACAAGACGGTAGAGTGGTTTTAATAAATAACCATTTGCAATGTTATATCAGTATTTATTTTAGGTGGAAAAATTGTTGAAAAAGTGAACTTGATATATTCCTCATCCATTTGACCCGTGGTTGGGACTGCTGAAATGGAAGAAAATTCGAGGTGTCAATAAAAGTTATTTCATTACTTTATTACACCCTCTATACTAGGGTCAGGTTTGAAAAAATAATAAAATCACAGAAAAGCCAATTAAAGGCGCCATTTAGGAAACTTCATGCATCTTTATTTCGTGGGATCTGGGATAAAGGGAATCTTGTCAGCACAAAATGACTGTTCAAACCAAGCACAGGAGCTCAGCGCACCCTTAGGGTGGCCCAGCCGTTCCAGGCTCTTTCCAACCTACCTGTTTTGCATTCATCTCCGTCCTCCTCTACCCTGATTGACAGCTCTGGCTATATATGAGCCAGAGAAGGGCAGAGGTAGAGAGAAAACAATTATATGGGAAGGTGCACTGAACTATTCGGCCACCCTAAGGGTGCACCGAGTGCCTGTGCTTGGTTTGAACAGTCATTGTGTGCCAACAGCCTCCCTTTAATATACAGCTCACATATGAAATGGAGCCTTAAAGGGGCTTGTCACCACTCCTAACATGTCAGTCTAGTATTCTCCATAAAACAGTTCTAGTGCACTTTTTCACAGAAATAATAATTGTGCCATTCCTCCGTTATTCCTCCTAGATTGACCGATCTTTCTCATTATGAAATGCAATCTAAAAAAAAAATTAATAGGACATTTTGGATAGATCAGGAGTGCACTTTATTTATTTGTATTTATATGATGTTTAATAACCATATTTTAACACCATGTCATTTGTAGGTCTAAAGTTTTGAGCCAATTAATAGTCTTAATCTTTCTTCATAGCAGCCGGAGCTTTAATTTTAACAAGGAGTTTCTATTTACCCTCATGGGCACAGATCTAGAACATAAACTTCCATCTGCCTGCAGCCACCACTAGAGGGAGACCAGGAGCTCAACGCATACAGGTTATACATTCAACTCAATAAAAACACAGTCTGCAGACAGGTTCTAAGCTCCCCCTAGTGGTGGCCGCAGGAGCACCAACCATTTTAGATATGTGAAACAATCAGCACAGAACTTTGATCCCATCATATCGTATAGCTAATCTTTAAAGCGTATTGTTTTTGTTTCAATTGTAAACATGAACTAAAAAAAAATAAATTGGGAAGATATTGCTTAAAATAGATGAAAATTGCATTATTTATTTCTGTGTCTTTGATTTGGAGAATATTCTGTTGAATTATATGACAAATCAGAATTAAAAAGGTAAAAGGGATCTGTCAGAATGGATGATTTTATGCCAGTTGAATTAAAGAAGTTATATGCGATTAAAAACAAACAAAAAAAAAAAAACCAAAATGTGTGCTTTATTATCTCAGAAAGAGGTCTCAAATAAGTGGATCTGAGTTGCAATACCAGATGTAACCAATGGGTGGGCACAGATTTCAGAATATATATATTTTTTATTGGACAACTCCTTTAATTATAATGATTCCTCGTGGGCAGGTGGTGACCACAACTCATGGGTGGGCTTATTCCGGTGGAGTCCCTCCCCTGCAGTCCCCGCTAAATAATCAGGGAGGAGACAGATACCCAAGATACATCTTATTCCCTCCCATCAAGTAGTCCGCACTCTATAAAATATAGGCACAATCTGATATTCTGAAAGGCCCCCTTTAAACAAATGGGTAAATAAATCAAATTTATAATGACCAGTAAAAATAAAATAAAACTTAGCAGCTCCCATATGAAATGATGCACCTTCACTCTTGTCTTTTAGTAAAATTAGTACTAATTGGTGACGTGTCAGAATTTGTCATTTATTTCCAAAAAACAAACAAAAAAAACATTCAATTTCCATATGTGAACAAATGCGTGATTTTATAAATAAAAGAGCAAAATCCTAAACTTGGTTCTTTTGTACCTTGCAATCATCTGACCACTGGGTTTAATTTTTATGGTCTTAAATATAATAATTCTACATATTCTACAGCTAAACATTCAAAAAAAAAAAAAAAAACTAGCATTTTCAGTAGAAGGAAAAAAAAAAAAAAAAAAAGTGTGGCATGACTACTGCCAAGCCTCATTTCCCCATTATTTTTTGCCTGTAGCTCAGTACCAGTGCCAGCTCGGAAGTCTACAGCTAGACTAGACGGGTTGTTAAGGACTGCGCTGCCTGGCAACACTGTAAAAAGCATATTTGTCAACTGTTAGGCAAGCCCTTAAAAAGGGAGGTCACTGCAAAGAATGCAGGTTTTGATTTAAAGCCAAATCCCCTCCATAGAAGAGACCGTCCCAAAGTGCCACTCTCGGAAGATTTTGGGAGGTCTCAGAAAGGAGGATTTCCAGTGTTCCGAGACAGTTAACAAGTACATGTAAGTTGTAACTTTTAAACAGTGTATCCATGGTAACCAGTTTGAAATGCTACACTAGTATTGTGCAGGCAACAAAGTGGGTCGGTAACCAAGCAGCAGCGTATTCAAGCCACGCCCCTTCTCAACAGAATTATTAATCAGATTTTTCTATGGAAAAAAAAAAAATCACTTCAAGAACCTACATAAAGACCATAATGAATCAGGCTTGGATCTTAGTTACCGATTTAGATTTATACCCCGATTCGGCCAATGTCAGTAACAAATCGGATTCTTTGGGTTATGGGCAGTATAATGGGATTATCTGAAGTTAAAAAAAAAAAAAAAAGGAGCGCTGATATGGTGGCTCAGACCTATTTACTGAAATGAGCTGCAATACCAGACACAGCCCACAGTGAAGGGTGGCACCATTTCTAAAATAAAATACAACTTTTTCTTAACTCCGGAGACATGTATCTTTGAGTCCATTTATATGTTTTGATATGCCATAGAATATGTCTGAAGATGGCAATGGGATGGGTAACGGAGTTATCTTCAACCATGACTAGAAATAAGGGGCTAAAAGGTGGTCATACAGTTACTCATCTCAACATACACATGCGCGCTCGTTTGGGCTGAGCGTGCATGTGTTTCTAAGGGAGAAATTGGAATAAGATGCTGTCTGACACCTCTGACCACAATTTATCTCCCTTGACACGTAAAATTCAACATGCCCCACCCTTCGATCTACTTAAATCTGTCTTCAGGGGAGAATTAGGACATCCCCCTTACTCATTACATTTTTATTTAAAGGATATTCCCATCTTGGATATTTAAGGCATAGGCAGAAGATATTCTCAATGGGGCCTCATCTTGTGCCCCCTGGAATAAAGAAGTGTCCTCGCATCTTATCCTGCGGATATGCCATAAATGTCTGAGAATGGACATCCCCTTTAAGGAACTTTTTAGAGACTTGTGAAGGTCCCAGGACCCAGACAGCCATGGATAAAACTTTCTGATATGATTCTATGGCGTATCAAAAAGACTTTGAATTGAAAGGCGCACGGTAAATTAGTGTCTGCGAAAGCACACGACAGATCTCCATTCTCATATATAGGAGGAGGCGGAAGTGAATTAATACTATGGTCTTGTCTTCTCATTTTTCCCCCAAAAAAAAAAGAGGTGGCGATATAATGGAACGATCTACCACATTATGGCTATATAAAAGCTCGACTCTATAGAAAGTGCAACATGTGATCTGGTAGATATACTGAATCGGAGGTCACATCTCCAGCTAGAGTAACCTAAAAATCCAACACTACTCATTCGATCAACTTGTAGGTGGGGTACAAGAACTCCCCTTGCTTCAAACGTCTTCATGAAAACATCAAATTGCCACGATTAATATCAACAGTTCATGACATTAAATAGAATTAAATATTGCTATAATACTTCTTTAAAACATTTCCTTTCTACAAATGAGCGATCGAAAAAAAAACAAAAAAACAAAAAAACATTGAACTCGACAGCTTTTTGCTTTCCACACAGTGGAACAGACGTACATACACACAAACTCTGAAATCGACTTTGGATGTAGCATTGATAGAAATGGAGAAGGGAGAAGGTTTGGGGTGGGGGGAGATGGCCCTATCTGGTTGTCATCCGAAAAAAAAAAAGAAAAGAAAAAGTTTACTCTATTATGAAAAAGAACCCATAAAGGCACAAAACTACCGCACATCACACAGTTTTTTTTTTTGTAGCTTGTTTCGAGTTTTCCTGACTAAAATCTAAACAGTTTACCAAATGTACAAAGCTTTGTCGACAAACAGCAACGTATGGTATCACTGCGACCTGAAAACACAGTCGAGATTATCATTTCTTCATTATGCTAAAAAGTTGACGCTTTTCGTAACAATTGTTTTATCTCCTAAAACCCTTCTGCCTCTCCGGGCAGGAGGAACCCTACAGAAAGTCTCTGTGTTTCACCACCGACGTACGATACATCACGGGATTCTGCCAAACAGGATCAGGGATCTCAAACCCACGATTGTTTATGAAATACAGGAAGCTTATTCTCTGTTCAGTCAAATTTTTACTTCCAGCAAACTGAAGTCCAATTGGTGCCACCTCCCAAGAGGCTCACGCGGATTTGTGGTTCACCATAACATGTGGACCTCCTCCAACAGTAGTGTAGTATCCGGTCACTAGAGTTAGTCCTTTTGCTTCTCCATGTCTTCTGGTGTTGCTGCCCATCTCAGTAGCTTAGATTAAAGGTTTTTCTAAAATCCATTAAGAAGTTTTTGATTGCCACCTTGAGGGGTGGCGATGGTGGTGGTGAAGGGTCAGTTTACATTTTTTTTTTCTTTCCTGAAGATAAAAAACAAATCTATATATTGCTTTTCGATGGTGCTTCGTCATACGACAGCTCCATATTGCAGGTCCTTTAAGGACCGGCGTGCAGAGTTTGGTATTTCTTTTTATTGTCAGCATCTTTCCCGTGCTTGTAAACCAATTCCTCGCAAGACGCCTTATTTTTCTCCAAGTTTACAGGACTCGAGAAATCCATGGATACAGTTCTGCTCTGTAAGCCAGATTCCTTATCAAGTAGACTTCTTCTTCTTTGTTCCGGCAAAAGAAAAAAGTAGTTACAAGTAAACTTTCTCCTCCTACGTCTTAAAAATCTACTGTCGTGTCTTCCTAAAGACTAATTGACTAGAACATAGCCACTGTGCTGAGAGTCAACGGTTTCCATCATCTCACAGTCGTAAGGCTCATTGAGGTTCAATGTTTTGTAAGATGTTTGAGGATCGAGTCCTGGTGGACTAGCCGGGGTTTGGTGCAATGCCAAGCCGCTTTGTTGACTAGGATCTAAGGAATACTGGCATTGGTTTGTATATTCCGATTCGTGCAGCGGCACCCCTTGTAAGTCACACGTTTGGTAGGCATAGTGTAGGGGAGGCTGCTGCACGTGAACCTGACTTAGGACCTGTGGCTGGCTCGGCTGTACCATATGTTGCATCTGCTGGGAATGCAGCTTGTGATACTGACTCAAGAACGGATCGTATTGCATTTCATCGGAAGCGGGTTCCAATACTGGACTCAACGGCTGAGACAAGCTGAATTGGTTCTGCTGTACGGACTCTTGGTGTGACAACGGGAGCTGCTGCCCCTGAAGTGGGTAGGTGTTTTCCACTATCTGCATCTGGTTGAAATAAGCCTGCAGCTGGGGTTGCTTCTGCAGGAAAAGCCTCTTCTGGTGCAGCCTGTAAGGTGGAAAACTAAATTAATTACACAGCCAGAAAAACAAAATTAAAAAAAGACAGGGATGCAATATAAGAATAAACTGCTACAAAGAATCAAAACCACACAAAATCTGAAGACTATCCTGGTCGGATTATACTTTAAAAAGGTACCGAAATCTGCCAATAACACTGACAAGCTGTGAACGAAAACGTATGATTATCCATAAGCTCAATGACTTCTTACTCCTGACTCCCCAGTATGCTCTGTTTGGTAGGGCAAGAAGCTGCTTCAAGAGACCTCTGGCAGTGGCTGATCTCCACAAGAGATCTACAGTATCAGATATGTTGAAATCCAACTATGTGATCCTTCTCGTGACCAACATCTTCCATTGAGGGAACGTAGGGACCCGACATAAAAATTAGCTGGTGGATTCAGACTACAATAATCTCAAGTGCATGGCCACATTTAATAGCCACGTGCACAATAAATCAGGAAATAGCCTGGCCCACTGAATATCCACCAGCCAAGAAGGAGAGGACGACCTAACCATGTGTGAACAACTGGATCTCAAGGTCACCTGTGTTCCTGAAGTTGCTGCTCCAAACTTCTGGGTGTTTCCTTGCAGTAGAGCGGGCAGCTGTTCTGAGCCAGAAGATTCCCTTTCTGCAAAGGAAGCAAAACACAGATTGAGTATGTAAGGCGGGAACTAATGTCACAGACAGGACAACAAGAAAGCGGAGAAGAGGAAACTAATCCGGATATATGAGCTGAGACCCAGGAAGTCCAAATTGTGGTCAGACTCTAAAAAAAAATAGCTGCATCAACAAAGTCTAAATGCACCTGGCATTGTTCTCCAGTTTCTCATGCTGGCCTACTAGAACTCTGGTTATGTCTGTGCACAGACCTTGGGATGGTTATTCTGGACGCCATCAGCTGATTTTTCTTCAGTTAACATTAAAAAGGTTTCCCACAAAAAATCATATCACCTATCCACTGGGTAGGTGATACATGTATGATTGCTGGAAGCTCAACCACTAAGACCTCCAAGGATCACCAGAGTGGGGGTCCTTTATCACCTGAGCCAATGGAGTAGTAATGCACATTCATTACGCATGCACAGTACTGCACCCATGGCAGTGGTCACGCATGCTCACTTCTGCTCCACTCACAACGAAACTTGGCCTCCTGTCTTCAGACCCATTGGTTGAACATCCAGTGATCATTACATATGCTGTGAGACCACCGTTTTTTACAGAGTTGCCCGCATTGCACAATTTCCGCCTGTAATCTGCGTTGAAACTGTCAGATGTGAAACCTAAAGTTGTGACAATTGTGTATATGGCTGACAATCCATAGCACATGGCATTCACATCCTACCTGCAGCCGATGCTGTAAATACTGTGTCTCCAGGCTCTGACGCCTGGACAGAAGTGGAGGTTGCAGGTTACTAGGGAACGTGGAAATATTCTGAATTTGTGCAGAGAGATTAGTCTGCAGAAACAAAAGCAGATGAATGTGACGACCATGCCATAAAATCCTACAAGCAACATTACAGGAACCCTAAACTGATATTTCTGAATGGCAGATTCGTAAAGCTTCTGACATGGGTGGATATGCCAATTATCTACTTGTCCGGGAGTTAAAATATGGTCGATGGCCCAGCATTCTAGTATATCTTAAGCAGGCAGGCTACTAGAGAATGTTAATATGCAAAAGAACCAAGCTTTCTGTAGACTCCCTGACCTCTACTCCCCACTGAGGCTTACATTATACCTGGGGGTGGTTGGGATCTTGTAGAGTATGGGATGCAAGATTTGGATCTTCTGCAGGTCCCATCTGTTCATATAGCATCTGGATCTTATTGAGCTCCAAGATCCCCTTGGTTCTGGCCAAGTTCTGGAGGTGCTGCCGGAAGGCCACAATTCCTAAGGTGGTGAGAAAAGCACAATTCTTCAGCACAAAATACTGACATGTCTTTTCTTACTCCTTGTATCTTGAAATGAGAGGCGTTAAATAACCAGTTTTGTAAAAATGAGAAACTTATGTACAAATGGTCACCTCATGACCAAAGAGATCTTGAAGACCTCCACTTAATGAGGTAAATAATCCCCAAAAAGATCAAAAATTTATAAAGATACCTTGTGTTAGTGAGGTGTCAGATGCCCGTCTTCCTTCACGAAAACTGACTGGAGACCTGTTATGTGCTTCACGCTTTTGAGAGGACATTGCTGGCATGGCCAAGTTCGTAGGCCGTAAGCCTATATATGGTGGAGTCAGCCTTGTGATGGACTGGTTGGCCAGAGACACTTCGTTCAGAGCTGCAACATCATCCGGGAAGTTGAGGTCGCTCTGAATTGATCCCATGTCATATTCGGAGTCAACACTGCCCAAAGATGGGTTGTTCCCAATAGTGAAGAGTTTGCCTGCGACAAAGAAGATGATTGTAATAATTTCATCACTCCACAATGACACTTTAATGGACAACCAAGGATATTATTTATTTCCCAAACCACCTTATCGAACGCTTCCTTATCAGAATCTTACTCAAAAAACATAAGTCTCCTATACATGTGAGATAAAATTCATCTAAAGTTGCCAAATTTGGAGCGATCAGCCTACCATGTATATGGAGGCTTACAGACTCCCTCCTTCCCCAAACATGGGAAAGAGCCAAAAGTTTATGTTTATGGGGCAGTCAGGAGAGACAGCTTAAGGTAGAGAAAAATGATATATTTTGGGTTAAAGGCAAAACTGTTGAAGGATGAAACATTTAAGTATTGTCTTACAAACCCAACCCTAGTGCTGCACTCTATTAAGGCATATGAGAGTCCTCAAGGGTGGTCCCATGCTTGAGAGCCTCTTCTATGAGAAAGCACTGAACACATTATATGGTCAGCCCTTCACTTGAATGCAAAGACAAACAAATGGGGACCAAAATCATAATGGCGGTCCTCTCAGGGCTAGTTAAAAAAAAAAAAAATCTAAGCCACTGTGATCAACAGATTATTGTTCCACTTTTGCTTTGGACTTTGCTAGGTGAACACCACTCAGGACTGCAGCAACGACATTTCGTTCTCCAACATTAAATTGGGTTTCTAAGACTGTATATGGCAGATCCATCCTTAGGATGGGTAATCGATATCAGATTGGAGATGGTCTAACTTGTGGTTAAAGCTGTTGCGCATTGGATGTGGAACAACTCCATACATTGGTGACCATAAGTGCAATCGCTCACTATGGGTGGCGAGAACTTGCAGTGCCAATAATGGCTGCTTAGGACAGTCCATCAATTTTACATCAATGTGGGTCCGACTGTGTCCCGACCAGTCAACTGTTCGAAGTGGAACAACTCCATTCTTTTAGGATTAAACCTCAGTCTGATGAGCTGCATCCACTAGAAGTAGAGAGCTCAACCTGGCTAACAATGAAGTGGACACAAAGCTCATGATGGACCCCCACTGTAGTAATGATAAGGCCATCATTTTAAGATTATCCGGTGGCGCGGACTTCGGCATTTATAATACCTGGTCATCGTCTCAGCAGGTGCGGTGGGCCGTAACGTCATTGGCACCGATCACCTCCAACACAAATGTCACCAGCGCCGGATAAACCTTTTAAAGACCTAGATAGCCCCTATATTAGTGACGTGTGAATACCGTTCTTATATTGCGAACATGCACACAATTGTGTAGACATAAGGAAATTTGTGTCTTCTCGAAAATAAGCAGCGCTGTTTTCATGGCAGGATGTGAGGATGTTACTCGAGACCAACTGTATAAAAGTTTCTATGTAATTGTAGGATTCGCACTTTGGGCAAAGTGGTAAAAGAAGGCAGTCCCAGCTGTGGGATCCACATCGATATGATAATTATCAGCTATCCAACGGATGTGAAGCCTTACCTTCCATTTCTGGTGGCACACTGGGCAAGACAACTAACTGGTTGGTCACTTCCGCCAGAGTGTGTCGCCTCTGCCCGCTACGTCTGCCTTGAAACGCTGCAAACGCCATGGCCGGATCATCCTCGGAGTCATCTTCTGTCTCAATCCCTTCATCTATAGAGGTCTCCATCATGTTGCTTGGCAAAGACTGGCAACCCTTCCTCATTACTACAGGGGGCAGAGGATCCATCAGGCAGCCATTAACCTGTTAAAGTGTAAAATAGAAGTCAGAAATCGCCAATACAGCGGAGCCTCACAAGACGGCCACACTGGGTTATACAGAGCAGCAGAAGGTTTCACCCATTTCCATTTACAAATGTGGCTTCTGATTCTCTGAGCATCAGGGGTCCCATTTTCACATTTTGTGCAATCTTAGGCGCGTTCAGCATGGTCTTCTTTATTAAACTAGAGAAATATCTGTACTTTATTCCTGTGATCAGTTTACACAGGTCAATATTAAATTGCCACTATTCACTAAGTTGCAGCCATAAAGCAAGTTCCTCCCCGCTTCGAAAGTTTGGATAGAAATATAAAAAGCTTCATATTAAATAATACCGCCTCACAATAAGGCATTCTTACATTGTCTAAATAGGGCTACATAGAGTGCCCACATAACACCGTCCTATATTGCCCACACAATAATGCCATTCAATGCCCAAATCAAACAGATATTCATTATGTACATAATACCACCATACAATGACAAGACAATAATACTTCTACACAGTTCAAATAGAAATAACATATATTGCCCCTATAATAATGCCAGATAAAGATGCTCTTCACTGTGTAAATACAGTCATAAAATAGATTTTTGGGGACGGATGATTATGTCTGTAGAGAGCTTTAAATAAATGGCGCTATAATAGTAAAATAAATACAATACCTAAATAGTATCTAAATAGAGCTACTATATACTGCCCATAACATTGTCATAGTAAGCTGCCAAGCATTGCGCAAATAATACTTCCATAAGATGCCTAAATAATATTTTAATTAAAAAAAAGGAATACCCTACACAGCCCAAATGACAGTCATAATGTCTACATAATATCGCCATTACATACCCAGATAAAACTGGGTGCAAACACTACCGCCATACAATGCCTAGATAGCACCTTCACATATTATCTTAACAGCACTGCCATACAGTGCCCACATAACACTGCCATTCATTGCCTAGATAAAACTGCTATTTATTGTGCAAATAACACAGTCACACATTATTTAAAAAATATTAGTATATAAAGCCGAAATACCACTGTCATATATTGCCCATAAAATGCCGCCATTCAATGTCCAGATAAAAATGGCTATTCATTGCGCAAACAATACTGCCATAAAATGCCTAAACATACACCTGGCCACACAAACAACACTGCATCTACAGTTCACATATTCACATAATCCCGCCATATCGTTCTGTGCAGAGCAGACAGCAACGTTCATACAGGCAGCCCTGAAAAAAAAGAAAAAAAAAAGACAACCAAAAAATCCCTATATGTAAATGTGATTGTATGTTGAAGTTTAATTAGCTTCGTTAAGAAATAAGTGCGACTGATGTGACGCGCGCCCTGTGTTTCCGACAAGGACTAATGACTTGACTTTTCATGGTTTCGTGTGAGCCCCAAGGTCAACCGGTTACAGCCGTGCAAACGATGCATAATCACGTAATTAAATGGGGAGGGGGGGGGGAAGCGTTACACGGCGAATGTCTGATCTGCATCAGTGAGATCGGACCCAAAGCAGCGAGATGACAACAATGCCTTCGGCAGGGAAGGAGCTTGGAAAAAAAAAAGTGCAGGAAATGGTGGCAGAGACTTGGGAATTTAATAATTTCTCTCCAGGATGTGACTAAGAAATCGTTCCAGAGGAAAACGGCCTCTGCGAGCAGCGGATCCTGTGAACTTCAAGAACCAGCGGGGGCCTCCTTGTGCCGTGTAATTCCTTTCCGGCCTTGGTGGTGCCAGCACACGTTGCCTTCTCCTTTATCTGGATGTCCACGCCGTGGCGTTCTCACAGCAGGAATGGCCATTTTAGGAGTCCTGGGTAGAAGAATTAGCTGCATCCCTTGTGGAAGCAGAATCTATGCGTCTTCAGATGAAACCACCAGAAGGAGCGCAGGAAGGGCGATACACGTGGACAACAACGCACTTTGAAGTGCAGCTCACCGCTAAAGCTGCAACTCCCGCACGGCCCATCAGCCGCAGGGACATTAGCATTGCCTACCCAACCTAAAATAGCTGCTACCCCAAAAATACCTTAAAAGGGGTTAACCAGGTGGGGGAAAAAAAACCTACATTTACTGATTTCCTAGATGGTCTCTACGTCTTGGTCCGACCCACAGTGGAAATGCCCTTTAAGCCATTCATTGGCTGAGACTGGTCACGACGGAGGCCAGTGATTGGCTGAACTAGCATTTCTGGCGGGTCAAAACTGGACCAAAAAGTAAGCAAAGTGCTACTACTATTATGTTTTTTAAGCTTTTTTTTTAACCTTTTATCAATCGCCCCATTAAAAGCAATACTTATCAGCTAGAACACCCTTTAAGGCTACGTTCACATTTGCGTTGCGTCGGGCGCAGGTTCGGCGATGCATAGCAACGCATGCGTCACGCGCCCCTATATTTAACATGGGGGCACATGGACATGCGTTGTCTTGCGTTTTGTGACACATGCGTCATTTTTGGCGCAAGCGTCAGGGCGCAGAGGACGCTGCATGATGCAGTTTTTTTGCGCCAAAAATCATGCCAAAAATGGACGCATGCGTCACAAAACAATGCGTTTTGCATGCGTTGTGCCGCCGACGCAACGCCCAACAACGCAAATGTGAACGTAGCCTAAAAGAGGAGGTGCGCTTTACCCTTAAATTTATTGAGGATATTATTTTGTGACATTTCTTAAATATTACAGGTTCGCCTCCTCCTTCCTCCCACACTGCACAGTTCCCCTCTCCACAAAACAGCTGTAGTAGGAGGAGAATTTGACCAGACACGCCCACCAGCCTCCTCCAATTGAAAAGCAGCTTGCCTATGTGTAGTGTTTTTTCATTGGAGGAGGCTGGTAGGTGGGTCTGACCACATGCTCCTCCTCCAGAGGCTAATTTGAGGGCAGAACTGTGCAGTCTGTGAAGATGGAGGAGAAGAAACTGTAATACTTATAAATTAGGAAGTGTCACAAAATCATGTCCTCGACACATCGGATAAATTATACATTAAATGGACAATCCCTTTAAGTGAAATTGTTGGCGTAGAGGAGCAGTAAGCTGAAGTAGTGGAGGGCCCAATCTACACCGGGCCCTGCAGAGTTCACGGCAGCAGATATTTACGCAGATGTTTTCGACCTCGGCTCCCCAGACGGAGCTAATCTTGTTAACATGAAATAGACTGATTTTTACGACCCCGCTGGTCCCCGTGCACTTAGAGAAGATGTTGCTGTGTGGAAGCAGCGGCACATTTCTGAGAAGATCCCCGCGGTGAAGCTAAAAATACCGGATATTACACATTGTTTTTACAGCTCTCGGTGGATGAACTATCACGACTCCTCCAGTGATTGTTCATGGTGGTAATGTACCCATCATCCTCTCCCCGTCACCTCGGCCGGAGCGGGTGATAAAACACTACCTCTTCATGAGCACAGTTCGAGCAAAGTGCCGCCGCCGTTGTGGATGACAAGATTTTAGCCATGAAATACAAAGAGTTTATGTTTCCAATCGGAACAGGACTATATTTATCTCATAGGCACGCCGGGCGCCCGCGGGGTACGGCGCATTATCGGCAACATGTAGCCCTCAGTGTACCCCAGGTAGAAGATTAGGTTAGTTCTCCTAAATGTCCAAATGGCACGAAAATTGTACCTTCTGGCTATAAGGAGCGATTAAAGAATAGAGCGGCCTCATGAGGGGGCCTGCCCCCCGCCCTCCTCACAGTGACCGACAGGCTGCTGTGTATTTGAAGCCCGCCATTCACCGCTGACAACCGCAAGAGAAGGCAACATACGGTATTCAGATAATAGAGCCGCGTATACTTTACTTTTTTGTATAAAAAAAAAAAGTGATGTGTGTCATACACCCATGTGACTGATACAACCAATCATTGTCCTTGGCGGTCTTGTGCCGGACGTGCCCAGCATCACTATCAAGCCTAGTGATTGGCTGTGACAGTCATGTGACGGCCCGGTATGTCATCACAACAACATAACTAAAAACAAAGAGGTGGGCTCTAGATCGGCGAGGGACTGAACAGGTTACTTTTTATTTCATCACATTCAGTGCTGTTAGATTCTTCCATCCCAGGACGGACAAACCTGCGAGGAAGTTTTCATTATTATTGTTATGGGGGGGGATCCTGCAACTTCAGGTTTCCATTGTACGTTCATATATTTGGGACCGCTTTAATGAAAATCTGTTATACCGAGCATGTTCTCTTCAGGTCGCATATTATAGAGCAGGAGGAGCTGAGCAGATTGATATATATACCGTAGTTTTGTGGGTAAAGATTCAGTATGACTGCTCATTATAGGCTTAGGAGTCAAGTGGGCAGTCCTACAGATTGACACCTATTTCTGTATGTACACTGATCATGGATTAAGACAGCCTACTGGACTCAAGAATAGATTGAGCAGGAAACAAAATTATTAAAATACAAATACTGAATCTTTTCCCGCAAACCAGTCGCCCATCACCCGCATTCTAAGAGTTTGTATCGGTCAGATCCTTGTTGATCTCTTTTCTCTTATATCTTATGCATAAACCTAATATTTCCTCCTTATATTTACAGTTCCAATTTCAGGTTTACGCCATAGTTTTCAGATTTTCTTCCAACTTCAAGTACGGAGGTCTATGAAGGGAGAAGAATCCTCTGGACAACTCCGTAGACACAATCCAAGCACTAGATGAGTAGATAGAACATTAGGGCCATCAAGCCGACCAGACTACAAAAGACTTGGTGACCGATACAAGCAGGTTTCTCTACCACGACAGTGAGCACAGGATGGCGGGATCGTGAGCAGAGAGATGAGCCTTAACACTGGAAAAAACATGGTTCTTGTACCAACTCTTCGTGATAAGTAAAACCAGCAAGCCACCACACATTGGACAATGCTATGTGAAGGCCGAAACTTGACCCGTTGACTAAAAAGCCAAAAATAATGACCCCCCTGACCTGTAAATTCCTGTTGAATTCCTCTAAGGATAACCCTGTGTCAATGAAATACCTACTAGTTCATTTTCAAACCAATTTTCAAAAATGGTGGCGACACAGATGAGGCGGCGCACTCTCGCAGTAATGGTACTTACCGTTGGTGTATTCACACCCTCCTCCTCTAGGAATGTGGTATCAGCCTGGCAGCTGGTTTGGGGGTAAGAGAAGGGCTCCACCATTGAGGTCTCTGGGAGAACTTGGGTCCTCATCAGCCGTACATTTTGAGACAAGAGGTTCACTGGAGACACCACCGTACTGGTCTATATATAACCATGAAACAAGATGGACAAGCTTAGTTTGCATTATCGACCAGTAATAACAACAAGTATACAAGTATCAGGCATACACGATTATATTACTAATTGTCGCCAATCTTTGTTGACTACTTGCATCATGTAGACTGGTGGGATGCTGAAGAGAGCTGGAGAACCAGAGAGGTCAGACATGAGAGAGCTGGGTGTGAAGTGGGCTGGCTGACCGGCTCATTTCAATAGCCAAGTCAGCCCCGTCCGCATCTACGCATTAGTCAGACAGTCAGCCAGCCAGCCCCCTTCACGCACAACTCTGATCTTGCTCTCTTCTATGTCGAGCACTAGCCAAAAGATTAACTGCTGAGACCAAAGACCAGGTGAACCATCGCGGCCCCGACGCCGGTTGGATGGAAAGCAAGTGATGCGGTTCTGTTCTTTAGTCACAAAACTGGAAAGGGATGTCATCGACTGTGCCTCCCTTTCCAGTCAACACAACGCTGCAGCCTATTACAGGCATTTCCACTCAGATCACCCCCCTCACCAAAAATTTATGAAATCACTTCCAATCTTGGCCGAGAGCACCAGATGGGCATATACTGGAGCCTATAGCAACCAGCTGTACCACATGAGGAACCCAGGACCTGCTGGATGTTACTTCCCACCCCATAGACTAGGCCCATTTCATCCATCATTTGCTGGTTATCAGGAGCAGCTTTGACTCGTATCTAAAAGGGCAAGTACTTAAATTTGCATTAGGCCAGTCATGCCGTGCAATAATCTGATAAATGTGTGAAATTCTGCATCTGCAGTGTTAAATTAACTCTACGTCCATTTATATCCCCGATCTACAGTTTTCTTTACGCATTTTTCCCAGAAATTTACCAGTAAGTTTAATAAAGTCCATAAACATCCTTGTATCAAGACCTTCAGGAATTGTAACCCAAGAAAAGACATAGTCAACGTCACAATGGAGAATAACTGGGTCCACGAACACATGATACCAGGACTGGTGACCATTGGATTCACCCATAGATTACAAGAATGGGGGGTCAATGTCCTATGTGAGTGAAGTTCTAGGATGCGTATGATCACTGCCGAATTCACAGTCTATAAGCATGGTGGATAGGTGTGCGTAGGTACCTACAGAATGAATGGTGCAGCGGTCACAAATGCAGGTTACCACTTTTCTCACGGTTGGTGGAGATTCTGGTGATCAGACCCCAGCTGGTCCCACCTTTAGTTTGGATAGGTGATACATGTACTAGCCCATTTAGAGATACCTGTACATGATGCTGGCTTAATATCCTGCCCGACACACTCCATCTTAGAGTCGGTGAAGACGCTTACACAATCCCTTTAACAGGGCACTGCGGGCAGACTGATACACTGGAGGCAATTTCTCCAAAAGTAAACTGGACCTGTTGACTATTTCCACTTTTCCTTTGCACTTTGTTGTGACAAATACCCACCATTGTGTCATACTCTGCTCTCTTAAAAAGGAACACAAAAAAAAGAGAAAATGCGGAAAAATATCCCAGCGCTTCCTCCGGCAATCTCTATTGCTTTGATCCTGTTATTTCATGTTACAATTAAAACTAAGAAATACATTTTAAAAAAAAATTACAAAAATTCTGTGCATATTTCAGGAATGCCTCCATGTCCCCCTTATCCTCCTCACTAGCTGCAGCAGGAGCCTCCCCCCCTTTCTGCAGTAGGACATAAGTTAGCCAACCACACCCCGTTTTATAAGGAGCAAGGAATAAGGCAACTCCTATTTCTTCAAGATTTCTACACAACAGATTTTCCAAATCCTACGAATAAATGCTGAAGACTGACGAACAGCGAGGACAAGGACGATATTTCTTGTATAGCAATTTATTTTGAGGATTACAATTTAAGACAAAAGAGATGCAGAGTGAGTATCGGGCATTGCCTAAGATGTGGCACAACATCTAGAGAACGCCGCACAGTGACCGGTCTCGTCTGCCAGCTCCTCCATTTATCATTACGAGAAGCAGAACTATAAACCAAATTATTACTATTGCTAAAGTATAAAAAGAAAAAAAAAAAAGAAAAAAAAAAAGGAGAACACTGGAAGAACTACGTCAGTACGGAGCGATCATTTCCCCTTGGAAGAGACAGCGCTATCTCTCCGCGACCTTCACCAAGGTCGTTTCACTTCACTGCACCAAAACATTGATAAGATGAAAATATTTCATGAATGGCTTGAGAAGAACAATGGGAACAGCAGCTCCTGCGTCATTTTATTGTTCAGAGCCTGCTCCAAGACAAGAAGGAACCTGTTATGCAAATAGGAGCGGAGTATATCCCGGGGCCGCCCAGCGTCCTGCAGTGACAGCCCGTTTCTTGGGATACTTAGTTCTCGCTGACGGTGAGGATTTGTTCAGGATGCTACGCAACCGCCGGTTTATCTGCTCTATCACAGTAATTATGGTTATTGACAGTGTATTCGCTCCTGTCGGCATGGTTAATAGGCCGTGTAGTGTGTGTGTACGAAACGGGAATGCAGAGTTTATTACCGAGTCACGCCTAATTTGCGCCCAAAAATAATCATCAGCAACTTACAGGAAAGGTACTTCAAATTGCAGGCACGTGTAAATGGGTCCTTCCTTAACGTGTCTTCAGAAAAGTTGGAGATGCTAAGCAAGAGGATGTAGAGCTACCATCAGACCAAAAGATTTAATAAAAATTGGGCCAGAAATTTGCACAAATTGGAGTGCAAATTTACGTAAGCTTGTGTTCTGCTGCAAGTACAGCCAACAATGAGCCAAACCTGTTTAATGCATCTTACAACAGCACAAATGAGATGTCATTCTCTATACTGAGCATTCAACAAAATACAAAAAAAAAATCAGCTTGGTTCAAGTGTTCGTTTTCACCATCAGTGAGTTTCTTGTATTCTGTCAAAAAAAAAAAAAAATTGCAAACCGTATGCTATCCATCACAATGTTAAAAACGAACACAGTTGGTATCCGCATGCGGTTCACAATTTCACCGACCCATAGATGCATAAAGGCGATTTTAGTCAGTGACACGGTCCACAAAAAGCATGGACATGTGAACAAGACCCATAGACCATATTGGGTCCATAGAATACGGACGTGAAAATGGGACGTGAAAATGGGACGTCCGAATGAGGCCTTGGTCAGATCCAACAGTGGTTAGAAGAGGTTGACTAAATGTATTGATTACAGATTCTTCAAACATGTCATCAATATCAAATGAGCAAGGGTCCGACTCCCGCTCCGGTCACCTGTTAGCAGGTTGTGCGGCCACCAGAAGTATGCGGTGTAAATACACACCATACAGTGGGGCAGTGGGCGTTCTCCGGTCCTGCAGCTCAGATCACAATCAACTGTTGGTGGTGATGCCGGAGGTCACTTGCCACCAATCTGATGGCTATTTCTAAGAATAGGTCATCAATATTAAATTTTTTTTTTTTTTTAAATTCGTTTATTAAAACACTGACATCACATGTACATACACATTTTACACATTTCCGATTCAGTGCAGGTACATCATAACAATAGATTCATTAACATAGTGTTATTTACACCGATCGGATCATGCAAATTTAAGATATAATAGTATGTCACATACATTGAAAATCCTAAAAAACACAACCTATTTTACTGCCTAAACAAAACTGTCTCCACCACACTAGCATAACGGTTTTTGTACTCAACATGAATCACTCAGGCTCACAAATCTTAACGATACTGAATTTAGGCCCTTAACTACGTGATGATACGGTGAGGTGCGACGAGTTCCATGAGTCCCAGATTTTATTAAACTTCTCCAAACAACCTCTATTCTGGTATAAGGTGCGTTCATATGGCACGATCAGATTTACCAACTCTATCCAGGCCCTAAGGGATGGATGTGAAGTGCCCATCCAGCGCAGGGCAATCAATTTTCTTGCCAGAAAAAGTGTCTCTCTCAAAAAAATTTGAACATGGTGGCCCCACATCTCCTCCTCCAATATCCCAAACAAACACACCGACGGGGTCAAGGGGACAGGAATATGTACAAGGGAAGTCAACAACGAGGCCACCTCATTCCAATATGACATAATAATCGGACACTCCCATATCATGTGTATAAAATCCGCCCCCTCCATATGACATCTATTGCATTCTGAAGACCGGGACAACCCAATTTTAAATAGTCGCAATGGGGTTAGATATGATTGATGCAAAATATATAACTGTATCATTTTATTGTTAGCCGAGGGTGACACCTTGGTTGGGGACTCAAGGGCCATCTCCCAATCCTCACCCTGTAAGTCAGGTATCAGGACCCTCCATTTTTCCCTTATCGGCAACAAAGTAGCATCGGCACCCACGGACAACATATAAGTATACAATGCAGAGATAAGACCACGGGGTCCCTGTGACTTGAAAATCCCTATCAGTGGGAAAGAGGATATTACTTGTACCACCTCCACACTTCGAAGATGTGACTGAATCGCTGATCTGAGTTGAAGATATCGAAAGAACTGAGGTCTCGGTATATCATACTTATGCTGAATTTGTTCAAAGGACATTAGGGTTCCCTGTTCATAAAGATCATTAAGCAACAAAACACCATGTGACGTCCAGAATTGAGCAGAAGGGTGATTCAACAGGCTCGGGAAATATTCACTATCCCACAATGGCATTTCAGCTACAATACCATCAAAACGAATTACCTTTTTCACTTGCCGCCAAATTAACCTTGCCAACCGAAGCAACGGCAATAATCTAGGGACAGAGGGTTTGTTTATTTCCAAGAAACCCAACGGGCAGCTGATCTTGGCAGCATGAGCCAGGTGGTTTTCCGAATTCGGCAAATCTCCCCCAGGCATCCATTTTCCCAGAGCTCTAAGCTGTCCAGCTAAATAATATAAAAAGAAATCTGGTAACGCCGCCCCTCCCATTTGCTTAGATCTATGTAAGGTGGATAATTTGAGTTTGGGTCTAGCCCTTCCCCAAATAAAGGATGTAGTTAATGAGTTCAAGTTGGCAAAAAAGGATTTAGGAACCGGTACTGCACTATGTTGGAGGGAATAATTAAGCTTCGGGAGAAGTATCATTTTTATCAAATTTATGCGGCCCGAGACAGATAAAGGCAGTTTACTCCATATAGCAAACTTATGTTTAACAAACTCCAGCAGCGGGAGAATATTGAGTTGTAAATCAAGTCTACTGTCTTTTGGTATAATTATTCCTAAATATTTAAAGCTAGTGACAACCGGCAATAGGGATAAAGTATTAAGATGTGTTGCCGAGCCATGAAAGAGAGGCATCAAAGCCGATTTATCCCAGTTGATATATAGTCCCGAACGTCTACTGAATCCTTCTATAGTAGTGATCACATGTGGTAGGGTCTCCTCCACCTCATCAAGAAATACAACCATATCGTCCGCATATAGACCGATAGTGTCCACGCGGTCTGTTATCGTAATGCCCTTAATCAATGAGGAGGACCTTATACGAATCGCCAACGCCTCTATTGCAAGGGCGAACAAGGCCGGAGATAGAGGACATCCCTGGCGAGTTCCTCTCTTTAAGGGGAATGAATCAGAAATAGAATTATTAATAATTATCCGGGCTCTTGGTTTCAAGTATAATGCTGCTATCCATTTTTGGAATTTAGGGCCAAATTGAAATCGTTGTAAACATGCAGACAAAAAAGGCCATTCAAGAGAGTCAAATGCCTTGGCCGCATCCAGCGAGGCCAAGGCCCATTTATTCTCAGGTACCAACGTACTATATTGGGCTATTGATTGAACCCTCCTGATGTTAATAGAGGTACTCTTACCCGGCATAAAACCTGTCTGATCTGGATGTATTATATCTAATATTACCGTATTTAATCTAGTAGCTAGAATTTTAGTGAAAATCTTATAATCCACATTAACTAGTGAAATAGGACGATAAGATCCGCAGTCTAGGGGGTCCTTCCCTTCCTTTTTTAAAACTATGATATTTGCTTCATAATAAGAGTCCGGCAAGTGACCACCCTCCCAAACACCCTGAAATACTTCCAAAAGAATTGGAACCAGAGCATCTCTATATTTTCTATATATTTCTATAGGGAAGCCATCCGGGCCCGGTGCCTTGCCAGAAGCCAAATCTGTTATGGCCTTGTTCACCTCATCGAGAGTAAAGTCAGCATCTAAAAAGGCTTGTTGTGCAGCATTCAACGTAGGGAATACTAAGTCTGATAAATAGTTTAGGCATTCCAAGGTATCAGAGTCTCCCTTGGAACTATACAGCTCTTTATAAAAGTCACAAAAGCAGTGAAGTATATCATCTGTCGAGGTCACTATAGAGTCGTCTGACTTCCGAATTTTGAGTATAGTGTTGGACGCATTGTGCTGACGCACCATGTATGCAAGGAGTTTACTGGACTGATTTCCCAGTTCAAAGTATGTCTGTTTAGTAAAAAATAGTTTGCGTTTAGATTTAGTGTCAGAATATTGACTATGTAGTCTGTGCAAGTGTAACCACTCCGTCCTGTTCTCGCCTGTCTGATTAGCTATATATTTCGCCTCCGAGTCTCTCAGACGCTTGTCCATGTCATCGTCTTCCTTTGAGGTCAGTCGCTTAATATACGAGATAGTAGAAGACAAACAACCCCTCAGGTATGCTTTGAGGGCGTCCCAAAGAATATTAATGTTTTGTGGCATAGGGTGGGATGTAATGAAGCAGTCCAGTTGGTCAACAGTCCGGTCCTCAGGGCCTATTAACTTCAGCCAGAATGGATTTACTTTCCAGGTTATATTGTTCCTCACCCGACCCAACTTAAGTTTAAGGATCACTGGACTATGATCTGAGACCCCTCTACTCCCATGACTCACCTCTCCCACCCTTACCGCCAAGCTACTGGAGCCAAAAATATAGTCTAAGCGAGATAAAGTGCGTTTGACAGACGAATGACAAGTAAACTCTCTTACGTCGGGGTGGCATATTCTCCAAAGATCTAACCAACCAGTGCCTTCCATGAATATTGACAATCGAGATGACGAAGAGCCCACACCCGCGATTTCCCCATCAAGCCGGAGTCTATCCATACCTTCATCCATTAACATATTGAAATCTCCCATACATAGAACATGCGCATCTGGATAGTTTAAAGCAAAGTCAACCGCCTTCTTGACAACCGACATATTAGCAGGAGGAGGGTTATATATACACATTATAGTATAGTCTTCTGAATTCATATTCGCATACACAAACACAAAACGACCTTCCGGATCCCTCCGAACTTCTCTGACCTCCCACCTAATATCTTTATGGATTAACAAAGATACCCCTCTAGAATAACTAGTGTGGAATGCATGCACAGACCATTGTACCCAAGGCTTCTGCACATAACGGGCCGAGTCTCTAGTCAGGTGTGTTTCAACCAAAGCTACTATATGAGGGTGATAACGTCTTATCTGAGAAAATACTTTGACTCTCTTACGAGGCGACCCAAGACCTCTCACATTCCAAGTCATGCATGTTACATCAGACGCCATATCTCATCAGTCCAGAAAATGTAATATCACGTCGAGTGTCCGTCACACCAGTGGTGGAGAAAAACAAGGCAGCAATAACTAAGTAACTAACAATAAACAAAATTAAAACATTGAAGAGCAAAAAGTGTTTCATACAGGAGCAAAAATTTGTACTCCACATAACCCAGTCCAAAAAGGGGGATACCATCTCTGAACGCAGAGTTCGGTAAAGTTGTTTCCCAGAACGCTGGTGAAGGAGCTCCCCTCATCAACAAGGAAAATTCCGGTGAGAGAGTTCCAATTCTTGATAGAAAGAAACTAAAAGATCTCCCCGACGAGGAAGCTCCTCCTTTTGTAGATCCAAGTAAATGTAAACAGTAGCCAATTTAGGATTTCTCTCCTCCCCTGTCCACTCCCACACATGACCGTAGCCACTCTTCAGCATCCGCCGGGGTGGTAAAAAAGGAAGAAGAACCTTTATACACGACCCGAAGTCTGGCAGGATAAAGCATTGAATATACGACATTTTTCTCTCTTAGTCGCCTCTTTATCTCCATGAATTGAGCCCGTTGTTTTTGTAACTCCATAGAAAAATCTGGGAATATCGAGACAGTAGCGTTGTTAAATTTGATAGGACTTTTTTGCCTCGCCATACGGAGGGCCGTATCTCTGTCCCTACAATTAAGGAGGCGGGCCAAGAAGGGTCTCGGCGGAGCGCCTGGAGGAGGAGATTTAGTTGGAACTCTGTGGGCCCTCTCCACAGCAAATGTGGGGGAGAATTCATCTCCCAGTATATCTCTGAGCCAGCCCTCCAAGAATTTTTCAGGTAGTTGACCTTCTGAGCGCTCCGGCAGGCCTATAATACGGATGTTATTTCGGCGTAGTCTGTTTTCCAGATCATCCGCCTTCTGTTTCCAGGCATTTATGGAGCCCGCCACTTTTGTCAATTTAGCTTCCATAGGTGTGGAGTTGTCCTCCAGGCGAGACACCCGTGATTCAACCTCTGTAATGCGGCCCCTCATAGACTGCATATCTTGACGAAGGCGCCCCACCTCAGAGTGCACCTCCTCTATCTTCCCAGTTAGAGATGTTCTAGTCAGTGATATAGCTTGCATCAGTTGTTCAGATGCCTGTTTCAGAGTTAAGTCCTCCTGATCTTCATCCCCCTCATCCTCGGAAGCACGATTTAGAACCTGGGTCTCAGATTTCCCCATAGGAGAAGTATTATTCTTTTTTGAGCGCAGATTATCAGGGAGGTCGGACCGTGTAAATTTTTTGAGCTTTTCAGCTGCACTTAGGGATTTGGTGCGATGTGCGGATGACATAGTGAGGTTCAGTTAGTATTTTAATAGGGTACAGTCACAGCCCGAACAATGCACCAATGTGGCACGATGCACAGACAGCTTATAGGGCCCTCTCAGCTGCGCACCACGTTGTTAGTGATATATTATGATCCAGCCCAGTGTATTCTCAGGAGGGAGAGGGATCCAGGAAGTAAATCCAGCGATAAACAAAGAGGACAGTGTCTGTACTAATTCTCAGGATTTCACCCAGGCAGCTATAGTATACACATAGGTCACGGCAGACCCGCACACACTGTGCAGGTAGTGGAGTGGGGGAGAAGATCCACTATGGCAAGCGCCAGGACCTGTCAGCGCTATATGTGGCGTTGTGCGGCACAGAGGAGAGGGAGTCCGGGGCCCGTTTCTCAAGGCACACACCGTGAGACTCCCCTCCCGTACCTTGAAGAGCTGCACAGGAGTCAGTCAGCTCTCTCCCATGCTGCAGGATCAGCTTCGCGCCTCCCGTCGTCAGCGCGCGCAGGCAGTGAAAATGGCCGCCGCTTCTTGTCAGCTCCGTCCTCCGTCCAGGCTCTCCCGGAGTCCGCCCGACCGAAGCCGCACCTCGCAGCCTCTCTGAAGCCAGGCACCTCCAGGCACCCAGGGAAGCACAGCGGTGGTTCGGAAGACCCCCGCGGGTAAGTATAAGCAGGGGTTTAAGTCAGGATAATGGGAGCTCCAGCCAGACGCGTCCTCTCAGCTCCGTTACATCGCCACGCCCCATCAATATTAAATTTTTGGTTTCTTTAACGTCTTATTTTTACTTAGAAGACTCCGTCACCTATTCCTAAAAATTAAGTAGACAAAAAGTCCCTCTTTCAAACAGATAAAGTCAATGGAGTCAAAAAAAAAAAAAAAAAAAAAAAAAAAAAAGATTCCCCCCAAAAATCCTTATTCAGCCCTCTTCTCGCAGCTTGAGACATTGGCTCCATGGACAAGGAACCGTACATCCTGCTATCTGGTTCTTATAACCACATGACTCTTCTACGAGGACTTCATGTCTTTACATCTCACGTCCCCATCTGCCCTGGCATCTTCTCACATGGCAGGTAAGGTGAGGCTCTTCCCAACATTCGGTCTTACATCATCCACCACATGTGATACTCTGGCCTACAGCCCAGAAACCTTTCAATGACCACACCTGGGATCATCAGATCCAAGACCCACAAGCTTTACCGCACCTAAGCCTAAGATGTCAAGAGAAGATTTCTGCGGTGAGGAGATCAAATCAACGATAACGGGCGGCCGTACCAAGTCGTTACGCTGTGATCACAATCTAATGTCTTGCAAGGCTAATCTGCAGCTCTATAGAGGATGCCAAGGTGAACTGCGATCATGGCAATGTCATACTATCCATTGTTTGCAAGACCAAATGTATCCCAGATACTTCCACATTGCAGAAATCATTATGCCGGTATGAAGGCACAAATATTAGGTCATCCTCCCCGGTGAATACAAGTGCTGCATTGATACACAAGCATGTATAGGAAGTTCACATTCTTCCAAGTGGTGTGACACATCAGTGCCATTGTCAGTCCGTACGGGGTGATGTCAATAATATGATAAATCTGTCAGTCCTAGTTATAATTATAATAGTTTCCATCACGCCCCACCCATTAATAACAAAGTACATGATTGTTCCTGCAGCATTACCTAACAGGCACACATTACATAACCAAAAAAGGTATCCGAGATCTTTCCATTTCAAGTAAGCAGGACATTAAGATTCAGCTGTTATTTACTGTACTTTTATGACATCAATCTAGAGGCACTGTCATATGTAATGTCATAGATTAGGAGACACTGTCGCATGATACTGTAGATTAGGAGACATTGTCATATTGGGAGGCACTGTCTGTGGTGTTGTAGATTAGGAGGCACTGCTTTAAGTGACGTAGATTAGGAGATACTGCTTTACACAACGTTGTAGATTAGGAGGCACTGTGGTACGTGAAGTAGTAAATAAGGAGGTATTGCTTTACGTGACGTTGTAGATTAGGAGGCACTGCTTTACGTGACGTTGAAGATTAGGAGGTACTGTGGTATGTGAGGTAGTAAATAAGGAGGTACTGCTTTACGTGATGTAGATTAGGAGGCACTGCTTTACGTGATGTAGTAGATTAGGAGGTACTGTGGTATGTGAGGTAGTAGATAAGGAGGTACTGCTTTACGTGACGTTTTAGATTATGAGGCACTGCTTTACGTGACGTAGATTAGGAGGTACTGTGGTACGTGAGGTAGTAAATAAGGAGGCACTGCTTTATGTGACATTGTTGATTAGGAGGTACTGTGGTATGTGAGGTAGTAGATAAGGAGATACTGCTTTACGCGACATTGTAGATTAGAAGGTACTGCTTTACGTGACGTTGTAGATTAGGAGGTACTGTTGTATGTGAGGTAGTAGATAAGGAGGCACTGCTTTACGTGACATTGTTGATTAGGAGGTACTGCTTTACGCGACGTTGTAGATTAGGAGGCACTGTGGTACATGAGGTAGTAGATAAGGAGGCACTGCTTTACGTGACATTGTTGATGATTAGGAGGTACTGTGGTACATTGATGTTTTAGATGTGAAATATTTTGCACCGTTCACACGAGACTCCTCAGAAATTGTGCTGCCGTTTGGTGCAGGGCGGGTTTGTATAATGTGTATATAACATGTATGACAATAAAAGAAAATGAATGGAAACGTGTCAGGTCTGTCAAGATGCCCCCTCATTCCAGTCTCGGCAGCACGGACATCTTTGTAGCCTGCAGTCAGTGAGGAGTCTGCAGCGAGCGAGAGTCCGACGTTTTCACTTCCGCTCGCTCCAGCATATTGCACTATCAGCAAAGTGGATGTGGTAAGAACCGCCCCCGAGGAACGCGACATGCGGTGAGAGCTTTTAGTTCTGCCCACGGCGATTTATGATGCAGATTTGAAAAGCAAAGACTGAATTGGCAGCAAAGAATTCTGCAAAGAAATCTCTCTCTGGTCATCCTGAGCCGAGTGATCAGCGTGGAGAATAATTGCCAGAATTACTGCAATTGTTCTTACACCTTCACAAGTTTTCAGTCCTTACAGTTGGTGCCTTTTTCATACAATAGACCAGACAATCCCCTTAAGAAAGGAAACATTGTTACCTTGGAAACTGTTTGCTCCGCCACCGTGCTCGGCCGCCGTTGTCGCGCGTCGATCCTGGCCTCCACAGGGAAGCTGCTTCTGTGAGACTTTAGTCTTTCCACCAGGAGGTAATATATGGCAGCAAAGTGATTGTAGCTACGGTCCTGTAACGACTGCAAGAAAACAGAACCATGTTATGGGCTCAAAATTAATGTGCAGTTTAAGCTGCAGACCTCGCTATCGAGCATTTTATCTCGCCTCTCGTCCACACCATTTCTCCCCTTTCATCCCATCTCTAGCGAGAATACATATTGCAGCTCAAATCAGTGCAGAGGCGGCTGTAATCACAGGACTTCAATCTAGCAAGTTCCCTCTCCAGAAACACAAGCAACTTGTAATTGTAGGCTGGGGTAAAATATTCAAAAATATTCTCTCCTTTCTTAAAGTTTTCTGACAACAGCAGGGTGGAAGTAAATGACTGCAGTAATGCATATTTAATGAGGCTGGAGGTTCGATGAGGCTCCGTAGCATTAGTACTTAAGTTGACATCAAGTGTTGCCTAACAATGCATACAAGTCTCAATCTCAAGGCCCCCATAAACACTACCGGAAAAAAAAATTGGCCAAAGAACGAAGAATAGATCTGAAATAAAAATAATCATCACCCATCATAATTCATCCATCATCCCAGTCCAAATCTGGATTATTTTGCATTTATTGGGGACCGTTACATTTCTATGCTCGATAATATTGTTCTCAGAAGAGATGGCACTGCCCATAGAGAAGTCTGCCGCAGATCACATGCATGCTCAGCTGTATTGAGGGTGCATGTGTCTGGGAGGGAGATATTAGGAAACAATTATTGGCAAAATGAGCCGAGACCCAATGAAGGTGTATAGGCACGTTACAACTGACCTAAATAGGGGACAATGCCCCCAAGTCGTTTGATCGATGGGCAATGATCAAGTAAGAGCGACCGTTCTGCACTGGCCCTGTCTCTTACCTCTATGGTCTTTTGCTGGTCTATCCCCAAGCTGTGCATGAGCCTCAGGACTTGCTCGTTGTGTTCCCCGATAGAAGCTTCCTTGTCTTGATTCTGTGCGTACAGGACGGGCCGGTTCACAGGAACCTCCGTCATCATCCATTTGTGCTCTTTGATTTGAGCAATTGAAAGACGTTTCGACGGCTCCAGCACCAACATCCTTCTAATTAAGTGCTCACATTCTAGAAAACCAAACAATAAAAAGCAAGAAAAACCATAAAGCAAAACTTATATTCATCCAAAATATTTAACAAAAAACTGCTCAAGTACGGATGGAAAGCTTCTTTCTAAAAAAAACAAAACGCAAAGCAAAAACATGGGAATAACTGAAAAGGGTGGAGATGGAGCAATAATTTTGGCGCCCTGGTGAAGACAACAGTACAAAAACGGCACATGGTTCGTGGGGCCCCTGTTAAATCTTTAGCTTTGGGGCTCCGGAGCTTCTTATTACTAGCTCAAACCTATTAAGACTTTCCAGATTCTGCGAGATTTTAGGGTTTCATACTTTGTTCTTACGCTAAATTGCGCTGGAGTAAGAAGCACAGGTTTTTTTTATAGAAGAAATCTAGATCTGCGCCATAGGTTATGCCAATTTATGGTGTCTGCCAGGCAGTGAGTCCAACAGTCTCACTTACTGTATCTAGTCACTAATGAAAAGAGCTAAAGTTTCCCAATTTTTTGCTTTGGCAAAAATGTGGGTTTTTTTTGTTTTTTTACACAAGAAAATCGTGGTAAAGCTTTGATAAATCCTCCTCTTTGCTTCATGATTTTTCGCCTATTTTGGATCTACTTTACCGAGTAGTAACAGTTTCTAAACCGTGATATACGTAAATCTTTTCTTCTCGCTGACAATTACATGCAGTTCTTGGCCTCGGAGCAAATAACAGACAACAAGCTACATGTTACTACATGCGGGGAAAAAAAAAGAAAGAAGTTAAATCGAAGAGAGTGTGCCTCGGGGGATCACAGTTTAATGAATCTCCATACGTCACAGCCTTAGCCCGAGGTCTGTGTTTCCACCACAAAGAATCTGGAGAAAGATTATGGCTTTGTTTCCATTATTAATCCTGTCATTCTTTACTTGTAAACATTCGGACAGGAAGGAGGGAAAACTAGATGGGACGAAGAATGACCTAGAAGCGTCTGTCTGTCACTAGGACGAGCGATACTGTGGGAAGATGCCAGACGTGCGTGAAAATAAAGTCAAAGCCAAACAAAGTGGAAACTTTCCCAAAATTTTGGAAAGAAAATATTGAAAGCCACCAAATCACATGAGTGACGTAGAGATACGGCAGAGCGGATTTCATTTCACCCGTTCTTTTGAGCACCAAGACAAGAAGGTTTCCTTGTGGTTCTAGGATAGACCGTGGACAAGACTTTGTTCCGCTTCTCTACATTTGTACGACTCCTACAAAACCAAAACTAGGATCTCAGAACATTTTTAATAATTTGGATGAGTTGTCCGGGATTCCAAAAATATGGTGGCTTACTTCCAGGAAGGGCACCACTTGTGTCTACAAGAGCTCAGCTATAGAGGTAGGCGCTGTTTTTTGGAAGAAAGCAGCCATGTACTTCTGATCCTGGATGTTGTACTTTCGGAATGCTCTTCTACTATATATACACATTCCCTTGTATTTGGTTTCGTTTCATGGAGGCTTCTGGAGGCAAGAATAGTGTATGCGGCAGGGCCAAATTTGGCATAAAAAACACTGACAACCTGACAGACTCTCGTCTAATCTCTCCTGAGAAAATGATTGGGCATTAGAGGGGTTGTCCGGTGAAAACAAGTCATCATGTATCCACGGGATAGGTAATCAGTGGAGGTCCAAATGCTTGAACCACCACCAAATTGGCATGTTTATCCCCATTAGGATGGAGCGGCAATGTGGTTGCTCCACCACCATTTCATTCATTCTCTATGGGGTAGTGGAGCCTTTTCTGGCAGCTCCTTAGAGTTTGAAAGGAGAGGTGGTTGGATGTCTGACCTGCTGCTACATTTTGTAATGGGAATAAAAGCTCCCCTTTATGATGATCAGCATTTGGACCACCATTGATCGTCAAGTTATCCACAATCCTGCAGATAGAAGATAACTTGTTTTCACTCAACCCCTTTAAAATCCAAACATGCCCAATCCTTCTCTTCCCCATCATCATCTGAGAGAGTCTGGTGGAAATCGGCAGATTTGGACAGCTGGGGTCATCTACGTAGGCTGAGAAGTAAAGAGATGAGGTAGGGCAACAACGTAACTTGGACACTCGGGAGCTGCAGCTAATTGGGCACCAAACCCTGTAGATGCTCTCATGGCAGCTGTTACTGGTTTTCATCTCTGGAAATTCAGGAAAAAAATAAAAAATAAAAATAGCAAAACAGCTACAAAGACTTCTCCCCCAAGAAGACGACATTGGTCAGAACCTACAGATAAACCTGGAGAACCGGCTCGCCAGACGAGGGCATTGGAAAGCCGAGCTCTGACGTCAGATCATCGCTATTCCCTTTATTATGCACAATCCCACGAGGGATATTTTGATTGCAAACATAAAAGTTAATTAAATGACGTTCAGAAACAAAACACCGAAGTAAAGAGGTTTTGTAAATGGATGGAAACACATGAACGCGTGACCGCATCGATCCTGCAGTGTTTTTAATTGTCAAGATACATTTCATTTACAGCAACTTGGAGCAGATGAGCCCGGACGGCGGAGCCTCCTGAAAGGTTCCTCCGCTCGGGAACAGGCTGCCTGAGAGATGGATGATGTGAAGGGAAATCCCTGGTGATCGTCTAGTTACCAAGATCACAAGAGCAAAGCATTGTGGGGAAAGTAACTGAAAGGTCACCACCATGATCGACTGCGAGCCCGAAATGGAGACGTTATAATCATATTAAAGCACACCCGCCATTTCAGGAGACTGTTAAGAAAATAAGCTGTGTGTCTACAGGAGAAAACGTTACTGGCTATTAAATAATGTCTATGCTGAATTGCTCGCCAGTTTTCCCCTCTGGGGGATTTATCTATAAGTTTCAGTTGTCTCTGAGCTAGAGGGTGTCCCCCTTACACAGCACACACAGACATGGAGGGATTCCTGCTCTCCTGTCTCTATGTATTGCATATTCAGAAGCATGGAGAACAATATACAGCAGTACTGAGCATCCAGCTCTAGGGGGAGAGAAAACAAGTACTAGAAAGCAGCAGCACAGTCTATGTATGTCTCTGCCTCTCGCTCTGCTCTTCGCTTCTCGTGTTCTCCGTAGACCTTAATAGCAGCAATACAGGTCCTTCTCAAAAAATTAGCATATAGTGTTAAATTTCATTATTTACCATAATGTAATTATTACAATTAAACTTTCATATATTATAGATTCATTATCCACCAACTGAAATTTGTCAGGTCTTTTATTGTTTTAATACTGATGATTTTGGCATACAACTCCTGATAACCCAAAAAACCTGTCTCAATAAATTAGCATATTTCACCCGTCCAATCAAATAAAAGTGTTTTTTAATAACAAACCAAAAAACCAACAAATAATAATGTTCAGTTATGCACTCAATACTTGGTCGGGAATCCTTTGGCAGAAATGACTGCTTCAATGCGGCGTGGCATGGAGGCAATCAGCCTGTGACACTGCTGAGATGTTATGGAGGCCCAGGATGCTTCAATAGCGGCCTTAAGCTCATCCAGAGTGTTGGGTCTTGCGTCTCTCAACTTTCTCTTCACAATATCCCACAGATTCTCTATGGGGTTCAGGTCAGGAGAGTTGGCAGGCCAATTGAGCACAGTAATACCATGGTCAGTAAACCATTTACCAGTGGTTTTGGCACTGTGAGCAGGTGCCAGGTCGTGCTGAAAAATGAAATCTTCATCTCCATAAAGCATTTCAGCCGATGGAAGCATGAAGTGCTCCAAAATCTCCTGATAGCTAGCTGCATTGACCCTGCCCTTGATGAAACACAGTGGACCAACACCAGCAGCTGACATGGCACCCCACACCATCACTGACTGTGGGTACTTGACACTGGACTTCAGGCATTTTGGCATTTCCTTCTCCCCAGTCTTCCTCCAGACTCTGGCACCTTGATTTCCGAATGACATGCAAAATTAGCTTTCATCAGAAAAAAGTACTTGGGACCACTTAGCAACAGTCCAGTGCTGCTTCTCTGTAGCCCAGGTCAGGCGCTTCTGCCGCTGTTTATGGTTCAAAAGTGGCTTTACCTGGGGAATGCGGCACCTGTAGCCCATTTCCTGCACACGCCTGTGTACGGTGGCTCTGGATGTTTCCACACCAGACTCAGTCCATTGCTTCCTCAGGTTCCGGTCACCTCTTCTCGTTGTACAGCGTTTTCTGCCACATTGTTTCCTTCCAACAGACTTACCATTGAGGTGCCTTGATACAGCACTCTGGGAACAGCCTATTTGTTGAGAAATTTCTTTCTGGGTCTTAGGGTATGTGCACACGTTGCGGATTTCTTGCAGAAATTTCCTGAAGAAAACCGGAAATTTTCTGCAAGAAATCCACATTTTTTTTTTTGCGTTTTTTTTTCCGTTTTTTTCGCTTTTTTTAGCATTCTGCAAGCGTAATTAGCTTGCAGAATGCTAAAGTTTTCCAAGCGATCTGTAGCATCGCTTGGAAAACTGACTGACAAGTTGGTCACACTTGTCAAACATACTGTTTGACAAGTGTGACCAACTTTTTACTATAGATGCAGCTTATGCAGCATCTATAGTAAAAGAGAGAATGTTTAAAAATAATAAAAAAAATAAAAAAATGCTTATACTCACCCAGACATCTCATCAGCGGCGTCCGTTCGTCTTCCTATAGCTGGTGTGTGCGCGCAGGACCTTCCGTGACGTCACGGTCACGTGAGCGGTCACATGACCGCTCACGACCAATCACAGGACAGTGACGTCATCGGCGAGGTCCTTCGCCGCACATCAGCTACAGGAACCGAACGGCAGCGTGCAGTGGAGGCGGGAAGACATCGAAGGTGAGTATATCGCTATTTTTTATTTTAATTCTTATTTTTTGACCACTTATATGGTGCCCAGTGCGTGGAGGAGAGTCTCCTCTCCTCCACCCTGGGTACCAACCGCACATAATCTGCTTACTTCCCGCATGGTGTGCACAGCCCCGTGCGGGAAGTAAGCAGATCAATGGACCCCTAGGTGTGCGGAATCCCCTGCAATTCCGCATTTTAATGAACATGTTGCTTTTTTTTCCGCGATGCGATTTTTTCGCGGAAAAAAAGGCTACATTTGCACAAAAAATGCGGAATACACTTAAAATAATAGGAGGCATATGTAAGCTTTTTTTCGCGTTTTTATCACGTTTTTATAGCGAAAAAACGCGAAAAAAACGCGAAAAATACTGAACGTGTGCACATGGCCTTACCCTCTTGCTTGAGGGTGTCAATGATGGCCTTCTTGACATCTGTCAGGTCGCTAGTCTTACCCATGATGGGGGTTTTGAGTAATGAACCAGGCAGGGAGTTTTTAAAAGCCTCAGGTATCTTTTGCATGTGTTTAGAGTTAATTAGTTGATTCAGAAGATTAGGGTAATAGGTCATTTAGAGAACCTTTTCTTGATATGCTAATTTATTGAGACAGGTTTTTTGGGTTATCAGGAGTTGTATGCCAAAATCATCAGTATTAAAACAATAAAAGACCTGACAAATTTCAGTTGGTGGATAATGAATCTATAGTATATGAAAGTTTAATTGTAACCATTACATTATGGTAAATAATGAAATTTAACACTATATGCTAATTTTTTGAGAAGGACCTGTATAATCCCTCAGTTTGCTGGTATTTCGTCTTGTGCAACTCAGATTTTAGCTCTATTTCATTCAGAGTGAATGAGTTCAGGATGTAGGGGAGGGAGGAGAAGTGGCTCATATGTGGGCAAAGCAGCAGATTTATCTGATATACTATCTTATGCTGAACGCAACAACTAAACGCTACACCGATGCCTTCACACTGTGCCAGCCTTAGCACTGGTTGTCTATCCACTATAAAATCCAATGTCAGTGCATTACTCTTAATCACAAAGCTCTCCACAGTGCTGCACTTCTCTTAACGGCGTCTACCTTAGCTCTCTGTTCTAATGATCAAACACTAAGGGCATATTTACAAGTGCCGATCGTGGACGATAAAGGACTGCCGATAAAGGACTGCCGATAAGCTACATGCAAGCAGATTGGTAGCAGTTTACTGGCCTGTTTAGACCAGCCGACCAAACTTCTATATGCCCAAAATGATTAACGCTGTGTACATCATGTTTACATGGGATGATGTGCTGCAGAAAATTAAAATCTTTATGTTTGCTTAAATGTCATCGCACCCGACGAATGAGCAGTTTGTTCATTTTTCAGGCATTTATGTCGTGTTTGGATGGGCCGATAATAGAGTAATGAGGAAGCTTAGGCAGCACATCTTTTTTTTCTTATGATCACTGTTCCCAATTATCGGTTCCTATAAACTGGCCTTAACATCCTCCAAAATCAGAACCTCCCCTTCAAACTCCAAGAGTTCTCTCATGCCGCACAACTTCTCTGGATTGCACTATGCCGGACAATCAAGCAACCTCAAATATCTAGTTTCAAGAGTGCCCTATAAAAAATACTGGCTGTTGGCTATAGCATTTACTGTACAAATCTGGCACTTTTTTGCCTTTTGTGACACCCGCATTGCCGCAGATTGTAAGCAGCTGTAACCAGGGCTTTCACCATTACATTAGTGCAGTCTATGGTGGATGGCTGACAGCAGCAGAAGTCGGCTACCGGTTACTAACGTTTAAGGAGTAGTAGATCATTTCCTAAAAAAAATAACACGAGATCCAGAAGATGGCAGTAAGTGGACCTGGTCATAGAAACATCAGTCCACATTTACTAAACTATTTGTGCTTTCATGGCTTTACTTCAATTTTCTTTTTTAAAGAACTAGGCACATCATTTTGCAAAAGAAAACAACCCCAAAAAGGTAGGTATGTGGGCTACAGCCATGCATGGACAAAGCTGTAAATAATGCCCCCTTTCTCTCTCAATTTTTTTTTTTTTTTTAAAGAAAAGGCTTTTCTTGTGCTGCACTAGTTCTTTAGAATGCACTACCCTAGACAGTCAGGTAAATCCTTAATTTTACATGTGCCCTAAAAACGCATCGGATCCACATCAAAATCCTAATTATACAAATAGTTCTGCAGATTTAAACTGCAGATTTCACCGCTGTTGCTTTAAAAAGGGTTGAAAATGAGCAACGGGTCAACTGAGGTGCAAAACATTTCTGCAGCATGTGGACAGGCATTTTTTAAAATGTCACCAACATGGTAGACGTGGCATGATTTCCATCCGGTGTAGAATCGCCCTTACTCTACCTGCAAATCTCTCCAGACCATGTACCGGTATGTATCCACCACACATCTACATAAGGATGCATTCAGACGTACCAGAAAATTAGTCCGAGATCAGACCACAAAGCACGGACTGGCCACGGGTTTCCCAACCTGAGTGTTACAGCGTCATAAACATACATGAAGCATCCGTGCATTGTGGACAATCTCGGACCCATTTGCAGGGACATCTGAATGCGCCTTAAAGTTGATAGCACAAGTCATTAGTTTAGAGTCTGGCTGCAAACGGACAAGACCCAGAGTCCAGCTGACTGTGAAACGAACCTCCACAAATCCAGCAATTTGTGCGAGTGCGAGATCCTGACACCCAAGAAATGAATCAAGGTAATTTGCAGTCGTTAAGAAGAAGTCATCTCCAGCTCTTCCGCCCTGTGCACTCTCCAACGCCTGGGTTTTTCCTTATCCCGAGTCTTCGTTCCTGGCAGCCGCCTGCTCATTATGAAGCGTGTGCAGAGCTCGTCTGGCGGGTAATTATATTGGGCCAGGCGAGCGCTGCTGATTCAAGGCTTTAGGCCGAGACACCACGTTTTCCCCACCTCACATTACAGGTTGCTGAGGACAGCGGAGGCTACTTAGAAGCATCTTCCCAGCAAGGTGTGGTTTTATTTCTGAGAGACCCGTCTCTGAGGACCTCTGTATACACCAATAAAAAAAGCATCGGAGGAATAAAAGCTAAAGAAAAAAAAAACAAAAAAAAAAAACGGGACTTTGTGCATCTTACGGTCCATGGCAGATGGCTTAGGAACGCCTCTGTAGGTCATTATTGCCTTTGCTTTATTAATTACATGCACTGAGCAAATGTCGCTAATTATCTGCAGATGTAACAAAGGACGTAGCGTCACGGTGTACAGCACAGTGTGCACTGGGTGCAGGACGAGCGTGTCATATGCATAAGGCATCAGTATGAAGGGTCTGGATTACAGGACAATTACAGTGGAGACCGCCTATTGATTTCCGGTATGGCGAGGTCTTGGAAGGCAGTTAGCATGGTGGAATTAAGGAGATGTGGAGACCTTTTTGGAGCCTTTAGGGGGTTGGTGGCTGTTGTCGAACACCATAAGGAGTGCAGTACTTGGATAGAGTAACCACCTTCCGAAAGGCTGCAGTGCAACTTGCCATTAAGCCTTGGTACTGCTTCAATACAGCCATCCCGGAACCAATTTTAAGGGATTTGGCCAAGACTGAAAGTTCAAGGACTCCCATCGATCTGGAGAATGGAGGTCTACAGAGCTTAGTCGAGTGCTCTGTTCATGGTCTATCGAGCTACCAGATATCGCAGAGCACAGCACTCCGCTATCTCCAGCAGTCCCATAAAGAATGAAAGGAGCAGAAGTGCGCATGCTCAACTTCCGTAATACCAGTCTTCTGGATTGACGGAGTTCCCAGCGGTCGGACCTCTTACAATCAGTGGTTATCCCTCATCCTATAACAAGGGGATAACTCCCATTCTCAATAAAGCCCCCCTTAAAGGTTCATCTGGGTTTAGAAATTATCAATATTAGATTGGTCGGGGTCATATTCTTGGAACCTGCGGCGATCAGCTGATTGAAGGCGTCTACCTGCATTACGTCCATTATGGCGGTCAACACTCTGCGACCGCGCTACTAACCAGACCGTGTGCATGTAGCCAACATGATGCAAATATTGAAAACGTGGCCGAATTGGCCATGCCAGACTCCCACCAATCTAACGTTGATAGAAGATTTTAAAATCCCTATAAAAGACAGGGACTGATGAGCGACGATCCCAGACCACCAGTGTGTGAGCGATGGGCGCGGGAATGGGGATCTTCCTATGCCGACACCTAGGACTCGTTGGATCATTACATGATCACGTCAACAACAAGCATCGCTGCATTTGTCGTGTTAATCATCCTCGTTACATTATTCATGAAAAAGCGAGTTGTACCTTCAGACATGAAATACGGGATCCGGAATCTTCCCTCCAGCACTCGCTGTCTCAGGATCGGGAGCGTAGGGCCGTCGAAGGGTAAAGCTCCGCACACCAGGACATACAGAACGACACCCATACTCTGCAGGAGAACAGTGAGCGGAGAGGATATCAATGAGTTCAGAGCGATATTAACATTTTCTACCCATTTACCAAAGTCACACACATATAGAAGTACCCATATATCCAGCTGAGGGCCCTCGTACTGCTGCCCCTCAAACACTTCTGGTGCAGCATACGGTGGGCTGCCACACCATGTGGCTAGGGGCTCTCCGGTCTTGTAGAAGTTGCCAAAACCAAAGTCTGTAAAAAACAAAAAAAAACATGATAAATGTAAAACGGGATTATTATAAAACATACGATGAGATGCAGATCTGCATTACAGGACATTGTTGCAGTGTGGATGATGGACAGAGATAGGGATGTTGCGGCCATTAGTGGTTTTGGCAATGCACTGTAAGCTTAAAATGGTCCCTGTAATTTCAGACAACTTTGTCTCAGTTTTTAGTTAATGTTACAGATCCACAATCTGAAAAATCACTATTTATAAATTATGTCATCTTACCACCCAAAAAAAATGCAAGCTGGAAGGTTGAGCAAAGGCTGTTCTAGCACCTACAGTGCTGGCAGAACACCGGTGAAGAGGAACAGAGTTGATAAGTTGCAAAGCATGACATTCATGCCAGTTCCTGGATATTAGACTGGTAACTGCAACAAAAACTTGCGGGAGATGCTTTTCTACAGGTAGCAGGCTATTAGAACGTTTTGCTCGTGATGATTTTGTATTTGTTTTGACCGGACACATTTATATCCATGTCTCAGCTGATAACAGGACTGTGAGTACATTAGTAAGTTATAGACTTTTTTTCCCCCACTTGTACCAGAAAACCCTTTACATATTCCAAAGGTCATGGAATGTACACAGAGGGGGTCTCGTAACGAAACGACATGGTATAATCATATTGGTCGTCAACTACAACAGACGTAATGTCTGGACAACCGGCCTCAGGGCACGAGCCACATTGTTATACTCTATCCGGCCAAAAAAAACACGTATGGAACGTTTAACTGATTGCAGGGTCCTGCAATAGGGAAAAACAAGTGTCCATTTCATAGGGGCTCCAATATAGGCTTCGAAACGCAGCGCATAGGAACCGGTGACATCATCGTGATGCAATAGACCGATAATATTGATTTTGAAGCCAAATTTGTCTCTGAAAATCTATATCAACTGTGTCACTGCATCGACCTGCTGGGAAGACTAAAAATAACCACAAAAGGGGGGGTGGATCAGAACCCAGCATCTCTCTCCCCCCTACAAAGCAGGAAATCACAGCACCACCTCTCATATCTATCACTGACTAATCAGATACCTGTAAACTCAGCTGTGCCATCTGCCGCTGGGAAAACTAGTAACTCCACAATGTTAATGCTTTTTTTCTCAGGCCAAAACCAGGAGAAATTTCTAAATGATATTAAGACAGTCATATACATTGTATGGCGGCCAACAGCTCACCCTCCCGACCAACAGCTCACCCTCCCGACTTCCCCGTTACCGATGCATTCTTATTTCAACGGGGTAGAAGAAATGATGGGTGTCTGATAAAAAAAGGATCACAAAGATTTGCAGGACCCCGGTCCAGGGACCACGTCAGTAGTCCATGGCTGCCTGACCTGTGCCCTTCGAACCCTCTAGATTCCTGGAATCCCGATAGGTCTGGCGTGATGTCATCATTGCGTTATGATGCATGGTCCTACTAGTTAAAAGTGGCACCAGGGATGCCAACAGGTAGGCAGCCATTCACCATGGCTTGGTCTGGAGGTCCGTGAACTACTGACGAGGCAGCGGTGCCACAGGTGTCCAGAGAATCTTTTCGATAATCTCTACTGACCTATTTCATGGGAGAACAAAAAGATTGGGACTGGTGAAATCCAACATGTCAGACACCTCTACTCTCCAATAACACAATTTGGGGTGGAGGGGCTGCCAGCACAGGTCACAGGAGAGAACACTGCGCCCCTCAGGCTATGTGCACACGTTCAGGTTTTTTCGCTTTTTTTGAGCTAAAAACGCTATAAAAACTCATTAAAAACGCATGCATTATGCATTCTATCATTTAGAAAGCATTCTGCATGTTTTGTGCACATGGATGCGTTTTTTTCCGCGAAAAAAACGCATCGTGGTAAAAAAATGAGCATGTTTATTAATTTTGCAGATTTTCTGTGTTTTTCCCGCAATTCTATGCATCTGGGAAAAACCGCAAAAAACGCATCAAAAATGCGTCAAAAAACGCGGAAAAAAACGCATGCGGCTTTCTGGCAGAAACTTCCGTTTTTTCCAGGAAAATTTCTGCAAGAAATCCTGACGTGTGCACATACCCTTATTCCCAGCACCACTAACAGCATTGTGTGCCGGGGTTATATTGGCAGTGGAAATATCTGTAGAGCTTCCGAAAAAAAAAAAAAAAGAGAGGAGGACGACTTTAACGATCATTCGTCCCCTACTGTTCAGCTACTTCTAAAATCTCTCCAATGCTGATATGTTGGCAGAGACCGGAGTTACCCTGGGATCTGCGGCAATTAAAACAACAGCTGCGTTACTGTGCCTGACCCGTATCTGCACAGACAAGTGAACGCCATGTGTCCCTCCAAACAGCGGAGCGACGCCCCGATGAAGCGTGTGGTCAGAATACCCCCAAAAACTCCTGTGGAGCTGTCGCACACAAACCGGAGGCTAAATAACAGCAGAGGCTTTGTGACAGACAGATGGACAGAAACGTGTCTGTGCAGCTGTCAGGATGGGAACGTCGGCTGCGCCCTCCCCACACAGCGAGACGCCTCATTTCTAGGGGCAGAATACTGACCAAGTCCACCTCCCTCCATTACTGAGGTTACATAACAAGAATCTATAATTACCGGGATTGGGAATACAAGCTGCACAGAGAACAGAGTGTTCCTCAACCTCTGCAGGAACGTCATCCCCCGGACCCACACTGTAAACACTGTACCTGAGGGGCCGCACTCTGGGACGCACGGGATACGCTTTATTATTACTATACATACAATGCGGGTCATTATGTCGCCGTACCGAATGACCCGAAGTCCAGAATGAAGGCATTGATGCACGAGTGACATGCGGATACGTAAAAGATTGTAGAAAAACTCACATGGCACAAATATAGATCCAGATTTCAATTCCATTATTAAATAGAATTTTGACCTGATGAGGCTGGTGTGCTTAATCTACAAAAATTTAAATCATGGAAGAATGGCTTTACAATGCTAAAAGAAATATCAGTATATATATATATATATATATATATATATATATATATATATATATATATATATATATATATATATATTTTTATTTTTTTTTTTATTTTTTTTTATTTATTTATTATTATTATTTTTTTAAGAGTCCTGGACTCCTAAAATTCTCATTTTAATATTAGAGGATGGCTTGTGACGGTTTCCCTGCCCAAGTGCAATATACCAGCCTCATCAAGACTCAGATCTAATTTCATGTATGATGTCTGGTGAAATCACACCAATTTCCGTAGTAAAAAAATAATTCTGACAGTTTGCTTTAAAAGGCTCCCACGTGGATCGGAAGATTTATTACCAAAGCTGAACTTTATTCTGGAGACATCACGTATTCGATAAATCCAGACGCTGCTTTTCAGGCATAAAGACATTAAGACACGAGTAATTCTCTGCATATTATTTAAGTGCAGCGCGGCCCTAATCTGAGGTGCGAATGTGGGATTTCATGCTGATGTGCGCCATGCTAGCCAACACATCTTCTCGGCTGGCATCGGCAGCGGCAGATCGGCTGTTTACATTTGGCTGCGGAGCTGCCAGCAGTCACAAGATTAGCCATAGGACATGCGGTTAGCAGCAGTCTCACATGCACGTAGCTGTCACTGCTCCAAGTCATTACATCAGACGTGGAGGTCAGCTCAGGAACACAGGCAGAAAAAGGCAGAAGCAGCTCGAATCTATAGACTAGCGCCGAACAGAAAACATCACTGAGAAACTACTAAAAATGTGGGAGCATATTTACCAACGCCAAATTTTGTCGCGTGCCTTTTTGCACAAAAACTTACAACTTCTATTGACAGTTAAAAAAAAAATAAAAAATTGGGAGGGGGGGGGGGGGAAGGAGAGGAGCATAATTTAGATGTTTTCATGCATTTTTCAGCTCTAAATGCAATTTTTGTTCCAAAGCTTACAGCTAAGGTGGTTCCTGATCCACTTAAATATAGAGTCACATGGTGCGCATGTGAAATGGAAGCAAATTTTGTATTTTTTAGTCGGGTGCATGCGCAGAGCAAGCCGAGCAAGCAGAGCTTCTCATTATGGAGCGCCCCCAAGTGTAGGGCAATGGGGTACTCGGTACCGGGTCTCTCTCGGTTCTGGGGATGTCACGGTGGCCCGACCCGGCCCGTGGCCCTTCTGAGGGGCGTCCAATTAAAGGTGTGAAGTTTGTCTAGTGTTCGTGACGCCACCTGTGGTATTTGGTCAAGGTGACCGACGCTGCTAGGGGTCCGCTGGGGTGATGGAATGGCAGCTAGATGGTATACCTTCCCACAGGTGAAGTATGTCCCCAGGGCTTCCCAGATGTGTAGGTGGTGATGGTGGACGTTGTAAGGCGCAATGAATAACGAGGACACAAAGGTTGCAGTCTCTACCTTTTACTGAAGACTTCAGGGTCCACAGTCCAGAGTACCGTTCACAGGGCAGGCAGAGTCCGGCCAGTCTGAAGGCACATCCAGAGTTCCCTTATCCAGGTGGAAATCAGTAGCCTTCCTACTAGCGCCTGTGTATTGTAGTACCTCCCTGCTGAGCACCACGGGATAGTCCTCACAACTTTCGTGGATGTTTCTAATCTTCTCTCTCTCTGTCCCCCAGATGGTATGGATAGGACAACCCGTATGACAGGTAGGCCTGGAGCTTATTTATAGTGACCCTAGAGACGCCCCTCTCCCACAATTTGCCTCCGTGTCTTCTTAGGTATTAAGGTCGGGCAGCCAACTTGGAATCAACTGTCCTGCCGGTCTCTGAAGTAATACGTAGAGTCTATTACTCCCTCGGTGTTCCGGCCACCGGCTACACGCCTCAGAAGGAGGCTGCCGATCTTGGGGCAGAACTCCTCCCGGTATTATCTCCTTGTGCTGTGACTTCGTTTCTCACTCTCCACAATACACTTCTCTTCATGTCCTTTCTTAGGATGCTGCCGCAATGGGTGCAGGCGCAGCTCCGTAACTATCCATCTCGTGCTTGGCCTCTGTCAGGATCCCACCCCTGACAGGGACCCTCTGTCTGCAGCTCAGATGTTCCTCCTTCTCCCCCTGTCTGCCTGACAGGTCGTCTCTGGGTCGAACCCAGGTAGCTGCTCCTGACTTCCTATCCAACCCACCAGTTTTACCCGTGTGTGAGGAGTGGCCTTGTAGATAGAAGCAAGGCTCCCCCTGGTGGACTGGAGTGTGAGGTGTAGTGTGTGACTGTGATACCTGGTCAGGTGAACTCCTTTAGTACCATCATATGTAACATCACTCCCCCTGGTGGAAGAGCAACATTACTGCAGCGACCAGGACTCTGGGGCGCTGCATTTACATACCTAATAGGGCAATCTTCTACTGATGACAAAGGCAGCGATGAGAATGACCACGAAGACTATGCTGCCTGCCACGGACACCAGAAGCACAGTAGGATTGGTTCCTTCACCGATCATTGGAGATGGCATTCTCTGGGCCATGTTGTGAGATCTCTCTGCTGCCAGCTTCATGCTATGTGCCTCATGTCTGCTGCTTGCTCTGTGCATGCTCACTGTGTGCATAGGGATGTCACCGAGTCATGGAATCTCACAGCTGGGGCATCACGTAAAGGGCACAGGAATAATAAGTGTGGTATATTCAAGAATTTTTAAATTTTTTTGTTATGCATTAAAGGCAGCCATTACATTTTAGGAATGTCATAGAAACTACCTAAAAATAAATAAGTATAACAAATATATAAAAAAAAAAAACAAAAAAAACTTTCAACACCCAAGAAGCGCTTATGACAAACTGATTGTGTTTGACCATAAGCTGAACTTCAGCCATGAAAAAAGTGCTCATGATGGAAATGATGGCAAAGACAACGTCCCTGCAGCTACACGACGACGTCCCTGCAGTCACACAACGATGTCCCTGCAGCCCCACGGTGACGTCCCTGCGGTCATCAATGAGCCTAATCTGATTGTTGGAGCCATGAATAGCTCTTGTATAATCCGAGTCATACAATAAAGCTTTATGTTAAAATAAATTGATAACAAATGTAAAAATAAAGAAATGTATGGAGACCGCTGGTAATGAATCACGGGGTCTGAATCCGTCAGTCACTCGCGCATATCTTAACCTTATATGCCTTCTGGGTCAGATTTTATGTAGGGTTTGTGCATACCGTTCTGATTTTCTTGGCACTCGCGTGTTTTTAGGACATGTCAGCCAGATGTACGACCGAGTCCAAGAAAATGATGAAACTGCGTCACATTCAGCAGCCAAATTAATCCTGGCAAGTTCTCTGGCTTGCACTTTACGGGTCAATTTAGTTTGCTGACATGTCTCTGATTCGAGTGGTGGTGACTCATGATCATTCAGAAAGCCCTCACCTTAGGCAAGACATCTGGTCACATGGAGAACAACGCGTTTCGCATGTTAGAGAAAACATTAAACTGAGCACGGAGGGTCTTTGTTTTTTTTCTTTTGTGCTTTCATCTATTCTTCAATTTCAATGGTTCTGGGGTGGGTCCAAAAGACTAACTAGGATCTAAAGGAGCCAAGAACCAATGTGCAATATTGGATATATAGTTTTTTGTCTGGACTCCCACCGACTTCCAGAATGGGGCACTTTTATCTATTAGAATTAAAATCGGAAGTGTGCTTGCCAGACCACTGAAGAACAGGTGGTAACTTTTAGATAGTTGGAGGTCCAATAACTGCGACATAACCGGGCACTTATTATCGGCTTCCATATTTGACCGTTTTAATCAACGAGGCGCATCGGACTAGATTTATCAAAATTTAAAAGATGGGCACAGCCCATGCTGGGATCAGAACACCAGGCCAGACTTCTGGGTCTCCTGACCTGAGCCAAGGCCTTCTCTCTTGGTAAGGCTTCATAAGTTTATCCCAGCTTTTCTGAACTGAGGGCAGTCAGTGTTTTAGTGACGTGTGAAACAAACCTTTGTTCCTTATATCAACCAATAAGAGCAGCTTAAAAGAGAACTCGTCATAGGATTTTTTTTATTTTTTATCATTATTTAAATTGAGTGTCTCCTCCAACTGCCACTGCTCCACAGATTCCGGAACAGTTTTTCATTTCCTTCTGTGCCCCTCCGTTCCAAATTTATGCCTGCTGGAAATAATGATGCAAACATCTAACAAACTGGGCGTATACAACCGAACTTCTGTGTGGGCGTTTGCTTTTTGTCCAATCAAAACATGGCCACGCCCACAAGAAGCTCTCTGGTAAATGCCCAGTTTCTTGATGGGAAGATTTGTATCACTATTTCCGGGGGCATAACTTTGGAACGGAGGGGCATAGAAGAAAAAGGAAAACTGTTCCAGAATCAGGTGATCGGTGGCAATTGTAGAAGGTATTTGTTTAAAATTTTAAAAATCTAGCGATGGGTTCCCTTTAAGACGTAAAATCTGAACTGATTGTTCAAGGGTACAAAAAAAAAAAAAAACAGTTTTGCACCTATAATTAAAATACGGCACAGATGCTTATGACAGCCCATGGTTCACTTTTGGCAATGCCACCTTTTAAATAAGACACAAAATGTCATATTTATCACATACTGGATGAAAATGTCGAAGTAAATTTTCTGTGTCGGGTCGGCGTTCTACAATTTTAGATTTGGAAATGGGAGCTTGGTAAATCTAGGGTTAACGCAGCACATACAAGCCTAATTAGCATCTGTGCATATGATCTATGGATAGTCCCTGGTTTGGAAAGCGGAGTAGGACATGTAGGATTAATTATCAGGCGCCTAATTACCAGCAGTCTGCGCTGCGCTCCCCTTTGTGATTATGGTAATGTGGAGGTAGCGGGTGATTGGGCGGGAAGACGATGCTGATAACGGGAAGGTAGGAGACAGAGATTGGGACGGCTAATTGTCAGATCTGACCCATTTCATGCCCTGAATGTTAATGAGTGGCTCTTGACGTCAATGCTGAGCGAGCTGTCCGTCAGCGAGACAGAGCCAGCTATCGGGGGAGCTGCCGGAGGAAAGCAGTCCCTTTCACCTTGATTCACTCACACACAGCTGTGTGCATGAGCAGTTGCACAGAGCAGGACGGAGTCCGTCTACGTGTGGCTCATACCCCCGCGTTCGGCAATTAATGAGACCGTGCGCGGAGTCAGCGGAGCAGAAGAACAAATTAATCCAACAAATTTCCAAAAAGACATCAAGTGACAACTTTCCTGCAAGAGTTTTTCACAAGACTCCGGGTCAGGACAGTAAAAGGGGTCCACAAGATCACATCTAAAGATGCATTTACATGTGCAGATATCTGACCAATTTCTGTTCAATCAGATTGAAATTGTCGTGCAAAAAAAAAAAAAAAATTATAGAAAAATCAGCCATAAAACTGATCTGTAATAGTCTGCATAATCCAATCTCCCTGCTGTCTTTCCCGACATAAAGAGTCCTCTGTCACAACACCACTGCAGCTGATCACCGGCCACTGATTGGCGGCGGCAGTCAATTGACATAATGTTGTGTGTCCGCACACTGCAGGTAGATCACAGGAGCCAGCTCAGTCGGGCAGGTTAAGTATATTGGGGTTTTCTTGTGTGTATGCAGTGCGGAACTATTAAAAAAGGGGTCATCTAGAAGTGGACAACTCCTTTAATAATCCAGAAAGTGGGTCCCAAACTCCAAAAACCTACAAACTGTGCAGCGTGCTCTCCAAGTGTAAAAGATGTAGACACTAACGGATTTTCTAGATATTCGCATGGCGGATATTCCCCACTACGACCACACAAAGCGCCTTGTGCCCGTCGGATCTTTTCTTTCCCCTGAACAGTCTGCATTGCATTCTTGTCATGTGGTTGTAGTCCTTTTTATTTTCTCTCTGCCGTTAGCTTTGCGGCTGGATGGAGCCGACTTGTCTTTCAATCGAAATTGACATGGAGTGGATGCTACTGTCACACGGAGAACATGTTGCCAGGATGCAGTGTAAAATACAAAGCCGCGTCACTACACAGGTTCTCAGACAAGAGAAACATGATGGTGCAAAGATCCTTGTGCGACTGGGACCACAACATGAATAGTCTGTTATTCTCAGTCTGCAATGTTCATTCCTCTGTTAATTTTCAGACCCCCTGAAGTGTAGTTTGCAGCAGGATTCAAGCTTCAGATTTTGTGGGAGTGTCTCTCTCAGTAATACAGGCTGGATTGTGTGTATTCAGGGTGCTGCAATCTTCATTAGCTCACATATCAGCATGACTTCTACCCTGCATTTATTTCCTCACTTTGTACTTTCCTCCCTATCTGTTGCCTGTTTTCTCTGCCATCCCTGAGCTACTTTATCCCCTCTCCACTGCAGATCAGTGAGCAACCATCTCTGCATCCCTCCCGTTCACTCCAACACAGGGAGAAGATCAAGCAGACAACTGTCAGGATCAAGTTCTGATGGATTGGCATAATTTCTGCAGAATACTCAGCTAAATGAGCAAAACGGTAGAACAGTGTTAGTGAATTTCTGTGAGAAGGTGCACACAGTCTAAGTTGAAAATGTTATGCTTCAGATCTGAAAGGTGCCTTACAAAAAGCTCTGCTGCTGCCAGCTACTCTACGTTTCCAATCCAGAAGGGGGCTGGCTTTAGCTACTAAAATGGGCAATTGTGGCATTTACGGTAACTACATTTTTAAAGCCATAACTGCATAAAACTCATTACAATTGGAGGGCAGGCAGCTGCTGGATGGATCAGGATAATCCAGTGCTACTAAACATCAAAAAAGTGATGTGTCAGATATGAAGGTGCATGCAGAAACCATAATAAAAAAAAATGGCAAAAGTAAGACTTACTGACTCGGCAAAGCTAGAAAGAGTTAAGGGCTTTTGTTAACATTTTTCATTTCTGGAGAATATACCGCAGAGCTCAGTGATTCAGGGGTAGCGGCTTTACGCTACGTTTGCTATTCTATATACATAATAAATGAGTTATCGCCTCGTACACAGATGGCGGCTATGGCCACGTAAAGCTCATATGTAATTACTGAGCAGCTACATTTTATCTCCACCGGATTCTTATATACTAGAGAGGCCAATAATTATCCAAAAGCTGCAATGTTGCCGGACACCGGTAGGGTGACTTTCCAGCTGTGTTTCCTGATGAGATGAATAGACCCTGAATACTGCCTTTCTATTAAAAGATGATGTCCCAGCTTTAGAAGGCAGTTTTCAGATGCTCGGTTAGAAGAGGGTGCGCGGGCAGACGATCAATTCATTGTCTATTGGATGGCTGAAGATTGCAGAGCGCTGTACTCAACTAAATGAATGGAATGGTGGAGTACATGCAGGGTCATCACTCCATTCTAATGCTCGAGGTATGAGAGGGTTTCCCAGGGGTATCACCCATCCTCTGGATACAGTGCCAAGTTGGAAGATAATCAGCCATAATAGATCTTCATTACAGGCACATGCGACTTTACTGTACATCCCTGCATGCCCGGCCATCAGTCCACTGTAACAGGGCATTACATATTGTATCGTTTCAGAGATTGGAGGCGGCTGTCCCAGGGTATCACCCATCCTATGGGTACAGTGCAAAGTTGGAATAACCCCATCACCTATAATAGATCTTCATTACAGGCACATTAATTTTTACAGTACACCACTATGCACTTGTGCAGCCATCGTTCCACTATCGAGGCATTATAGTGCATCGTTCCAAGGATTGGTAGCTGACTGTCCCAGGTATCACCCATCCTGTAGATCACTTGTCGAGTGGGGGAAACCCTATAGCTGTAAGAGGGCATTATTACAGGCGGCACACGATAACTATGCCTCAACTTCAAAAGGTTTTTTGTACTCATACCAATGTTGCACGCGCCACTGGACTCCACGTATATATGAATTTATTTTCCCAGAAGCTCTGCTCTGTTCACATGGCGCCTGGCCTCTGTGCCATGTCATACAGGCACCGTGCCTATAAGCCCTTATACAACTCGTACCTGAGAGTTTGGAAATTGTTAGATTGACTAAAGGCTGGGTAAGATCTTAAACAATAAGAAAGCCAAGAGTACACAGACTGCGGTAACACACAAATCCATCTGTACAAAGCCAACATAAAGAGCCCTTATGAGAAATCCTTCATTCGCCACGACCCGCAGCAATGATAAAGGTCTGAGTACACTGAAGGACCCGACCATCATCATGGCCTTAATAACAGGGTAATCCATTCCCATTACTCTTCCCTCATCATGGACACAAAATATTCTGTATGTCTGATATGGTGGGGCGTTAATGTGGATGAAGGTATGGACAATCATAGGTTAGCTCCACAGGAAGAGGAAGCCAAGGGACACTGGGCGTAATATGGAAGAATACTGCAGCCTGGAGCCCTCCACCAGTAGAGGAAGCCAACAGACATTGTCCGTAGTATGGAAAAACATTGCAGCCCGACACCCTCCACCAGTAGAGTAAGCAAAGATACACAGTCTGCAGTATGGAGGAACGTTGCAGCACAACACCCTCCACCGGTAGAGGAAGCCAAAAAACATTGTCCGCAGTATGGAGGAACGCTGCAGCCCGACACCCTCCACTGGTAGAGTAAGCAAAGATACACAGTCCGCAGTATGGAGGAACGTTGCAGCACAACGCCCTCCACTGGTAGAGGAAGCCAAGAAACATTGTCCGCAGTATGAAGGAACGCTGCAGCCCGACACCCTCCACCGGTAGAGGAAGCCAAGAGACATTGTCCACAGTATGGAGGAAAGCTGCAGCCCGACGCCCTCCACCGGTAGAGGAAGCAAAGATACACAGTCCACAGTATGGAGGAACGTTGCAGCGCGACGCCCTCCACCGGTAGAGGAAGCAAAGATACACAGTCCACAGTATGGAGGAACGTTGCAGCGCGACGCCCTCCACCGGTAGAATAAGCAAAGATACACAGTCCACAGTATGGAGGAACGTTGCAGCACAACGCCCTCCATCGGTAGAGGAAGCCAAGAGACATTGTCCGCAGTATGAAGGAACGCTGCAGCCCGACACCCTCCACCAGTAGAGGAAGCCAAGAGACATTGTCCGCAGTATGGAGGAACGTTGCAGCACGACAACCTCCACCGGTAGAGTAAGCAAAAGATACACAGCCTGCAGTATGGAGGAATGCTGTGGCACGACGCCCTCCACCGCTAGAGAAAGCCAAGAGACATTGTCCTTAGTATGAAGGAACCTGCAACCTAATGCCTGGAGACCAGCAAAGACACCTGCCACAGGTTCAGAGGAACGCACACTGACCCGTTCTAATCCCCATGGTGGTTTGCTCTGATGGCCTGCAGCAAATAGGGAATAAATTGGGGTTTTCACTTCTTTTTTTTTTAATGCTTTTACCCTCCTGCCCCGAACTGTATAATTTCCATGCAATCAGTAATAAATGATGGTGCAGAACCTACTAATCAATGGCTGAGCTTCTCATATGTGTAACATATCTATAGTTGCTAGTGAATACGGAATCTGCTGCTCCAGCACAACACATATGTGATGAGACCACGATTATTATTTTTTTTTAAATTTACACTCCCATGCGTGGAGCAGCGTCGCACGCTTTCCCAATGATATTCCAATTACACGTCAGAAGGACTCTATGCCCCAACTCATTATCACGAGGTCCCATGTAACAGCACAAACACAATTATTACATATAGATGTGGAATGTGCAGCACCGACACCACGATCTGCAGGAATCCCACCAGAACTGCAGGAGGAGGGGCCACCCTTGGCTCCTAGATGCCCGGTACATGCAATATACATATAATGCATCATAATTGCTCGACCCGCTAAAATCTTAATTCCCCATTAAAATTCATTGTAGCCTGCCAATTCCCAATTACAGGGAATTCATCACCCAAGTAATGTTCTCACTAAATAAAACCAGATGATACAGATTAAAGATCAAAATAAAATATTTTCTATTTTTATTTTTATTCTATTTCAACTACACAATCTTATAGGTGTAGGAGGTGTGCTGTGACATCTAACGTGAATGGTGGATCCTGTGTTATCTACTGTATATAGAGGTGTTATCAGTCATTGTACAGGAGGAGGAGGTGAGCTGTGACATCACCTATCGTGAATGGTGGATCCTGTCTCATCTAAATTAAGGAGTTACTCTTTTATTGTAATCCTGCCTGTGATGATAATGGGACTGCTGAGAGGCGTCCCTACAGAACAAGGAGTGTCAGTCTTCGTATTATCCCACACGAAAACTGCAAAATTTCAGGATTAATTTATTTTTAATAGAATTGATTCAAGATTTAATTTTCGCCAAGACTTAGACTAAGTAAAGTGGTTCTCATCTGCGCTTTGAAGGAGGTTAAATTACGTGGAGATTTCTGCCAGGTATCTCCGGTGTTGTGCAGAGTGACCTAGCTGCTGTATCAGTAGCTGCACCCGATACAGATCCTATTCCATGGTCATCTCCGGCCTGTATATCCAGTATACACCCCTGAATGTGTCTGCCGCAGTTTACCTGCTATCTTGATGTTCATGTGGTTATCCAGCAGGAGGTTTTCAGCTTTCAAATCTCGGTGCACGATGTGGCGACTGTGACAGTACTCCACAGCTGAGAGGATCTGCCAAAACTTCCTCCGCGCCTCTGACTCACTGAGGCGCCCGTGGTTCGCCAAGTAATCTGCAAAAGAAAGAGTGGAGATACTTTAATTGACGTGAAGCCAACAGGATTCCGGTACACAGCAGCTCCACTCGATTTCGGGGACATCCACACGGGTCGGAATCGCTGATCATTAGGCAGAAAATATGGCTCAAAATTCTCATCAACTCTGGTTGATTTTGCTTCAGACATTCCATGGCGGATTCCGAGAACTGATCTGAATTCTCAGAATACACGGAAGGTGGATATCTATTTTTCTGTCATTTTAGACAATTTTCTAGGATTTTCACTTTTAACATTAAGTGAGCAACAAATCTTTGATCTTTCCTCTATGAAAAAAATAAAAATAATCAGCATGCTGTGGAATTACTGTAAATGAGACCAATTCAACAATTTCGATCAGATTGGACATACTCTTATAGTTCTTCAGATGATGTTGGCAGCTGGAAAAACACAGTATAGTCTAACATCTATCGATGCAGAATAAGGGGGACAAGTAATCACCATACCTAAAAGATCAAAACGTGCCGAGACGCATTACAGGAAAACAATCTTGCTTTTAGGCCAAACGTGTTTCATTTTTTTGTGATTTTGAGGTCCGAGTCTCCAGCCAGAACTAAAGGAAGTGATGGAGATCCCTGCATACTGGCTCACCATTGTATTCAATGTAGGGTGTGTATGTGGTGAGCACCTCAGCTCCCTCTAGTGGTGGTCCATATGTATGGAACGCTGTATCGGCAAAATGAAAAAATGTCAAGAAAGCATAAAAGTTTAGGCAGGTGTTAAAGGGTGCACATTGGGCCCACATTCAATGTTATACCAGAGAATTGCATACAAAGTAAAAATAGAAATGTGATACCCTGTTCAAGGTTTTTTTGATAGAGTTAAATATTAGTTTCTTCCCCCTACATGCTACTCCTGAACGAGTTTACCACTAGCCGTGTTACGGAATTGTTACATGTCCCTTATCAGTTGATTTATTTCCGAATTTTATAGGTTTTTTTTTTTTTTTATATTAGAAAGAAAAACAATTGGCAAGAAAATATCTGTAATAATAGAGAATACGTTAACAGGGTTCGCACAAATTAGGCCTTCCATAATAAAAGTGTTTTTTTCTTCATTTCTGGCCACTTTCCAGAAATAGAATGGCTTCTTTGTTCCAGGAAATCTGACTGATTCGCATTCTAACCACAGCAGACATTCTGCTAGAAAACTTATTAGAGGAACATGTCAGAATATGGGTCACTTGTTTAAAGAGTTCTGTTCGGGTCAGAGGCTATCCATTCAATCAACTTGAAACCTACACATTAAGCCATTTTTCCTGGCTTTTTTTGAGGGTCATGTTCACAGGTCAGATTTGTGCCGTGGAGTGGATTTGCAGTTTGAAGCGCTGCGGACTTACACTAGTCTTCGCCCCGTTGCCATTAACTAAGGCTTATCCTTCTGTGCGGACTCACGATACTCATTGCCTCTAAGCTGGGGGTTGGCAACCAATCAAGATAATAATCGATCTCCATAATCTTTAAAAGGCGGAATGATCGCGCATGCGCAATGTTGCTCCACCAACAATCTCAGGACGGATGAAGATCACTTAGTGTGGCAGGTGGCTTAGGGATGGATGTATGTCTAGTTACCCAAACCAATAATGGTCATATTGGTCATGGAATAGTCCCAAAAGGAGACTAAAAGGAAGAAGTGGAGCTTATTTAGCCCAGATGTTAGGGTCCCTTGATATGTGAAGATAAATGTATAAAAACTAATCCTGATCAACGATACAATTAATCGTTTTACCTTTTGAAAGGCTCGAACTTCTAGGGTTTTTCATCATTTCAGACGCTTTCCTCTCCAATTAAATCGACGACAATCTGATGATTTGCCATGGTTTGGATCTAACAAGGAAAAGGCCTTTTAGACCTATTCTAATACACCATTATATGAATATTCAGCTAAAAAAGAAAAAATTATGTATCCCCTTATTCACAGCGATCTCGAGATGGGGGATCTAGCAGAGTGAAAATGGGGCTGTAGAGTATTTCGTATTGAAAGGAGAGGAGGCGCACATGTTCAACCCCACCCCCATTAAATGGTCAACGGGACTGCCAGAGAAAGTCAGTTATTTTCGGGATAGACAATGAATGGAGCGAAGGATGCTCAAGTGCACTTCCACACCATTTAGGAGGGTGCTCTACAGCCCCTTTCTCAGAGCTCCAGATCACTGATCTTGGGATCGTTGAAGATTCCGGTGGTAGGAACCCAAGCGATCAGCAAGCTATCAACCTGTGGATAAGGGGTAACTTTTTATTTTTTGGAATAACCCCTTGATTCCTGGAAAAGGATCCTGCACATTCACAGCTAAATAAATGCGCAAAGTCATGAGGACCAATACATGAAGCAATACCAATGGGACAAAAGGGATCATCAGTAAAATACCTTTTTCCCACCAATTAATTTTGTTTGGACCATGGAAAACTTTTGCGTAGTTGATTTGATGAAATCATAAGATCTTTGTTTCTTATTTTCATGGGTTGTAGAAGTTTATAGACCCTCTTTATTAAAAAGAAACCCATCAGGTCCCCTAAGCAGTTACTGCACTTAAGAGCCCACTTCCTGCATTTTAGTAAGGTCTCTGATGTCCCATACCAACGTGTGCATATGTTGAAAAACAAGTTCTTTTCTGATGATTGCCATCTGAAAATTACTTCGGACTAATCCCGTGGGTGGGTTGTTGCTTCCCCACCGGCCTAGCCTGGCCCCAATCATCATCAAACGTTCCCTCCATTGTCCACATACTTTCCAGCTTGCTGCAAATTTCACGTCTCAGTCTTCCTCCAGCATGCACAGTGGAAGAAAAGCCTCTCATGAGGATATTTGGAGTTAGACCTCCACCAAATTATCCGAGGCAGAAGACTGCTAACCATAGTCTCCGCAGTACTAGACTGTGATCGGATTCCAATGGCCACTGTGTAATGCTTCATCTGACCCGTAGGAGTGCTGCAGGGAAATTACACACTAGCTGCCATGTTCTAAATGAGATTGGAGCTGATCACTGACGGTCTGAACAACAGGACGACCTGTGATCAGCGGATTTTTGGAGAACCAGTCAAAACAAATAAGGCATCTATGCAAGTAAGGCATAACAGAATAGGTGGAGTATAAAAAAATATATATTTCTCTGCAGTACACGATTGCCTTTCATTCAAAACTACCAAAAGAGAAGACGAGACCAAATTTGTTTATACTTGTAGCCCAATGTCAGGAGACCACAATTAACCCTTTCTTGGCCAGCAGGCTAATTGTTAACCATTACAGAAGTAATTATTGGCCATAAATAAACAGATATCGTGTCATACGGATTCACTGCCGGCAGAGGATACATAATTACGGGCTAAATTATTGGTAGCTCGTTCTAGTTACGATGGTAATTACAGACAGTTAATTAAACTATAATCTACGAAACAATATCCAGATATCGCAGCCGGCACCGTAACTTCCACAGCAATTATCACTTACATCGGTGAGGTGGCCTTACAGCCCCCTTATCTCACGTAATGAGAGCCATAAAATGCGGCACCGCTGGGCTAATATTCACAAAGTAATAATTCTCAAAGAATTGATATCGGTCACAGTCTCACAAAACTTAAATTCAGTCTGGGAAGATGAGAACTTTTCTTTTCATGGATTTACTTTTAATGGACCTTTTTGTGTAACATGGCCTGTAGAAATTTCTGAAAATAAGAATTTATAGGCGTCTCAAAGAAATTGTAATTTTATATCAAAATTTATTTTTTTTCCCCATTAGATGATTTCTATCAAAATTTCAAAATCATGGAACTGGATAAAAAATAAAAGTTTGTTGGAATTTTTCTTTGCAGAATTTTTATTTTGATTTTTTTTTTTTAACTGTTTGTATAAAATTTTTGCAAACTTTTTCCGTTACGGTACATAAATTTGAAAGTGGATGGGAAAAGAGAGCAGGAAACAGGTTAAAATTAGGGCTATAGACAGGTGTCATGACCTCCTGGAATTTGAAGGAAGTCTTTTCAGGTAGATATGGGTGCAGTGCTTTCTACTCCACGGTAAGTGGACAATTCGGTGCTTCCTACTCCATGGTAAATGGATAATTCAGTGCTTTCTACTACACTGTAAGTGGACGATTCAGTGCTTTCTACTTGGTGGTAAATGGATAATTCGGTGCTTTCTACTCCACGGTAAGTGGCAATTCTGGGCTTCCTAACTTCACAGTAAGTGGACAATTCAGCGCTTTCTGCGCTCGGCGGTAAGTGGACATCACGGTGAGCATAATCATGACCATTCAGCTGGTCAAAATGGTATCTTAAGTGCATTTACTGTATACAGGACTGTGCTCTGCACCACAGGGGGTGTTCAATTAAATTCTACGTCTCATGTCCAAATTCATACAAAAAAAGTCAAGGAAGAAATTAGTACATAAGGGCAAGTATGCCGGAGCAGGGACGAGTTTGCACCATGTCCATTCCTTTACATCCATTTGATCAGACTAAGATAATTTCAGTACTTATTTTACTTTAGTCTAAGCCAGGATTGGACTAGCCCACCGGCAAATGCACTGTTGGGTGTAGGTGCCTTCACAAAAGTCGTACCCCCCAGCGTTCAGCAGAAGACATCCCAATTCATGTCTAGCTGTGAAGTCAACTCCTTGCCACTTGGTTTCTTACATCGAGAAAGGTGCCGGTTCGGAACCCACAAACATTGGACCAATAAAGTATTTTCATTTACCGCAGTGCAGTCCATTTAAGATGATATTCTCCTCTACAACTACTTGGCATTGGTGTCTTATTTGTAGGATGAGAGGAACATAAATGCTACGTCCTCAAATGAAAAGACCCCGAGTTGGTTCTACTATGGATTCTCACCACCAAATCAGCTTACCAGCTGGACTATAGCAAGAAGGCTTGTAATTCACAGAGGGAAGGTCTCTAAGGTCACAGACCCTAGAATAGTCACTGATGGTAGTAGCTGCTGATGATGCAATAAAAGTAGTCTGGCTGACGACAAAAAGGTCATCACCACCAAAAGAGCATTGAAGAAGCTACAGGTCAGAGGACAAGACAGAAGAGTAGTCAGCACCAGTAATAGAACAACAGGTGTCAGGAGAAGTATGAAAAGGGCAAGGCAGGAGCAGATAAGACTGTGGCCAAGACCAGTCAAAAGAGGAGTCAAAAGAACTCACAGAAACAGGAACCAAGAAAGGGGATGAACTCAAATCAGCAGAGAACGTGGTGCAGAAGTCAGGCCACCAGAGCTTGACATCATGTTGGGACAACCCAAAATCCTGACTCAGATTGTATAGCAAGTTGATGGCTAAAGACAGAAGCCATTGCGTCCCATCACTGAAGCTTGACTTTAGGGCTGGTGGACCATCCAATCATTCTAAATCGTGGCCTAGATGATACGAATTTGTCCTCTTCCCTACAATGCCTGGCACATCTTGGAGAAGGCTAGAAATCAGCTTGTCATCCAATATGATACATGACATGTTCTGGTTGGGGGACACTTTTCTGAATACTGGTATAACCCCATAAGAGCACCACTTATCTTCCCTTACTTCACTTTCCTGTAAGAAGAGCACTCGTACAAAAAAGGCCAAGAACTCGGCAGATTCGCAGATAATATTACAGACCAACACTGGGGTTTAGGCATCTGTATAGATTGTGTATAGCGAATACTATTTTTAGGAATCTATTTTGACTGATCATATTTATCCTGGAAACTTGTTATTCAGAGTGCAAGAACAGTTCAGACGTCTGAGGAACCACATGCCGTACTGCGCCCATCCCTGCAGGCATGGTGCATCACATGGACTCCGCAAGGCCGGAGTGTAGGACTGATGGGTACACGATTGTGGCTTCTGATGGGCTTACATAAATTTGATGCCAATCAGAAGTAAATGGGTGGAGGATAATTAAAGGATTTTTTTTTTTTTTTTTTTTTTTTAACACAGGTCTATAAAACAGCCAATCAAATGTTTGTAAGAAAACTCATGATACCATTGTCAGAAAAAGCCAATTCCCAAGTAGCATGCTTGTTCACCATATTCCTTATGTGGCCTACAAGATGATCATTTTCAGCAGCACATCCGAATGTGCTGCCGATAATCTGCCGATAATATGCAGAGTGTATGAGAACTGAGCTATGGTGTCAACGATGGAGTTCTTTAGTCCGTAAGTCACGAATGGTTTCTGTAGTATTACGCATATGGGAGCCGAGGGGAATAGATCTGTAATCGAGCCCCCAGGCTCATACAATACCTCTGTGAGCCTCAGACTTCACATGGACATGTACCTGCTTCTTCAGGATAAGATGATACCATGCATGGAGCATCTGCCGGCAAGAGACCCAGCATTGAGTTAAGGCCCCGTCACACTTAGCGACGCTGAAGCGATCCCGACAACGATACGACCTGTCAGGGATCGTTGCTGCGTCGCTATGTGGTCGCTGGTGAGATGTCAAACAGTGAGATCTTCCCAACGACGCAGCAGCGATGCGGCGACCTGTAGCGACCTGTACAACGATGTCGTTGGTCGTTGTGACCCTGTCACATGGCAGCTATTATGACGATTCAGACCTCGATGAGGGACGTCCTGTGTGACGTTGTAGTCAACGAGGTCGTTGGTAAGGTGTCAAACACAGCGATGTGTGCTACCCAGCGGGACCTCAACGATCAAAAAAAGGTCCAGGCCATTCCGACACGACCAGCGATCTCACAGCAGGGGCCTGGTCGCTGCTACGTGTCAAACATAGCGAGATCGCTACTGAGGTCGCTGTTGCGTCACAAAACTTGTGACTCAGCAGCGATCTCGCTAGCGACCTCGCTTAGTGTGACGGGGGCTTTAGAGCACAGCTTCACCGCAGGTAGCAAAAATCAACACGACAAACCGGTGAAAAATCTGTGCCATCCAAAAACTTAGCCTTCTCTTATGGGTGAATGCAATCTGGCAGAATCTCAACACATTTTTTTTTATTAAAGGATCATTCATCTATTTTAGCCGAGGTTTTGAAATCTCCAAAAATCTCACCTCCCTTGCCAAAAATTTTGGTGCAGAAATTGTGCAGATTGCAATTTCACAAGACAAATTTAAGAAAAATCCACAAGATACGTGGATATTGCGTGTGAACGCATATGGTGCGGAAAATCGGCAACATAATTTACTGCCAGCTAAATAAATAAAAAAAAAATAATAATAATAATTTCCATGTGGCGGAAATTTTCAGCAGTGGGATTTTGGAATCAGCAGCATATCAATTCTCTCACTCTGCAGCACGCACTAACAAATCTACAGACTTTGATGCACTATTTGCTGCAGAACACCCGTTACGTGCGTGCGTATTTGCGGTCCGATAGGCTCCTAGATTATTTCACAAACAGCATTTTCAACATCACATTCCCGATCTAGACACCGAACAAAGAAAATAAAGCACTAAGAAAGCCATTTGCAAGGGGAGGATGAAAAAAGAAAAAGGTAATAACAGAAGCGTTATCGTGTTCCTAAGAGGAACGGGGGTTTTCGGGTGAAATGTAACTTTCAGCACAGCTCCTAATTACAATCCTTTCCTAACAGAGAGTCCTATTGGAGGCTACTGACCTTCAAACCTCCTCTGAGCAGTTCCTAATGAGCTGGTTGAGTGATACCGGCAACCACGTCAGCGCTGGAATAATCTCTGCTAAATGTCCCAGTATGTTTTGGAGTCATTACTCAGACACAGGGGTATAGCACCTGCATTCCTCCAGCTAACAGGCGGCACATACACAAAGCAGATTTCACCCAGCGATTAACCCTGCAGCTCCTGGATGAAGCGCAGTATTACCAGCTCTAATCAGTGGTGCTGATGGAAGAAAACTCCATGGGTTTTAACTAGACAGTCTTATAGAAGTGCATCTGTGCAATACTGGCATTCGCAACTCTGCCGCTTCGACACCATTCGCAACTCTGCCGCTTCGACAACATGTAGCTGTGTTCTTGTACATCAGTTGTATCCAGCCGGTTGTTTTATGCCTGAACCAGCTATAATGGAGGATTTGGTGCGCCGATCAGGTGTCCATAGCAGAGTCAAAAAATTCTGAAAGCAAACGGTTTAGAAAAGATCAGTTTTGGCATCTGGGAATCTAGACCATGCAGAGATCGCAGAGGTTCTGGAGAATGCCGCATTACATCTGCCCTACCTTATATACCCCCAAAAAAACATCCGACCACCCCAGATTTCCAAGGCCACATTTTCGACCCCACCATACCGGCAACCTTCTGTAAGCAGACGTTTCTAAGCAATTTTTGTTCCAGTCATCTCAAAGGTCACACTGCAACTGCCCATGGTTTGCCTGACAGAATATGACCTCAATCCTAAAATGGTTGCCCAACTTACCAATGGGGTTCCCATCTGATCAGGTTGATCTTTGACCAATTATGTGAAGGCACAAAACCGGAGCTGTGTGTGAAGGGGGCTGGCTCCAAATTTTCACCATTAAGCTGCAGTTGTAGATCACAAGTTGGCCACAAGATGTGTATAATTTAAGGAATTCGTCTGACCACACATTCCAGTAGCTAAGCCAGAGCCTTTTCCTTGTTTATACATTAATTGTGACAGAGAAGGGGTCTGGCTCAGCTACTGAAATTAGTGGCCCCCTTCACACACATCCCCTGGACATCTAGTGATCTACGACCGAAGCTTATAGGTGACAATTGGGGCACTTTTCAGATTGAAATTATATTGCCGAGTTGCTCTTATGTACATCTAACCGTATTTTCATTGGACAGCCCCTTTAACCATATAGAAAGCAGAAGATGATTTTGTGACTACTACATCCTTATGAAGGTCTCTGAAGTCCTCTTATTTCCAAGTAACCAGTGAAGTTTAACCAACCACCAGCTGATTGCCACTCGTGCCCCGCTGCCTGGAGGACCTGTCTGATTTGCCTCTGAAGGTCAGGGCATTAGTTGGTACTTGGGTCACAAACCTCCCTAGAATCAGTGCAGGCCTGTGATACTGGCCTCTGCGACACCAAGAGGGGGGTTGAACGTGACTTTCCTCAGCTAGGAGGGCTCTCATGTTACACTTCACTGGGGAGGTGATAAATGATGGCTTGTTAGCAGTCCTATGAACAGAATATTTACAAAGTGCTGTGGATGACGCAGGCGAGCTCTTGGCATCTGCTTGTGATACTTATTCTTCGTCCGGCAGGGGAATTTAGCAATGGAGGGAGGGAGAACATTGAAGTCACACTAGAGATTACAATTTGAAGTTGCAGAAGAAAAATGAGCAGAGACCTTATATAGTAAAAAAAAAAAAAAAACGCGCAGAGTTATGGAAGCCGCAAATTTTTCTCTTATTAGCTGGAACTGTAACTTTTTACTTCTATGAAAGCGGCTAAACATAAGTGAAACATTGCCACTGAGATAGGAAAAATCGTATCGTAGGATCACACAATCGTACCACAGTACTTCTGGAAAACTTCCTTCAAACCCTTAAAGTTTTTTTTACCTCTTTGCACTGCGCACGCAGCATCGGCCAGAAGAAGGCACGGCCGCCCGGGCCAGAAGAAGGCACGGCCGCCCGGGCCAGAAGAAGGCACGGCCGCCCGGGCCAGAAGAAGGCACGGCCGCAAGCGCCACAAGAAGGCACGGCCGCAAGCGCCAGAAGAAGGCACGGCCGCAAGCGCCAGAAGAAGGCACGGCCGCAAGCGCCAGAAGACACAGTACTGCCATGGTCTCCAGCTGGTGAGGTTGTGCAGCAGAATGTGCCTCTCTCCCCTTTCAGTTCCTCAACCTGAAATCCACACAGTTTGGCGGAGCGCGCTGCTAGATACCACAAACTTGCTGCTTTTGAGAGATCAAGGATTTCTTCTGCTACAATTCATGGCTAACAAACAACTTTAGCCAACAATTAGGATGGATGTCCAACTTGGAGGCAGAATGGAGAATATGGCGATGTCCACACAGCTTTTGATACATGCAAAAATGATGAATTTTTCAAGGAAAAGCATTGTTTTGGGAGTTTTTGTTCCCCTGAAACATTTATTTAGGAGGAGTTGCTTTTTTCTGCTTTCTTTGCTGCCTTTTCATTGGACAGTGCTTAGTTTGCAGAAGTTTCCTCCACGATCATGCTTTTTTTTTTTCCACTAGATGCTTTTCTAAACCATTTCAGAGAGTAAAAAGGCCAAAAACCCTGGGCATATAAAAGAGCAAAGTGGATTTTCCTTAGATAGTTTCCCAAACAATGTTTTTTTTTCAGGAAGATTTTCGAGTTGATCCACTCCAAATAACACACAAAAATTCACGTGGACATAAGCCTAAGAGGGACACCCCCCGATACCTCTCGAGCCTCAGACTATTGGCGGATCACACCAAATCGGGAGGACCTGCCAACTCCGATCCAGTTCCCCACCAGTGTCCGTGCCAGTGAGCAGCTGGAAAGCCCTCAACTATTATGTTCCACAAACGTTCAAGGATTCCGTGAGGTCCACCACGAAGGACAACACACGAGTCTCTGCAAAATTCTGCATCGGACCTGGTGTGCTAAGTGAGGAGGAAGTTTTCTGGTCTGAAAATTTTGGGTGACTAAGCATTAATGATCTGACCTGTACCTAGCAGGAGACAAAGCTGACTCTGTGCTTAGGAGAGGGGGAAGAAAAAAAAATTAAGTTAGTGAGCACAGGAAATCCTTACTTGACTCGAGCAGGTTTCTGCACACAGATGCACATCAAGGAGGATGAATATAGCCCTGTGTGATGGAGGTTTGGCTTTCCGTTGTGAAACCGGCAGGTCATCAAATGAAAGTGCCAGAGGATTGTGCTGCTTAATAAACCGCAACTTTATAGCTCAAGTTCTGCAGGTTTCTAGAACTTTTTGGAAAAAGAGTTAACTTCTCAGGGCCAATATTGGATCTGGGATTATATCAAGAGTGTTTTCAGGGTGAACCTGTACATTTTGTATCAAATATAGAAAAATGTATTTTACTCACTTCTATAGCGCCATTATTTCCACAGCCATAGCATTGATAGTTTAAGAGATTTGGAAACCTTTAAGGTTTTGTTTGCATTTATTTTTGGGCTAAAAATTATTTAGGTTTCCTTAAAATTTTAGCACCATTTAGTTTCCTTGCACATTGTTGGCTGCAGAATGAGAATCCAACAGCGAGCTCCTGCTGACCACAAGTCTTTTTTTCTGGTCTACTCTATACTGATTTATGACTGCACGAAATTATCAGAGAAATCTGCTTCTTTTTCCTCCTGATCAGTCATTCTTAATTTATAGGTAAAATACTGTCTTCAGTGAAAACAGACTTTCCAGTACAGAAACAGGAGATGACAGTTGGTGCTTATAACATTCTATGGAAAACTAAATGTCATTGCAGTAGGAGGTCTGTGTCGCCTTTAGCTCCTCCATAGAACTTTAAAAGCACCAAGCGTCATCCATCTCAGTAATGTGAAATATTTGTCTTCACTGAAAACCGATTTTACTCATAAATTGAGTGAAAGAAGCAGATTTCTCTGATAAGATATATCACAAATTTTCATTTTCATGTGTACTATTCATTTATTTCATAAAAACGAAAGCTACTCTTTAAATAAAAAACATTTGCAGCCAAGGTGTCCAAATTGTTTAAAATATGGAGAGGCCATATTAAAAAAAAAAAAATGTAAAAAAATTGATTCAATAACCTATAAAGTTTATCACATTATTGTGCCTGAGGGGCTCGTAGAAAGTTGTCCGAGTATATTCCCATCATATATATGTAAAACCTATTAATACAGCTTTTGGTCACATGGCCACCGATCTTCCATGATTAAGAGTTTTTCTACCTGAAACGAATTAGCGCGTTTGTGTAATTTAATAGTAGCACATTCAGCCATTTTTTTAAAATCCTATATGATTGAAGGTCAAGTCTTAGCTACTTTTCTGCTGTGCCGGAGAACATCCCCCCATTTGGACCACAGATGTGCCACTAATACCGCATACTGGCTGCTTCCAGCCGGGTGACCAAAACAGGGTTGTGTTTCTAGTGTTGGCACATAGCATATGAAGGAGCCCCAGCAGAGACAAGGGCGAGGGGGAGACCCGGCAGAGTCGAGGTTGGGGGGACCCGGCAGAGAGAAGGTGTGAGGGGGGGACCCGGCAGAGAGAAGGTGTGAGGGGGGGGCCCGGCAGAGAGAAGGTGTGAGGGGGGGGGCCCGGCAGAGAGAAGGTGTGAGGGGGGGGGCCCCCGGCAGAGAGTTGTGAGGGGGGGCCCGGCAGAGAGAAGGGGGGACCTGGCTTAGCCATTTAATCAAGTTAACCGGCCCACTTCATACACTTCACTAATGACGAGGTGACACTGGAAACTGCCTCTTGTTTTGGAGCTTTAAGGATCTGAAAGATTTTGGTGACGATCAGTGAACGTATCGAAATTAAAGTGTGTGTTAGTAAGTTTCATAACTTTATAGAATGTTTTATTTTCAAAAATGGACAAAACCATAAAATATTTATTGTTTCCTTTCATCTAAATGGAAACCTTTTTCTTGTCACACAGCTCTGAGTAAACCTCTACGGCCGTTTTGCATCCACAGCTCATGTGCAGATCTATGTTACAGAAAAGCAGCAGGGCGATCCTGAAGACCCCTCATGTGCTGGGCACGTTCTCCTGCACCGAAACGTCAGGAAACTTATATTCCATACTAACTGCATTATTTTTTTTTCCTGGCGCGCTGCTGCAATAAAGGGAAACTGGTTGCAAAACTGGGCACGCCCTCAACATTCTCTAAAACTTCCTATATGATGAGCCAGGTCACCATTAGATGTAGAATTACAAGTGGCTAAAGCTACGGAAGTATGGTTTTGCTTTTTTGTTTTTTTTACACCATTTTTGCAGCTATTCCCTTCGTATCTCCCATGTTGGAGGCGGCTTCATCCGTCCGTGTTAGGGCGCGCGCTATACGCTGCCAACAGACGTGGAAGATGGATACAAAGCAGAGAGGAATAATGACTGGGATGGAGGAAGGTCAGAAACTTCTCAGATCTGCTGCCAGGACTGTGTGGTGAATAGGAAATGACATTTGTTTGCACGTTCACAGTTCGCTACAGACCCCCGATGGGCCGGCGGACCCCACCCAGCGGAGTTATGTAAAGAGCTTGTGCAATAAAATTATGGGGCTGACGAATCAAGGAACCGGCAAGATACTTAAGGACGTATCTGCTGAAGTGCGAAAATTGGAAGAATCCAATCCATCCTGATCAACGTAGGAAGAAAAGGGGATTAGAACCCATTCTTTAGTGATTAGTAGTGGTGCAAATGGCCGGACCCCGGGCCGCCCGTCAGTTGTGCAATTTGCACGGTTTATAGACGAAGCTTTCTTCTAAGCTCTCCATCGGTGGTAAAAAAAAAAAATATATATAAAAAATCTAATTGCGTGATCATATTGTCCGTAGCCATAGAAACTGTATCACGACTTCTTATACAATCTATGACATGTCCGGCACATCGAGGATGGCTCCGTTTTCCTGGAAACTGCTCAGTACCCCGCGCTCGCTCCCGCTCAGGCCGTTCCCAGCATTTATGGCATTCAATCAGCTAATCAACACAAGATTGCACAAGGCAAAGAGTAACCGTGGGGGAATAAAAGGGAGCAAAGCCAACGACGGCATTGTATAGCAGCTAACAACGTACATTATCTGTACGATACACGGAGTATTATAGATAGGTGCATTTTACCGTCAAAAAGGAACTCGTTGCTAAATCTGCCATCCCTAATCCTCCATGATATACAGCATAAAAGAAAAAGCTGTAAAGTAGTTTGCATTACTTATAAAGAGTCATGGGGCGGTCCTGGTCCAAATATTACAAGACAGCCTCAGCGGCAGCCTGGGCCGGTACGTCTAGCCACATGGTTGCAGGCGAGACTAGCTTGTGTTTTTGGGACTGCATGACTCCTCAACTCTCTTAGCGGATGCTCCTTCATGACCTCATTTTTTTTCCTTGATGCCTTAACGGTAGTTTAAAAAATGATGCAGTCTAGGGAAGGTATAGGTGATGATTCAATGCAAAATATTCTTAAAAATCTGGATAATGATTAGTGATGAGGGAATGTGCTTGGGCGGCATCCGAGCATCTGGGCTAGCTCGTATTTTATGTTCTAGTCCCCGCGGCTGCATGATTCGTGGCTGTTAGACAGCAGCAACAAGTGCAGGAATTGGCTGTTTGTTACGGAATCACTGCACATGTTGTGGCTGTAAGGGTATGTGTCCAGGTTCAGGATTGCATCAGGATTTGGTCAGGATTTTATGCAGGTAAAATCCTGACCAAATCTGCATCGGAGGTCACTGGCAGGTCACCTGCGTTGTTCTTGCGTTGTTTGCGCATTGTAAGGACATGCTGCGTTCTGAAAAGATGCGCCGCATGTCCGTTTCCATGGGTCTGCCGCATGCGTCTTTTAATGCATAGTGGAGACGGGATTTCATGAAATCCCCTCCACTATTGCTGTAACATCTGGACGCTCTACGCAGCGTCAAACATGCAGCATTTCTTGAACGTGGAAACATACCCTAACAGCCGCAAATCATGCAACTGCGAGGACTAGAACATAATATATGAGCACACCGTAGAGATACTTGGATATCACCCAAGATACTCGGATATCACCCGAGATGGCAGATAACTGAAAAGTCAGGTTGGCTGGCGGGAGCCGTCTGCGAAGGATGGTTAGGGTTAATCATCATTTAGCGTCCAACCTACAGATTTTGTTGGAAGACATTGAACAATTTTATTGGAATCTGCCACCTTCTGAAAATATTAAATTCCCATTAAAATGTCATCATTTTTCTATTCCTCGGCTCCTGAAGCCGTTCTGCCGCTCGCTTAGAGAAGTCGTGAGCCAGCAGGTTGAGTCACATTAGTTCTCGTTCCTTTTTACAAACTTTATCTGTCTGTGACACATGGTGGTAATGAGGGCGATCGACTTGCAAATGAGCGACTCATGGGTGCAATATTATTGTTGGACGCTGAATCTCAATCTCACACAATTAAGGTAGGAATGCCAAACTGGCACAAAATCCAAGAAAACGCTGCAAGGAGAAGTTTAGAGCACGGTCGGTGTGAAGTCTGCGTGCCGCACATCACCGAATATGTCCCCAATCTGATGCGGACGTATGAAGAATTTCCACCCGTGAATAATGTTGTTCTTTTCTTTTTGATCCAAGTCTGTTCAAAATTATGTGCGAATATATATCGGGGGAGCGTCCATTTTTCTAGTAAGGGCTCGTGCATGCAACCATTTTAAATCGGATGAGCGCCATCTGTGGTTTTGATGGATAGCGCTCATAACTATGTTATTCTACAAAGGCTGTGAACGCCTGAGCTTTTCTGGACGGTCAGAGGAAAATAAAATCGCAGCAATACACGATTTGCCTCCGAGAATCAGATGGCACTCGCCCATTCAGGTCTGAGTCCATGAAAAAAAAAAAAGAAAGAAATTGGACCGTACTCTGATGACATCCGATTTTCATGGACTGACGCCAGGGTTATGGAGTCAGAGTCGTGGTGTCGAAGCTCATTTTGGTGGAGTTGGAGTCATGGAAATAGAGGAGTCGGAGGTTTGGATTATGGACGCCACAGCTCTGGCAGAGCTGTGGAGTCGGAGTCCATTTTGGTGGAATTGGAGTCGGTGTCATGAAAATTGAGGAGTCAGAGGATTGGCTTACCGACTTCACAGCCCTGACTGACACAATGGAGAAGGTGGAGAAACTTTTCGTCTCCACCTCAGAGAAAAATCAGATCCCACTCTAATAAGAGAGAATTAGCTTAATAGGACAAATTTTCTTCAAATTTGCTTCAAGAGTCAAGTAGATGGACGGAGCCTCTGGGAATAAGTCACGGTGGCCATGCACAAAACCTGCACAATTTAGCTTGCTCGAAAACCTTTGAGTCAGGGTACCCCATATCAAGCCTGTCTGAAGTGACAAGTGCCGTTGTCTCCATGTAAAGCTCGGTGAACCTTCCCCGCCTCCGATCAGCAGAGTCCGCCAACAAGGGAATCCCATTGCTGTGCGTGCACTATAAAAAGAAGAGGAGGTTATCCTGTTCTCAGGGTCATGCCAGGGCATGTTTATTGAGCATGAGCACTGTGACTTCTCCCATTAAGCGCCTCCTCTTTGACGCCTGAAAAATACATTTAACACTATTTTTAAATCGATCATGCTCCTACTTTTAGATATAAGGACACCCTAAGAAACCAAAAAAAGAAAGTAGCAGCGCAAAAGAAGATTATTTAATTAATTTATTTAATTTATCACTTGGGGGGGGGGGAAAGAACTTCCGGCACCCTTTTTATAGATGATACCAGGAAGATCTCTGGGGCAGTAAGCGGTCAAAATGGTAATTTTTTTTTCATCTCCAGCTGTGCAAAGGATTTAGAGATTTGCATTAGTGAAGTGAAAAGGTGGCAAAAAAAAAAAAACTGCATGTGATTTTGTGCAGTGTTCATAGGGTGCAGTAATGGTCGGTGGTCGTCCCTGGACTGGATGTCGCACCACTACAGATATACAGTAACTAGAAGGAAATAAATAATTCATGAAGATCCCTGGACAAGACGTAAAGCATCTCCTCTGTCTTGTGGTCTGCTGAACGAGTTATGTCCCAACTCCTGGAGAAATTTTCCTAGAAATAACCATTCACAAGACAAAAATACAGTTTATATCTGAACAACTTTGGTACGACTAAATTTAACGTGAAGCACTCGTGACGTCCAGTGGCTTCCTCTTCTCCTCGAAAATCACTATCTTTATACCCGTAAAGCTGCAGCATAAAAAATAAGTGTTGAGCGGTTGTGCTCATCTTGGAGTCATTACGGACCGGCATGAATAATGACATCAGACCAGCTGTGGTGAGCGGCGCCAAGAACACAAAGTTACTGGATTTTCTCACTCGCTGCCGAGTCCATTAATCGCGGTGGGGTAAGGGGCACGTTACAGCACGACTTCCAGTTTTGCTTAAAACGGAGGTTGTCTGAGTTGTTTTCTTTTGCAGTCTGATACTGAGTAATGACAGATCATCTGATCGCTGCGTGATCTTCAAGCTTATGTGCTATTATATGAGGGCAATGAGTGTTCACAGCAGATGAGAGCACTTCAGATATCAAGGAACAAACTGGTCGCTTACAAAAAAAGGCAATACTGGGTTACATGATCGGCTCTACAAGGAGGACATGTCACCAGGTCAAAACGTAGCTAGTGTTTGCTCTTATTTTAGTCCTGTGTTCACTGAATATTCTGTTTTTATTTTATTTTTTTAAATCCGCCATACGGTTCTAGACATAGGAACCCTTTAATAAAGAGCAATTATTTTTTTTTTACTGTCTTTACAAGGAGGAGGAGCTTCAAAGGTAATTATGCAAAGCAACCAAAAAACACGCCCCCGAGGATTCTTGTGCACAACACCTATTTATTAAGACAAAAAAATGCTCTAAAAGGATTTTAAAAAAGCCCAAATCTCTGCATACGTACAACGGATTTCAATACAACAGAGACTGGATCACTCGGTGGAGCAGAGGGAATAAAATAAAAGCAAAAACTACTCTTCTCTGGAAAGGAAGACATATCTGAGTAAGTTTGCCTAGCCGATCCTCGGTATGGGTGAAAGAGTGATCAGGTCAGTGCTTCTAATTCTCCGTTCTAGAATATCGATGAGGACCTCGGAACCTAGACCTGCATCGTCTACAGGTTGGAAGGATTTTGTATCATGACGTAAGTAAAAAGAGAGACGCGACTCCTGCATCTAATACAAGGCCTCATCGTGAACTGCTGGCAGTAGAGAAGAAGCTGCGCATGTGCAGTAAAATCTATTTCTTTTAGGTACTACTTATAAAAGAGATGCCGCTGACATTCAAGTATTTATAATAATATTCAGCTCATCTATTCACGAGCAACTGCTGACACGACTAACATCTTGGAAATCTCTACATCGTGAGCAGCCATCAGTAGCGAGGCGGATACGCATGTGCAGCTCTCTCAATCGATTTATATGAGAATTTTACAGAACGCTGACCTAGTGGGCTGACAGCGGCGCACAACAGTGAACCTACCAGTCTCAAGAAAGATGTGGGACTGCATCCATAGTACAATGTGGCTGTATAAATTTATAAACTGGCAGAGACCCTTTCATTGGAGCCATAAGGTAGCCTAACTGGATATTCCAAGCCTTGCTACCCGACTATTGGATCACCAGGCCTTTCTGGATCATTTTGATGAATTTTCTTCTATTTACCATTTCAGGGATTTATGTCACATGCCTGAATGATACTTGGACAAGAAAAGTCCCTACATTACCACTGGAGACCTTCCAGATCTCAAATGTTTACACATGCCAGTGCCGAAAACCCAGAACTATCCTAGGAGGAGCTGCCCATGTAAAAATAACAGGCTCCATCCTACCACATCAGGTTATTTTCTAACACATGGGTATCAGACCTGCCAATGCATGTGCGTCACCGCAAATGAGATTTCCAAGAACAAATCACCACCGACCAACGGGGCCTGACAGCTACAACTCCCTGAGCAAACGTCCCGGGACACAACGGCCCAGGAGCCATCGACGGCTCAGGATGCAAAACATCCCCAACCAGCACTAGCATTAAATTACATTACATTTCATAGGAACGGCCCGTAAAGACACACCGCTGACATTCTCAAGTATTTAAGATAAATTTCAACTCCTCAATTCTCTGGCAACTGCTGACAGCAACATTATCTTGGAAATTTGTACTTCCTAGGAAACTGACGAAACTTGAAATTCTGAACTTGGCCTGACACTCCGCCATGTTTCATGACTCAGAACTCGTACACAGCTGAATAACAGATCATTCCATGGACGAACAATGATTTATGAGGCTGTTCACAACCCGTCCCCTCCATACATCTCTGCCTCAATCTCCCGATATCTCCCCACATGTAATCTCCAGTCCATAACCTGTCCTCTCCATACATCTCTGTCCTAATCTCCTGATACCTCCCCACATGTAAATCTCTCTGCCCTAATCTCCAACATGAAATATAAAGAATACCTCATAAATTTAGCATCGCCAGAATTGTAATTACCTGCAGAATCATGTTACTACCAGGACATTGTGACCAGACAAAATTTGTAAAAATAAAACCCAAAACACAGTAGCAGAATTGCATTTTTTTTTTCCATTTCACGTCACTTAGAATTTTTCCCTTGTTATTTTTCCAGTACATGGTATGGCAAAATGAATGGTGTCGTTCAAAACTACATGTGCCTGCAAAATAAACAACAACAAAAAACCCACACCCCCTTGTATGACTGTTGAGGAGAGGGGGAAAAGAAAAAAAAAAGTAATGGTTCTTTCAAAAAAAAGGAGGAGGAAAAAACAAAAGCTTACGGTGAAAAATTTCTTGGGATTTAAAGGGTTGAAAATATCTGAAGAGAGGACACATCTGTGAGAATGGCGGGTTGTTGCGCGCCTTTGTGACCGGTCAGCTTACAGCTGTCATTCCGCATGTGATGACCGTGCCGCAGACCCACCGCTCCGTTGCAGCCAGCAGTGAACAGAAGCCAAGCAATACCAGGAACACACTGCTCTCCGCTGACCGAGCCTCCGCTGGAAGGAGGAAGACTTCGGTTCGTGCGCAGAACGAGTAATATCCTGAGTGATGGCCAAGCAGGCGGATTATATGCCAGGGCTGCTACTATAATCCAGAACACGAAGTTACTAACAAACACCATTACACAACATTTAGAAATGAAAAACAGCAAGGACTGGGCTGTTCCAGGACGGTGGTTGCTCTACACATGAAACAAGAACATTTTATTAATGGGGATGAAAAGGAGAAAGTTTCACTTAAAATTCTGAAGTTTCCCCGAGCCAAAAACTAAACTAACTCTGCTACATAAAAATATAATGTGAAATTCAGAAACATTATGGCTGACTATGCTAGTCCACAAAGGAGCAGAAATATCCTCATCCGTGGATGTCGTCTCATTTTACTAAGCAAATTATATTTTTAGAATAAAAATCATTTTTTCAACTTAAAGAAGAAAAAAAAAAAGTTGGACAGTTTGTCTTCTGCAGCCTCTGCGTATTGCAGTGCATAATAGGTTTCTATAGAACGAGTAACCAGTGAATCTGCCAGCGAGCGCGTTCTAGTCCACCTCTTATCTCTCTTCTTCTGAACAATTTTCTAAGTCGACAAAGTCTAAGAAAAGAGGTGCAGAATTTTCTGCACAAAATCTACATTTCCTGGCAGAATCCGCAGCTGCGTTTTTTATGCGTTTTTAGTGCAGATTTTATTTCTATAATGGAGGGGTGCAGAAACGCTGCAGAACTGCACAAAAGAAGTGACATGCACTTCTTTGAAATCTGCAGCGTTTCTGCGCAGATTTTTTCTGCACCATGTGCACAGCTTTTTTTTTTCCCATTGATTCACATTGTACTGTAAATCACAGTGCAGTTCTGCAGCATTTCTGCTGCAGAAAAATCTGCTGCAGATCTGCACCAATTCTGCACTAAATCTGCATCGTGTGCACATACCCTAAAATCACAGATGCGATCATAAATCAGCTAAGAAGTTGTTCAGGAGAAGAGAGGTAAGAGTTACAGATCACAACAAGCATTTTATAGTGTGCGCTGTACGCTGATACTTAAGGTAGACAACGATGCCGATCGCTGCAGCGTCGCTGTTTCGTCGTTGTGTGGTCGCTGGAGAGCTGTCACACAGACAGCTCTCCAGCGACCAATGATGCCGAAGTCCCCGGGTAACCAGGGTAAACATCGGGTTACTAAGCGCAGGGCCGCGCTTAGTAACCTGATGTTTACCCTGGTTACCAGTGTAAATGTAAAAAAACACAAACACTACATACTTACATTCCAGTGTCTGTCGCGTCCCCCGGCGTCCGCTTCCCTGCACTGTGTAAGCGCCGGCCCTAAAGCAGAGCGGTGACGTCACCGCTGTGCTCTGCTTTATGGCCGGCCGGCGCTGACAGTGTAACCAGGGTAAATATCGGGTTACTAAGCGCGGCCCTGCACTTAGTAACCCAATATTTACCCTGGTTACCAGTGAAGACATCGCTGAATCCGCATCACACACACCGATCCAGCGATGTCAGCGGGTGATCCAGCGACGAAATAAGGTGCTGGCCTTCTAGCTCCGACCAACGATGTCACAGCAGGATCCTGATCGCTGCTGCGTGTCAAACACAACGATATCGCTATCCAGGACGCTGCAACGTCATGGATCGCTATCGTTATCGTTGTTAAGTTGTTCAGTGTGAAGGTACCTTTAGAGGCTGTAGAAGCTAATTTGTTCAAAGTGAACCTTTTAGATATATTTAAATTTTGCTCTTGGAAATGTATGGTTCAGACTATGCACTTACAGATGAGTCCACCCTTACTAGGAAACTTGGTTAAGGACTGATGATTAGCGATAAGCGAATATGCTGGGATAAGGTGTTATCGGTGCATGCTCATGTGCTAACCGAGTGACTTCGGTGTGCTCAAAAAAATATGTTAGAGTCCCTGCGGCAGCATGTCTCACGGCTATTCAGCATGCCTAACAAACTGGCAATCCCTGCATGTGTATATACTGCGCAGGCTGCAATTCCCATCGCTGCCACATATAGCATAACCCTCTCACAAAAGAGTATCACAAAATGACATTTTTTCTAACACGATCATGTTGAGTCACATGTGGAGCCATGAGGAAAGGAAAAAAAAAAAAAGCAGCCTGAAGGTATTTCCTTAAAGAGTTACTCTTAAAGGGATGGAGCCCAGTCAAAGCATCATTAGATCAAACTATTAGGGATTTGTCCTATATATTTGCCCATCTCTAATTCTGATCAGAACCCAGCGAAATCCAAAAAATGCTACCAGCCCCTTCCATAGACTCCGTAACTGAATGATATAAAGCTGAGAAAGCAAACACGTTCACAAGTGAGCAAATTAAAGTCGTCTAAATGTGACCTCCCCCACCGCCCCCAACCTTCCCTCCAGCCATAATCTCTTGGCACAACACGAAGGTCGAAGGGATAAGAGAATTACAACTGCAGAATACTTTACAACACTCGTTTGTTCCGCCGCAAACGGTATAAATTGTAGCAAACGGAAATTTGAGAGGAGCTCGAGTCGTTCCAGGAGATTTTCCTCCTCCTCTTTATAACTGGAGGATACAAGATCCCACGTTACAATATAAAATAAATAGATAAAACTCGTCAAAGAAAGAAAAGAAAAGAAGTTTGTAACAACTGGCAGGAACTGCTCCTAAAGAAAAGGAAATTGTATCTTAACTTTTGACAGCTGTTGATCTAGCGCACACGTGGGAAAGGTAGTGATATCATGATGGATCTGTTCTTCGTCAGCTACAGGAACGCTGGGAGCAGACGTCCACATGCAACGCCAAGGGGATGTTTAACCCCCTCATGTCACCTACAGACCCCCCCTTATCCGGCTGACGGACTACTTGTGCCATCCTAGATGCAATCCTTTGTAAATGAAATTTCTCTGCATCGGGACAATACTTTTGGGCAAAAAAAGTTGAAATTAGGAAATCACTGCGCCCGTGTCCGGTAGGAACAGAAAATGTACCTTACTCTCCTTTTTGTCCAAGACAGTCAGTGACGTGCTACACGTGCTCCGTGCAGTAAGCGCAAGACTGCACTCGTTTATATATAGTTCCAAAATGGATTTTCTCTGCAATCAAACACTTTGGCACGAGAAAGGTAAAAAGTAACGGGTCTTATAATGCCATAGAAAGCAATGCGTTTCCTAACCCTAATGCTATTGACCAGCTGGTTGAGTTTAACACATGTAACGTTCATAAATTGCAGAAAATCTAATATGACATTTACAAACCGATAACTAGATTGGAATAAATTATCTGGCCATCCATCACGGCCTCCATAGCTCAACGTGAGAGCCGGGAGCGGGCGTACAGACAGCTAATCGATTAACCCGTATAAAAGGTCCAGACTCCTCCACAATCATTCCAGACTTTGCATTACAACATCTTGTGCTCATTATGGCGGTCGTCTCGCCTGTTTATGGCAGACGTCGCTGAATAAGCAAACAATTTACATATAAGGGAAAAGCTTCTGCAGATTTCCCTTCCTTGCCGGAATGATGGAGGCAAATCACTAAAAGTGGAATTTGTGGGTAGCGGGAGAAAAAAAAAAATCCAAACCATTCTCCAGAAAATGACTTCATAGTAAACTCGAATTTGCCGTATTGTGAAATAAGTAGACTCCAGTGATTGGTATCAATTCGGGAAAACAAATTGTATGTGACTTATTAGACTTTGTGGATGTTTTCCCAAAGCGCCCAAGACAAACTCGTGGCACATCAGGTGTCAGACCCCCGCCGATCCGACTTCAATGACCAACTATAAGGTTAGGTCCTAATATATAACTCGCGGACAATGCCTTTAAAAGTTTATATAGGTAAAGTCTCATCCACAAAATTCTCATAATCAGGGGTTGTGTGACGTGCGGGGATTATGCCTGGTCTGGGCTTCTATTTTGCAAAAAATCATGCTGACCAATATATCTGTGCACATCCGTATGCAGAATATAATATAATATAATATAATATAATATAATATAATATAATATAATATAATATAATATAATATAATATAATATAATATATATATATATATATATATTACACACACACTCACTCTATCTATGTCTGTCTGTCTGTCTGTCTGTAATACACATACGGTATATAGAATATATACATATATAGAAAATATAGAATATACACATATACACATATATAGAATATACACATATATAGAATATATATTATATATTTTTTATTTAATTTATTTATATTACAAACTGGCACAGATTTGGAACCACTCTTGGAGATATGTGTAATAGGTGACACCTCCATCACTGTTTGCATGTCTATTACATATACTTAATTAAAAAAATAAAGTAAAAACACTACTGGATTTATAAAAAATTAATGACCAATGTGAAGAAAACCCCTACTTCCTAGAGGAGGATCTGAGCTGCATGGCGGCAGTCCTTCTATTATCACTGCCGGTCTCAGGGGTGTCCTTACATTAAAAACAGCAGAAACATTTAGAAATGGTGGGGAATCTCCAGTGAAAGAAAGCCGTGCTGATCATTTAAGGTCAGAAGAAAATCCCTGTTTTCAAGCTCAGAAGTACAGGAAGCAAATGTTAAAACAATTAAAGCCGGAATGAATTAGTCAGGTAGGGAGCGACGTCAATAGACTTCCTGGATCCCTGAAATGAAGCGCAATCATGGTAGAAAACAAACAGAAGGCCTTTCAGGGGGCCCTGAGATGTGGAAAAATGACTTTTTTTTCCCCTTTTGGCGTGAAGTAATATGGTATTTCTTGGGAAATGACCAAGAGAGGAAAAAAAAAAAAAAGTTTCCATTTCAGTTTGTGCAGTAAAGAGAAAATTTGAGCAATAGATAAAGCTGCGTCAACACGAGACCCAAATAAGGAGGCTCCAAAATCAGAACATTTTGAACAGAAGGCCCAGGAGAAAAGCGGAATGCTGAGAAGCAAAATTGGCGCTCAATGCATAGCCCAGACTGACCTATACGACTTACATTTCTTTGCATAGGCAGAAAATGAAGCTAAAGGGAACATGCCAAGACGGGTTTACTACTGAAACAAGTGGTACGGCTGCATAGGTCCTAATAAAACAAGAAAAATTATACCAGTCTTGTAAAAATCCGATTTGCCAGTGCTGAGAAATGAAGCTCTGAAAACACATGCAAATTGGCCTGTGGGCGTGTCGATGGATTCCAAGTTACTTAACACGCCCCCAGTGCACACTCAGGCTAATTTGCATGTGGACTTCTAATCTTGATTTCTCAGCGCTGCCGCTTTGGATAATGACAAGAAAGGCATCCTTTTTACCGTTGTATTAAGACCTATACAGCAGTACCAGCAGTTTCAGTTCTAAACCCGTCCCTTTAATGTGTAAATCTTCACCTTTACGGAGTCCAGCATACTCTGTCACCGTGATTGTGGTTATTTCTTAAAAGATAAGAAAAGATAACACAGGTCAACAAAAAAAAAAAAAATTTTCTGGTGTCCAAAATATTTTAATGAATTTGGGGTATTTTTGGGGTGCTGATTCTGAATATGCTATCAGTTTTGCCAGATTGGCTCAAGTTTTTGACATTTTTGGTATCTTATTTATAGCACTTGTTGGTAAATGCGACGCATCATCTCATTAATTTCTTTGGATTAGTACTTGAACTGAGCAGTTCTCAATATAGTTTTGTGTTAATTAGTGTTCTAAAAGTTTGTTCATAGCTTGATTTTTGCACTAACTTTATGTTGTTGTCTGTTTTCCAGTGAAAAGCATGAACTCATCAAGAAGAAGTTGTCTTAACGATCCAGACTCATTCTGTTACATTTGTGGTGAATACACACTGCCAAAACATAGAAGAAACATAACAGACTTCGTAAAAAAAGTGTATTTTGCCTATTTTGGGGTTATGCTTGGGGACCAAGACAAGTTTTGGGCACCACACATAGTGTGCAAAGCATGTATCGAATTATTACGAAAATGGAGCAAAGGACAAAGAAAAAGCTTCAAATTTGGTGTTCCAATGGTGTGGAGAGAGCCAAAAAATCATCATGATGACTGTTATTTCTGTGCAGTGCAAGTGCAAGGATTCAATAAGCATAAGAAACGAAAATGGGAGTAACATGGAATCTGCAAGAAGGCCTGTCCCTCATTGTGAAGATGTGCCTGTACCTGTGTTTACCATAAATAACAGTCATCATGATGATTTTTTGGCTCTCTCCACACCATTGGAACACCAAATTTGAAGCTTTTTCTTTGTCCTTTGCTCCATTTTCGGAATAATTCGATACATGCTTTGCACACTATGTGTGGTGCCCAAAACTTGTCTTGGTCCCCAAGCATAACCCCAAAATAGGCAAAATACACTTTTTTTACGAAGTCTGTTATGTTTCTTCTATGTTTTGGCAGTGTGTATTCACCACAAATGTAACAGAATGAGTCTGGATCGTTAAGACAACTTCTTCTTGATGAGTTCATGCTTTTCACTGGAAAACAGACAACAACATAAAGTTAGTGCAAAAATCAAGCTATGAACAAACTTTTAGAACACTAATTAACACAAAACTATATTGAGAACTGCTCAGTTCAAGTACTAATCCAAAGAAATTAATGAGATGATGCGTCGCATTTACCAACAAGTGCTATAAATAAGATACCAAAAATCTCAAAAACTTGAGCCAATCTGGCAAAACTGATGACATATTCAGAATCAGCACCCCAAAAATACCCTAAATTCGATGACATATCTTTGGCACCAAAAATGCTGTTGACCAGTGTAAGCTGCTGATGGAAACCAAGAATATTCCAGGAGACTCGATAAAAAAATTATTTTGCAGTTTTACTATCCACGCGTTTCGAAATTATCCGATTTCATCAATCAGGATCCAAGCCACAGTAAGAACATAGAATCATTGGGAGTATTTCTTGGTTCCAGGTATAAGGAAAAAAAAAAAGTTTAAAACCCATAGTAAGTTTTAGTTGTGCCCCTTTGGAAATCTTACAGAAAGAGGAAGGATATAAAATCAAGTTTCCTAGAAAGCTCGGCTGTAGCTTGTGCACGTTGGTTATATATAGGGCAGCAGATGTCCTGCATTAAGAATCCCGCATTCTCAGGGCGTCCGGTTACAGTGATGGCCACTGTCGGACATGGGCACATTCATGGGATTAAAATGTGTGAAAAGTGGAATATAACACAACCTGTACACCGTCCATGGAGGATATCTACGGCGCACAATTTTCTGAAGAGGAAATCCGCAGCTAAGACGAAATACAACAACTTTACTAAACTCCAGAATATTTTATTGGAGCTTCATGATCTCGCACTGAATGAGCGGTAAATCTCCAAAACAAGCACAAAGTAGGAGACACAACGGCAATGCGGTCACTTACCGAAGATCTCCCCATTTTTGGCATATTCTGTCACCAGATAAAGCATGTTTTTGGTCTCCATAACCTAAAATAAGAAAAAAAAAAGGCAAAAAAATTCTTAAAATATATACGGTATCTAAAAATTAAAAAAAAATAAAGAAGAAAAAAAGTAGTTGACTAATTAACAGGATACTAATGAGAGAATATAAAGAACACTCCTAAAAGGAAAAATTCTAAACATTGCTCAGGCGTCATCTTGCGTTTCGGACAAGTCCATAATATCTTGATTTTAGCAAACAGCTATGCACGGTGCAGCCAGTTGAGCGTGCATGTCTCCAGAAAGGAGATTAGAGAGCAAACACCTGCCACACTGCTCTCAATTCCCACAAGAACAGAGGATCAGGCATGCTGAAATTCATCAGCCCCATCCTCCTTCCTCAGACACCCGACATCAGGAGAAAGCTAGGACGCCCACCCAAACTAATGCTGCAAGTAATGTGTGGGCAACGGCTGCCATCTTGGTTGAAGGCGCTACCAATTTGTCGGAAAAGGAGACAGCAACACAAAGCTTCTCTGGAGGACCCCACACATCCACACAGTATATTAATTTTAAATTTCTGCCACGCAATTCTTCATTTTTCCTATGTAGGCACTGCAGGGATGCTGAACACTTGCTTCGAGCGGCTCCTGTAGATCATGTCTGATTACAGATGTAGTTCCCCCTACCCCCCAAAAAAGGGTCAGCTAATTTCAGAAGTTTCGGGCAATGGTGGCCGGAACTGCTCAGTAACGGAGCTGCGCTGCACAGCTCTGGCAACTGTATAGTGGCCGCGGCCGGTACTGCACATTCACCCCGTGCTGTTCCGTAACTGGGCAGATCCGGCCCCCGTTGACATCAGTAAAACCTGGTCGGTGGAGGTGCCGGGTTTCACAACCCCACAATCAGACATTGATGACAGCCCTTCTATCTTAAAGTAGTGAAGAACCCCTTTAAGCGGCTAAGATCTTCTCATAAGGAATGTAAAAGGCCCACACCTCCTTCCTTTAAGCCATGTTCACACGTGTGAAGACCTTGCATTTTTTTCCCCCACACCAAAATAATCTTTTAGCAATCTTATGAATATTGCATTTTTGCTGCATTTTGTTTTAGTAGTTTCCTTAATTTTTTTTTTAATACTTGGGGCAGATTTTAGGGTGGAAATGCTGGAATTCTACACTTAAAAAGAGGAGACTGCATTTTTTTTTACATACATTGTTCAGTTGCCACATTAAAGTCTATAAGGAGAAAAAAACATGAAAAAAATGCAGACTTGCAATGGGCAGGAAATTTTATGAAATCAAAGGAAGTCTAAACTGTTAAATGCAGATTTTACGCACAAAAAAGGTACCATGTATGTTATGCAGTGTGTGAAAACTGAGTTTAGGAGGAATTTTTTTTATTATTTTTTTTTTTAATATATACACATTCTGCATGTTCTGAGCCATTTCTCAAATACCGTTTTACTGCCCCCCCCCCCCCCCATTTCTTACCTGGTAAAGCTTGATAATGTGGGGATGGTCCAGCATCTTCATTATTTGTACCTCCCTGTAGATCTTTTCCAGGTTTACAGCATCCAGCTGAGATTTGTCGATAATCTTTATTGCCACCTGCAGAGCGGACAGAGGAGCGCGTATTAGCCAAACGACAAGGTACATGTCTAATTTCATACTATCAGAATTAAACGTCTGCAAATGGCACCTAAAATGGATCATCTTCATTTGTACAAGTCACTATTGACCTGCACACAAGTGATTAGCTTCGAGGGATTGTTTCTTGACGTGAGACTTTTCCATTACATAAATATGTACTATAAATATGTAATATATATATATATATATATATATATATATATATATATATATATATATATATATATATATATATATATATATATATATATATATATATATATATATACACACACTCACCGGCCACTTTATTAGGTACACCTGTCCAACTTCTTGTTAACACTTAATTTCTAATCAGCCAATCACATGGCGGCAACTCAGTGCATTTAGGCATGTAGACATGGTCAAGACAATCTCCTGCAGTTCAAACCGAGCATCAGTATGGGGAAGAAAGGTGATTTGAGTGCCTTTGAACGTGGCATGGTTGTTGGTGCCAGAAGGGCTGGTCTGAGTATTTCAGAAACTGCTGATCTACTGGGATTTTCACGCACAACCATCTCTAGGGTTTACAGAGAATGGTCCGAAAAAGAAAAAAAATCCAGTGAGCGGCAGTTCTGTGGGCGGAAATGCCTTGTTGATGCCAGAGGTCAGAGGAGAATGGGCAGACTGGTTCGAGCTGATAGAAAGGCAACAGTGACTCAAATCGCCACCCGTTACAACCAAGGTAGGCCTAAGAGCATCTCTGAACGCACAGTGCGTCGAACTTTGAGGCAGATGGGCTACAGCAGCAGAAGACCACACCGGGTACCACTCCTTTCAGCTAAGAACAGGAAACTGAGGCTACAATTTGTACAAGCTCATCGAAATTGGACAGTAGAAGATTGGAAAAACGTTGCTTGGTCTGATGAGTCTCGATTTCTGCTGCGACATTCGGATGGTAGGGTCAGAATTTGGCGTAAACAACATGAAAGCATGGATCCATCCTGCCTTGTATGGAGCATCTTTGGGATGTGCAGCCGACAAATCTGCGGCAACTGTGTGATGCCATCATGTCAATATGGACCAAAATCTCTGAGGAATGCTTCCAGCACCTTGTTGAATCTATGCTACGAAGAATTGAAGAATTGAGGCAGTTCTGAAGGCAAAAGGGGGTCCAACCCGTTACTAGCATGGTGTACCTAATAAAGTGGCCGGTGAGTGTATATATATATATATATATATATATATATATATATATATATATATATATATATATATATATATATATATATATATATATATATATATATATATATATATATATATATATATTTTATTTTTTTTATATTTTCATGCACGCATAGAGAAATGTTATGAAAAAAAAGTTATGGAAAATATTAGTAATTAGTGTACTTTATTAATATGGACTGCCTGTGTAGCCCGGTGAGGCTCCAACAAATGGATACCCATAACGATCAGCTCACCGTTTGCCAGGCTGAGGTCTGTACATTTTATATTGCCTGTCCCTGGAACTGCAGTACCAGTACGCGTGAAGCAGCAAACATTAGGAGGGTCGAGGAGCCCCAGGAGGGTCGAGGAGCCCCAGGAGGGTCGAGGAGCCCCAGGAGGGTTAAGGAACTGAATCTGATATTGATGGCCGTCCTAGGGATTGGATCATCGATCAGTGGAGTAACTTGAAACTTGTGAGCCTTAATGTAAAACCTCCAACAGGGTCCAACTATCCAAGTATTGGTCTTCTCATACAGGTCTAAGGGACCTTTAGGACCCCCCTTAAGCTGGCCATACACACGTGATAACAATCGAACGATGAAAGGTCATTCTAATACAAATGTTCATTTGCACGACAACACTATACACATTACATTGTAGACTCCTATTAGATGAAGCCATACATTTCCGATGAACAGCAAAAGGACGTAAGGGCACGTTCAGGCGGCCATGCTCGTTTTTACGGATCTGTTAAAGGGCCCCTATGTGCCATCCGTTTTTAACGCACCTGCACAAAAACGGATCAGATGTGCACAGATTAATGAAATTGACACATGGATTCAGAAAAAAAAAAAACCCTATGTGTGAATAGTTACATAAATCCTATGGGTCCACTTTAAGCTTAGAAAGTCTCATTTAGAGGATGTCAGCCCCTGTAGGCGAGCATGAAGCCCTCCCCTAGCTGTATGTGAGCCGGTGACGTGGATGAGCCGCCTGGCACAGGAACAATGAATAAAGCTGCTGACATTTCATGATTCGAGCTCTCTCTCAGAATTATAGTCATCTCCTCCGGGATGCAGTGACAGCTGGCAGGGGAGCAGAAGGATTGGAGGCAGCCTGATTATTCCCGCACCCCACAGGATTCCTCCAGGACACACTTTATATCCCTAGTGAATTTAGGCTTAACCCCTTCCAGACATGAAGCAACTCTCCATCTGACACATTCGGGAACATTTTTTGACCAATGTCATATAAAAGTCATAATACGCAATTTCTTCAAGATGTCACTAAATGCAATAAGACAGAAGAAAAAAACAAAAAGCAGCCAAGAGACAAAATCCACAGCGAGCACCAGCTGAACAGTGCAAAGGGGGAAATTCACAACAAAATGACCAACAAGAAATCTGCGGATTCTACAGAGAAGGCATTGCAGATTTTTTCGTGGGTCAGTTTCCGTCTCATGTGGACAGACCCTCAAGATTTACCTGGCCTTCCGCATTGGAGAAGAATACTTGGGTATACAAAACCTGAATTGCTTTCTACACTAAAGAACGCTCCATCTGTAGACAATTTATGAGTGTATGTGGGGCAAAAGAATAATTACTCCATATTCAGTACAAGTTGGAAGCAAAAGGTGGCCAGACATACGTTATCTGACTATCCAATGAATTAATGAATGAAAGGTTGGACATGTTGAATTTCAATATGCCAGCTCCTTTTTTCTATACTGGAAGATAATCCGCTCCTGCCAAAGGTGACAAGACAACAATTCACTCCTGTCTTGGCCCAGCTGAGCGTGAATGTGTATGAGTGGGGGGGATCTAGAAGAACGGACACTAAAAGTCTGCGGTTCACGTAATGAACCCATCACTTAATTACTCATCAAATGAAGAGCTCATGGAATTTAAAAAATAAAAAAAATGTTTTTTTTGTTCTGGTTTTTTTTTTTTTTTTTTTTTTTTTTTTACATATTAACAGTCTTTAACTTCTCTTTTGAGGTCAATGTAAAAATAACGAGACCCATGACTGAAGTCATCAGAGAGCAGCGATCCCTTTGATGTCAGGCGCTCATTTATGATGCGCGTGGATCGGTTCCTTTTTCCTTGGTGTTTGTTCTACTTTTTTCTGGCCTTACTCATAATAACCGTATGCTTTTGCTACATCATGCCAAGTCAAGTTTCTTTAAAATTTCCTATCACAAATATTAAACTTTCCGGAAAAAAACAAACAAACAAAAAAAAACTACTTCACCATTTTTGGGTGTTAACTAGAATAGAATATGGAATTAAGTATCTTAAAACCAGTCCACCAAATCCAGTGTCTCTTAAGGCAAAAGAAGAGCCCACCAGCAGACAGGAGGACTCTACAATCCATTTCTTCAAACCTCAACATTTTTTTCTAAAATGGAAAAAGGTACAAAATGTAAAAAGAAAAGTTGAGAATTTCTGTGCAAAACAAGGAGTGCTAACAAGTGTGCACATTTTTTCCAACACCACAACTATGGCACGTCAGTCTGAAGAAATTTTTTTTTTTTTCTTTTTTTTTTTAAAGGGAGAATTTCTTAAGACTGACGAGCTATAGCTGTTGGGAGGAAAACAAAATTTGCACACTTGTTAGCAATCCTCGTTTTGACTTTTTTTTGTTTCAGGAAGTCAAATTTAGGCAAAAAAGTTCCTGTCTGTCTGTGTATAAACTAGAGGAAAGTGTGTGTTCCTATTGAACAGACTCTTCCTGCCAGATTTGCTTTGATTGACAAGACATGCAAAAAAGAAAAAGACGTGTCAATCAAGCAGAGTGGGTTGGAGAAGCTAATTGTGTCCAACCCCTCTTTTGGCCTCCCTCATATCCACCACTCTTTGCCTCCCTCGATTTTCAAACTGTTTTCGTGAAACGCTATAGCATTTTGGGAGTTAATCAAAAATCTAATGACAGAACTAGAGGGGAATTCATAACTAGAGGGGAATTCATACAATCCTTAAGGCTATGTGCACACGATGCAGATTTGCTGTGGATCCACAGCGGATTTTTCCGCGCAGAAAGCTGCAGATCCACACTGTGATGTACAATACAATGTTAATCAATGGGCTAAAAAAAAAAGCTGTGCAGATGGTGCGGAAAAATCAGTGCGGAATTGCTGAGGATTTCAAAGCAGTGCATGTCACTTCTTTTGTGCGGATCTGCAGCGTTTCTGCACCCCTCCATGATAAAAATCCGCAGCGGCAAAAACCACAGAAAATCCGCACAAAGTCCGCATCAATTCCGCACAAAAACCGCGGCTGCGGTTTCTGCCAGGAGATGCGGATTTTGTACAGAAAATTCTGAACCTCTTTTCCTACGTGTGCACATCCTAACTGGGAAGCATGATATTGACAGGTCTTTATTTAAAAAAATACAAATAAATAAATAAATAAATGGCCTTGGGCTAAACATGCATTTTTAAGTAAATCAAATGAGGATATATACATCATCAATAAGGTTTGACTACAAAAATATCAGTTTAATATTATACAATCATCCAATAAACAGCAAATTTAAGGCTGTGTGCCCACGTTCAGGATTGTTCGTGGTTTTTTTTGTCGGTTTTCCGCTGCAAAAACGCTTACATTAAGCATCCCATTATTAGAATGCATTCCGCAATTTTTAGTGCCCATGATGCGTTTTTTCCACAAAAAAACGCAGCATGTTCATTAATTTTGTGTATATTCTGCGGATTTGACGATATTTTATTGCATTGGGAAGCTCCGGAAAAAAAAACGGGAAAAATTTGCCAAAAATCCGCAATAACGCGTGAAAAAAAAATGTGAAAAAAAGCAAGCGGATTTCCTGCGAAAGGAGTCCGGTTTTGTTCAGGAAAATTCTGCAAACAATCCTGAAAGTAGGCACATAGCCTAATACTGTAAAGGCCATTTGTGGTCTCGTGTTGAACTGAACCACATGTCAGATAATACAGGAATCTAAATGGCTGACTGCAAATTTTGTTTAACAAGCATAATAAATGCCAAATAGGTCGCTATAACTCAGATAATTGGGGGGGGGGGGAATAAAAATAAATTTCCCTTTTGGATATTTTTGGAGTACAACTGTTACAACAAAAAATAAAAACCCATAAAAACAGCACAATTAAATTATTTCACTCATTAGGACTAATCTGGTGCCCTTGTATCTGCTTATTTTGCCTGTTGGCTGCTCTTTTCTACCTTTCACTCCATGTCCTTGTTATCTAGAAGGAATCATCATCTCGATGACTGAAGATAGAATTATTTTGTTCCCGGCACTCACATTGTGTACGCAGCCATTCTATGTTCAATTCTTTATTATCCTGACAGCGACCATCCAATGCTGCTATTCATCTACCCTGGCGTGCCCATCCATATCTGCTATGTCTTATGTGACATCTCGTTTTCAGGAGCGCTATTAAAGGCCTGTCGTTACCAATCATTCCCTACAGAATGCAATAAACCATCAAAGTTTGCCACAAAAATCAATACGTCTTCCCGTGCTGTCTGCGACTCAAGGAATACTGTCAAGGTAAATTGCTGTATATACCATAAAATAGATGACCCCCATGTACGGGATCATCATGAAACTCTAAGAGTAGGGTTTACATGACAAAGGAGGATTGTAACTGCTAAATAAAAATATAAACAATATATATACGCAAACTAGTAAAATCTAACGAAAACACCCCAATGTAATATTACAATGCGGCCTTCGCACATTGTAGGTCACATCAACGTTGAGAATTTGTGGACAGCGAAGGTAGATATGTAGACGACGTACAACCATAAAAAACATGCAGATATATCAACGACATCCAAAAAAAAAAAAAACAACAAGCGAGTAAGCAGTCTTTGGAAGCCATCTTAAAGGATGTTCTCGCATTGGACAGGACAGGAGTATTTAGAAGGGTGCTTCATTTTTGTACCCATTTAATTGCCCCTTTAAAAGGGCTTGTCTGGTTGGACAAAAGTTCTCTCTCCAGTAGAGAAGTGATGATTTTTAGATTGCGGAGGATCTAACAGATAGGACTAATTGCCAGAATGGGGCACTTTACCCACACTACAATAAAATAGCCATGCATATGCTCAACCACCATTCCCTTTATTCCTTATAGGGCTCCTAGGAATACTGTGCTCCGTCAGTCCCATGGGAATAAAGGGAGCAGCAGTGGAGCATGCACACTGCCACTAATCTAATGGGGATAAAAATGCCTTGTTCTGGCGATAGGTGTGATTCCCAGTGGTCGGACTTCCACTGATCTGAAAGTCAGCACTTACTCGTTGGATGAGTGGTACGGTAATTTGTTTCAGTTGGACAAACCCCTAAGCATGTAATCCTGCCAATCCGTAGGATCAGAATCCCTCTGATTTAAGGAGTTGGCCAACTATTACAAGTCATCACTTATCCATGCAGATTGCTGAGGGTCCAAACGCTGAAAACAGTGTCCTGAGGGCCCTCGCTTGAATAGAGAGATGGTTGCGCATGAGTACAACCCCTCTATTAATTGTGAATGGGGCTGATAAAGATTGAACAATATCCGGCTTTATTTAATTGGAGGTCTCCAGAGCCTGTTCTCGGGAGCCTGGACCCTGGCAGATCAACTTATCACTTACTTTGCGCATAGCAGATACATTTTCATGGTCAGGCTATCCCCATTAGAGTGGCTAACCTTTTAAAAAAAAATCCCTATAAAGTTTCCAGTAAGCTCCTCATGAAGTATTTCCTGATTGGATTCCCATCTGTACTCCATTTCCCTGCAGCGCCTCCAACGGGGAAAACTAAGTAATGTCAATGGTGACTTAGGCAGTTGCCTGCGCTGCCTGAACCCATAACGGCACTGACGTGGCTGGCTGAACTCCATTACTACTTAAAGGCCTTTGCCCAAAATACAGAGAAGCAGAGTAATAAAGCTCAATAATATAGTGCTATTTTTGCCGATTTGCCATTAATTACCTATAAACAAGACTGTAATAATAAAAAGTTAAATAAAGACCAAATTAATTGATTTTCTTGGAGCAGGAATTTCTGCCAGTAATCAGCAGCATGTTGCCTAAATACTTGTCCTACGTTGTTGAAGAAATGAATCCCATCTTGCTCCAGAACATTAAAGTCCTGGCATGGTGACGGCAGCTAGGACGTATCCCAATGGTTTGATTCCTTAGTCTGGAGCTCAGCCGGCCGAGCAATCATTACATTCCAGCTCATTCACGCCCTCGGTGCTGCCGCTTCCAAAACTAAGTGAGCAGGCGGCCAAAAGCTGGAGAATAGGCCTTGTGGTTAAATAATGAGGGTTAATAAATAATAATACAACAAACAACGGGGCTTTGTTAAGACTTGAGTCGGTGCCTTCGTGTTGGTTTTGCTCACACGATGACATTGCTATTCTCCTAATGATCTCAGTAACTAACGCTTTACATTCACTTACCGCGCCGTGTTGCCAAACATAAAATAGCACGCGGCTTAAAGGAGCCAATGATTATCTACAACAACCCTCGTCACAGAATGTATTCCAACATACCACCGCCATAGATACTTCGAAAAGTAAAGTTAATCTTAAAAGGTTGTGGACACTTTTAGGGGGCAATCTGTGTATTTTTTGGGATGCAAAGTATTTTTGTAATAGGGTTTGATTAAACATCCTGGACTGTTTGGCTTCCTTCAGCCTCTATGTATCACAGTACATAGCAGACGAAGTTAACAGTAAAATCCATCAGCGAGTTTGTTCTCTAATCCAAAACCCTTCTCTCTCTCTTCTCCAGGACCATCTTCTATTCTGATTCACAACCAGTTGAAAAAGTTACATTTGAACTGATCCGAACGTTTTATCGTCTGACACATACATGTACTGTGACACATAGAAGCTGTAGAATTCAAAAAACAATGCAACATTTTAAAAATAAACTTTATTGCAAAAAAAAGATTTTCATCAAAATATCTTAATTTAAAGGGGATGTCCACTGGATAGGTGATAACTTCTTAGAACTTTGAAGGTCCGACTGCAGAGAACCCCCTCACCCCACACCATCAATCACCAGAATTTGTGTAGGTTTATGCTCAGGACTGACTGTTCCTCCTTCCATTCTCTTTGGACACTTCTGATAAAAGCAAATTGTAGCCTTCGACAGTCAAAAAGAGAATAAACAGAGCGGTGGTCGAGCATGCCCAGTGCTACTCCACTGTAACAGACAACCCCAATAAAGTGAAAAAAAAAAAAAAAAGTCCCCAAAAACTTCTCAGGCTGAACCAGTGGGCAAAACTACGGCCACCCACACTCTAATAAGTCAATAAGACATCTGAGGTTTTTTTTTAATAAAATATTTACCCATTATCAAATTATCACCCAGTCAAATCAACGGGTATACGAAAAAAAACAAACAAACAAAAAAAAAACAACATACTAAACTTTATCAGCATGCACAAGAGACAGTAAAAATGCAACAACAAAAAAAGCCACAGGAAAAAATAAAAACAGGGCACAAAGCCTGCTTTTTTTGAAGCTGCTTCTTTACTGACAAAAGAGCAGGATTTGGAATGGGGGAAAAAAAATGCAGCAATGATGCAATGTGTGAACATAGCCTGGAGGTACAAAAAGGAAAAAAAAAAAAAAAGTAGCGAGTGCTGGAGATTTCGGAAATCTCATTCACTTTGCTTGTTGTGTAAAATGCTGCGCTCTTTTTTTCTTTTTTGAGCGACAAAAATGTAAATGTGAACAGGCGCTTAGATCATTAGATGCTTTTGCATTTGCGCTTGGAATACGTCAGGATTGATACATACTGGAAATAGATAAGAAAAAGGCAACAAAAATGACGCAAAAAGGAAAACCAAGGAGGTGAACTCCAAGTTACAGAGTTGTGAAATGCTAAAAAGTCAATGTTGGGAAAATGATGACTTCCTCTGACCTCAGAAGGGTAACGCGGAGATCAGATAGAGGCCAAAACTGGGAATAAACATTTCGTCATCCCGGGCAGATCATTAACGCAGTGGACAGAGTATTCTGTTCTATCCATAAACAAAAAAAAACAAAAAAAAAAGGACATAAAACTAAAATAACCAGAGATATTATTAACCATTCCTATGGCAAAACAGCTGTCGGCAGCTGGATTACTGAGAGGAAACAGGAAACATTTATTCAGCTTGTCATATACAAAAACATAGAATTCAAGGTTTGTACGGTGGAATTAAAAAGTTTGTCCTTGGAACAGCGCCACTCTTTGTCGGTGGCCTATAAGTGGTACTGCAACTCATCTTAATGCACGGATGCAATACCAAGCACAGCCAATAGACAACAGTGGCGCTGTCTGAGAAAAAAGAAAAAGCCTGCTGAATAACCCCCTCTAAAATTGCTATTTCCACAGATATATGGAGTCAGGACATTGCAATAAGCTAAAGATAACCCGTAATTGTACCATTCTGCCGGCCCGCTTTTATTACAGTATAAATTATATTTGCAAAGTTTGGAAATTATAGGCATAAAAGCTATTTTTGATCGATTTGGGTTTACGCAGATGTTGGAACACAACTTTACAATCTGACAACCGCATGTTTATATGCACCTACCGCGCTGCACAGGTAGGAGATATGGCTCTAGATAGTTAGTGACTATATCAGCGACATTCTTCATTATCAGGGAATATTGAAAATTCGGTGCAGTCCGCCAGCACCATGCTGTACAGCAGGAGGAGCCGAGAAGATTGCTATATAGATTTGTGGGAAAAGATTCAGTGTAATTTGTAATCTAATCTCTGCTCATTCCGGTTTAAGAGTCCGGTGGGCGGTCCTAAATCAGTGAGGCTGCCCTAAAGCACTACTAAACCCAGCAGGAGCAGAGTTTATCCCTTAACTATATAGTTTAGTGGTAAAAAATCTGAAGAACTTTTAATTTGGTTATCATCTCGGCTTCTGCTGGGTTTAGGAGTCCTACTGATTAGGACCGCCCACTGGACTCTTAAGCCAGATTGAGAAGAGACTTGTTTAATTATCAATTACACAGAATTTATTCCCCAAAAAATTATATCAATCAGCTCAGCTCCTTTTCCTCTGTAATAGGTTGCTGAAGCATGGACATAGACCAGCATGCCCAATATTACAGGTCCACTTTAAAGAGCCAGTCCAACCCAATAATACAAATAAAAATATGCATAGCAATTCCAGATTTCACATTCCTACTTTTTACACGTATTTCTGTTAATATCCACAGCCATGTCTATTTGGATTACTGCTCAAAATAGACATACGAATGACCACATGACAACCCACATGCTTATGTTTTCAAACAAAGTTGATAAAAATCAATGGTATAAGTGAATAAGAGCCTTTATAATACATCTTATTCGCAAAATAGGCTTCTTTTCCCCACTCGAGCAGATTCTCCTCCTCCTGGACTCCTAATTTTCTCTGAAAACCAGGTAAAATATTCCAGTTCACTGAAGGATCAGAATACAGTTGCCTATTAAAGTATATGGTGAGGAAGAAGAGTGAAAGAAGCAAAGAGACGAACAAAGACGGCTGCTGTTGCTTTCTTGTGTTTTAGTGCTGGATTCACAGTTACCCTGCTCAGTATTGCTGTATAAGGGCTCATTTCCACATGCGAGGCACAGTCCGTATCTCGCATGTGGAAACCAAGCTCTGGCGCCGGCACTTTGGAGCGGAGCTGTGCAGCTCCATGTGTTCCTATGCGGCCGCACACTCCGCTCTGGAGTGCCGGCTCCACAGCTTGGTTTCCACATGCGAGATACGGACGTGTGCCTCACATGTGGAAATGAGCCCTAAATGTCCTCCATGCTGCTGTTACTTTCTAGGATAGTCATTTTAGTCCAATGCTGGATTAACAACTACCAAGCTTAATACTACTGTTTAATGTCCTCCATGCTTCTACTTTCCAACAAGTCATTTCACTCCAGGACAGGATTCACACCTATCCTGCTCAGTAATTTATAATGTCCTCCATGCTGCTGCTACTTTCTAACAAGTCATTTCACTCCAGAGCTGGATTCGCACCTATCCTGCTCAGTAATTTATAATGTCCTCCATGTTGCTGCTACTTTCTAACAAGTCATCATTTCACTCCAGGACTGGATTCACAGCTACTCTGCTCAGAAAAAATGTATAATGTCTACCATGCAGCTGCTTCTAAACAGAAACAGGAAAGCAGGAATCCCTCATGTCTGTGTGTGCTGTGTATAGGAGACATCATTCCAGCTAGTCCACACCCACTGGCTCAGAGACAACTGAAAAACAGAGCTAGTGACTAAAGAGGGGAAAACTGGTGAAAAAAACACACCAAAAAGAGACCCTACTAAGCTATGGAAATGTCACCACTGACCTGAGTATTTATTAGTGTTGAGAAAGTTGTTTTTTTTTTATAAAAGGAAACAAAAACGAAGATGTACGGTAATCATGGTGATGATGATGAGAATGATGAGGATGATGATGATGTATTTCTCAGCTAAACCAGAAATGGTTTTATTTTTATAGAAGTGAGGGGGCAAATAAAGGAATAAAGGGGATGGAGAAATTGAATGAACATCCAGGGTTGTTCCTGGCGTAAAGGAGATTTATTTTTATTAATTGCAGAGTTAATAAGGCTTTTTTTTTTCTTCAATAAATAGCGGATTAGTTATTCCACAGGCGAGCGGCCTCATTCTGTATGAAATGCCAGCCACAGCAGGGGTATCTGGATGGAGGTGTGATGAACAATTCAATGTCTGTTATTTGTACCCGGGACTGTGTATTAATGATTCGCCACGCTTTTGTAATAGGCGCCTATTTATTCCCTCCTCCTGCTGCCTCTTGGACATAACTTGGAACATTGTGATTAGAGGAATTTGTCGTAACGGCAACATACTGATATGTTAATGGCTGAAGATTCATTTCCAGCTATGCCAGAACAGTAAAAAGAAAAAAAAAAAATCTATATTAAGATGTTTTCACAGAGCCGTGAGATCCCGAGGTATAAAATTAAGAAGGTGAAATTACAATAAAATCGCCCATGAACTAAATATTTAATGGGTTAATGGGTGAAAAAAAAAAAAAAAAAAAAAAAAAAAAGTACAAGAAATTCTGAAAAAGAATTATAGTTCATGGTAAAGTTTCAGATAAAAGTTCACAAGGAGACAGATGTTGGCGACAGCGGCGATCTGCCAGGTCCTTCATTTATCTCCAGGGCCCCGTGCACGGACAGCGCAGCAGCTCCTCCTTATCTCCCGGTTGCACGCCATACACAGCATCCTCTGCTTCCTTACGTTCTTTACTCGTCACAGCTCATTACGAAATGACAAGCATTAGGATACGTTCACACTTCTTTCTAAAATCCATTGCACATTTCTGCAAAATGCTGCGGATCTGCACAAGTTTTAGTCAAGCCGTCATCTACTTGACCTTTCGAAATCCATCTTAAATAAATATCACGCTACTTATCGGCAGAAAAAAAAAAAAAAATTCCGATATGGCTAACGGGGCTGCAAAAACAATGGAGGTTGTGACTGCTCCTAACCCATTTGTCCCTAAAAATTGAGGTCCCAGAAGAGGGATGTACCGTAACAGGTTGGGCAATCATAATACAGAGGAGGACAATTTGGGGAAGCAAAGTCACTCATGTATTCATGTATCGCCAGTCAACAAAACAGAAAATATTGCCAAGCATGACAAGACGACGACACAAAGTTCAGGATGGTAAGATTGGCCCTCAACCCCAACCATTTATGGATAATTCTTTCATGATTTTCTAATGGAAATATTCTGAGGCATCAGACTCCGTTCAACGTCAGACGCAGATCCTAGTTCAAGAACACTTAATCCATGTAAGAATATGATTTTTTTTTTTTATTTAATACCTTTGAAGCGCCATCTAATTTAAAGGGGATCAATCTATTCCCTCAGATAACTATTGGACACTACAGCTGGGGACAACAAACAAGAGTGATCTTCAAATATATGGGATTACCCTTAATGGCCATGCTTTGAAGCAAACATTGTATAAAAGGTGCACTTTGATTAAGCGAAGTTATTTGTTCTTCACTCTCCAATACACGTGTTGATGCCGGGTCGGGGCCCCCACCCCTCCGTCCCCAGAGAGGGTCGGGGCCCCCACCCCTCCGTCCCCAGAGAGGGTCGGGGCCCCCACCCCTCCGTCCCCAGAGAGGGTCGGGGCCCCCACCCCTCCGTCCCCAGAGAGGGTCGGGGCCCCCACCCCTCCGTCCCCAGAGAGGGTCGGGGCCCCCACCCCTCCGTCCCCAGAGAGGGTCGGGGCCCCCACCCCTCCGTCCCCAGAGAGGGTCAGGGCCTCCACCCCTCCGTCCCCAGAGAGGGTCAGGGCCCCCACCCCTCCGTCCCCAGAGAGGGTCGGGCCCCCACCCCTCCGTCCCCAGAGAGGGTATCGGGACGCCCCCATCCGTCCCCAGAGAGGGTATCGGGACGCCCTCGTCGACATCTGTCCCGTGAGTGCCGCGATGCGTCCATCCACACCTGTCCTGGGAGAACCGGGACAGCCTCATATCGATCAGACATGACAAATGTATGATGGATATGTTAAAAACATGACCCATTGCACACCGCTGTCAAAGGAGAGGTGACCACGCACACACAGCTGTCCCCATGAGTACAGCATCCCCTGAATCATGGCCAGAGTTTGACTGGGCCAATTTCCCATCGTTGCGTCTGCATCTGTAGAATATTCTGTCAATATGTCAAATGTCCCAGCCTGTGCTCGGTAGCATTACCAGTGACCTGTGGAAAAATCATGGCGGGAGAATCGTGTTCTGCCCCAATAATGCCAGGTGGCATTGGCGAGAGGAGATGCTGCACTTTACATAGGTGCAGTCATCCAATGACTAAATATATTATGTCAATTAACAGCCCCACCCCGCTTACTGTCCTCGTTGCCGCTTGAGTTCTCATTTCTATTTGGGTTTTGCCAAGTCACCCATATGAGACCAAGCTATAAAACATGGGAGCCATTGAAATCTGAAAATCTTTAGTCACCCTCGTAGAAAACACACCCTGTTGTGGTCACATCTGGGTACTGGCACAAGAGCTGTCGGGATCATGTACAAATGCCCTTGAAGAAAAACTTTTCCTCCTCCTCGTGCATTTCAGAAAAACGTTTCAACCTTCTTATACATCCTGAGACAGCGGCTGAAACACGACTGAAGGTCTCGCACCTACCATTGAACAAAAAGGGCACGCGATCGGGAGAAAAGCCTGAACCTGCAGCACCAAAATAGGAGATGTGGGAACAATGATATTAGAGGACTATTGGTGCCGAGACTTAAAGGGAACCTGTCACCCCGTTTTTTCAAGATAAGATAAAAATAGCGTTAAATAGGGGCAGAGCTGTGCTTTACATTAGTGTATTTTTTGTGCCTTTATTCCCCACCTATGCTGCCGAAATACCTTTGTAAAGTCGCCGTTTTGGGCTGTCACTCACGCTGGTCTGGTCATATGGGCGTGGTGACATCGCTGTTTCTCCCCCAGATCCTGCTCATCTTTCCGTTGGTGGCGTAGTGGTGTGCGCATGCCCAACAGGCGAATCCACTGCGCAGCTGAAGGTTTATCGGTGGGCGCGGCCTTCTTCCTGAGGCCGCGCGTGCGCAGATGGTAGTGCTCGGCTTCCCGGGGCTTCAGGAAAATGGCCGCGGGATGCCGCGCGTGCGCAGATGGAGATCGCGGCGGCCATTTTCCTGAAGCCGAGCACTACCCTCAGGAAGATGGCCGCGCCCACTGATAAACCGCTGAATAGCGCAGATCGCGCTCTTTTCCTTCAGCTGCGTGGTGGATTCGCCTGTTGGGCATGCGCACACCACTACGCCACCAATGGAAAGATGAGCAGGATCTGGGGGAGAAAAAAACGGGGTGACAGGTTCCCTTTAAGAATAGTAACGAAGGACAAAGAAACTCACCAACATGTTGGATTTAATAGAATCTTGGGCACTGATGCCAACTGAGGTGGCAGTATAGAAGTATAGATCAAACCAACTGCCACTGAACAGGCGGTGTAGAAGTTGGGATCAAGCTGATGTGTAGCAGTAGGAATCAAGCTGATGCCCACCAAGTTCTGGTGTCCCAGTGATCAAGCTTATGCCCAAAGTAGTGGTGGTGCAAAGTTTATGCCCACTGAACTAGCGGTACAGCAGTAGGAATTAAGCAGCTTCCCACTTAAGTGACGGCACTCCAGTAGAAATTAAGCGGATTCTTGGTGCAACAGGTAGGACTGAGCTGAAGCCCACCGAAATCTCAGCGTAGCATTAGGGATCAATCGTACGCCCACTGAAGCGCCCATGTAGCAGTGCAGGTCATTCTTCATTTGGTAGGACTTTGGCAGATATTTAAGAGAGAAAAATGCTTGAAAACCACCTAGCTTTTTCAGAAAATTCTTTCTGGCTGGAATTGATTTCTGAGGCAGATTTGTTTTGTAAGAAAATTTGTGTTTTAAAAAAAAAAAAACACCTCAATTATCAGCTATATAAGGTTAAACAAGAACAACGTGAGGTCACTGGCTGAAACGCTCCCGATTTCTAACGTGGTAATCTGCCCAAGGACAGGACAGCAACGGATGACGCCAACCTGTGCTGATCCATTATTAACCCAGTCTGGATTTCTGTCTGTTCGCGGTCAAAAGGGGTAAGGATCCTTAACAGCTTACCCACTTCTTAACCTAATTATTATCCAAGTTGGATCACTCAGCATCAAGGCTAATTCCTTAGTCCTACATATAAGCTTAGTGCACAAACCTATCACATCTCCACTGACCGGCAGAATTATACGAAACGAGTGACTATTTGTGGTGTACCTGGGAATCCACGTTCCATCGGGAGGATTTCTAAACGTTGCAAGTTCTCCCCCATGTACAGTATATGTAATGTGCTAGATTGCTGATCGATGGGGGTCTGAACTTGGGGAACCCCAGAAATCACAAGAAGGAGCTTCCAGCACCCTAAGATCAATGCTCTGTAGAGCCCTGTCTTCAATGGTGCGGAGGATACCTTCAAAATGATCCTTTGTAGAGTGCCGAGCACTAGGAAAAAGAATTAGAAAGTTAATAGGGTATCCTGGGTCAACATGAATTATGTTCTATCCATTGGAAAGATGTTAATAGCTCAGTATAGGCCCCACCACTGGGACCCCCCACCAATCGCCACAAGGTAGACATACATTCTTAATCCTCCATTGGCTGTGAGCCCTCGCGGGCAGGTCCGCTCTCCTCGTGTACCTGTCTGCCTTGTTTTTTGCTCATGTTTATTGTATTTGTCTATATTTGCCCCTTTTTCACATGTAAAGAGCCATGGAATAAATGGCGCTATAAAAAAGTATAAATAATAATAATAATAATTGGCCTCATGAGCGTAAACGGGATGAGATGAATGAACCAGGCCGCTTTAACCCAAAGTGCCGAGCTTGAAAATACCCCGATAGCTTAGCGCGCCACCGTCTGCTGCGCTGAGCGCGCCACCGTCTGCTGCCTTGATTGCAAAAAAGTATTAACTAGAGGACAACATTTTAAAAAACTAAAGTTTGTAAATCCAAACTTCCAACATGGTGGAACTTTTCATTACATCGAATGAAATCCATGCTGAATTCTGGAAAAAAAAAGTACAAACATGCAGCAGATTTGAAAATCCACACAGGTGGTTTATTTCTTTGCAGTTTTATTTAGCTGGTTATTATTACGTTACTGATTTTCTACATGCAAATTCCAAACAGAAAATTGGCACCTAACATGCAGTATGTGAATGAACGCTAAGAAGAGCCTTGAATAGAGCGACTGCAGCACATGCGCAATAATGTTCGATTCAGAGCCAAAAAGACTGAGACGAGCGAGTAAAAAAGTACAATATTTCCTTAAAGGGAATGCAGCTCTAATTTGTAAGGCTAGGGTCACACATACCGCTTTGCATGCGACATTTAGGAAGCGGCATCTCAGCAGAAGGACCTCCGACATGCACCGAGCGTTTTGAGACCACAGCCTTAGTATAAAGGCAATTTTAGCTGCTCTCCTTCACTGTCTGAAGAGCACTCCTGATTTAGGTTAAGAACACGTAAGAAACTCAATTCCCTTAATATCTCACATCACGTTCATCCGAGCAGGGGCCACTAAGCAAAGACACAGTGACCTAGAACTTAGACGGTTCAGCCTGAGATTACTAGACTGGGTTTACGGTAGCTTGTCCTCCTAAACCCAAGATGGTCCAGACACGGAGAAGCTTCGATGATGCACTGATGAGCAGCTATTGACCCAGACAAATCCTTTCCTCTCCTCTAATGCTCTTTGGCGCTGACCTCCTTTTGTGTCACAAAATAGTTCTGTGAGGGTCACCTCGGTCTTAGCTGCTGAAAAAGGCTGAACGATGACCGTGCAGGGAATTTGAACGTTGCATTTAGCTTTTAATTAATTTTTTTTTTTAATAAAAAAGGGACAAAAAATTTCCCACCCACTAAAATTATTTTTTTTTTTTTACTGCTCCAAACTCATATCCCACTTTCCAAACGTCACCATGAAAAATGCACTTGGCCACGTTGCTAGGACGAGGCTGAGCGCCGGGCCCCTGGTATCCATGGAGTTAATGTTTGCGGCACAGAGCTGGCCACGTAACAACGTGCGCTTTATGTAATTGCTGATGAAAGGAGATAAAATAAGGGTGAGTAAATAAACCTGGAGTCTGAGATGTTTGTAAAAAAATGAGAAATATTTGCACAAAGTAAACAGCTTTTATTCTGCCACGGTCCGTCCTGCCAAGATTAACAATAAGTCAACCTCTGACTGCGCACTGACGGGGCCGCCAATGTCACAATCAATTCTTCATTGGTTGCTTACATTCCTACGGGTTCAAAACTGTGCCCAAAGCAGCTGAATGTCTGGAGATGTCACATGGAGTTAAAGGGGTTATCCAGGTCTAACCTTCGATGATCTTTCCATAGGATAGGTCATCAATGAGATCGGTAGGGGTGACGGGTATTCCCAACGATCTCAATTACTGATCCTAAAGTCCCCACACACCTATGATGACTGAACGTAATGACTCTCCAATACAAAAGAGCGCTGGTGTTCCCTCCGAGAAAGCCTCTGCCAAATTCTTCCATAGACTGCTTATTTCCTGGAGGCCATACAATCGGCAGTCTAAAATTGGACATGTTAGATCAATATCTCCTCTGAAAATTGTCCAAGGATCTATACACAGACTGTTGGCCACACCTGTCAATATCGGTGGGCTTGGCCGACACTAGTTTAATGTGGATGGAGGGCTCAAAAGGTCACAGATACGTTAGTCCTGGACAACCCTTCCAACTCCAGACATTCAGCGGTACCATCACATCGGGCACAGATTATTTTCTTTACCAGCTGTTACCAGCTCTGGCGTCCAGATGAGATGTAGACCGTTTCGTAGTCAGACAATGGCACTGGCAAAATAGAGAGGTGGTAATTTTGCTCCCCCAATCTTGCCAAGAAACTAACATTTATGTGAGAGGTTTGTGCAAGCTTTGCCTATTTTTGGAGCAACATTCCATAAATTTGCAGGGACTCTTGCGGATTCGATATCAGATTCTTTTTTGTTTCTTTCCGTTTTGAAGTCACTGAGGAAAATTAATAAACGCAGAACAGAAATTTTCCAGTTACTTAAAAATCCCCAACGCCGGTCCATTTACGCTGAGAAAAGGTCCTTAGCAGACAAAAGTGCAAAAGTTGGGCCAAAAATGGTCTATCAAACCGAGCCTTCTCCAGGTTGCACACTTGAGGAAGTTCAGAGAAAACTATCTGTGCACAGCGTTTTTGGAAAGTTGAAAGTTTTTTGGTTTTTTTTTCCACACAATTGAAGCAATTTTTTTGGATCTTCTTCCTGCAGATTTCACGATGTTGCGCACAGCAGGCTAGTAGTGGAGGTAGTAGCCGTCTCCCACAGACATGCAGTTGGACGGACGGATTGGGACGCTGCCTCGCTGCCACCAGCTCGGTGATGACAGCTCGCTCAGAATTAATACTTCTCATGAGAAAGAATGCATCACAACATTTGACGTCACTTGACATTTACACTCCGCCGCGCTTCCGGATACACCTCTCCTGTTTGCAAATCCTCAACCTGTTGATACAGGATCTGTTTCCAGAGTGGAAATGCTTAAAGCATTTTTTTTTTTTCTGTCGTGTCACATGTGAAAGGTTCAGACGAGGTAAAGGATTAGAGGTGCAGATTCCCTAATAATGAGGTCACCAAACTATCAGAGAAGTCTCCCTGTGAAAGCTCCACCAGACGATGCTCGTAACTCCCTGCGCTACAGGTCCGGGCCGTGAGAGGCAGCGCCGGAGTTTATATTAGGGGAAGCGCAGAACCAGCCGTCCCATAATAACCTGCCACATCCTATAATTACCTGGTAGATTTAGGCTTCGTTCCCACGATGACGTTTTGGGGAGTTTTTGATGTTGCAGATTTTCTGCACCTATTAAGTAAAACAGGTTACTGGCATTTGCATTTGAACATATGCAGCAGAAAAAAAAACTCATGGTGGGAACGTAGCCTTATAGAGAATTGCAGATTTTCCACCAAAAATCATAGAATAATAGCTGTCTGCAGTTTAAAAGGAAAAGGACCCCGGGTTCAAATAAGGTTTTTATGTTTCAGTGGATTTTTGTCTCAACTTTCCATGTCATATCTTTACTGAAAAAATACAAATAAAAAAATAATTTAGTAATTTTCACACTGGGACTAATATTATACTCATTTTTCATGCTCTGCACAGAAGACTTTTCAGCAGTCTCATTATCAAATACAGGATTACAATGACTGATAACCCCTCTATATACAGTAGATAACACGGGATCCACCATTCACAATAGGTGATGTCACAGCTCACCTCCTCCTCCTGTACAATGACTGATAACACCTCTATATACAGTAGATAACACGGGATCCACCATTCACAATAGGTGATGTCACAGCTCACCTCCTCCTCCTGTACAATGACTGATAACACCTCTATATACAGTAGATAACACAGGCTCCACCATTCAAAACAGGTGATGTCACAGCTCACCTCCTCCTCCTGTACAATGAGAAAAGGAGTACCAGGAATTAAAAATAAATGTCTGTCCACTTGTGATCCGGTGACCGATCCTCTTTAAATTGAAGGTGACAGTAAATCCCTACAAGACATCACGCTCACATACTTCGGTAGTAACCATATAATTTCCAAACGTACTAAACGCAGCTTGGATTTACGGTCATTATCAGACGCCATTTACTAGATTATTGCAAAATATCCAACATCCCGAGCTGGTTACGAAAATAAAATAAGAGTCGCAGTAATTTTACTCTACGCTGTGAATCCTCTCTGGGAAGAGCCGACCGCCCTCTTGTTATCTTTGGTCTCATTTCAACACGCACACAGCAAATTACTAGGGACAGATTCCACGGCTGCGCTCATCCCTCCCCAGGGGAGAGCGGCAGCGAGTTGCGCTTTTACCAGTAACTCCTCAGACACCTGGATTTATTACACAGCGATCCGCTAAGGGAACAACGCCGAGAAACCATAATTGTTTATCAGCTACACAATCAGAAAAAAATAAAATACTTAAGAAATAAAAAATATGCAAAGACCACCAACATCTTTTTTTTCTTTTCCTGGAGGGAAGGGATGGTTTTGAGGCAAAAAAACAAAACAAAAAACAAAACACAATTTGTCTAGTATTCTGCCAGCACTGTAGGTGCTGGAACTTTCTCTCACTACCCAAAATGCACTGCTATGGTCATTATCCAATGGCTTGCATGGGTTCTTAAAAAGAAAAAGAAAAACATGATTCTAACAATATTAGTTCTATGATCATTATGGGGGGACATACAAATAATCACACCCCCTTCAGTGCCAGCACAGCGCCATTCATGCTTGTGTGGCTATGCCTGGTACTGCAGCTCTAACAAAGCAAGGCAATTGGGCGGATTGGCAGCGCCAGATATAGCGGTTTAGCAATTCATTTTTTTATTTATTTATTTATTTTTTTTTAAGTAAAAAGGCATGCCCCATAGGGTATAATAGACTTTGTTAAAATGGGAGTTAAATAAAAAATGCAGGAAAAAAAAAAAATCTGATAAATTGCCACCATAATGCCTGCAAAGACAAAAAAAAAAAAAAAACAATTAAAATTAATGCTTTATTTTTCTAAGCAAGAATGTGAAAAAGACCTTTTGGGGGTCCGGACTGCACCGATTTGCCTAAAGATGTAGGAATATATGTAGATTTTTAGCGTAATTACAATTATTAATAGATATATAAATATTATGGATACATTGCATATTTCATGTGCCAAAAGATCTCTACGATCCATAAGAAGTTATTTGTTTCCAGTGTGGACGTGTCCCCAGTGATGGTCCGTCCGCAGAAAGCGACCATTGTCGCCCTGCAATAATGTATCCATTAATGCAGAGCGGCGCGGACACGGCCTCTAATTGATTGAATGCTGGTTTTGATTATTTGCTACAATTTCTGAGCCAAGTGGAATTTCTCCTTCTACAACATGACATTAGTGTTACATTCCAGCACGCTTCCCCCCCCCCCCCCCCAGACTTACAAAATAAAATAACACTGCACGCTGCAATATGGGACGGCGGCTTAAAGCCTCGCATCACCCTCTGCCTAATTTCCATAACTTCACATAATCCACCAGGAATGTTGGGAAAAAAAAAAATCTGTTCGCTTCGGGCCAAACTGGCGAGGATGTTTTCTTACTTCATTGTGAATGTACCGAGAGCAGAAAAAAAATACCAAAGAAAACACTGATATCAAACACAGCAATCCACAGATGAAGGACGCGTCCGGGGGAGAAACATTTATTTGCTGCTAATTTAAAAAAAAATAATAAAAAAAAAATAACTAGGATTGTTTAATACATTGGGACAGGAGAGGCAGCAGGAAACGATCTGGGTCAGATATTTCCAGAGTGTACGATGAAAGTGCCGGTACTACAGGAATTTCTGCATGATGGGGGAGAGGATACTTATTAGAACCAAAAAACATCGATAAAAAACAACTGCAAAACCCTGGAGGCACTAGCCCTTTAAGAGAAAGCATGTGCATGACCTAACATCACGGCACAGCAGAGGAAAGGCCGGCGCAGCAGAGAAAAGGCCGGCACAGCAGAGGAAAGGCCGGCACAGCAGAGGAAAGCCAACACCAAGTAAGTGTTGGAGGGGTAGCTGTGGTAAAATCAGTATTTTTTTATTTATTTTTTTTTTAAACACTAGCATGAGCCATTTTAAATATCACCATCTTCCCCTTTAAGGCCAGTCTCACACGTCCAGATAATTCCGGTACCGGAAAAATCGGTACCGGAGTTATCCGTGTGCTCACGTGGCACATCAGTGTGGCACACGTGCGGCAGCCGTGTGCCGCCCGTGTGCTGACTGGGTACCACACGGACCGTGCAGGAGACAGCGCTAGAGATAAGCGCTGTCCCCTGCATCTGGTGCTGAAGCCGGAATTCATTCCTTCTTCCCAGCAGCGTTCGCTGGAGAGAAGGAATGAAAAATCATTGTTTTTTTTATTTTTTGTGTGTTTAAAATAAAGATCCTTGTCACCACCCCCCTCCCACCCCCTGGAAATAAAATACTCACCCGGCTCCCTCGATGCTTCCTCTCAGCGCTGCAGCTTCTTCCTGTATGAGCGGTCACGCTATGGGAGGTGGAGCCGCATATTCATCACTAATGAGCGGCACCACGTGACCGCTCATACAGGACAAGCTGCGGCGCTGAGAGGAAGCATCGAGGGAGCCGGGTGAGTATTTTATTTCCAGCGGGAGGGCGCACAGGGGGGTGGTGACAAGGATCTTTATTTTAAACACAAAAAAAAAATAAAAAAACATTGATTTTTCATTCCTTCTCTCCAGCGAACGCTGCTGGAGAGAAGAAATGAATGGCGGCTTCAGCACCACAAGCTGGGGGGACAGCGCTTACTGTAGCGCTGTCTCCTGCACGGCACCCATACAGCATCCGTGTGAGGTACGTGTTTTACACTGACCCATTGACTTTAATGGGTCCGTGTGATACAAGCGCTCCCACGAACACTGACATGTCTCCGTGTTTTTCCAACGGACACACGGTCCGTGAAAACATGCTGACATGTGCAGAGACACATTGATTTTAATGTGTCTACGTGAGTCAGTGTCTCCACACGTACCGGAGCCACTGACGTGTGAAACCGGCCTAAAGGAGTTGTCCAGGCTTACAAACCGTGGCTGTTTTTTTTTTTTTTTTTTTTTTTTTTTAGCGCCACCCCTGACTGTGCATGGTATTGCAGCTCAGCTCCATTCAGTTCAACGGGGTAGAATTGCAAAAACTAGACAATGCATTGGAAGTGGTGGTGGCGTTTTATGAGATAAAACAGTCATATTTTTCTAGTCTCTGACAACCGCTTTAACATTTAAGAGAGAATAATTTAACAGAGCAGGTTGTCCACTATGGAAAATCCCTTATAGTTCCTCCCGACAATCAGCTGTAGAAATAGTACAGCAAGTGTTCGATTTCCCTGCAGCGCCTCCGCAGGTAAAATGAAGCATTACACAGCTTGAATAGGAGCCAGTAAGATCTCCATAGAATACACATAAGCGGTGAGACTTTCCTAGCAGCCGTCTTCCCTAGATAATAAACGCGGACTCCCTTCTAATAGGAACAGGTTATCTCCATTATGAAAAATTCTAGATTAGGGTATCAGCGGAGGTTAGTAAAGTATCAGCGGAGTCACGTATCTCGATTTGTGCTCAGGATGCCGTACTGCAGTGATCGATACTCCCAAATGGCAAAAAAAAAATAATAATAATTCTGTAATAAGCTAAAGAAGCACAAACCGCAGCAGTACTTGCGTCCGAGCAGAAGGAAACTGCACGTGCCGATATCCATCGCTTCTCCGTCGCTACTCAAATTGCAAAGTAAAAAAAAAAAAAAGAAAAAGCAATTGATCCATAATAAAAATAGGAAGCAACAATCCAAGAGAGGGAAAAAAAAGGTAAAGTGTAAACTTTCTTCCAAATACAGGTATAAGTCTTAAAGTTCCAAAATAAAAGGGGCACAGGCAGGAGTTAATGCCTAAAAATTATCCCACAAGCATCAATCACCTGTTAAAGCTCCAGTTCTGCCTTTAAAGGGGTGGTCCAAAATTTGTATATTGTTGATAGATTATCACTATTAGAACAATGGGGGTCCGGCGCCTTTTGCTCCCTCTGTGGGCAGAGCATACAGAGCCGGAATAGCACAGTTCCTATTGAAGTGAATGTGATTTGAGATGTGGCACCCAAGAATGGCCGCTATATAGTGCACGGACCCGTGATGTTCCGAGCCCGGCCAGTCTGGTAGCTGACAGGAGTCGGACCCCCAGCGATCCGATTCCATATTGAGAATGGGAGTCATCAAGGAATGATGACCAGGCGTGAAAGACTCCGTTCATTTGTATGGGAGACTTCTGAAAGAGTCTCAGATTGGAAACCCCTTGTTAACAAGTAACAAACAGGAATCAGACATTTTATCTAGTTATTTGCAATCTCAAATGCACCATAAAAATAAACAAACAAGTAAACTCTAAAAGCCCAGTACAGATACAACTATTCTCAGCCATTAGTGAAAATGGAATGAGACCAAAATGTTTTTAAGATACACTGCAGTAGAAAAGAAAGACACTGCAGTAGAAAAGAAAGAAAGAAAGAAAGAAAGAAAGAAAGAAAGAAAGAAAGAAAGAAAGAAAGAAAGAAAGAAAGAAAGAAAGAAAGAAAGAAAGAAAGAAAGAAAGAAAGAAAGAAAGAAAGGAAAGGAAGGAAGGAAGGAAGGAAGAAAGGAAGGAAGGAAGGAAGGAAGGAAGGAAGGAAGGAAGGAAAAAAAAAGAAAAGAAAGAAAAAGAAAAAAAAGAAAGAAAAAAAGAAAGAACTTACAAATTTAGGACTGAACATAAAAATAAACGTGGGGTTTTCCTCTTTCCCCAGAAGGTTATTCATGGATATTACTGGCTGTAAAACAATGGAACACAATTCAGAGAGGTGGAAAAAAAAAAAAAAAAAAAATTCCATGACTCACGGTTATTTCTGCAGTGTATAACGTTCTTTTCAGAATTTTGACTTTTTTGTGTGTGTTTTTTCACAGCGATGACTTTTCCAGTCGCGCTCGTTACTAGTCGTATAAATAGCTCCAGAAATGGGAAGTTTTCACCGCTTCCAGCTTTATATTTATAGGCCGCTGGGGTAGTGACCTGCAGGGAATATTTTCTCACATGGGCCACATACAAATACAGGAAAATCCCAATAAATAAAGGGGAAGTTGGAAGATTTTTCTCCAAAATTGTTTTTTTTTTTTTTTTTGTTGCAGGTACAAAATAATGAAACGTGGCTTAATCACTGCGGTGCTGGAGAGACAGATTAGTGGTGCGGAGTTTAGGGTATACTCCAATTAAACTTTAAAATGACTAATCCTTTAAGGAATTTGGAAGATTGACAACCCCTTTAAATTTCACATCAACATGTTGGATATTCTGATTATAGAAAGAGTATCTAAATCTTGCACCAATGGTTAATTACTGAAGTTTTCTCTATTTGGTTCTTTGCTCATTCTTCTGCATCTAGTGTTAAACACTCTAAAAGGTTGTCTAGCATAAAAAAAAAAAAAAAAGCGGCCATGGGTGCTTTTTTTCCCCAAAAAACAGCTCTTCTCCCCTCCCCCATCTACAGGTAGCCTGCAGTTCAGCCATCCACTTCAGTGAAGCCGAGCTGCGAGAGCTCATAGTGGTGGGAAGCGACAGCCATGTTCTTCTATGATCCTTGACAACCCCTTTAGACATTACATAACATTAGACTTTTTTTCATTCATTTATTTTTTTTTTTTTATCAGATTACCTGGATTATCAGATGGCAGATTAAAGGAATTTCACCCTCAGGCCTATGTTGAGAAAAGCTCGGAGAAGAGACATATCTATAATTTATCATTCGGAGACGAGACGCCTCTTATTGTGATGGACCGATAATAGGGACGGCGACCTACAGAAAGGATTGATCTAAGTGGTCAGAACAGACGGAAACTAACCTAAGCATTTAGCGCATCTTCAGTCATGGGGGGGGTTAAGTCTGACACGTGAAAATGAATAGAGAACATTAAAGAAATTGCAGACGATAACAAAAGGAATACCGGCACCTTAACGTGCACCCATCCAAACCTGGTCATGCTGCCCTTATCCTGCATTTAAAAATAAAATTAAAAAAAATAAAATAAATAATGCTTCTGATGCTCATGCTCTCTAATTTGTCATCTATTCCTTTCCCTCCGCATTCTGCCAGCACTATAGGTGCTGGAACTTCCTTTCCACTCAACTCTGCTGCTACAGATGCGATAACAGCGGGAGAAGACTAGAAATCAGCAGAAACCAAACATTTACTGGAATCTCACCACAGAAAATAATCTCCAAATATCAAGGTTAGACCATGCAACTAGGCGGTGACCACAGTGTAACAAGTTTCTGAACCCCCCCCTTTTTTTTTTTTTTTTTTTTTTAATACATCATTCCTCCTGGAAATATATCTAATATATAATAAATATTATATACGGTAATCATATATAAAATATAAAAATTTGGGTGGCACCATTCCCCATTTTCAATTTAATTCAATGATGACAACTTTTACCCCAATTTGTGTTTTGCTCATCTGGGATGGGGGGGGGGGGGGGGGGGGGGGGGAGGGAAATCACATCTTACACATATTGCACATGTAATACCAACGTTACATTTCTCATCTTTCAGGATGATTTTTCGTCAGATTGGAAAAAAAAAAATCTGTGGTTAATTAAAGGTAATTTAATCGCAAATCAAAATAGCTAATTATAAACGTGCCGGAGTTATTACACCAATTTTGGTCTTATGAAATGTTCCTAATTATATACGGCTCTACCCCGCTCCAAAGCTGGGAATTTCTGGATATTGCGGCTGCCATACTCACAGGCTCCTGTACAAAACAGGTTTGTTTTTAGTATTTTATTTTTAATATCAAGCTTAAGGAAAAAAGCCTAAATTATTAGTAGCTGGCAGAGTAAGATGCCATTGTGGATATGGAAAGGTATCACATAGATCACTGGGGAGAAAACCTTTTAATCAGAAGTCAAAAAAGAAAACAAAAAAAAAAAAAAAAAAGGAAGCAGCTACGGTACATAAACCTTAGTAAAAAACAAAAAACAAGCAAACATGGGGAGCTGCTGTGGACCCTGTGCATGGAGGAGGAGGTGAGCTGTGACAGTGAATGGTGGATCCTGTGTCATACACTGAATATAGAGATTATAAGTCATTGTACAGGAGGAGGAGGTGAGCTGTGACATCACCTATTGTGAATGGTGGATCCTGTGTCATCTACTGTATATAGATGTGCTATCAGTCATTGTACAGGAGGAGGAGGTGAGCTGTGAAATCACCTATTGTGAACGGTGGATTCTGTGTCATCTACTGTATATAGAGGGGATATCAGTCATTGTACAGGAGGAGGAGGTGAGCTGTGAAATCACCTATTGTGAACGGTGGATTCTGTGTCATCTACTGTATATAGAGGGGATATCAGTCATTGTACAGGAGAAGGAGGTGAGCTGTGACATCTCCTATTGTGAATGGCAGATCCTGTGTTATCAGTTGTATGGTTTATAAGGCATTTTCTGATGACACATTGCCTTTAAAGAGCATGTATCTTTTTTGCACCAAATATTTTTACATTTTCTGCAGATTACGGGTGTTTGGGTTCAGAGAACCCCGCTGATCACAAAAACAAGACTCTGAATGGTTGAGCTTCTGCACATTGCGGTGTATGGTCTCACCGGCTTTATATTGAGCCCCTACATCTCTGTGTGAATGGTCCCGTAGAAGTGAATAGAGCGGTGGTCACTACTGGCCCCATAGAAGTGTTTGGTGTTGTGGTCACGCAAGCGCACAATGGGGACTATTTGCACAGGAGTCTTTGGAACTCTCTCCTTTATGATCGGTACTGATGTCAGTGAACGGACCTCGCTCATCATCTGCCAGAAGACACAGAGACAAAGATGAAAAGAGGCGGCTTTGTGGCAGCAGCTGGGTGTAATGCAATCCTTCTTTCTCTTGGGCATTGCTTGAGTACGTCAGAGCCAAAGACAGTTATGACTGGTATGGAGACGTCAGGTACCAGAGACACTGCATTGCCCAACACCACCGAGATTGCACTTAACCACTTCAGTGACTTTAGAGAACAGAGATTACATCGTGGGGGGTCGAGAATTCCATCTCTAGATAAAAGTACTAGAAGTCCTGGTTGTTCTCCACAGGGCACAGATAGACATGTGCTCGGTGCAGCGCTGCACTACACGCCGAATGTACAGATTAAGTTACAGGCACATAGTGTACAAGACAATGACATACCTGACATTAATGACGTGGAACAGACTGATACAGGAACAGGTAGAGCTGCAATAGAGCCGACCCCCACCCCAACCATCCACATCAAAGCAAAATATCTGGAGACATGCCAAAGAAAAAGTTACTCCTATCTGAAAATTATAAATGGGGATCACAGGCCTCCCAGACAGCAAATTATAGGACACCATCGGGGTCCAAACATTACAACTCTTCATATATCATAGATATCAGCCAACAGGTAGAAACAAACCTGAGACGAGAAGATGACGGATGATGACAATGCCCAAACGCAGGTCTTAGGCCTCAGTCAGACGTCTAAATTTTTTTATGTACGAGTGCTCGCGGATCGCGCTCACCCCTGTGATAAGTCTATGGGACCGTTCACAGAGGTCCGCAGCAAATATTGGAGACAAGTCTGATTTTTATCGGAGGGTTAAATCAAAAATCAGCAATGCAAGTCTTTGGGTCTGTGAATTTGAAAAAAAAAAAAAAAAAAAAATCTGGCCACACTCGGATAACTTCAGAGAGGAGTCCAATTTTCACAGTCAGAATGGAGATGTAAAATTTATATATATATATATATATATATATATATATATATATAATTTCTCCACGTACAAGAAAATTGGATGACACTTGAACCGCACTCTGATAAGAATAAATAGTTCAATGTCCTTGTACGCAAAAGAAAAAAAAAAAAGGATTCGGACATGTGAGCGAAGCCTTTCGGACCCTGCATCCGTAATATAGGTGCAGAAATTGGCCGCCATTACATCAGAAACTATTGTAGAATGCTTTGGAAAAACTAGTAAGTAATGCATCCACATAAATCAAAAGATATTTTTTGCACAAAAATCTACGACAGAAAAAAATTGGCTCCTGGAGATGGACTAGAACACATTCACTACTTAAGCAGAAAAGTCTGCTGCAAATACGGATGTGTTGGCAGGAAAAAAATTATGCATTTTTTATGCATTTTTCCTATTAGCACGGGGTGAAATCTGCAGCAAAAAAACACTGAAAGAACTGACATGACGCAGATTTAAATCTGCAAGGAAAAAATAAGCAGTGTGTGCACGAGACTTCAGGAATCTCATTCACTGTGCTGATAGTAAGAAATCTGTGCAGAAAAAAAAAGGCAACAAAACTGCAATGTGTGCACAGACCCCAATTCATGTAGCAGAGCCGGATTTAACTCTTTGGAATTGCAGTCCTATGTAAAGGGCAGCATGCACGCTGCGATATTTTAATCTCAGATACCAAAAGACAAACCCGGCTCTGCGACAGCTCTGCGTAGACAGACAAATTAACCGTTACCAAGCCGGCCATCGATGTGAACGATCCCCATCGGCTCTCTGCGCAGCATCATTATTACACAAGAGGAAATCGAACACCCGGGATGGACAACGAGAACAGAGGAGCAAAACCTTATCAGTAACGTTACCGGGAGAAAGCGTGCAGTCTCATTATCACCCATAGAGGGATCGTCCCAGAAGATGACAACTAAGAGTCAAATTGAGGAAATTAAAAGTCACAATGAAACTAGCTTTTAGAACTTTATGTTCCATATTTGTAAATAAAAAGGTTCAGGTCTTTGTAGTTTATTCTTTCAGCTGACCTAAACTCACCAAAATTGACACTATAATAACAGTGGGGCGATTGCAAACCACTTCACCCCCCTATATTTGGCATACGGTTATATTTTTGCAACATAGAAGGATGCAAGAAAATGAAGCATTGCAATAACAGATACATTTTTTATTAAAACCACCACCTTGTACATTGAGCATTATCTAGAGATGTAGCAGAGCTGCCAATCTGTGGCTGTACATGAGTGCAAATAGGCACAATGAGAAAGAAAAGAACTCGACGAACAATCCAGCTCTGCTGCATCTGTGCAGCACTAAGCAGTGCATATATGAAGACACAGTGCAATTTAACAAAGGCAGGCAGGATAAAATGTACCACACTGCATAGATACATGTTATGTACACATTCCCACAGACATGGATACATAACATATGCACCAGCTGAAAAAGAAAGTCTGTCCAAAAATCTGTAACATATATTTGCACAATCCAGCATGACCTGAAATCAGGGTCATGTAAACTTGTGCAATGTGAAGAAGGCCACACTTCTTGCCCCCAACAGGAAATATGATTGTACAGAGCTGCACTACAACTCCCATCCTCCTATGGGGAGTGTGGGGCTGAACACTCACCTACAAGTTATTTCTGCTCCATTTACAATCAGGCAAATTTCTTTTATTGAGGTGCATCTAAAATATATAGGGGTATATACACTATCAACATCTTAAAAAAAAAAAAAAAAAAACAATTTATCCATAAATAGAAAATCAGATTTGCAAAATAATTTTTTTGCAATTTTAGTTAAAAATGTTAGTAAATTAAACAAATGGGGGTCCAGCCCACTAATCATATCCTGCCCAGTTCCCTCAGCATTTATGGCATGCCTCAACATTTGCAACAGTGCAACATTTTTGGCATGCACCAAAATTTGCAAAAAACAAAAACCTGATTATCAATTTCTCTGCACAACACAGTGAAGAACGTGGAAGCTGCAAAAGCTTCCCCTATATTGTATAAATAAAATTATAAAACAGATATTAGCAAATATTGACTGTCCGATTTGTGTTTTAATAAAGACATTGATAGTAAGTATTTTTATTTATTTTAGTCTCTTCTGGGCTCAAGCAAAAAAATAAATAAATAAATACAGCTTGGGTACTACGGGGCTAAAATGACAAGTCCAAAAAAGAAAATTAAATAGAAAGCATAAAATGAGGAAATGTCACCATCACATATACCGACACCCCGAGCTGATGATGTATAGGGATGGATGTAATACAATGGGCAGCATATGGCGGCATCTATATCCTTCAGCTGGGATACGGGGGGGGGGGGGGTGCACACATTTTTTCAGCACTTTTTCCCTGTTGCAGATACAGTTATGAATGAAGCTCTTGGCATCCACAGGTCACAGACGCACGGTGACCTAAAAATTGGTAAATAAAGCAGAATTAAAGGCGTTAGCGACTGCGCGGCCGAGCCGGAAAGAAGGGTAGTGGATTTTACAATGGTGTGATAGCCGATCACAAAACTAATGCGCCAAAGACTATATTGGCGCCATAAAACAATAATAATACCGTAGAATGGCCAGGATGGCTGGTTCCACAATCCCGACCACCGCATGAATGGCTCAGATTGGAATACCCCATGAACATCCCACTTTCATATGAAACCGATACGTCCGCTCTCCGTACATCGCCAGGGAATATGTTAGTACTATGCAACGACTATAAATAATACCGTAGTGAGGCCAGGTCAATCGTTTCTGTAACCTTGGCCACCATGCTAGTGAATGAGATGGGAATACTCCTTTAATACCTTGTGCGTATATAAGTAAATGATACGTCCGCTCACAGTACAGCGCCGTACAGTATATTGGTATCACATAAAACTATAAATAATACCGTAGTGGGAGCAAAAGGTGACATTTCCGGAACTCTAATGGATGAGGTCGGAATTCCCTTTTAGTAGCTTGCGCATATATGTAAAGGATAAACCTTAATACAGCGCCATGGAAGATGTCGGTGCTATATAATGACTACAAATAATACCGTAGCACAGCTAGCCCAGCTGCCTCTGTAACCTTGACCAACACATGAGTGGCTGAGATAGGAATACCCACCCATTCAGTACCATGTGCTTATATATGTAGCAGATACGTTTGCTATCGGTACTGCGCTACTGTATACGTTGGCGCTTTTTAAGACCCATAAATAATACCATAGTGAGAACAAGATTTGCCATTTCTGTAAACTTGAAAACTGTGTAAGGCCGAGATGGGAATACCCTTCAGTAGCATGTGCATATATACATATTGGATATGTCTGATCTCGGTGCAGCGCTGCGGTATACGTCGATGCTATATAACGACTATAAATAATACCGTAGTGCAGCAGTTTGTTACCTTGACCGCCATGGGAATGCCCCTTCAGTAGCATGTGCACACAGATGTAACAGATACGTGCGCTCTCGGTACAGCGCCGCAGAATATGTAGGTGCTTTACAACGACAATAAATAATACCGTAGTGAGACCAGGAGAGCTGTTTCCATAACCTTGACCACTGCATGAATGGCTGAGATGGGAATACCCTTCAGTAACATGTGCCTATATACGTAACGGATACGTCCGCTCTCGGTACAGCGCTGCAGAATATGTAGGTGCTTTACAACGACAAATAAATAATACCGTAGTGAGACCAGGAGAGCTGTTTCCATAACCTTGACCACCGCATGAATGGCTGAGATGGGAATACCCCTTCAGTAACATGTGCCTATATACGTAACGGATACGTCCGCTCTCTGTACAGCGCCGCAGAATATGTAGGTGCTTTACAACGACAATAAATAATACCGTAGTGAGACCAGGAGAGCTGTTTCCATAACCTTGACCACCACATGAATGGCTGAGATGGGAATACCCCTTCAGTAACATGTGCCTATATACGTAACGGATACGTGCGCTCTCGGTACAGCGCCACCGTATACGTCAGTGCTATAGAACGACTATAAATAATACCGCCGAGGTGAAGATGTAGTAAAATTCACATAAGTCGTGCTCCATATGTTTGTCAGTTTAGGGAGAAACAATACAGGAAAGGTGTAGGAGCCTGGCGGCCACCAGTGGTGCCGGATGCCCCTCGGGGGCGGGTACTTGCCTCGGTCTTGGTGATGCGGTGTCGCGCCAGCTTCACCACAGCGAAATTCCCTTTCCCTAAAGTGCGCTCTATGTCGTAGAATCCGACCCGGACAGGACCCCTCTGGACAAGCCTCTGACAATCCGCCATGACCATGCTGGGACCCGGGCCAGGGAGGACAGAGGGGCCACAGACATCAACCGGGCTGAGCAGCCCCTCACAGCCGGCAGTCCGGGGGAAGGGGGAGATGAGGCTGCAGGGACGAGCTCCGCTCAGGCACTACCACGCATTGTCCAGCACGAAGAGACGCTCGGTGCACACCGGCAGGAGAGTCCGGCGCAGGCGGCAGCGCTCATTGTCCGGCACCGTGTGAACGGGGCTGCATCTCCGTCCGCGGAGGGTGCGGGAAAGTCACTTGGTGAAGTTGCAGCCGGTCACGGCGGTGTGAGGGGACGCGGCGGAGCGGGCTCGTGTCACACTCGGGAGCGGAGGCAGCTGTGCAGGAAGCCAGAGTGCAGCTCTACCCACCGCCGCCGCTGCCTGCACAGCGCTGCTGCATGTTCTCAGGGCTCACGTCCATTGACGTCACGGCTGCAGGAGGGCCGGGGGCGGGGCCTCGGCGGAGCGCTAGGACTTCTTTTTTTTTTTTTTTAACCTTCTTCACAGCTCGCTTGCCAAATGGGTTGCCCCTAGCAACCGGAGCCAGCGCTGACGTCAAGCGCCTTCTGCATGAGCTGTCAGTCACAGAGCAGAGCGGGAGAGAGACGGAGAGAGGGAGAAAAAGAGAGAGGGGCAGAGAGACAGAGGAAGCGAGAGAGGGAGAAAGAGAGAGGGGCAGAGAGACAGAGGGAGAAAAAGAGAGGGGGCAAAGGGAGAGAGAGGGGCAGAGAGAGGTAGGAAGACGGAGAGAGGGAGAAAAAGAGAGGGGAAGAGGGAGCTAGAGACAGGGAGAGAGGGACAGAGAGAGAGGTAGGAAGACAGAGGGAGAAACAGAGAGGGGGCAGAGAGACAGGGAGAAAAAGAGAGGGGCAGAGAGACAGAGGGAGAAAAAGAGAGGGGGCAGAGAGATAGAGGGAAGGAGCGAGAAAGAGAGGGGCAGAGAGAAAGACAGAGGGAGAGAGACAAAGAAAGAGGGACAGAGGGAGGAAAACAGAGGGAGAAAAAGAGAGCGGGAGAAAGAAACAAAGAAAAAGAGAGACAGGAAGAGGGAGAAAAAGAGAGAGGGGCAGAGAGGGAGGGAGCGAGAGACAGAGGTAGAGGGAGAAAAAGAGAGCGGCAAAGAGAAAGGGAGGGAGGGAGAGAGACAGAGGGAGAGAGACGGAAAGGGAGGGAGTGAGAGACGGGGAGAGAGAGGGGCAGAGAAAGGAGAGAGGGAGGGAGCGAGAGACAGGGAGAAAAAGAGGGAGAGACAGAGGAAGAAAAAGAGAGGGGCAGAGAGACAGGGAGCGAGAGACAGAGGGAGAAAAAGAGGGACTGAGAGACAGGGAGAGGGAGGGACCGAGAGACAGAAGGGGGAGAGAGGGAGAAAAAGAGAGGGGCAGAGGGAGAGGGAGGGAGCGAGAGACAGAGGGAGAAAAAGAGGGGCTGAGAGACAGGGAGAGGGAGGGAGCGAGAGACAGGAGAGGGAGAAAAAGAGGGGCAGAGGGAGAGGGAGGGAGCGAGAGACAGAAGGAGAAAAAGAGAGGGAGGGAGTGAGAGACGGAGAAAAAGAGAGGGCAGAGAGACAGGGAGAAAAAGAGAGAGGGGCAGACAGACAGGGAGAGGGAGGGAGCGAGAACAAGAGAGGGGCAGAGAGACAGGTAGAGGGAGGAAGTGAGAGACAGGGAGAGAGAGGGAGAAAAAGAGAGGGGCAGAGAGACAGGGAGAGGGAGGGAGCGAGAGACAGAGGAAGAGAGAGACGGAGAGAAACAGGGAGGGAGCCTAGAGAGGGAGAGGGGCAGAGAGAGACAGGGAGAAACAGAGAGAAGAGCAGAGAGAGACGGAGAAGTGAAAGAGGGACAGTGAGAGAGACAGAGGGAGGAGAGAGGGGGCAGAGAGACAAGGAGAGAGGGACAGACAGGGGAGGAGAGAGAGACAGAGGGTCAGGAGAGCAGGGAGGAGAGAGACAGGGAGGGAGCAAGGGGCAGAGAGATGAAGGGAGGAGAGAGAGAAAGTGAGAGGGGCAGAGAGACAGCGGGAGGGAGAGAGAGAGAGGGGCAGGAGAGACAAAGGGAGGAGAGAGATGGAGAGGGGCAGGGATAAACGGAGGAGAGGGGCAGAGAGAGACAGGGAGGAGCGAGACTGGGAGAGAAACGGAGGGAGCGAGAGAGAGGGGCATGAGAGAGAAACAGGGAAGGAGCAAGAGACGGTGGGAGTGAGAGAGAGACAGAGGGAGAGAGAGACACCTTGAATTTCGTATCCTCAATGGCCGCACAAAGGGAGACTCAGAAAGACAGACCCTAAACTCCCATGTGGGCCGCAGTGTGATAGACTATGCCATCACCGATATCGGCCCTACAAATATTGGCGCCCTTATAGTCACCCCACAAACACGTCTGTCAGACCACAACCAACTGCTCCTATACATCGAAGCCACAAACAAATCACCTTCACAAACCCCGCAGCAGACCGGCCTCTTTAGCTTGCCGCCAACCTTCATATGGTCCAAGATGTCAGCCACAAAATATAAAGATGCCATCAACAGACCAGAGATCGAGGAGAAGCTCCAACACTTCCATAATAACGTGTATGAACTTAGCCCAGAACACCTAGTGGTAAGAGACCTTCACGACATTCTCTATGCCATGGCAGAAATGTCCGACCTGAAAAGAAGCATCAACAAGAGTCAGAGTACACAAAATCCCAACAACTGGTTTGACAAAGAATGTAAAACCATATGGAAGGCCCTAAGCATGGCCTCAAATAAAAAAAACACATAGCCCCAAACAACCCCACTCTGAGAGAAGCCTACCACACCATACAACGAAACTACAAAGCCATCCTCAGAAAGAAAAAGCAAAACCACATCTCCACCAAACTCCAACGTCAAGATGCCCTTGAAGACAGCAAATTTTGGGAACTGTGGAATCACCTTGGATCCAATCAGAAAAGCAACAGCCTCCACATCCAGAGCAGCAACATCTGGCTCCAGTGCTTCAAGGACTTTTACAAAGACATCCCAAGTAAAGACCTGAAACTGGCACGAAAAGAGCTTGTGAGAAAGCTGAAAGATATGGAGGAAAAGTTCAAAGATTTCCAAAATCCCTTGGATACACCAATCACACTTACAGAAATAACAGAAAGGATCACATGGATAAAAGGTAAAAAAGCCAGCGGTCCAGATGGGATCCTCCCAGAAATGTTAAAATGCAGACATCCAGGCTGTGATAACAAAATTAATATCGTACTGCAGGCCGGCTGCTTCCCCAAAAACTGGAACCAAGGCCTCATAACCCCTATACACAAAAACGTGGACAAGTACGACCCAGCAAACTACCGGGGGATATGTGTCAGCAGCAACCTGGGTAAACTCTTCAACTGCATCCTGAACAAGAGTATCCTCACCGAGCACAACGTCCTCAACAAGAGCCAAGCAGAGTTCATGCCGAACCACCGCAATTTGGGGATTAATTGAATTGTCCTGGGTAGTGCATTCCAAAGAATTGGTGCAGCACGTGAGAAGTCTTAAAGATGGGAATGGGCGGTTCAGATTATTGAGGATGTTAATCTTGGGTCATTAGCAGACCGGAGGGCACGGGAAGGGTGGTAGACTGAGACGAATGAGGATATGTAGGGTAGTGCTGAACCGTGGAGAGCTTTTTGGGTGAGAGTGATAAGTCTATATTGAATTTTGGAGTGGATGGGTAACCAGTGTAATGGCTGTTACAGCGTAGAGGCATCGGTGTAATGAATGGTGAGGAATATGATCCTGGCTGCAGCGTTCAGGACAGATTAGAGAGGGGAGAGTTTAGTAAGAGGGAGGTCGATTAGTAGGGAGTTACAATAGTCCAGACGAGAGTGAATAAGAGAAACAGTAAGAGGTTTTGCAGAGTCGAAAGAAACGGTCGAATTCTAGAGATGTTTTGATCTATCATCTATTATCTATCTACAGTGGCATGTAAAAGTTTGAGCACTCCTGGTCAAAATTCCTGTTATTGTGAACAGTTTAGCAAGTCAAAGATGAAATGATCTCTAATAGGCTTAAAGTTACAGGTGACGCGTTTCCTTTGTATTTTAGGCAAAACAATGTATATAATTTCATCTTTTACATTTTAAAAGTTACAAAAAGAAAAATGGGCCTTTGTAAAAGTTTGGGCACCCTTGGAGATTTGTGTGCACAGATAACTTTGAGGTCTCAGACCATAATTATCCTGTTAGGGTTATGGCTTGTTCAATATCATCATTAGGAAAGGCAAATTTCTCAGCTTTATAAAAACCTGGCCTCCTCTAACCTTTTGCCAATAAACAGCAGCCATGGGTTCTTCTAAGCAGCTTCCTAGCACTCTGAAAATGCTGGAGGCCCACAAAGCAGGAGAAGGCTAGAAGAAGATATCAATGTGTTTTTAAGTTGTCCTTTCCTCAGTTTGACATGTAATTAAAGGAGATATCCGGGACTTTACAAAAAATATACCTAAGCACTAACAGGCAGGTAATTGCAACTTTCCTACCTGTTGTGCCCGGCGTCATATACCGCTCCTGCCGGGCATTCAAAAGCCTCCGCTGATGTCACTTCTACAGAGAGACAACTTCTTTTCTGCTCCGCTCTGTCGACAGGGCAGGACTTCTGGCGTCAAGCCGATTGACAGTTGGCTTCCTCAGTTACGCAGCGAGGATTCGGCTGTCAGTCAGAATGACGCCACAAATCCTGCCTCAGCGGCAGAGGCAGCTGAATCCTTGGCAGGAGTGGTCTGCGACCGCGCTGTACCAGGAAGAACGGCGCTGTGCACAACAGGCAGATAAGCTGGAATTCCTGGGCTGTGGCATGTACAGTAGGATAGGGAAGGGTTAGGATAGGACCCATCAGGCAGGTGCCACCTTGTCATGGTTGATGGGCACACATGAACTGGCCAATTTATGTGCTAAGAACCTTCGCTTTTTTCTAAGTACAGCTTGCTGAAGAACAATGTGGTTGGAAGTTGTTATTTCCATTGAAACTATATGTCTTGGCATTCACAGAGTGCTACTGTGCTTTTTATACATATCTATTATCTATCTATTATTTATCTGTCTATTATCTATCTATTATCTATTATCTATCTTTCTATCTATTATCTAGCTATTATCTATCATCTATCTATTATCTAGCTATTATATATAAATTATCTATCTATTATATATATATATTATCTGTCTATCTATTATCTATATATTATCTATCATCTATCTATTATCTATATTATCTATCTATTATCTATCTTTCTATTATCTATCTATTATATATATAATCTATCTATTATCTATCTATCATCTATCTATCTATTATCTATCTATAATCTATCTATCTATTATCTATATATTATCTATCTATCTATCATGTATATATTATCTATCTATCTATTATCTATCTATTATATATTATCTATCTATTATCTATCTATCATCTATCTATTATCTATCATCTATATATTATCTATCATCTATCTATTATCTATATATTATCTATCTATTATCTATTTATCATGTATATATTATCTATTATCTATCTATTATATATATTATCTATCTATCATCTATCTATTATCTATCTATCATCTATCTATTATCTATCTATCATCTATTATCTATATATTATCTATCTATTATCTATATATTATCTATCTATCTATCCACTTATGCATGTTTTCAAAAGCCCCAATATTGAGATGTTGTCCATCGTGACAAGTACATTTAGATAAGGGAGAGTATTATGTCGCAGTCAATGAATTAATACAATTATTTTAGACTACCGTAAATAAATTATCATAAATATCACAAACCACTTTATTTAAGAAAACATTAGGGTTGTAAAGATGGGGATAGTCACTAATCTAAATTGACTTTTGGTGGCAGTATACTATCCAACCTTTACCCCATTGTTTTTTGTTTTTTTTTAGAAAACTGTCACCCTATTAAAGCAGTTGTCTCCAGGACTTGGATATTGACCTGTCCCTAGAATCAGATCAGTGAGAATCAGACAACCCACATCTGGGCTGTACACGGTGTACGGAGCTGTGCTGTTCTCTGCACAGTGTGTACATAAATACGCAGCAGTACAGTAGAGGGGGTGCCACTTTTCGGACCTTGGCTCATCACCACACAGTATATGGGGCTGTGCTGTTCCAGCTCTGTACACTCTCTACATCTGGCGGCTGCAGGACTTGCTCACAGCTGATTGGTTGTGTGGGGGGTTGCAGGGTCTTACATATTACATTTGCATTGATTTTTTTCACTTATTTTTTTCTTTCGACACAGATGAAATTGATGACAATCTCAACATTTCGCACATTGATGAAATTTCATTAGAGGAGAATTCAGCATCAGATTTAGAGTTACAAGACACAGTGAAATTCCCGAAGCCAAAGCCAATGACAGTTTCATTTTGACAGATGGTCAAAGAAAAGTTTTCTAAAATATTTAGAAAGCAAATTAGTTTATTACGCCCTTTGGTGCAGTTTTTCATGCAGTGTTTTGAGCTTAGAGTATGTGCCCACAGTCAGGAATCGGCAGCGCTTTGGATCCTGCACATATGTGCTCTATCCAAAGCGCTGCTGGCTTTTGAATGCCGGTGATTCCGCATGTGTTCATTGAACTGTGCGGAATCACAGCGCCCAATACATTGTACGGGTGACATATTGCAGTGACTCTTGTCTCCGCAAGATAAATAGACATGCTGCAGTCTGGAGAGATGCGCCGCATGTCTGTCTCCGTTGGTGAGCCGCAGGCGTTTCAGCATGCATAGTGGGCATGGAATTTCTTGAAATCCCATCCACTATGCTGTAACACCCGGACACTGCGGGTTGGACGCTGGGAATGTACACAGCATCCAACCTGCAGCGTTTACTGACCGTGGGAACATAACCTTATAATAAAAGCAGATACAGCAAGAAAGAGAAATGGAAGTCTTTCCTTTATGTGTTTTGTTCCTTGTGAATCCACTTTTGGCTTTGCCGAAAAAAAAAATTGCCAGGGAATCTGCATGAGAAATTCAAAGCCTTACTGATTCCGGATGGAATATTATTATGCCTTTTAACGCTGTTGGTGTGTAGCTAAGAAAAGGTTTTTTAAAGGGATTGTTCCATCACAGTGTCTATGTCATCTATCCACTGCATAGATGATAACTTTTGCCCAACATTCACTTTGAAACACAGCTAAAACAGCTTGGCCAAGCCAGTCTGTCTACTCAGTGAGGGATCAGATTACAGCTGCTTATTGAAGTCTAAAGAGAAAGAGAGGTAGAGCACAGTAAGAGAAGAAGCAGAGGACACATACGTAGGCTGTAATGCTGCTTTCTTGTGTTTACCTTAGAGCAGAGTTGAATTCACAGCTACACTGCTCAGTACTGCTATGTAATATTCTCCATGATACTGCTTTCAAGTAAGGACGTTATCTCTCATCAGAGCTGGATTCACAGTTACTCTGCTCTGCACTGTTTCATTATGTTTGCCATGCTGTTGCTTTCTAGTAAGGGTTTTATCTCACAGAGTTGGATTCACAGCTACACCGTTCAGTATTGCTGTATTATGTTCTTTATGTTTCTGCTGTTCTGAACATGGAGATAGGAATCCCTCATTCCTGTGTGTAAGGTAGACATCATTGCAGCTAGCCTCCATCCACAGCCTGTACTGTTGATTTCTGGCAAGTGTTTATCTTACCACAGAGCTGAATTCACAGCTACACTGCCTAGAACTGCTGTATGACGATCTCCATGCAACTGCTTTCTAGTAATTTTTTTCTGCCTCCAGAGCTGGGATCACAGCTAAACTGCTCAGTACTATTTTATTATGTTCGACCTGTGGCTGTTTTCTAGCATAGGTTTTATCTCACCAAGTCACCAATAGTTGGATTAATGGCTATACTGTTTAGCATTGCTATATTCTATTCTCCATGCTGCTGCTGCTTTTGAACATGTGCTACATAGAGACAGGTGAGCAGTAATCACTTGTGTCTGTGTGTGCTTTGTGTCATGATGCTGCAGTGCAGTTAGGTGCAGGATCCACTAGATGGCAGTAGAGTGAAAGCAGGACTGCACCTAAACAGAGCTGGCCTGCAGTGCAGCAGTAAGGCTACCACAGGTGGCTGCAGAATAGTCCAACAAGCCGGGTCAAATCCTAGACTGTAGCGCATTACCAAAGGAATAAGCAAACTCACAGTCAGAGACAAGCCAGGGAGTCAGTAACTGTCAGGAGCGGATAAGCCAAAAGACAGAAGCAGGTCAGGATACAAGCCAAGTCAAAACCAGGGAGTCAGCACACTAAAGGGAAACATGGAGTCAAGACGGGAATAGGGGAAAACAGAGACACGGGTTCAGACAGCAAACGTAGCAGGACAAATCAGAGCAATCAGAGTCAGCTACAGCAGCCCTAGGCAAAGACTATAACTGACATCGCCTGCAGGAAGCAGCGGCGATAAACAGCCAAACTGAACCCGGACAGAGGCTGAGAAATGTTAACGACATGACCAGACCAGAGAACAGGACTCAAAACCCGGTCTGGATCATGACACTGTATATGGGAGATATCATAGCAGGTAGTCTACACCCACCAGCTCAGAGACAACTGAAAATTATAAATAGAGCCTGCAGAGGGGAAAACTGGTAAAAAATACAAGATACAAGTCATATAATGACAAGAAATAATGTTATTACTCATGTCCATACACTACAGCTTATTCTGAGGTTACGACAGGTGCAATATGTCACCAAAGATGAGCAAAAAAGACAAAGTTATGAGCAATTACTGTATATAGATTGCAGCTATGAGGAGTACGAATTAGAAGCTTATACTACATAGATACATGCAGTTATATAGGGATGCCACAAGCATGGCAGGAAACAATACATATTATATGATAAATATCACAGGAAATAACAAAAGCTGTGCATGAAGTGAAGCAGAAGTGGCCAAACACCAGCACATGAGAACATGGTGTGAAATCAGCCAAATGCAGGAAATGATATAGTAATGGCACATGCTCGTCATAGTAACAACAAAACAAACACGAACAAAGCTAAAAATGAAGACAATTGTCCTGAATATCATAGAGAAGAAGAATATACCGAACATCTGCTTCCACCACAAACGCCATTATGGAAAAATCAAACTCTGAGGACAAACTAGTCATCACCAATTACAGAATTCAAAGAGGCGTAATCAGCGGAGGAAAGAAGGTTAACAAGCTAATGGCGAGGAGCGGCCGGCGCTTTATTATTTCACAATGATAACTGCGAGACAAGCTGGAGATCGGAGATGCCAGCATATTGCAATCATTTCCAGGGATGCTTGTCTGCTAAGCCGGCGCGTTTCTGCCTGTTGAGGGCCATTCTCTTTTTTTTGTCGAGGGGCTGGGTGTGCAAAAACAGTTTAGATACTTTTCTACAAGACGTCAATGAAATGTGTAAGCTGGTGATTTCTCCATCTCGAATGTGAATTTTACTTATCTTCTGATCTAATAGAATTTGTCTGGTGGGATTCCACTTCTTTTACTAAATATTATTTGATAGGATATTAAAGGGATCCTGCTGCCATTATAAAATGATGGGCTATTCTTAGGATTGGTCATCAGTATTGGATAGGTGGCCGTCTGACTCTCGGCACCCCTGCTGATCAGCCGTCTGGATACTCAAGTGTGCCATTCCACATCCATGGTGCCTTTCTGCATACTCAGATCTGCCATCTCACATCCTGGAGCCGTCTGCGATATGCAGCTCAGCTGTTCGTTGCTTCATCAACACGTCCAAGTTATGCTGCACATCTGTCCTGCAAGAATCTTGGATTCTCTAAATGAAGTGTAGGCCGGTCTTTGTGTCTCTACAGGAAGTGGGGGCGGGTCTTTGTCTCTCTACAGGAAGTAGGGGCGGGTCATTGTCATTCTACAGGAAGTGGGGGCGGGTCTTTGTGACTCTACATGAAGTAGGGGAGGGTCTTTGTCTCTACAGGAAGGGGAGGCAGGTATTTGTCTCTACAGGAAGTGTAGGCTGGTCTTTGTCTCTCTACAGGAGTGGGGGTGGGTCTTTGTCTCTCTACAGGAGTGGGGGTGGGTCTTTGTCTCTCTACAGGAAGTGGGGGCGGGTCATTGTCATTCTACAGGAAGTGGGGGCGGGTCTTTGTGTCTCTACATGAAGTGGGGGAGGGTCTTTGTCTCTCTACAGGAAGAGGAGGCAGGTCTTTGTCTCTCTACCGGAAGTGGGGGCGGGTCTTTGTCTCTCTACAGGAAGTGGGGGTGGGTCTTTGCCTCTCTACAGGAAGGGGAGGCAGGTATTTGTCTCTCTACAGGAAGTGGGGGCAGGTCTTTGTCTCTACAGGAAGTGGGGGCGGGTCATTGTCATTCTACAGGAAGTGGGAGCAGGTCTTTGTGTCTACATGAAGTGGGGGAGGGTTTTTGTCTCTACAGGAAGTGGGGGTGGGTCTTTGTCTCTCTACAGGAAGTGGGGGCGGGTCTTTGCCTCTCTACAGGAAGGGGAGGCAGGTCTTTGTCTCTCTACAGGAAGTGAGGTTGGTCTTTGTCTCTCTACAGGAAGTGGGAGCATGTCTTTGTCTGCCTACAGGAAGTGGGGGCGGCTCTTTGTCTTTCTACAGGAAGTGGGGGCATGTCTTTGTCTCCCTACAGGAAGTGGAGGCGGGTTTTTCTCTCCCTACAGAAAGTGGGGTGGGTCTTTGTCTTTCTACAGGAAGTGGGGGTGTTTCTTTGTCTCCCTACAGGAAGTGGGGGCTGGTCTTTATCTCTATACAGGAAATAGGGGCGTGTCTTTGTCTCCCTACAGGAAGTGGGGGATGGTCTTTATCGCTATACAGGAAATGGGGGCGTGTCTTTGTCTCCCTACAGGAAATGGGGGCTGGTCTTTGTCTCTCTACAAGAAGTTTGGGTGAGTCTTTGTTTCTCTACAGGAAGTGGGGCGCGGATCTTTGTCTCTCCAAAGGGAGTTGAGGTTTGATCCTTGTCTCCCTAGAGGAGGTGAGTGTGGGTCTTTGTCTCTCTACAGGAAGTAGAGATGGGTCTTTGTCTTTCTACAGGAACAGGGGCATGTCTTCGTCTCGCTACTTGCCTCTCTACTCTTGTTCTCCTGTCTGCCAAAATGCATACAGGCATAACAAAAAGACCGGCTTTCAGTTCAGGGAAGAAAAACCATTTAACAGTGATGAGAACAATGCATCATGGAACATGAGGGGAATTTAATATATTTTATTAATTATTAATGATATAATTATCAATTATATATCATAATTATAAAGGTATATTCACTCACCGGCCACTTTATTAGGTACACCATGCTAGTAACGGGTTGGACCCCCTTTTGCCTTCAGAACTGCCTCAATTCTTCGTGGCATAGATTCATCAAGGTGCTGGAAGCATTCCTCAGAGATTTTGGTCCATATTGACATGATGGCATCACACAGTTGCCGCAGATTTGTCGGCTGCACATCCCAAAGATGCTCCATACAAGGCAGGATGGATCCATGCTTTCATGTTGTTTACGCCAAATTCTGACCCTACCATCCGAATGTCGCAGCAGAAATCGAGACTCATCAGACCAAGCAACGTTTTTCCAATCTTCTACTGTCCAATTTCGATGAGCTTGTACAAATTGTAGCCTCAGTTTCCTGTTCTTAGCTGAAAGGAGTGGTACCCGGTGTGGTCTTCTGCTGCTGTAGCCCATCTGCCTCAAAGTTCGACGCACTGTGCGTTCAGAGATGCTCTTAGGCCTACCTTGGTTGTAACGGGTGGCGATTTGAGTCACTGTTGCCTTTCTATCAGCTCGAACCAGTCTGCCCATTCTCCTCTGACCTCTGGCATCAACAAGGCATTTCCGCCCACAGAACTGCCGCTCACTGGATTTTTTTTCTTTTTCGGACCATTCTCTGTAAACCCTAGAGATGGTTGTGCGTGAAAATCCCAGTAGATCAGCAGTTTCTGAAATACTCAGACCAGCCCTTCTGGCACCAACAACCATGCCACGTTCAAAGGCACTCAAATCACCTTTCTTCCCCATACTGATGCTCGGTTTGAACTGCAGGAGATTGTCTTGACCATGTCTACATGCCTAAATGCACTGAGTTGCCGCCATGTGATTGGCTGATTAGAAATTAAGTGTTAACAAGAAGTTGGACAGGTGTACCTAATAAAGTGGCCGGTGAGTGTAAATATATATAGTGCTGGCAGAATGCTGAAGAGTTAAAGAGCATGAAAATCAGGACATTTTAGACTGGTATGTGCACCAAAAGCAGTTGTTACTCATGGGTGATGAGGGCAGTAGGACCAGGCTTTTCTGCAGACAACGTATGAAAGGACAGGTACACATTCATTAAAACACAAAAATATACAGTAGTGCAGGTCAGGTTCTTCTTTCTCCAGCCCACCTTGCTTTGACTCAGAGGGACTGTCACTTTATGATACTCTATAGCAGGTTACATACACCTTGTCTAATCATGTGGTATAATTTTAGGCTTGGGTGAATCATCCCTATTCATTTCAGTAGATGCCAGATGTCTGTCCTGTTATCTTTTGATTCTGACTGATATGCAGATAAGATGCATTGTGTAAGGCCATGTGCACACGTTCAGGATTGTTAGCGTTTTTTTCGCGTTTTTTCGCTATAAAAACGTGATAAAAACGCGAAAAAAAACGCTTACATAAGCCTCCTATTATTTACAGGGTATTCCGCATTTTTGGTGCAAATGTTGCGATTTTTTCCGCGAAAAAATCGCATAGCGGAAAAAAAAGCAACACGTTCATTAAAAATGCGGAATTGCAGGGATTCCGCACACCTAGGGGTCCATTGATCTGCTTACTTCCCGCACGGGGCTGTGCACACCATGCGGGAAGTAAGCAGATTATATGCGGTTGGTACCCAGGGTGGAGGAGAGGAGACTCTCCTCCACGCACTGGGCACCATATAAGTGGTCAAAAAATAAGAAATAAAATAATAAACAGTCCTATACTCACCCTCGATGTCTTGCCGCCTCCTCGCACGCTGCCGTTCGGTTTCTGTACCTGGTGTGCGCTGAAGGACCTCGCCGAATGACGTCACTGTCCTGTGATTGGTCGTGAGCGGTCATGTGACCGCTCACGTGACCGTGACGTCACGGGAGGTCCTGTGCGCACAGACCAGCTATACGGAACAGACGCCGGTGAGATGTCTGGGTGAGTATAAGCATTTTTTTATTTTTTTTATTATTTTTAAACATTCTATCTTTTACTATAGACGCTGCATAAGCTGCATCTATAGTAAAAAGTTGGTCACACTTGTCAAACGCTATGTTTGACAAGTGTGACCAACCTGTCAGTCAGTTTTCCAAGCGATGCTACAGATCGCAGGGAAAACTTTAGCATTCTGCAAGCTAATTACGCTTGCAGAATGCTAAAAAAACGCGAAAAAAACGGAAAAAAAACGCAAAAAAAAAAATGCGGATTTCTTGCAGAAAATTTCCGGTTTTCTTCAGGAATTTTCTGCAAGAAATCCGCAACGTGTGCACATGGCCTAATGCTGTCAACAGTCTGACATCAAGAATGGAACAGGAAACATAGCGAGGACGTCATGGTAAATTCCTCAACCCATAATCTGGAGCCTGAACCATCGATAAGGTCAGAGTTCAGATACTTGCGCAAACTTTGTTATGGAGAGCGTTTCTAAACTCTGTCCTGAAGAAAGATCTCAGCGACGGCGGCTGCCGTGCTCCCTGTGTCTATGTTTTATCCATGCCATGATGTGTATGCAGGGCCGCCACCAGGGAATTACTGCCATTGTTGGTGAATGGGGCCCAGAGAGCAGAAGTAAACAGGGGGGCCCGGACTGAGTGAGACACGCTGCGCAGCCTGCGCAGAGGCAGCACTGCCAAGCCACTGTATAAACGGCCTGGCAGACTGCGTGGTTCACTGTAATTACTGTACTGGGGCACCAGTCACTCACAGCCGCAGCTATTTGCATTGTATGGCCGCAGCAGAGGGGGCTGGCCGCATCAGACATCAGTGATGTTAGATGCTATTGGCCCATTCTCTGGTCCTAAGCTGCCGGCTTTCCCAGGTCCTTGCAGCACATTATATGCAGGAGGTGAGGGCTAGAAAGTGATGAGGTGCGCACGCTCTCCCGCCACTCGCACCCAACCTCTAGTTCCCCCATCCAACCTCCCATTCACCCACCCACCACTCTTGTAGTGCCCCCTCCCTGCTCGTGCAGTGTGTAGTACTAAGTTCAACCCCACTGACTGCTAGCTGTTTGCAATAAGGTACACTTGCCTGTCTTAAAGGGGATATTCTCATAACCTAATACTTATCCCCTACCTTATGCACAACATATGGGATAGTTATTAGGGACAGTTCACAAGGTTTGAGGTATGGAGGAGGAGCTGGAGTGGAGCCTGGGCGGAGTATCAAGGTTGCCCTAAAGTTTTGTCAATATGAGGCCTTGAAATTCCCGGTGGCAGCCCTGTGAGTTTGTAACGGTGTCCACTGTACAGTATATACCATGCTCATATGAAATAGTACGAGCCATAGAGGGTATACGTATATAGTGTATCAGCAAGGATGCATGATATACCACTATATTAGTGGCAGTTATAACGTCCTCATAATGACTAGTCCCTTTCATTGCAGCCTTGCAGCCCAGGGAGTAATAAAATAGCAGGCTCCAGGCTGACATGGCCACCCATTGGCTGCCCGCAATCTCATTGCTGGGCAGAGGGTCAATGAGTGATGGAAGGTTTACTCCATGCAACTGAACTAACTCTGGTTGTTGATGTATAAACAGAGAAGGGGGCTGGTTTAGCTTTTGGAATGAACATTCAACCATCCCTCTTAAAATAACATTCTTCACTAAGCCAGCCTCCTTCACTGTCAATAGATCAACAAAGGTGGCTAGCTTGGTATTGCAATAATCTATATAAGCTGCTAATTTAGAGACAGAGAAGGGGGCTAGCTTGGGAATGAAAATGCTACAACCTATATAAAACATGCACAAATGCGTTTAAAGCCTAAGGAGATCGCCCATTAAGGAATGCTAATCTTACCCATGAATGTCTGCCAGTGTGTGTCCAGCCCCGACGCACGTTTCGCGTGAGCTTCCTCGGGGCTGGACACACACTGGCAGACATTCATGGGTAAGATTAGCATTCCTTAATGGGTGATCTCCTTAGGCTTTCAACGCATTTGGGACATATATACATTACTGTTTGGAGGACCCCACTGTTTAGTTTTTGCACTATGCACTTTTTGGAATAGATATTATACGGTTAGATTTGCAGAGTACAACCATTTGTACAGGGATGCTAGTTGACCCCTTTTTTGCTAATACAGTGCAGATTGTCCTTTGTGCATGTGCTCTGTATGTGCCTTGTCGTTTTAGTCTGTATTTTATTACATGTTTATATTCTGTTAAATAAAACATAATTCATTTTCTTTATCTATTTTTCTAGACTTTTTACTCCGTGAGCTATTTGTAGGATCCATGAATGAATTTTCCGTTTCATCTTCTTTCTCTTTTTGCTCCAATTACCGTAGCAGTGATTTTTGAGTTAAGTGTATTTGTGTCCTGAAACAAACCTCTCTGTGTCCAGATCACCAAATATTTCTATATATTTGCTTTTTCACACACGCGATAAACCAAATATTTATCTCTATTTACTTTTTAACAGTTTCCACGTAGATGACTTTTGCCTAGGACGTGTGTAAATGGTTCCTGCGCTGACGTTTCATGGAGATCAGAGATATATATCGCTGTTGTACCTATTAGCCCAGGCCAAAATAAGTGCTGCGAACGCTGGGGCTCCGACTCATCAAACACATACAAGAAAGTGCTGCTTTCTGGATGATTTTGGGAGACTTTTGTGCCCTCTGGGAGATCTGCCATCCCTTCCGGAGTCTGTACAGTTTCTAGTTTTCCCTAAAGTTTCCCAAATGTTCCCAGGAGAGCTGGCAATTATTGCTATGGGCATCTCTGCATGGATGAGGTGGACATCTCTCTTTTCTGGATATTTGGGGGTCTTAGAAGTTTGACATCTTCCCCTTATGCCAAAATATTTTGGACATTAAAGAGTTAACCTAGAGCTCCTATCTGACAAACGTTTCACTGTTAGTTCTTATAATTTTATGATCAGGAAACTCTTTCACATACTTCCCTAATCCAATGTTCTCTGAATCAGATTATCTATCCTCCATTATTAATATATTGCTGAATTATTTCCCATCACTGTACAATGAGCGCATTCACTGAGATTTGCCTACATCCCCATAGAGCTGACACTCTAATTTGTCCAATATTTCAAACATTGTAGTCTTTAAGCCACTAAAAATCACTAATAATGCAATTTATAGTACTGGTTTCCTTAAGTGGGGGAGGAACTACTGGGACACCACAAACGCAAGTTCCCATGTGCAACTACTGCCTTTAGACCCAACACCTTTAACAAGGACTTATACATTACAAAATCCAAACTATGAGGCAACACCCCCACACCTAAATCACTGAACAACACCCCTCATCATTAATGAAGGGAAAATTAGAGGCAACAGCCAAAATTACGGGTATATTATAAAATTTATTAATTTATTTCATACACAAAAATTAAAATTGACAAGAGAACATCACCAGAAGTTCCGAGGATAGTACAAAAATTATATGTATTGAGGAAAAAAGGACACACCTAATGTAATAAAGCAATGCTAAAATGCCCGATTAGCCTGATAAATGGTTACCTATAAACCAGGGTAGAAAACTACTAAATAGCAGAATGCTATACCTAAAGTGACCGTGCAAAAAACATATAACGGGCAAAAATAGAGCTGTGTGTCTATGTGCCAAATAACTCTCAATAGAAACTGCTCAATGTCAGAGTCCTAGTTAAAAATGGCAAAAAACATATGCCCCCTGTTGAGGAAGCCACATGGCGAAACAGCGCTGTCGGGGTGTCCGTGGTAGTACATACGAGGTTTAAAGGTTTAAAAGTCACATGTAAGTAGCATGCCTTAATATTGTGTATCTGATATAGGCTGCTGTATGTTGGTACTTTTTGCAATCAGCATGGCCATCCTATAACTAGGTTTCTGACATTGAGTAGTTTCTATTGAGAGTTATTTGGCACACAGACATACAGCTTTGCTTTTGTTCTTTATATGTTTTTTGCCATTTTTAACTAGGACTCTGACATTGAGCAGTTTCTATTGAGAGTTATTTGGCACATAGACACACAGCTCTATTTTTGCCCGTTATATGTTTTTTGCACGGTCACTTTAGGTATAGCATTCTGCTATTTAGTAGTTTTCTACCCTGGTTTATAGGTAACCATTTATCAGGCTAATCGGGCATTTTAGCATTGCTTTATTACATTAGGTGTGTCCTTTTTTTCCTCAATACATATAATTTTTGTACTATCCTCGGAACTTCTGGTGATGTTCTCTTGTCAATTTTAATTTTTGTGTATGAAATAAATTAATAAATTTTATAATATACCCGTAATTTTGGCTGTTGCCTCTAATTTTCCCTTCATTAATGATGAGGGGTGTTGTTCAGTGACCTTTAACAAGGAGCATGATGCTGTCACTGCACATAAATCATTCTAAGAGACCTTTTATAATGCATACAATATTATCTCACCATAGGGTTGCTACATAAAATGAACTGGGATAATGCACAGTGATAGCTGCACAATACAAATAATATTGGAAGTGACATCACAACATACAAGTAAAGTAAGAGTACAGGAATAATAGTACAAGTGATGTCACAATCAGGGGCAGCCAGAGATATCAAAGAATTGTGTTTGCAGGGGTTGTTGTTGCACCCATTGCAGTCCCTTTGAACCATATGGGAAGACCAATACATATTCTTAATAGCTTAGGGCCCATTTGGAGATCTTGCATTGGGGCCACATGCTTCAAGTTATGTCACTGATCTGAATACCGTGTAAGAATAGTACGTGTCTCTAGTAATAAACTATGAAATGAAGTAGTTCAGTTACTTATAAGCAATATAATACAAAGTAGGGTGGCAGTGGCCCAGTTAACTTTACGGTCCCTTGTGCAGTTGCACAGGCTATGAATATGGTTTATCCACCACTGGTCACAATGTACCAACTTTTCATGTTTGTCATCCAGGAATGGAACAGTATGTTGTGCAAGAAGCGCCGGTGGAAATTTGAGCCACACTCATTCCACATCCCTTTCAAATAAAGATGTTCTGTAAAAACTTGACTATAGAGCTTCCTCTAACATGATCTATGAATAATGTATGAAATTATTACAAAATCCAATTTACTATAGTGTCAAGAGTCTGTATTACCTTTACTCTTTGCCTGAAGCTAAACATTACGGTCACCATCAAGGCACTGCAAGTGGTGCTGCTGTTGGGGTGGCTTAAAAATGAGTGTAAGGTGCTCTCCACATCTTCTCTAACCTTTTTCCGTTGTAACCAATTTTATTTAGTTTTTTATTTTTTGCACTCTTGTTTTTACCTTCCCTTCTACCAAGACCTACTGTATACCTTAAACATTTCTGTCCACATAACTGCACGAGGGCTTTTTTTTTTTTTTGTTGGACAGATTGTATTTTAGAATCACACCATTCAGTATTACAATATAATGCGAAAAAAATTCCAAGTTCGATGAAGTAGTGAAAAAAAACCTCAACCCCCCCTTCCCCCCCACAATAGTTTTTAAAGGTGTTCGGCATGCTTTAAAAATGCTTTTTCTGAACGATTCTCTTGGTTAAATACAAGTTATTATTTATTTTTTGCTTTTCGACATTACTCATATGGGTTAATTTTAGATTCAGATAGATTGGATCGTTGCACATGGGCTGATACCATATATACAAGTGCTTCTCACTAAATTAGAATATCATAAAAAAGTGAATTTATTTCAGTTCTTCAATACAAAAAGTGAATCTCATATATTATATAGAGTCATTACACACAGAGTGATTTATTTCAAGTGTTTATTTCTGTTAACTCCTTCATGACCCAGCCTATTTTGACCTTAATGACCTGGCCGTTTTTTGCAATTCTGACCAGTGTCCATTTATGAGGTAATAACTCTGGAACGCTTCAACCGATCCTAGCGATTCTGAGACTGTTTTTTCGTGACATATTGGGCTTCATGTTAGTGGTAAATTTAGGTCGATAATTTTTGCGTTTATTTGTGAAAAAAATGGAAATTTGGTGAAAATTTTGAAAATTTCGCAATTTTAAAATTTTGAATTTTTATTCTGTTAAACGAGAGAGTTATGTGACACAAAATAGTTAATAAATAACATTTCCCACATGTTTACTTTACATAGGCACAATTTTGGAAACAAAATTTATTTTTGCTAGGAAGTTATAAGGGTTAAAATTTGACCAGCGATTTCTCATTTTTACAACAAAATTTACAAAACCATTTTTTTTAGGGACCACCTCACATTTGAAGTCAGTTTGAGGGGTCTATATGGCTGAAAATACCCAAAAGTGACACCATTCTAAAAAAATGAACCCCTCAAGGTGCTCAAAACCACATTCAAGAAGTTTATTAACCCTTCAAGTGCTTCACAGCAGCAGAAGCAACATGGAAGGAAAAAATGAACATTTAACTTTTTAGTCACAAAAATGATCTTTTAGCAACAATTTTTTTATTTTCCCAAGGGTAAAAGGAGAAACTGGACCCCAAAAGTTATTGTACAATTTGTCCTAAGTACGCCCATACCCCATATGTGGGGGGGAACCACTGTTTGGGTGCACAACAGAGCTCGGAAGGGAAGGAGCGCCATTTGAATTTTTCAATGAAAAACTGGCTCCAATCTTTAGCGGACACCATGTCGCGTTTGGAGAGCCCCTGTGTGCCTAAACATTGGCGCTCCCCCACAAGTGACCCCCTTTTGGAAACTAAACCCCCCAAGGAGCTTATCTAGATGCATAGTGAGCACTTTCAACCCCCAGGTGCTTCACAAATTGACCCGTAAAAATGAAAAAGTACTTTTTTTTTCACAAAAAATGTCTTTTAGCCTCAATTTTTTCATTTTCATATGGGCAACAGGATAAAAGGGATCCTAAAATGCGTTGGGCAATTTATCCTGAGTACACCGATACCTCATATGTGGTCACAAACCACTGTTTTGACTTTTGAATGAAAAATTAGCTCCAATCGTTAGCGGACACCATGTCGCGTTTTGAGAGCCCCTGTGTGCCTAAACAATGGAGATCCCTCACAAGTGACGATTTTAGAAACTAGACCCCCCCAAGGAGCTTATCTAGATGCATAGTGAGCACTTTGAACCCCCAGGTGCTTCACAAATTGATCCATAAAAATGAAAAAGTACTTTTTTTTTCACAAAAAAATTATTTTAGCCTCAATTTATTCATTTCCACATGGGCAACAGGATAAAAGGATCCTAAAATTTATTGGGCAATTTCTCCAGAGTATACTGATACCTCACATGTGGGGGTAAACCACTGTTTGGGCACACGACAGGGCTCGGAAGGGAAGAAGCGCCATTTGACTTTTTGAATGAAAAATTAGCTCCAATCGTTAGAGGACACCATGTCGCGTTTGGAGAGGCCCTGTGTGCCTAAACATTGAAGCTCCCGCACAAGTGACCCTATTTTGGAAACTAGACCTCCCATGGAACTAATCTAGATGTGTGGTGAGCACTTTGAACCCCCAAGTGCGTCACAGAAGTTTATAACGCAGAGCCGTGCAAATAAAAAATAATTTTTCTTTCCTCAAAAACTATGTTTTAGCAAGCAATTTTTTATTTTCACAAGGGTAACAGGAGAAATTGGACCCCATTGTTTGTTGCCCAGTTTGTCCTGAGTACGCTGATACCCCATATGTGGGGGTAAACCACTGTTTGGGCACACGTCAGGACTCGGAAGGGAAGTAGTGACGTTTTGGAATGCAGACTTTGATGGAATGGTCTGCGGGTGTCACGTTGCGTTTGCAGAGCCCCTGATGTGCCTAAACAGTAGAAACCCCCCACAAGTGACTCCATTTTGCAAACTAGACCCCCCAAGGAACTTGTTTAGATGTGTGGTGAGCACTTTGAACCCCCAAGTACTTCACAGAAGTTTACAACGCAGAGCTGTGAAAATAAAAAATCATTTTTCTTTCCTCAAAAATTATGTTTAAGCGAGCAATTTTTTATTTTCACAAGGGTAACAGGAGAAATTGTACCCCAAAAGTTGTTGTCCAGTTTGTCCTGAGTACGCTGTTCGCTGATACCCCATATGTAGGGGTGAACCACTGTTTGGGCACACGTCAGGGCTCAGAAGGGAAGTAGTGACGTTTTGAAATGCAGACTTTGATGGAATGGTCTGCAGGCGTCACATTGCGTTTGCAGAACCCCTGATGTGCCTAAACAGTAGAAACCCCCCACAATTGACCCCATTTTGGAAACTAGACCCCCCAAGGAACTTATCTAGATGTGTGGTGAGCACTTTGATCCCCCAAGTGCTTCACAGAAATTTATAACGCAGAGCCGTGAAAATAAAAAATCCTTTTTTTTTTCCACAAAAATAAGTTTTTATCCCCCCATTTTTTTTATTTTCCCAAGGGTAACAGGAGAAATTAGGTGCCCAAAGTTGTTGGGCAATTTTTCCTGAGTACGGCAATAACCCATATGTTTGGGTATACCACTGTTTGGGCGCACGTTGGGGCTCGGAAGGGAGGGAGCACCATTTGACTTTTTGAACGCAAGATTGGCTGAAAATCAATGGTAGCGCCATGTCACGTTTGGAGACCCCTGATGTGCCTAAACAGTGGAAACCCCTCAATTCTAACTCCAACACTAGCCGCAACACACCCCTAACCCTAACCATAACCCTAACCACAAGCCTAACCCCAACCCCAACACACCCCGAACCCTAATCTTATGTCAGGGAGAGACTAGGTGAGCGAGAGCTAATAACCCGGGCCCCTGCAGTTTCCCTCAGACTAGGGAAATCCTGACTGACCCTCTACCTGGAGTTTACACTGAAGGTGTGCATGTCCAGGCCTCGAACCTCACCCTGTCTCCTGAGCTCAGCCCTAGGCTGAAACCTCCGCCCACCACCCAGTGAAGATGTTATTCCCCAATACCCACAGTTAGCACAGACAAGGATAAAGGAAAATATACACCACGCCGCAGTCACTCAGGAATACACTATAAATGTGCAGGGCAAAATAAACACAAATATAGGAAGGAGTAAATAAGACAAAGGAAAATACACCACCAGCAACGAATCTCCACCACCAGCTCTCCTCACCAGACCGAGATAACAATGCACAAGAAAGAAGCTATAATCGGTGACGCCCAAAGATCAGGAGAACTATTTAAAGGCAGTGGGCCTGGCCCAGCTTCCAATCCAAGGATTAGGTAAATTAACCCCGGAACAGCTAGATAAAATCTAGCAGACGCCAATGAGCAAATAGTGGTCAAAAGCGGAATTACCGCTGTCTGTCGGACGACCTGGTCTGAACAGCGTCCGACATGACATCTTAACCCTATTTCCAACCCTAACCCTAATTCCAACCCTAACTCTAATTCCAACTCTAGTTCCAACCCTAATCCTAAGGCTATGTGTCCACGTTGCGGATTCGTGTGAGGATTTTACCGCACAGTTTTTGAAAATTCCGCAGGTAAAGTGCACTGCGTATTACCTGCAGATTTACCACGGATTTCCAGTGTTTTTTGTGCGGATTTCACCTGCGGACTCCTATTGAGGAACACGTGTAAAACGCTGCGGAATCCGCACAAAGAATTGAGTGCAGAAAATACAACGCAGCGTTTCCGCGTGGTATTTTCCACACCATGGGCACAGCGGATTTGGTTTACATGGTACTGTAAAAGTGATGGAAAACTGCTACGAATCCGCTGCGGATCCGCAGCCAAATCGGCACAGTGTGCACATAGCCTAATTCTAACCCTAATTCTATCCCTAACCCTAGCCCTAACCCTAAGGCTACTTTCACACTAGCGTCAGTACGGGGCCGTCGCCATGCGTCGGCCTGACGTACCGACGCACGTTGTGAAATAAATGCACATTGGGGGCAGCGGATGCAGTTTTTCAACGCATGCGCTGCCCCATTGTAATGTCTGGGGAAAATGGCGGACACGACGCGCAAAAAAAGTTACATGTAACTTTTTTTGTGCCGATGGTCCGCCAAAACACAACGCAACCGTCGCACGATGGTTGCGACGTGTGGCACTCCGTCGCAATGCGTCGCTAATGCAATTCTATGGAGAAAAAACACATCCTGCGGGCAACTTTGCAGGATGTTTTTTCTCCAAAATGACGCATTGCGACAGCCGTCACACAACGCTAGTGTGAAAGTAGCCTAACCCTAGCCCTAACCCTAGTTCTAACAATAACCCTAACCCTAACCCTAGTTCTAACAATAACCCTAACCCTAGTTATAACAATAACCGTAACCCTAATTCTAACAGTAACCCTAGCCCTAACCCTAACCCTAGTTTTAACAATAACCCTAACCCTAACCCTAGTGGAAAAATAAAAGTAAATATTTTTTCTTTATTTTATTATTGTCCCTACCTATGGGGGTGATAAAGGGGGGGGGAGTTTATTTATTATTTTTTTTATTTTGATCGCTGTGATAGAACCTATCACAGCGATCAAAATGTACCTGGAACGAATCTGCCGGCCAGCAGATTCGGCGGGCGCACTGCGCATGCGCCCACCATTTTGGAAGATGGCGGCGCCCATGGAGCAGATGGACGGACACCTGGAGGGACACCGGAGGTCGGTAAGTATGAGGGGGGGGGGGATCGGACAGCGGGGGGGAGATCGGACTGCGGGGGGAGCGGACAGGAGGATGGGGGGAGCGGAGGACAGCAGATGACAGGATGGAGGACGGTGGGGACAAGATCGGTGGCGGTGGCGGGGGGCAGATCACGATCTTCAGCCATGGCTGATGCTATTGCAGCATCGGCCATGGCTGGATTGTAAGACAATCTGCCGGTAAAGTTCAAAGCAAATGATGGATGAGAGAGCGTCATCTGACGCTCCCTCTCCCATCATTCCCCACTCTGCCTCTGACACTGCCGCTGCGGGAGCGCGATGACATCATTGCGCACTCGCTGTGTGTCAGGCAGTGCAGTGGCAGCCGCTGAGACCGGAGCAGGGAGGGAGCAGCGCGGCGCTGGAACGTTGAGAGGTGAGGAGTGTTTTTTTTTGTAACTATAACAGTGAGCACTGGACTATGGGGCCATTCTTGGGGGGAGGGGGGCTGTGCTGTATGCTACATGTCTGTGCTATATACTATATGGCTGTTCTATATACTACATGGCTGTGCTATACACTACGTGGGCTGTGTTATATACTACGTGGGCTGTGCTATATATTACATGGCTGTTCTATATACTAGTGGGCTGTGTTATATAATATGTGGCTGTGCTATATACTATATGGGCTGTTATATGCTACGTGGGCTGTGCTATATACTACATGGCTGTTCTATATACTACGTGGGCTGTGTTATTTAATATGTGGCTGTGCTATATACTACAGTTAGGTCCATATATATTTGGACAGAGACAACATTTTTCTAATTTTGGTTATAGACATTACCATAATGAATTTTAAACAAAACAATACAGATGCAGTTGAAGTTCAGACTTTCAGCTTTCATTTGAGGGTATCCACATTAAAATTGGATAAAGGGTTTAGGAGTTTCAGCTCCTTAACATATGCCACCCTGTTTTTAAAGGGACCAAAAGTAATTGTACAGATTCAGTAATTTTAAATAAAATGTTCATTTTTAGTACTTGGTTGAAAATCCTTTGTTGGGAATGACTGCCTGAAGTCTTGAACTCATGGACATCACCAGACGCTGTGTTTCCTCTTTTTTGATGCTCTGCCAGGCCTTCACTGCGGTGGTTTTCAGTTGCTGTTTGTTTGTGGACCTTTCTGTCTGAAGTTTAGTCTCCGCAGCTTACTTTACATGCGTTTGCATATTTCCCATAAGGGATGGGGGCAGTGTTCTGGATCACTGCGTTGAGAAACACGTGATGGTGTCTCCGCAGTGTTGGATGTTTTGGTCTCCCCGAGGTCATTCATCTGTTCCTTCATAGCCTTTCACCAGGCACTGCTCCTAATAGCCAGTTTCCTACTCCACACTGATGAGGGGCAAAAACCCCGAAACAGCTGTTTGTGGATGGATACCATGCTTGGCATAGGTGGTCTTCCTTTATTGGATATTCTCCTTTATTGGATGCTGCCCTTCCCGTGGTTGTTCCTTCCCGGAGAAAGGCCTGGCTATTCATTGCTTGCGTTGAGAAACACGTGATGGTGTCTCCGCAGCTTACTTTACATGCGTTTGCATATTTCCCATAAGGGATGGGGGCAGTGTTCTGGATCACTGCGTTGAGAAACACGTGATGGTGTCTCCGCAGTGTTGGATGTTTTGGTCTCCCCGAGGTCATTCATCTGTTCCTTCATAGCCTTTCACCAGGCACTGCTCCTAATAGCCAGTTTCCTACTCCACACTGATGAGGGGCAAAAACCCCGAAACAGCTGTTTGTGGATGGATACCATGCTTGGCATAGGTGGTCTTCCTTTATTGGATATTCTCCTTTATTGGATGCTGCCCTTCCCGTGGTTGTTCCTTCCCGGAGAAAGGCCTGGCTATTCATTGCTTGCGTTGAGAAACACGTGATGGTGTCTCCGCAGCTTACTTTACATGCGTTTGCATATTTCCCATAAGGGATGGGGGCAGTGTTCTGGATCACTGCGTTGAGAAACACGTGATGGTGTCTCCGCAGTGTTGGATGTTTTGGTCTCCCCGAGGTCATTCATCTGTTCCTTCATAGCCTTTCACCAGGCACTGCTCCTAATAGCCAGTTTCCTACTCCCCCCTGATGAGGGGCAAAAACCCCGAAACAGCTGTTTTGGATGGATACCATGCTTGGCATAGGTGGTCTTCCTTTATTGGATATTCTCCTTTATTGGATGCTGCCCTTCCCGTGGTTGTTCCTTCCCGGAGAAAGGCCTGGCTATTCATTGCTTGCGTTGAGAAACACGTGATGGTGTCTCCGCAGCTTACTTTACATGCGTTTGCATATTTCCCATAAGGGATGGGGGCAGTGTTCTGGATCACTGCGTTGAGAAACACGTGATGGTGTCTCCGCAGTGTTGGATGTTTTGGTCTCCCCGAGGTCATTCATCTGTTCCTTCATAGCCTTTCACCAGGCACTGCTCCTAATAGCCAGTTTCCTACTCCACACTGATGAGGGGCAAAAACCCCTATACCTTCTATATACTATATGGGCTGTTATATGCTACGTGGGCTGTGCCATATACTACGTGGCTGTGTTATATGCTACGTGGCTGTGTTATATGCTACGTGGCTGTGTTATATACTACATGGCTGTGTTATATGCAATCATGAATCGTGGTGTGTGTTAAAGGGGGGGGGGGGGGCCCACTGAGACTCTTTCGCTCGGGGCCCTCAAAAACCTGGAGCCGGCCCTGCAGAGAATATATACTAACCCCCTCCTAGAAGGAAACAATCCTACTTTGCTACAGGTAGCTGCCCTGTAAGTCAAAGTTTATCCCTTTACGAGTCTTGCAACATAGGGAAATTAGCCAATAAAAGATATTTTCTTTCCTACTGGGAGAGAGATAATTTGCATGTTTTCCCATGGTGCATTGCCGGAAAGGACTGCTCTCCATAAGCAAAGATGACCCTTTCCCCTCTCAACCCCCCAAAATATGAAAAAATAGAGAATATACAAGATTTGTTCTGCTCTGGACACATACAGAAGTATAGTGATCATGTTTCTTTCAATTCTAAAATATAAAAAAAAATGTTTTTAATTATAACGAGTGTGTATATATAATCTTGATTTATTATATTAATTATTATGAATTATTATTTGTTTTATTTCATTTTAATTAAGACAAAAATATAACAGTGGAGTATTTAGGATATAAATTAAATAAATCTCTATACGTTTTAGTATCAAGTACAAGTCACTTTTTTACGGAATTCCGAATTGTTTCCATAGCAACCAAAATAGGCCGACATGTTTCTTCATTTTCACTGCAGATTAATAATAAAAAAAAAAAGAAAATGATAAAATCGAAGCAAAAAAAAAAAACTCCAAACAGTTCCTAGTATGACCCATAAGCAGCCATTACAATTATTTACAGAAGTACTCAATGTAATAGTGGGTGGTGAGTTATCTATTGTGATCTGCTCCAATGAAATACAAGTGCTCCCTCTGCTGGTCGTATAGTTTATAACAATGAAGAACGGAGGGGAGGGACGGGGTCAGATCGTGCTTTTCATGTAAGCTTGGCGTGTAAACAGGTCCATCGGGTTACAACAGCCGGGAAGGGTCAAAAGATTGCCGTGTACGATCGTATAATCGATGGGTATCATCATAGCCTGTAAAACATACATATAACAAGGCGTCCACCATTGTGTCACGCTGTGGCGGTATTTAACGCTGTCAATGTAGCGCAATCGTTATTGTACTTTGCTACATAAAAAGCTCAGGACTACGCTTCTGGGGTTCTGCACCTATCGTCAATTTGACAAGAGCTACATCTGTACTTTTTTTCTTACCACAGGACCCCATGAGTGATGGCCGCCACATCCCTCCGTATATATTAAAGGGTGACCTGTTACCAGGTCAAAAGTAGCCATTTTTTGCTCTTATATTATTCCTGCTGTTTCCCTGAGTATTCTAGTTTTTTTTTCAGTTTTTTTTTTATCCACCATACTTTTTATTTACTGTTAATTTTTTATGGTCTTTATCAAGGGGGCGGGGCAAACATGCTTAATACACGCCCCCGAGGAATCCCAAGAGTCACGCCTCCTTGGTAGAGACCATAAAAAAATGGCACAAAATGAAAACCCCGGTATCTCTGGAACCGTATGATGGATTTAAAAAAAAACAAAAAAACGAAAAGGTTCTGGAGAGACGGAAGAGTATAATAAACATAAGGTGTAAAGAAAAAAATAAGAAAAAATAATTAATATCTCACCCCTCGCCATCCCTGGTCCAGCACTCAGCGCCAATTCTTACCGCGGCTGTGACATCTTTACACCAGGCCGTGACTGTGCATGAAAGCCCGATAACTGCTGATCAATGGGGTGCCGGGAGTCGGACCCCCATTAATCTGGTAATGATGACCTATCCTAGGGAAAGATAATCAACCTCTTTAATGTTAAGGGTGTCGGGTATTTTTGAGGAGTTTTGCAGTCACTCAGAATAATGTTATATCGAAAAGACGGTATCTGCATCACATCAAATATCATTTATTGAGCATTGTGCCGACAGATAAAGGACAGTACGAAGTAACAAAAGGAACATGGCATCAATATGTCCACATAGCATCAATATGTCTGGGGTCAGTGGCAAAAACCCTCTACCACCAGCCGGGAATCGATTGCTATTTACCTTAAAGTGGATGAAATATGATTGGAATTCTGAATCGCTTCTTGTGCAACAATACTGACGCCAGCAGCAGAGGACTATGGCCGGGGAGATTCCTCTGCGGGGGCCGAGAGTTCGCTTATTACTGATATTGGTGTGACTGAACCGTGACACTGATTGATTGTGTGAGCTGCATGATGGTGACGAGCTCAGGGTCAGCTCCTAACATGGAGAGGTGCCTACAGTGGCGGCATGGAGGCAGGTGGTGGTGGAGTAATGAGTATCAGTAAAACGGACCTGTCATTTCTGGTGACTTTTCAACATAAGCTGTCATGAGGAATAACACTATTTCTGGTCATCATTTAGCTTGTATCATTCATTTTTCACCAGTTTATCTAATTTCCAGTTGTCTCTGTGCTGGTGGGTGTAGACTAGCTGCTATGATGTCTCCCTGGCTGGTTTCACACTTGCGTTTTGATCCGCAGCGTTTTAGCGCTAAAAAACGCATGCGTTTTTTTCGCCTATACTTAACATTAAAAACGCATGCTTTTTTTAGCATGCGTTTTGACTCGTTTTCGGCAACGCATGCGTTTTTTGATGCGTGCGTTCATTTGCAGAAATGCAACCTGTAGTAATTTCTAGCGGCGTTTTTTTGCCGCAAAAAAACGCATGCGTTTATTTGTGGCAAAAAAATGCATTGCTGTCTATGTAAACGCATGCATTTTTAAGCACATGCGTTTGCTTGCGTTAAAAACGCATGCGTTTTTATAGAAAAACACAAGAAAACACAAGAAAAAAAAAGAAAACCCTAACCCTAACCACAAGAAAAACAAGAAAACCCTATCCCTAACCCTACCCCTAACCCTAACCATGACAAGCCACCCCCCACCATCAAGGTGATAAAGGGATCCAAACCCTAACCCTACCCCTAACCCTAACCCTACCCCTAACCCTATATGACAGTCCATACTCTACGCGTTTATATTTTTAGTACTCTATAGCAATACCATATATCTTGGGGTGTCCACATTGAACAAAGCTTTTTATTAGAAGAATGTCCTGGTCACCAGGTCAACATAATAGCCAATTCCTATGGATCCCTAGGATCCCTAGGGTTAGGGTTAGGGTTTGGATCCCTTTATCAACTTGATGGTGGGGGGTGGCTTGTCAGGGTTAGGGTTAGGGGTAGGGTTAGGGTTAGGGTTTGGATCCCTTTATCACCTTGATGGTGGATGGTGGCTTGTCAGGGTTAGGGTTAGGGTTTGGATGCCTTTATCACCTTGATGGTGGGGGGTGGCTTATCAGTGACCTGGTGGCCAGGACATTCTAATAAAAAACTACCCCTAACCCTAACCCTAGGGATCCTAACCCTAACCCTATCCATAACCCTAACCCTAACCCTAGCTATTTCTATTTATAGTGGGTTTTCTAGTTGATTTTGATGATTGGCAGCTATCACACACTTCTCAGCATGCGTTTAAAAAACGCAAACGCATGAAAAAACGCATGTAAATGCGGCAAAACGCCGCGTTTTTTTTTCTGCGTGCAAAAACGCATGCGTCTAAAAAACACAGCGTTTTGTCGCGTTTACATGCGTTTTTTCACCACATGCGTTTTTTTAAAAAACATTGCAGATCAAAACGCAAGTGTGAAACCAGCCTTACACAGCACACAGCGACATGAGGAATTCCTGCTCTCCTGTCGCTATGTATCACATGTTCAGAAACAACAGCAGCAGCATGGGAGACAATATTCCGGAGTACTGAGCTGTGTAGCTGTGAATCCAGGGGTGAGATAAACACTTACTAGAAAGCAGCAACAGCATAGAGGAGATTATACATCAGTATTGAGCAGTGTATCTGGCCTGAATCGCAATCTTCTTGTTGGATGAGGTTGAGGTCAGGGCTATGTGCAGCCAGTCAAGGACTTTTACACCAGGCCCACCCAACCATGCCCTTATGGACATTGCTGGAACAGAAACGGCCATGAAGCTCCTGGCGGGGGCGCATTGTTTGTGCTGTTATACCAGAAGAGGACATGACTCTACAGCTATGGGGTCAGCAGAGTGATGGCGACTTTTCTGCCCTCTGCTCCTCAGCACTCAGCCCCCCCGCTCTGTAATATTACGGGGTCTTCACTTCATGGCTTAGTTGCTGCAGCTCCTTCCATTTCTCAATAATGTTACTCACAGGTGATGGGAGGAAGAAATGTCATGGACGGACTTGTTATCCCGGTGGCTCCTATTACAGGACCGCGCTGGGATCAGTGAGCTCTGCACCACCGGCTGTTCTGTCCCAAGTTAGGATAGGCAGGAGGGGGTCCAGAGATTATTCAAGGGGGTACGGTCAATGGGGCCAGATTTTATACACTGGGGGACAATGGAGCCAGAAGTTATACAAGGGGGTAATGAAGCCGGATCTTATGCACTGGGATGGAGCAACGGGGTTGGAGGTTATACACCGGTGGAAATATGTTGTCGTGTTTCCGCCTGGTCACTTTGCGTTCCCGCTCAGTGCCGCACGCGTAGATTTTCCGCCCGTTGTCATCATCCACCTTTCTGACGTGCAGTAAGATCCCGGGCGGCCCCTGATGATGAGCAGAGACTCATTACTACGATGGGACCAGACTTGCTCTGCTGCTTTCTGCTCTGAAGTCTTGGCCAGACAGTAATGGACGACATGTCTGTATTCTGGGTAGGGGATTAGGAAGCCGTTCTTTGAAGTGTTAATGGACTATCCATACAGGTGTATCCTCTGCTGGAAGAAAATATTCCCCAGATTTCGCCCAGACGCCAAAACTGCAGATGAACAGCCGACTGCCATCATCTGCCTGACGTAACCATCCATGGCCCTAAGTCTTGAGGTACATTCACACAGGCTGGATTTCATGCAGATTTTTGATGAATTTGATGCCAGAAATCTATGTGGAATCGGCGCTCCCATGCATGAAAGGGATTTGCAACCGCAGCCCCCGACCACTAACTGCTTCTCCCTAGGGTCAGTTGCTACATGGAGCCATCTTCTCCCGACCTGAAGGACCATCAGTCCAATAGTTGCCATTAATGAGAATAAGGCTTTAATAATTAACGTACAGGACGCTGTAAAACAATCTGAGGGACATACAAGATACAAAGTGATTCAGTATTACCCAAATTCATATTTTATAGTACAACAACTTTATAGGTGAGCCTAGAAAATAGCTATCTCACCTATATAATCTGCCTTTTAATAATTTTTGATAGGACTAAAGTTCCCACCTTATGAAAAGAAGTGTCAATTTTACATGCAATACCACCACCAGCCATGTGGAGTGCTGTGTAGGGAGTACTTTCATTGAGATCACAGTATTAGAACGCTCTCTTACGCCACATAGTGGCAGAAACAGGTTCTGCCCTGGAAAGCAAACAAAAGAGGACGCTAATTGTTCAGAGTTAAACGACGTTTGGTCCATTGTACACCCATATATTTATTTGGGAATAATAGAGCAAAGTCTATTTAGAATGATTTATCTTGAAAGATGTATTTTTACGTTACGGAATAGTCATTGAGATTTAGCGTGCGTCTGAAATGGGCTGATTTAATGCGTTCAGGCAGAGATGTCAGGAGGGATACATCAGGAATGTGCGCTCGCAGCACAATGTTTGTGCACTTGGTGATAGCACGGAACATTCCATTGTTCTTAGATTATCTTTGTACGAGAGGTTTCCTTTGAGTCACATGCCAATAAAGAGGAGAAGGCTGAACTAATGAGCCATTGACGTGTGCACACAATGTAACGCTTCTCATGGCATAATGTTCTGTATGACATCGGATGCCTTAAAGGGGCTTTTCAGTATTGATTGCATATCCTTCAATCACTGATCAGCGCCATCCATAGCGTAGTGGCCAGGGATGGTACTGCAAGATCTCTCCCTTACAAATGGGCTTGTAGTACCATTCATGGCCACAACACAATGTATGGCGCTGTGCCACATTTAATCAATTGATTGCTGGGGGTCTCTAGACTCTCACCGATCTCCCATTAATAACCTGATTTGCACTGTAGCTATGGGATTCTTAATGGAATTGTCTTTTAAACCGTTTTGTATCAGATCCACGTGTATTGACTTTTAATTGTCGTTCAGGCTCCTGTTGCTATCTGAAATCATACGAAGTCTATGATGAGATAAACCCTTAAACTCATTAATAACTATGTTGTCTTTATTTATGGTGTGTGGTCCAGAGCTGGGTTTAAAGGGAATCTGTCACCAGTTTTTTTTTTTTTCTATTTAATCTGAGAGTAGCATGATGTAGGGGCCACGGAGAGCCTGATTCCAGTGTTGTGTCACTTAATAGGCTGTGTGCTGTAGTTTCAATACAATCAGTGTTTTATCAGCAGACGATTATCACTGCATGACTAGGTGTCACATGCCAGGCAGTCCAGCTAATGTTTGTAACCCCACCCCCAGTACTGATTGGCTGCTTGCTGACAGTGTACACAGGAAGCTGCCAATCAGTGGTGTGGGCGGGGTTCTGACATTGCTATATCTACAGCAGAGAACACAGGGATTCTATGAAAACTGCACCATGCAGCCCCATAAGTGACACATTGCTGGAATCAGGGTCTCTGTCCCTACATCATGCTGCTCTCAGATTACATAGCAAAAAATACTGTCAGATGCTCTTCAAGGCTCCTTCTTCTATATTGTGAATGTCCCCAAGGGAAAAAAAAGGATAATAGTAAAAGAAAAAAAAAAAAACATTCTAAGCCAAAAGTTCAACATTTCCCACTTATCCGAGCTTATATACCTCAAATGATAAAATCCATTTTGGAAACCCAATTTAATGCGTTTTTATAGAATGTAAATTTGCAAATGAATAAACTATCTGAACTATGTACATGTATTTTTTAACTATGTACGTATATATATTTAAAAAAAAAAAAAAAAAAAAAAACTTTTTAGATAATTTACACCCTAAAAAACTAAAATAAAAATAAAAAAAATATAAAAAAATATATAAAATAAAATATTAATATAATAAGCTATTGAAAATAACCATGTTTAACAAAAAAGCCCCCTAAAAATAAAAAATAAAAAGTTTGGGTCCGCAAACCAACTAGTGCTGAACAGTGCCTGGTCACTAAGGTCCAAAGCACTTATTATAGTCAATCCATAATCACATTTCCATCCTTTTTCAGTAGGAGTATAATTTATGGGGGCACCGGGTTCCTAATAAAGGGGTTTACCATAAAAAATAACTTTTTATAAAAAGTGCTCAGATAAAAAAAACAACAACTGACCTACTGGACCCTGGTCGCTTCTTCGTACTGCTGATAGTGTCCTCCGCCGGTCTCTTGGTTTCCGGGAGTGGTATCAGGTGACCACTGCAGCCAGTCTCTTTGGAGAATGCAGGTGATCGGCTGCAGCGGTCAGCTAACACAACTGTCGGAAGAGGACGTGAGGAGGCCAGCAGGATCACTGCTCCACCAGCAATGCGCTGTACATTAGCGCTGGGGGTAGCAGGGCCGGGCTCCTGCCCGATAGTTCCCGTCAGACCCAGGCAGGAGGCGTCAGTCCGATCGTTGCAGACGCTGCCTTTTGTTTCAACACCTCCAGCGCCATCAGAGAGGTTTCCGTACATTTTGCTTTAGGCGTTTCAAAAGTTCTGTAGAAATAAGTGTTCGAAACTTGTAAAGCGTCAAGATGTCGCAGATGATCAGGGTAATTGTCTCCTGACATCTCCAGCGACGCCGGAGGACATGTTTTCTTGCTAGAATACCAGATGAATCTGCCGCCGTTCTGTGCTGAACATTTCAGCTGAGAATTTTGGATTTGAACAATTGGTCATATCACAGAATATTTTAGTTTTTTTTATTTTCTGAAAATTATCTGTGTGTTTGCCTGGATTGCTAGGCGATTCCCCCGTAGATAAGATCTTCCCCGACTCTGTGCTGCACCTTTGTTTTGATGCCACCAGAACTTATTACAGGTGGGATTAGCAATATCATGGATGGCAGCCCCCCATGATTGCTCTGCTTTGTCACAGATATTACCTGTATTCCCCTTTATGACAATCTGTAGTTGTTTACTTATTCCTGATGTCCTCTGCTTTCCTTTTGCTTACTTAGCTGCTGCCCAGCATGTGAAACATGATCCCTCCAAAGAGCAAAAAGGAAGATGGTAGCTAGAAGTGGAGCGGAGGTAAGAGAAAGGTAATGTGGACCGGCAGCAGCATGGAACACTGACATACTAAGGCAAGGAAACTACATTCGGAAATGGCAAATTTCGCTGCTTTTAAACCATTCACAATCAATATTCAAAGACTCTAAACCTTTTCATGTCTTTGGGCCCGTAAAGATCATAATAAGGATTTATCTGCAATTAGAAAGGTCCTAACAGCTCGATGACCACTTTTGGGAGGTTTCTGCTGCAGTCAGTTGTCTTACGGAGAACACAAGTGTTAATTTTCTTCACTTCCATGATTTCCATTTTTGGTTGGAGGGCACTTCTGGAGCTTAGTTAAAGGCGATGGACTTTCACCTTATTTTCCTCCTTGGACTGAATTTTGGAAAGAGGGAGAGGCTTCTGCTGCAGCATCTAGCCTTACAACCAGATTGTAAGAAGGAAGAGAGGTGGAGGGGGAACTGATGATCTCCTGAGACACATTGGGAACTTTTAGGATAGGGTCACAACAGCTTATATTCTCTCATCTTAGAAAATCAGGACGATTATGCTAATAAAAAAACAAATGCATCCATCTTCTCCGTGAAATGCAGTCCTCATTCTGCATAAATAGATGCAGCTGAAACCACATTGTGAAGAGGTTAAAATCAATTAAAAATGAAAAGAGGGTTATGGAAATAGAATCAGTATATTTGGAATCCCACCCGCTATTTCTCCTAGAGGGCCGGAACTAGTGCAAGAGCCAAGAGCCACGCCCCCGAGGAACTGCATTCTTGCCAAGTCCATCGCTCATAGAAAGGCCATAGAGGGGGAAACATATATAAAGGCTATTATAATGGATTGCAAAACCTAACAACAAAAAGAGTGTCCCCTTCCAAAATCAATAAACGGTATAGTTCTTCTCATGAAGGCCGTCTGAGAGGTGGATGATTACCAAGGATGAAGCTGCAGACATATATGATAACGGCATAAAGAAAACATTATGATCATTATTGGCGGATAGGAAAATGCATCTTTATATTTCCATCATACAGAAGGATACATACAATTGTGTGAGCAAATTGCTATATTAACCAGAAAAAACAAAAATATCTCAGGGCTTGAGCAATTTTGCCATGTCTGGGGGCTTCATTTGAGGTAGTTTGGATCAGATCTCCAAGGGGAAAACGTGCAAAACATAAAATGAGAATAAAAACAGCAATTTTCAGGAGAAAAAAAAAAATACCGTGAGTTTTTTTTCCCTTTGTCAATGCCGCCATCTAGTGGTGAGATGAGTAATTGCATAGAAATTTGCAAGTTGAGAAAATAAATCAAAATCGCATCATCATCATTTTTTTAAGGATTGGCCATGAAAATCCATTGTATAATGTTATCCGCATCACGTACTTATTCCACCACAAGCAATCTTCCTAATTGTATTTATAGGGAAACCCGCCTTACAAATATGATTTCCTCAGTCCTTTGTGTGATCTAATAGCCGTAGATTTCGTTCTCTACCCAGCCGGACTCTGTGCTTCTTCCGTATCTGTCGTGGCTGAGCTCATAGAGTTCATTGGTGACAAAGCCGCTTTCCGTGCTGGCCAGAGTGACGAATCCGCTCTCCGAGTGATGTCCAGCGATGTTATCGTAATCGCCCGAGAGGTTGTCGGGAGGCGACGTTTCTCCGGAGGGACCTCGGAAGGACGTGTTCCGGATATCTGGCCTCGTGCCTGCTAAGTCGGCGTCCGTCTGCTTCTTAATGACATTGTAGATTTCCAGGTTTGGGCTGTTGCGCCGGTTTGGAGATAACCAGAAGCTCGGCTCTTTCACGGAGGCTTCACTTTGGTGTTGTTTCCTTCAAGAAAATCAAATAATTGGTCATTAATCCTAAAAGAGTCACGGATGCAGAAGAAAAGCATGCTTCAGACAAGCGCATGAAAAATCATCTGAAAAACTCAGACGAAATGTATCCGTTTTCTATCCGCGTGTCCCGTTTCTTACATCCATATTTTTTCATCAACAGTTTAAAATGGACACGATCAAATACAATTTCCCAGGTTAATAATTGCAATGTATCCATAAAAATCTGTTGCAATACAGATGTGTAATGCTGCTGCAGAGCAGTATAGCGCAACCTCCACCAGGGGATGCTGGTGAGGGAAGAGAGGTTGCACAGCGTAGCACCACTGAGCAGCAGCACAGGTGCCACCAAGTGGCGAGAGAGTGGTCAGACGAGCTGAGTCAGAAACAGTCAGAACAAGAAGTACCAGAGGTCATACCAATATATGTGGTCAAATAGAAGCCAGAAGTCAGAGCCAGTCGAGAGCAGAGATAACCGAGACGTGAGACAGTCAAACAGGTCAGAAGACAAGCCGGGTCACATACCAAGAGGTTCAAGCACTGGGAGTGGCAGGAAAGGGAAGTCATGGAAGGTTGTTTTTTTTTGCTATATCAGCAGATTTGACTACAGAGAAGGGGCCCGTTTGATGCAGACTTCTCTTCTTAGAAAATATTTACATGGACATAGATAAAAAAAATGAGTAAATCTCACCTCCTCTCTATGATGCAGCAGCACAATACTCCGAGGAATATCATCAGCAGCGTCAGCACCGGGATGGTGGCAATCAGGACAAAATGCACATTGGACTCTAAAATAATGCAACAAATTATTCTATGCGCGAGCCCCCCGAATTCAGCCATGGTAACAAACTAAGCCTGATGCATTGTGCTCCCCATACCCTGGAGACACTCCATCCAGGAACATTAGACAGCTTTTTTCCTGACCCTTTCCCCATACACGCTCTACTCATGCCTTAATGCTGACTGACCCGTGGGAGCAGAAGATCAGGCAAATTGACTGTTAACCTGTCCAACCCATCTTTTCCCCAAAATTTACCAATGAAGGAAAATCAAGACACCCCAATACACAATAGATGGCCGTCCAGTCCTGCTCTAAATTGTACAGCGACCTTAAAGTGTAACTTAACCTTTTTTATATGTATTTGAGACCCTTAAATGTCCGGATCCCAAGACCCCTACTGATCGCTCAATCCGCCAGGAAGAAGGGCTCAATTCCTGAACTCGCACAGTGACTTTCTGTTAAGCCTGTACATTGCTGTGAGCGAGCTCGTGCAGGAGATGGGCGCTTCTGCCCTGTGGTTTGAGCCATTAGGGGGGGTCTAAGGACACGGACCCATTGCTGATCTACAGGACATTTAAGGGGCTGTGTATGTCACGGGGTTACCGCAACAGTGTGAAGCCAGAAGAACGCAGCGTCTGATTGCTCCTACACCAGCGCTGAGAAGAAGCACTTCTCCTTCATTTTAATTGTGTATATTCCTTCTGGTAGAACAGGGGTTAATCGGCCATGTTAGAAATCCCTGTGCTCACAGCTGAGCTCAGTTAGCCACTCCTTTCCCCTTTATTATCTGGGATTGGTAACAAATCCTTGTCAGAGCTAGCATTTGCTGCATAGCTGATGGTGGGAGAGGAGCACATATGAGAAGGAGAGTTGGAGGAGTTATCTGTGACTGATGCTTGGTTTGTATGCGTGGTAATTCCTTATCCTTCTCTATTTTAGTTTATTTCCCTACCTTCACACCCCGGTACATTCTTCTGTTATATGTGAGTGAATATTTTGTATGCCTGGAGTTTTCTGTTAACCCTTGTCTGTGTTGCCTTGTTTGTCTGGTTGGTGTACTACAGTGCACAGTAGCGCCCCCTCTTCCCTGGGTGGGGGAGCAGAACAGACGGAGGGCTAACTCAGGAGAGAAGGCGAGGCTGGAGGCCCCGGCATCTTCACCTTCAGAAGTATCTCAGGGAGCATATGAGCTAGGGCGCCCCCTAGTGTTATAACAGGGAAGGAGTCCCTGGTCCTGGGTCACCCGACAGCTGTGTCATGAGAGTGTACTTCCCAACTTTGCTGGATCCAGTGGGTCGTTCCTGGATTTGGGAATCTGTCCAAGAAGTTGGTAGCGTGTCCCGATATCAGCTGCGGAGCGGGAGCTGAAAGTCTGAGCCGTCTCAGGTGCTGTGATGTCACTTGCTGATGGGGGGCACGGTGGGGACATCATGCAGTGCGGAGGGGCTTAAAAAGGGTATCGTACTGTTTGAGAACACTAAATGGCTTCACTAGGGGCACTATTTCTGTGTGGGTGCACAAAAAAAAGACTGGACGGGGTTTAGCATAAAAAAATAATAAATGCAGCATATGTGACTTTTTTCTGTCATTTACATGTGAGAGGTGCAGGGCTACGTTATATCAAAAAAGTTATAAAAGTTTAGTTACACTTTAGCTTTGTCCTATTTATTGACTCGGGACGGCCCTCGCTCACCTTCAGCATCTTTGGCCGTCTGATTGACGTTCTTTATGGAAACATCCGGCGGTCGGCTGGCGACAGCTTCTACATCTTAAAAATAATGCAATAATAATAATAATAATCCAGCAGTGATCACTTTTTACAGATGTGCACCGGGTATGTTTATAAGAGCAGCGAGGAGAGGATCCCGGTGTGCGGCATCGCCTGCCTGGTCAGACCCTGCACAGGGCGTAAGACCATGTGTTAGGTGTCCTTTAATTACACAAACCCCAAAACATCTACAGTGGGGAAAATGAATATTTAACACACTGACGATTTTGCAATTTTCCCACCTACAAAGAATGGAGAGGTCTGTAATTTTTATCGTAAGTATACTTCACCTGTGAGAGAAAGAATCTAAAAATTAAAACCAGAAAATCACAATGTAAGATTTTTACATAATTAAATTGCATTTTATTGCATGAAATAAGTATCTGATCACCGACCAACCTGCAAGAATTCTGGCTCTCACCGACCTGTTAGTTTTTCTTTAAGATGCCCTCCTACTCTGCACTCATTACCTGTATTAAGTAAATCTGATTGAACTCATTACCTGTTTAAAAGACACCTGTCCACACAATCAATCACACTACAACCCCTCCACCATGGCCAAGACCAAAGAGCTGTCTAAGGACACCGGGGACAACATTGTAGACCTGCACGAGGCTGGGACAGGCTACAGAACAATAAGCAAGCAGCTTTTGGCACAATTTTTAGTTTTAATCTAAAAATTAAAACCAGAAAATCACAATGTAAGATTTTTACATAATTAAATTGCATTTTATTGCATGAAATAAGTATCTGATCACCGACCAACCTGCAAAAATTCTGGCTCTCACCGACCTGTTAGTTTTTCTTTAAGATGCCCTCCTACTCTGCACTCATTACCTGTATTAAGTAAATCTGATTGAACTCATTACCTGTTTAAAAGACACCTGTCCACACAATCAATCACACTACAACCCCTCCACCATGGCCAAGACCAAAGAGCTGTCTAAGGACACCGGGGACAACATTGTAGACCTGCACGAGGCTGGGACAGGCTACAGAACAATAAGCAAGCAGCTTTTGGCACAATTTTTAGAAAATGGAAGAAACATAAGATGACTGTCAATCTTCTTCGTTCTACGGCTCCATGCAAGATCTCGCCTCGAAGGGTTAGGATGATTCTGAGAGAGGTCAGTAATCAGCCCAGAACTACATGGGAAAACCTAGTCAGTGACCTGAATAGAGCTGGGACCACAGTCTCAAACATTACTGTTAGTAACACACTACACAGTCATGGATTTAAATCCTGCAGGGCACGCAAGGTACCCCTGCTCATGCCAGCACATGTCCGTGCCTGTTTGTAGTTTGCAAATGACCATCAGGATGATCCAGAGGAGGTATGGGAGAAAGTCATGTGGTCAGATGGGATCAAAATAGAACTTTTTGGTATCAACTGCACTTACCGTGTTTGGAGGAAGAAGAAGGATGAGAACAACTCCAACAACACCATCCCAACGATGAAGCATGGTGGGGAAAACATCATACTTTGGGAATGCTTTTCTGCAAAGGGGACAGGATGACTGCACCGTATTGTGAGATTTTGGACAACAAACTCAATAAGAACATTCAAGAAGGGTCATACCTGGGTTTTCCAGCATAACATTGACCTGAAATACACAGCCAGTACAACTAAGGAGTGACTCCATAAGAAGCATTTCAAGGACCTGGAGTGGCCTAGCCAGTCTCCAGATCTGAACCCAATAGAAAATATTTGGAGGGAGCTGAAAGTCAATATTGCCCAGCGACCGCCCAAAAACATGAAAGATCTGGAGAACATCTGTATGTAGGAGGGGGCCAAAATCCCTGCTGCAGGGTGTGCAAATGTGATCAAGAACTACAGGAAACATCTGACCTCTGTAATTACAAACAAAGGTTTCTGGTCCAAATATTAAGTTCTGTTTTTCTATTGTATCAAATAATTATTTCACGCAATAAAATGCAAATTAATTATGTAAAAATCATACAATGTGGTTTGTTTGTTTTTTTTCTTTTAGATTTTGTCTCTCACAGTTGAAGTATACCTACGATAATACTTACAGACGTCTCCATTCTTTGTAGGTGGGAAAACTTGCAAAATCGTCAGAGTGTCAAATACTTATTTTCCCCACTGTAAGTTTTCTAGTAATGAACCCTCTAAAGCAAATAACTATCTAATCTGTAGGTTCCCATGTACCCAGAATAACTTTTGCAGCTGACGTGACATTATTACTTAGTTACTTACCGGTGTGCGGCCCGTTTTGTGTTGGGGGATGCGTTGACTTCACCGCTAAGAAAATGAAAAATGTTAAAATCAGATCTAATGTAATTATATGACTCCATATAATAGGGCTACTCCTATCATAGACATGGTGGCAAGCACTCAGTAGAAGCTTGAACAGATCCTGAGACTAAAGAGGGCACAATGCTGATCTAACTCCTCTGGCACCACCTGGCTATGCAGGGATAGGGAACCCACTGAGGCACAGCATTGCAGGATGTGTAGGGGGGTCCCAGTGGTTGGACCCCTCCGATCATAAACTGATGACATTCCTTAGCCATAACATAACATGAGAATATCCGTCTCAGAAGGTTTGGTGAACCCTGCATTGAGCAGGGGGTTGGACACGATGACCCCGGAGGTCCCTTCCAACTCTAACATTCTAGGATTCTATGATCCCTTTAAGATTATTTTGGGTTGTCTTTTTCATGGTGATTTTTTTTTCTCTTCTCTCTTCTTTCAGGCAGGAATGGTTCAAATAAATTTGGTCTGAATCAAATGGCCTGATTGGCGCAAAAAAGGTGTTTACTATGCTCTGAAGTGTTTCTAGACCCCCAAAGCATAATCAACAGAGGGGAATAAAGGGGTTAAAAATAAGAAAAACACATACTGTTCGCCTGTCCATGTCCCTCCCTTGCCTCATTACGCCGATACAGCTCCCCGGTCCTCCACTTCTGTCTTGGGTTCTTCCCATGGAGAACTTCCATGTGGAGAACTGGGGGGAGCTGAGGCAACATAAGGAGTCAAGTGAGGGCCACAAACAGGTGATTTTTTTTTTTCTTAACCCCTTCCCAGCCCTCGAAAGAATTCATCAGTCGGCCGACATTTGTAAGAACCAAAACCCCAAAATTTTGAGATTCATCAGAACCTAAAATTTCCAGGAAATTCGTAATGAATCCCAATTAATTTGCTCATCTACAGCCATCCAGAAATGTCACCTCTGGTTCTTCATTTCTCGACAACTTTTAACGAGGCGAGTTACCGCCTATCTACTGGACCTCCGTTTCCCCATATCTTTCCTGGTCACAGGACCACAGCAAATAGGAGCTGAATGCACGGGTGTCCTGCTGCTCCATGCAAGCCTGTGACCCTGATGAAGATGGCCAAATGCAGAGCAGCGCTCGGCTACCTTGGGTGTCACCTGGGTCAGAGACCTGACCGTCCTACCCCACCCTCCACCAACACCACGACCGGTGGGGAACCAGGGGAGAATGGGAGACTCAAGTCCATTATTCTGGAGTTGGGTCCAATGGTTAGGCAATTACTTGGTTAGGCTGGAAAACCCCTTTAATTCACAGCTAAATTTGGAAGCCTGTAGGGAATTCTGGGAGTTGCAATGTTCTTAAAACATGGAGGGAGACTCATTGATCAAAGAATTGGTGAAGAGATGAAAGCTCCGACCTTCTGAATATTTACAGATGAAATTGTTCTTCATGTTGCATCGGTCGTCATTCCACTGGAACATGTATCGTCCGCCAACACCGGGGGAAGCAAACGGCTGGTAGTACATGACCACGCACACCTCGCTGCCGCACGACGGCTCGTCCGCGTACCAATTCCTGCCAAACGAGATGTTAAAAATCTTTACAAAGAGCAATAATGGTGCCAGAAAAGTAACAATCCCCTCACCGGAGGAGCACATGGATCATACACCGGCTAGGCCTCGTTTATCAAAACCGTCCGCTGTCTTTGTTGTCCATAACAACCAATCAGAGCTCAGCTTTCATTTTTCAAACAGCTCGGGTAAAATGAAAGCTGCGCTGTGATTGGTTGCTATGGGCGACATGAACATATCCATCATTTTACTGGAAAAAAATGCTAATATGAAGGAATCTATGGCAAAGCTTCGAATGTAGATGATGCTCACTGAAAAATGAGTTACCGTAATTGTGAGGAAGGCCTTGGCGGTGTGATTTACTAGGCCAGTTAACAGGACAAGTGCCGGGACCCTCAGCATCTGGTGGGTCTGACCTGTCCTAGGGCGCAAGAGCTGCTCCAAACAGCGTGGGTGCTGGCTGTGTGCTATACAGCTGGCACCAGAGTCAATCTGCTGGCAGTTTAACCCCTCAGATGCTTCAGTTAATTCTGACAGAGGCATTTAAGAGGTTGGAAATGGGGTCCCTACTGAGGGACCCCTAGTCTGCAATGATTATACACTTAAAGAGGTATTCCCGTCTCCAAGATCCTATCCCAATAGGTAGTAGGTGTAATAATTATATTAGCAAATACCTCCAATTAGAAATGCAGCATAGCGTCTCAGAGCTACGTCACTTACCTCATGTACAGGGCATTGCAGTGGCTTACGTATCCATGGTTACGACCACTCATACAGTGACAGTTAGTTGTTATTGGTCGTAACCGTGGGTACCTAACCTTCTGCAATGCCCTGCACATGGGGTAAGCGACATAGAGAATCAGAAGAACTGTACTACATTTCTAATTGGAGCTATTTTCTATTATTAGGGATAGGATCTTGGAGATGGGAACACTCCTTTAGGCTATAGCTCGGTTTCATAGGAGATTTGTAATTTTACAATACACGACTATTATACTGTTGCAGTGTTTTATACAAGCGATCGCAGGTTCAAGTACTAATAAAAATTGGAAGAAAAATTTTTAAAATATCATATCACCATACTTTACTGAGAAAATTATAAAAATCTAAAAAATAAAAATATGTCCATATTTGGCCGTGTATGTATCCATCCAAACTAATAAAATATTATAATATTCGTCCAAGAACGCTGTTTGGATTAATATTGATTCTGTACGGTTGAATGTCTGGGGTCCCAGAACATGGAGTCCGGGAGTTTCTGCTAAGGTGATGAATTATCATGGCTGACTCCATTCTAGGACATTATCATTTAGCAGATTCAGAAATCACAAAAAGAGAAGAATGCTGAAGAAGTGTCCTAGAGTTATCAGGCAACTAGGACAAAGTCTTTAGAAGGAAGGTAGCCCAAAATCAGCGGAAAGAATGGCCATGGTATCCTGCATGACAGGAGAAATGGGTTGTCTGTGTAAAGCATGGGCATACTGGGTGGTCCTCCATAGCAGAGGAGCCCCATACTGACTCTTCTTCTACAGGACCACCTTTAGGAGAACACTTTTCGATGTAATTGTCAGGTCGTCTCAAAGAGATGTCACTATATTTTAAACCCTGAGGTTGGGAAACTGAATTATTCCATACACGTGTCCCTCTTCATTCTATGCCAAGACAATAAAAGAAAAACAAAAAGAATCTACTCAATTGTAAGTCTATAGACCACAGCTGGGAACCAAAGGCCAGCAATCTCCAACAAGGTGGACAAGGCTGGAGGATAATATCAATTCTTATAAATTGGACACTATTACCCAAGTTTGATTGGCTCTAAAGTCGGCTCAATCTGGGACTGTCTTCTGCAGGATCTTTGAGGTGCTACTGCTCTAGTGGCCACTTATTTTATCAAGGCCTGAGCCTACAAGAAATGTTCTAGTGCTCAGGTGGGCCAGCATGACCCTCGTGATATCACTCGATCTCTACAGGATCATGGTCACTCTTTGGTCAACCACCTGAAGCTTCAGGAGAGGAGTCTTATCTATTCGATACCCTTGATAGCCCTTTAGAACCGATCTGACACCTCCGTGTATGGACCGTGATACTGCACACAAACTGGCCGCGGGTCTCCTGACACGAACCCAACAGCCGCATAGGTGTATAGGGACTCCTGGTGCCACAGTGTATTGCTGGTAAATATTTTGCCCCATGTACCTTTTGCACTTGCCCACCTTTGTTTTGTGACATTACATGATTTATGGTTTCCTCATTTGTACCTTGTACTACTGCTTACCACTTACCGGTACCATTTTTCTTTTGGTCACATCTCATGTGTGGGTTTCAGTTTATATTTACTGCATGCATGACGCCTGTAAACTACTAGTGGTGCCATCTTATGGCTAACTTTGATAGTTATACTATTTATGTCAATGGCACTGTTTTTTAGTGAGTTATAATAAAAGTTACTTTTTATATATTTTACTTTGTACTTTCGTTAATTTACACCTTTTTCTGTATATAATTTCTATGCTGTGGTGTAGAACCATCTTTTGTCCTTCATTTTTCACAGTGGTCTGTACTTCAGTATTTCACATAATGCTTCATTTTGTTTATATATGTCTGCTATGTGTCTGTGTGTGTCTGTGCATGCATGTATGTGATGTATATATGTATACATACGGTATGTGTATATGGCGTGTGATGTGTATTTGTATGCCTGTGTATGTATGAGTGTATGCTTTGGTGTATGTATATATGTATGTGTGATGTGTATATGTTTGTGCATGCATGTGTGTGAGTGTGTGTATGGTGTGATATATATGTGTGTATAGAGTAGTGTGTTATGTGTATGTATCCTGTCGTGTGCGTACAGTGTATGATGCGTGTGTGTGTGCATGTATGTCCGAGTATGATTTGTGATATGTGTATATAGTGTGTATATATATGTGTGTATGGTGTGTGATATATCTATATATATAATTGTCTAAGGGGTACTTCCGTCTGTCTGTCTTTCTGTCGGCAACTTCCGTCACGGAAATCTGATTGGTCTCGCCAGCTGCCTGTCATGGCTGCCGCGACCAATCAGCGACAGGCACAGTCCGATTAGTCCCTACCTACTCCCCTGCAGTCAGTGCCCGGCGCCCGCTCGCTCCATAATCCCCTCCGGTCACCGCTCACATAGGGTTAATGCCAGCGGTGACGGACCGCATTATGCCGTGGGTTACGCACTACGTTACCGCTGTTATTAACCCTGTGTGTCCCCAACGTTTTACTATTGATGCTGCCTATGCAGCATCAATAGTAAAAAAATCTAATGTTAAAAATAATAATAATAAAAAAAAAAACCTGCTATACTCACCCTCCGTAGTCCGAGGATGCGCTCGCGCCTTCCGCCAGTTTCCGGTCCCAGAGATGCATTGCAAAATTAGACCGCTAAGTCTTCTGGGTAATTTCGCAATGCATCCTGGGAACGGTAGATGGCGGCAGCCGCGCGCACGTCGCCAGCACGCCGTTGGATCCCAGGAGGTGAGTATGTAACTATTTTTTATTTTAATTATTTTTTTTAACAGGGATATGGTGCCCACACTGCTAAATACTGCGTGGGCTGCGTTATATACTACATGGCTGCTATACACTACGTGGGCAGTACTATATACTACATGACTGCTATATACTACGTGGGCAGTACTATATACTACATAGCTGCTATATACTACGTGGGCAGTACTATATACTAAATGCATGCTATATACTACGTGGACAGTACTATATACTACATGCCTGCTATATACTACGTGGGCAGTACTATACTACATGGCTGCTATATACTACGTGGGCAGTACTATATAGTACATGGCTGCTATATACTACGTGGGCAGTACTATATACTACATGGCTGCTATACACTATGTGGGCAGTACTATATACTACATGGCTGCTATATACTACGTGGGCAGTACTATATACTACATGGCTGCTATATACTACGTGGGTAGTACTATATACTACATGGCTGCTATATACTACGTGGGCAGTACTATATACTACATGGCTGCTATATACTACATGGACAGTACTATATACAGTACTACATGGCAGCTATATACTACGTGGGCAGTACTATATACTACATGGCTGCTATATGCTACGTGGGCAGTGCTATATACTATGTGGGCAGTGTTATATACTACATGGCTGCTATATACTACGTGGCCAGTATTACATACTATGTGGCCTGTGTTTTGTACTGCATGGGCTGTGCTATATATTGCGTGGCCTGTGTTATATACTACGTCGCCTGTGTTATATACTACGTGGCTGCTATATACTGCGTGGCCTGTTATATAGTACGTGGGCTGTGTTATATACTGTTTGGGCTGTGTTATATACTGCGTGGCCACTGTTATATATTGCGTGGCCTGTATTAACGCATCAGGTATTCTACAATATGTATGTATATAGCAGCCACATACTATATAGCACAGGCCACGTACTATTTGTCTGCTATATACTACATGGCTCCTATATACTACGTGGCCTGTGCTATATACATACATATTCTAGAATACCCGATGCGTTAGAATCGGGCCACCACCTAGTATATATATATGTGTGTGTGTATAGAGTAGTGTGTTATGTGTATGTATCCTGAGGTGTGTGTACAGTGTATGATGCGTGTGTGTGTGCATGTATGTGGAGCGCCCCCACTGCCGCAGGGCCGAGGGGTACCTGGTACCGGGCCTCTGAGTCTCTATTCTGGGGGGTGGTCACGGTGGCTAGACCCGGTCCGTGACCCTGCTGAGGGGCGTCCAGTGAAAGTGTGGTAGTGAGGTTGCGGTGTGGTGTAGGTCGCAGTTAATAACGAGGACACAGGGGTGCAGTCTCTTTACCTTTTTACTGAAGATCTCTGAGTCCTCAATCCGGAATACGGTTAACCAGGCTGCGCAAGTCCGGCCGGTCCGATGGCACCTCCAGAGTTCCCTTTGCAGGTGGAAATCTGTGCCTTCCTGCTAGCGCGTGTGTTGTGGTCCTCCCCTGCTGTGCTTACGGGATAGTCCCCACAACTGTTGTGTCTGTTTCTCGTGTTCCCTCACAACTCGATTAGATGATGTTCTGCTAATCCGTCCCTCCCGGTGTTATGGTTGGGACGCACCCGTATGATGGGTAGGCTCGGAGCTCTTCCGGGACCCTAGAGTCGCCCCTCTCCACAGGTTGCCCCCTATGTCTTCTTAGGTGATTTAGGTGAGACAGCCCGCCTATGACTGACTGTCCTGCCGTTGGTTTGAAGTATTGCCTGAACCTATATATAGAAATACTTCCTCGGCGTTCCGGACGCCGGCTGTGCGCCTCAGTAGGATGTTGCCTCGGTCTTACAGCACGACTCCTACTGGGATTCTCCTTCTTGCTTTGATCTCGTTTCTCACTCAGCACAATATATCTCGCTTCTGATCCTTTCTTAGGGCACCGCCGCTATGCTGAGCAGGCACGGTCCCGTGACGTTCTTTCTCGTTGCCAGGCCTCTGTCAGGGTCCCAAACCTGACAGGGACCCTACCGAATCTTCCCCTACAACACCCTCTGCCACCAGGTGTTGTCTGGTTCCAACCCAGTCAGCTTTCTCCCTAACTTCCTGCCTGACCCCCAGTTTTACCAGTATGTGAGGAGTGGCCTAATAAATAGAACCCTTAGCTCCCCCTGGAGGCCCGGCTGTGAAATGTATTGGTGTCTGTGATACCTGGTCAGATGAACTCCTTCAGTGCCATCAGACATACCATAGCCCCCCTTAGCGGCGGAGCCACAGTACTGCAACGACCAGGACTCTGGGGCGCTGCACTCCCCCCCGGTTAAATCCAGTACTCCTGGACTGGGAAGAAAACAACAATACGTGTCAGCAAAAAGACATACAATTTTGAAAATGCAAGTACAAGTCAACTTTTTAACAGAGCTTCCCTTTATGGGAGGTGAGGACACTTGAACGTTACAAACATGGTTAAATACTTTTTAAATAACTTTACTATAAATAACTTTTCTTACCCAACCGGGTATTCTAGTAAGTGCAAAATTTCGAACAATAATTTAACATTGCCTTTAAGGACGTACTCGCTAAATCCACTAAAGACCTTCTTATATCACATATAAGGCTAATTAACTTTTATGCATTCTCCTTCTTTAAATCTGCAGGACCGCCTGTCCTAACCGCTCCAGACCTACTGCCTCTCCTTTCTGCTACAGGACCGCTCCTTTCCGCCCGAGCTTACTGTCCTTCCACTACTATACACAGTATAGAACATATCATTTTTCTTTCAGTTTAAGAGCACTGAGCCATCTCTATATGGCTCCTAGGAGGACTCACTACTAACCCCTACGGGTTCACTTCCTGTCCTCATTCTTCTATTAACATTATTGAACATTTCTTACAATCAACTAGTTGGTTACATTTAACTTTCACATATCAACATCATCAATACTTTCTTTTCAAGACATTATTGCCATTCAACCATCTTAAGGCAACACTGTTCATAAGTGCAGGATGTGAACATCCCCTTTAAGAGGGGACCAAGTCTCTATGAAGTAGTGCAACTTCTCAAGCTGCAAGTCCGTATGCAGCAAGGACTCCAGTACAAGTTCCAAGAACCGTATCTTCGCAAAGAGTCCGTCTTTTATATAAAACCAGTAGAGAGCACCTTTAAGAAGGTGCAAACTATATACAAGGAGTTTGTATCATGCATTGTTCATGATTCGGCAGTTCTTGGTAACTGGTGCAAAAATGGAAAACAAACAAAAATAAGAAACAATAGGGATCCCAGGTCAACAAAGGGATCCCTTTAAGAGTTAACCCTAGACGGGTTTTAGCAGCAAAACAGCAGAAACAGTTAACTATTTACAATCATTAAAGCATTCTTGCTTACTCTGATGGTGGCTGTGCAGGGGGTGGTCTTCTATCCCCGACCGAGGCAGCACCTGTGCTGGTAGTTGGTCTCTCAGGTGCCATCAGATCAGCCGGTGTCTGGATTTGAAGGCTAACCCTGCTTGCAAGCTCGGCGGCTGCTACAAGGCGGACGGTGGTGATAGTTACGAGATCTGTCAAATCTAGATCAATCGGGGTCGCAGCAACAGGTGAAGCTCCCTCAGGCTCACACCGGTGGACATTCCGAGCGCACTATCCTTGTGCATTCCGGCGGCGAGTGTAGGTCACCTGATCCCCCCTTTGCAATGGGTCACCATCTCGACTGCAGCAGGGAGTTTTTACGTTGTAGCTAGTAACGAAGACGTCAGTTGGTAGTCCCGGTTCCTGTATGGAGCCCCAACCCCTCTTCGGGTGGAAGGCTAGCACAGTCCCCCGCTTTACCACGTCGTTCCTGTTGTGCGCAGGCTTCCTGCGTTGCGTCTTCGGCATATCAGATTGTTCTGTTCCATCTCGGTTTTTCCAGTGTTGGATCAGACATTGTCTATACTGTTCCCAAGTGAGCACAGCAAGGGTGAGGCTCTCCCCCGGAGCTCCATACGGCTCGTTCCAAGGGGTGTCCCACCGGAGGATCACCCCGTCCGGGCCTACATCTATGGGTTCCCCCATCTTGGTCGGTAATGGAGGTACCAGCTTTCCAATCGCGTCGGGGGTGAGGACTACCCGCTCCACTGAGAGGGAACGGTTATTGTTGCTGGGGTGAGGAGCGGTCACAGGAGCGGGATCGGTCAGGGGAGCCGGATCGGTCGGGAGAGCAGAATCGGCCGGGGGAGTAGGGGTGCCGTCCATACCTGCGCCTGATGTGATTCCACCGATGTCGATCTGTTCCGTTGACGAGGACACTGGAATCGGCTGCAGCCTGGACTGCGGCTCTTCCGGAGTGGCCTCTTGATGTGGCTCCGCCCTCCATGGCTCCGTGGCTGGGATAGGTAGGCCCGGGTCCTCCACTGGCGGCTCCAAGGAGTTCAGGTCCCTCACCGGCGGTGGATGCGAGTCCGCCTCTGATGGGTGAGGGCAAGCCGGGATCACCTCACCGTTGCTCGGGCACTTGCTGCTCATCGTCGCTGTCTGGCATTCGGGGGCAACGCATGCACCTGGCTCCGCCATTTCTCCAAGGTCGGGCTCCTTCTTCACCTCGTTCCCGCCGTTGCAAATCAGGGGGCGGTTCTCCTCTGCTGCTGGGTAGGTCGTCCTCTCGCAGCAGGAGTCGGAGAAGGCGGTCGCTACTTCTGGCGCCGCTTTGGTAGTCTCCTCCCATGGCACGCCCTTCTTCTTCCTCTGCGCTCCCTGTGGCGCTGCAATGGCGGCGACTTTTGGCGGGAACTTTTGGCGGTAAATGGCAACACACAGTCTTTGCAATAAAGTACAGTCCAAGCACAGTAAATCACAGTTCCAAGGCACACATGACCCGATTCTTCAGGCTTAAGTAGATCCTGCCGCAGGGCCGAGGGGTACCCAGTACCGGGCCTCTGAGTCTCTATTCTGGGGGGTGGTCATGGTGGCTAGACCCGGTCCGTGACCCTGCTGAGGGGCGTCCAGTGAAAGTGTGGTAGTGAGGTTGCGGTGTGGTGCAGGTCGCAGTTAATAATGAGGACACAGGGGTGCAGTCTCTTTACCTTTTTACTGAAGATCTCTGAGTCCTCAATCCGGAATACGGTTAATCAGGCTGCGCAAGTCCGGCCGGTCCGATGGCACCTCCAGAGTTCCCTTTGCAGGTGGAAATCTGTGCCTTCCTGCTAGCGCTATGTGTTGTGGTCCTCCCCTGCTGTGCTTACGGGATAGTCCCCACAACTGTTGTGTCTGTTTCTCGTGTTCCCTCACAACTCGATTAGATGATGTTCTGCTAATCCGTCCCTCCCGGTGTTATGGTTGGGACGCACGCGTATGACGGGTAGGCTCGGAGCTCTTCCGGGACCCTAGAGTCGCCCCTCTCCACAGGTTGCCCCCTATGTCTTCTTAGGTGATTTAGGTGAGACAGCCCGCCTATGACTGACTGTCCTGCCGTTGGTTTGAAGTATTGCCTGAACCTATATATAGAAATACTTCCTCGGCGTTCCGGACGCCGGCTGTGCGCCTCAGTAGGATGTTGCCTCGGTCTTACAGCACGACTCCTACTGGGATTCTCCTTCTTGCTTTGATCTCGTTTCTCACTCAGCACAATATATCTCGCTTCTGATCCTTTCTTAGGGCACCGCCGCTATGCTGAGCAGGCACGGTCCTGTGACGTTCTTTCTCGTTGCCAGGCCTCTGTCAGGGTCCCAAACCTGACAGGGACCCTACCGAATCTTCCCCTACAACACCCTCTGCCACCAGGTGTTGTCTGGTTCCAACCCAGTCAGCTTTCTCTCTAACTTCCTGTCTGACCCCCAGTTTTACCAGTATGTGAGGAGTGGCCTAATGAATAGTACCCTTAGCTCCCCCTGGAGGCCCGACTGTGAAATGTATTGGTGTCTGTGATACCTGGTTAGATGAACTCCTTCAGTGCCATCAGACGTACCATAGCCCCCCTTAGCGGCGGAGCCACAGTACTGCAACGACCAGGACTCTGGGGCACTGCACTTGTCCAAGTATGATTTGTGATGTGTATATAGTGTGTGTATATATGTGTGTATGGTGTGTGTTATATGTATGGTGTTGGATGCATGTGTGTGTGGATGTATGTGTGCTGTGTATATGGTATGTTATGTGTATATATGTGTGTATGGTGTGTGTTATGTGTATGGTGTGGGATGCATGTGTGTGAATATATGTGTGCTGTGTATATGGTGTGTTGTGTGTATATATGTGCGTATGGTGTGTGTTTATGTGTATGGTGTTTATGTGTATGGTGATCCTCAACCTACTGAACCGCCACACAACCAGCTCTACCCTCTCCTACTGTGTCCTCACCCATCCCCTGCAGACTGTGAGCCCTCGCGGGCAGGGTCCTCTCTCCTCGTGTACTTGTGTGTGCCTTGTTTTTTGCTCATGTTTATTGTACTTGTCTATATTTGCCCCTTTTCACATCTAAAGCGCAATGGAATAAATGGTGCTATAAAAATGTATAATAATAATACATGCATGTGTGGGATGCATGTGTGTGTGGATGTATGTGTGATGTGTGTATGGTGTGTTATGTGTATGTAGTGTGTATATATGTGTGTATGTAGAGTGTGGTGTGTATGTTATGTGTATGGTGTGGGATGCATGTGTGTATATATGTGTGTGTGTGATGTGTATATGTGTGTATGGTGTGGGATGCATGTGTGTGGATGTATGTGTGATGTGTATGGTGTGTTATGTGTATGTAGTGTGTATATGTGTGTGGTGTGTTATGTGTATGTAGTGTGTATATGCAGCGCCCCAGGGTCCTGGTCATTGCAGTAATATCGTTCTCCTCTAGGGGGGAGTGATGTTACGTTTGGAGGCAAAGAAGGACAACTGACTCCAGGTATCACAAACATGCAACACATTTCGCACTCCAGGCCGCCAGGGGGAGCCCTGCTCCTATTTACTAGGACACTCCTCACACTTAGGTAAAACTGGTGACCTGGGGAGGAAGTTAGGCAGTTGCTGGCTGAGCTTCGCTCAGGTAGTTGGTCCCTGGCAGGGGTGGGAGCCTGTCAGAGATTGAGACAGAAGGACACGGAGCTGTGCATGCCCTAAATGCGGCAGCTTCTAGAAAGAGACATTGAAAGAGAACTGTATTGTAGAGAGGGTGAAGAAGTCATAGCAAAGGAGTGGATACCAGAAGGAGTTCTGCCCTACACAGGCTGCCTCCTTCTGAGGCGCAGGATCCCGGTAGCTGGAACACCGAGGGAGCAACAGTCCTTTATGCCTTGCTCCAGAGACTGGCAGGACAGCTAATTTCACGTTACCTATCCGCCCTACACCCAGGAGGCAAGGTGGCAATTCTTAGAGGCTGGGGCATGATAGAGTCCCTGTAAAACGCCTCAAGCCACCGGTCATGCGGGTTTGTCCTATCATCTGGGGGACAGGGAGAGAGACATAACATCTACAACAGTTGTGAGGACCTTATGAGAAGCTTAGCAGTAAGGTATCACAACACCATGGCGCTAGAGGAAGGCTACTGATTTATACCTGGATAAGGGAACTCTGGGCTTGCCTCCAAACCGGCCGGACTCTGCCTGCCCTGTGATCTGGTGCCCTGGACTGTGGATGCTGAAACCTTCAGTAAAAGGTAAAGAGACTGCAACCTTGTGTCCTCGTTCTTCACTGCGCCTCTCACCATCCACCATCTACACACTGGGAAGTCCTGGGGACATACTTGACCTGTGGGAAAGTATACCATCTAGCTGCCATAACACCACCCCAGCGGACCCTTAGCAGCGTCTGTCACCCTGACCGAATACCACAGATGGCGTCACAAACTATCCCTTTAAAGACCTTTTCCCTTTAATATGTGAACAAACTGAGAGCGCAAAAGAAAATGGCCGCCCAATCTAAATATTTCTGTACCTTGGGGAAGTGTCCGTCAGCAGCCGAGATCCGCCTCTTGATCCTCAATGAAGGGAGGAGACAAAGAAAAAGAAACCGCCCCGGAGGAGAGAGCGGGAAAAGGCCCAGAATGGAGCAGAGATGGCGACCAACGGGTATCCGAAAGAGAACGACCCGATCCAACGCAATCCACTGCAACGAGGGGAGTACCCAGACCTACCGCCGCTGGAGGATGTGGACTCCTTGGAGCCGTCAGTGGGAGAGCTGAACTGCCGGTCCCTGGGCAACGGGGTGGCGACGGCGGAGACAAGGTAGCCGGCCCTATGCAGACAGAACGCCGTGAAAGAGTCGCGGTCCGGACGACAGCTGATCCCAGTATCCTCGTCGGCGGAGCGGACAGGCGTAGGAGGGGACGCATCAAGTGCAGGTACCGAAAACAACCCTGCCCCAGTAACCGCTCCCGCTCTAGCGAGCGCTCCTTCCTCCGCCACCAACCATACTTCAGCACCTGCTACCACTGCCAAAACCCTGACGGCTCTTTTCCCAGACTACGCCCTGAGAGCTGGACTGAATGGGCCCCATGTCAGAATCCTCCTTTGGGAGGAATATAGTTTGTGCTTGATATCGCAGTGGAGGAGGGAAGAGGAACGAAAAGTCCGATGCGAAATACAGGACAGCCCCCCAATGAGATGGGGTGTAGTAGTGGTCTTCCATCTTCAAAAAGGGAAGGGCTTCATTCAGGAAATTGGACTACCGGTACAGGTCCACGTCACCAAGGACGAGGTGGAACCTCACCTTGGAGAGGGATACTCGGACCAAGATCTATACCCAGGGTATGTTGTAGTTTACACTCGTTATCGGAATGAAAACGACTGGCATGCCCAGGATGTTGGGAGATGTGCATCATTCATAGCACCACCTAGTGCCCGAGAAACCGTCTCCGGTGCTACAGTAGTTAAACTACCGGCAAACCCACAAACCGACACAACCCCCACTGCGCGTATAACCACTACCACTGAGACAACCGCCGCTACTTCCGCTGTAGTTAACACCCATACGCAAGCTACGCAAACTTCTGTCGCTGCGCATGACTTGACCATCCATGATCGACGAACTCATGGCATTTACCTGGCGCCAGGTGTGGTTTTGGATCCAACTCTTCCCAGGCCAGGAAGAATCCAGTGCCAAGAGCAGCCATGGAAACCGTCTACTTAAGCCCACAAAACTTGAACAGATTGTACATAGTCCTTTAACTCTTTTTGCTGCTTTAAACCCGTCTAGGGTTATGTCTTAAAGGGGTCCTAAGTTATAGGAGGATTCCAAGTTCTGAACCCGACCAGGGTTATTCCTAAAAGGGGTCCCGTGTTAAAGGGATCCTTAGTTTGCAAGTTGCCTCCCGTTAAAGACGCTGGAGTCATGGACAGTGAATGGCTCACCAACTTTGCTGTAAATAGTTTGCACCTTCTTAAAGGTGCTCCCTACTGGTTTTACAATAAGAGCTTTGTGAAGAGCCTGTTCCTGATGACATTGTGAAAGTTCCTGCTGTTTTAGAGTTGATAATTGACTTGAATACTTTGCACTACCTCATGAAGTTGTTTGAATCCTTAAAGGGGATGTGAATTGTTGCACTTCGCCAGAATTAGTTTTGAATATAATAGATAGAATGATGTTTACATAGTCGATAGTATGTAGTTAGAAACTTAGAGAATGATAATAAAATTGAAATTGAGATAGATGATATAAAAATGTTTAATAGAATGCACTTTTGAGTAAAATGAAGAGGAGGAAAATGCAGCGAGCCCGTGGGGGTAGATAGACAGTCCTGCATGTGAAGAAGAATAAAGAAAAACGTTGATTTGCTCTTTAAAATTTTAAGATAGTACAGTATACCTGTATGGGTAATTGCACTTCATAGTTAGTTAAAGTACTGTTTTGCTAAATTGTTTAATGACTAAGTCGCGCGCGCACAATGTAAATATGTTTATTATGCAAAGTTTAAGTGTTCTCAGCTCTCATAAAGGGAAGCATCAGTTACATTAACTTGTTTCATTGCATTTAAAAATTTGTATGTCTTTTGCTAATGTATTGTTGATTTCTTTTCCCAGTCCGGGAGTACTGGATTTAACGGGGGGAGTGCAGTAATATCGTTCTCCTCTAGAGTGATGTTACGTTTGGAGGCAAAGAAAGACAACTGAATCCAGGTATCACAAACATGCAACACATTTCGCACTTCAGGCCGCCAGGGGGAGCCCTGCTCCTATTTACTAGGGCACTCCTCACACTTAGGTAAAACTGGTGACCTGGGGAGGAAGATAGACAGTTGCTGGCGAGCTTCGCTCAGGTAGTTGGTCCCTAACAGGGGCGGGAGCCTGTCAGAGATCGAGACAGAAGGACACGGAGCTGTGCATGCCCTAAGTGCGGCAGCTTCTAGAAAGAGACATTGAAAGAGAACTGTATTGTAGTGAGAGTGAAGAAGTCATAGCAAAGGAGTGGATACCAGAAGGAGTTCTGCCCTACACAGGCTGCCTCCTTCTGAGGCGCAGGATCCCGGTAGCCGGAACACCGAGGGAGCAACAGTCCTTTATGCCTTGCTCCAGAGACCGGCAGGACAGCTAACTTCACGTTACCTGCCCACCCTACACCAAGGATGCAAGGTGGCAACTCTTAGAGGCTGGGGCATGATAGAGTCCCTGTAAAACGCCTCAAGCCACTGGTCATACGGGTTTGTCCTATCCATCTGAGGGACAGAGAGAGAGACATAACATCTACAACATCTGTGAGGACCTTATGAGAAGCTTAAGGTACCTTCACACTAAACGATATCGCTAGCGATCCGTGACGTTGCAGCGTTCTGGCTAGCGATATCGTTTAGTTTGACAGGCAGCAGCGATCAGGATCCTGCTGTGATATCGCTGGTCGTTGAACAAAGTTCAGAACTTTATTTGGTCGTCAGACCGGCGTTTATCGTCGTGTTTGACACCAAAAGCAACGATACCAGCGATGTTTTACACTGGTAACCAGGGTAAACATCGGGTTACTAAGCGCAGGGCCGCGCTTAGTAACCCGATGTTTACCCTGGTTACCAGTGTAAAATGTAAAAAAAACAAACAGTACATACTTACCTTCGCGTCCCCCGGCGTCCGCTTCCCACACAGACTGAGCGCCGTAAAGTGAAAGTGAAAGTACAGCACAGCGGTGACGTCACCGCTCTGCTGTTAGGGCCGGCGCTCAGTCAGTGCCGGAAGCGGACGCCGGGGGACGCGAATGTAAGTATGTGCTGTTTGTTTTTTTTACATTTTACGCTGGTAACCAGGGTAAACATCGGGTTACTAAGCGCGGCCCTGCGCTTAGTAACCCGATGTTTACCCTGGTTACCCAGGGACCTCGGCATCGTTGGTTGCTGGAGAGCGGTCTGTGTGACAGCTCTCCAGCGATCAAACAGCGACGCTGCAGCGATCGGCATCGTTGTCGCTATCGCTGCAGCGTCGCTTAATGTGAAGGTACCCTTAGCAGTAAGGGACTACAACACCACGGCGCTTGAGGAAGGCTACTGATTTCTACCTGGATAAGGGAACGCTGGACTTGCCTCCAAAACGGCCGGACCCTGCCTACCCTGTGGTCTGGTGCTCTGGACTGTGGATGCTGAAACCTTCAGTAAAAGGTAAAGAGACTGCAACTTTGTGTCCTCATTCTTCACTGCGCCTCACACCATCCACCATCTACACACTGGAAAGCCCTGGGGACATGCTTCACCTGTGGGAAGGTATACCATCTAGCTGCCATAACATCACCCCAGCGGACCCCTTAGCAGCGTCTGTCACCCTGACCGAATACCACAGGTGGCGTCACAAACTATCCCTTTAAAGACCTTTTCCCTTTAATATGGACGTCCCAGGGCCACGGACCGGGTCTGCCACTGTGACATCCCCCTGTGAACCGAAGGACCGGGTACCGAGTACCCCACTGCCCTTGGGGGCGATCCACATATATGTGTGGATGTATGTGTGATGTGTATATATGAGTGTATGGTGTGGCATGCATGTGTGTGTGGATGTATGTGTGATGTGTATGGTGTGTTATGTGTATGTAGTGTGTATATATGTGTGAATTATGTGTATGGTTTAGTGTGTGTGATATTATTATATATAAGATATTTTGGGCTGACCATACAGTGTGTTTTATTATCCAGCTGTTGACTCTTTTCCATGTATTATGTCTCCGCAGCGTCCCCAGTCTGTTCCGGTAATGGCAGTGCAGCTGTGGTCTGGCGCTGATCCTGAACACATGCAGCCTGGCATGGACTTCTAGTGTTACCTTGTGCTAGAAACTGTGCACAAACCACACAGCAAAAACAGCACGTTTCTCACGGTTAGTTTTTATTTTTACTTTCAGTCATTTAAGCCTAATTTCCTAGCTGTTTAGTGCACGGCGTAGAGCAAGGGGCGGTCGATTTTCTTATTTTTGCTGTTTGCTTTTTTTTCTTCCTCTCTTCCAAGACCCATAACTTTTTTATGTATTTGTTGACATCGCCATGTTAGAGCCTGTCATTTACTGGACGAGTTGTAGTGTTAAATGACGGTATTCGTGTTGTTACGGTACTATATAATGTGCTGGAGAATAAGAAACAAAAATCCAAATGGGGGGAAAATAATGGAAAATAACCCCAATTAATTCATTGTTTTTTGGGGGGTGTCAATTGTTCGTAAAAAAACATATTTTTTTATATTTTAGTGGCTTAAAAATTGAGAACTTTGTAGAAAAAAATTATTGTATTTTTTTTGTCGCCATTTTTTATTTTTTTGGCCTTTGGAGCTGCTTGGGGGCTTGTTTTTTATGTGCTGACATTATTCATACCATATGGGGGTTCAGGCCATGGCGATGCATCGGCACCCTGTGATGGCGTTGTGCCTCCAGGCCACCAGTCGGCCTCCGCAGGTTTAGAACTTTCCTGCAGTTTTGGACTCCACTACAAAATATCAGAAAAGGGGATGGACGCCGGGCGTGTAGACTTACCAAAATGTCGGCTTGCTGCCATCCACCCAGGAATAAAGACTCTGACAGTCGCTCGAACTCGGTGATTCATCCTCAATTCTCCGGAGGCCGAGCCAGAAATCCCCGTCAGAGGCGGTGAGACTCTGGATGAGAATCTGGATGAACTTCTGCTCGGCTTCGGACTTTATAGTCATCAGGTCGCCCCCATCTCGTCTACATTCGTCCTGCGCTTCCTGGAAGGACAACCGCCTCGACGTATCATGGAAGTAAATGATTTTATAGCATGGCTTCTGTGTGCCTTGCTTGCAGACAATTTGCCCTACGACAGAGAGAGAATTAATTTTTATGCCTGGTGCTGCTGTGATATGTATCTTTTAAATATTTTTGGTAATGTTTATTTTTCTTATTACGCTCTTCATTAAAAACAAATTTAGTAGTCTTGCAATTTTCACATGGACCACTGGGTGCATTTTAGACTCATATCTCCTGTTTTTTCATAAAGAGTTTTCAGCAGGCTCCTTATCATCAGAGACAGGATTACAATGACAGGTAGCACTTCTATACACCTAATAACACAGGATCCAGCATTCACAATAGGTGTTGTCACAGCACACCTCCTCCTCCTGTACAATGACTGATAAAATCTCTATATACAGCAGATAACACAGGATCCACCATTTACAATAAGTGATGTCACAGCTCACCTCCTCCTCCTGTACAATGACTGATAACACCTCTATATACAGTAGATAACACAGGATCCACCATTTACAATAGGCGATGTCACAGCTCACCTCCTCCTCCTGTAAAATGACTGATAACACCTCTATATACAGTAGATAACACAGGATCCACCATTCACAATAGGTGATGTCACAGCTCACCTCCTCCTCCTGTACAATGACTGATAACACCTCTATATACAGTAGATAACACAGGATCCACCATTTACAATAGGCGATGTCACAGCTCACCTCCTCCTCCTGTACAATGACTGATAACACCTCTATATACAGTAGATAACACAGGATCCACCATTAACAGTAGGTGATGTCACAGCTCACCTCCTCCTCCTGTACAATGACTGATAACACCTCTATATACAGCAGATAACACAGGATCCACCATTCACAAAAGATGATGTCACAGCTCACCTCCTCCTCCTGTACAATGACTAATAACACCACTATATACAGTAGATAACACAGGATCCACCATTCACAATAGGTGATGTCACAGCTCATCTCCTCCTCCTATACAATGACTGATAACATCTCTATATACAGTAGATAACACAGGATCCACCATTCACAATAGGTGATGTCACAGCTCACCTCCTCCCCTCCTATACAATGACTGATAACACCTCTATATACAGTAGATAACACAGGATCCACCATTCACAATAGGTGATGTCACAGCTCACCTCCTCCTCCTGCACAATGACTGATAACACCTCTATATACAGTACATAACACAGGATCCACCATTTACAATAGGTGATGTCACAGCTCACCTCCTCCTCCTGTACAATGACTGATATCACCTCTATATACGGTAGATAACACAGGATCCACCATTCACAATAGGTGATGTCACAGCTCACCTCCTCCTCCTGTACAATGACTGATAACACGTCTATATAAGGTAGATAACACAGGATCCACCATTCACAATAGGTGATATCACAACTCACCTCCTCCTCCTCCTGTACAATGGCTGATAACACCTCTATATACAGCAGATAACACAGGATCCACCATTCACTATAGGTGATGTCACAGCTCACCTCTTCCTCCTATACAATGACTGATAACACCTCTATATACAGTAGATAACACAGGATCCACCATTCACAATATGTGATGTAACAGCTCACCTCCTCCTCCTCCTGTACAATGACTGATAACACATTTATATACAGTAGATAACACAGGATCCACCACTCATAATAGGTGATGTCACAGCTCACCTCCTCCTCCTGTACAATGACTGATAACACCTCTATATACAGTAGTAAACACAGGATCCACCACTCATAATAGGTGATGTCACAGCTCACCTCCTCCTCCTCCTCCTGTACAATGACTGATAACACCTCTATATACAGTAGTAAACACAGGATCCACTATTCAAAATAGGTGATGTCACAGATCACCTCCTCCTGTACAATGACTGATAATACCTCTATATAAAGCAGATAACACAGGAACCACCATTCACAATAGGTGATGTCACAGCTCACCTCTATATACAGTAGATAACACAGGATCCACCATTTACAATAGGTGATGTCACAGCTCACCTCCTCCTCCTGTACAATGACTGATATCACCTCTATATACGGTAGATAACACAGGATCCACCATTCACAATAGGTGATGTCACAGCTCACCCCCTCCCATCCTTTCACATTGATTTTTGCACAGATATTTCAATACAAAAGATGGGGTCAGGGTCTGTTCATTGCTGCTAATGTACATGTGTTGTTTCCTGAAACAAAAGGAAGTTAGAGTAAAAAAAAGCTGCAGTGGTCGGTGTGAAAAGGGCAAGATTTCTAATTTTTATTTTTAATACAGATCGTGATTTGGGAAAAAAAATGTAGAAAATGAAAAAACAAAAACATTTAACACAAAAACCTGATCAGAACAATAAGATCAATCACCGATATTAAAAGAGCAAATGCAGATTGTGGGGGGGGCGACCAATCATTGATACAGTCGGATGGTGCTCATACACGTTACATATTCTCGGCAGCACGGTTTATGTGAATGCATGAGCTGCCGACATACACTGAACGTGGAGGTAGTTAAAGGCAATGGCTCATACATCTCCCACTCAGGATTCCTCAGGATAAGTCAACTCTACACAACCAGTTCCCATTTTGGCAGACTCAAGCCCCCCTTGTATTATAAAATCAGCATTTTCTGCCTACGAAGCGGCCACATTTTTAAAAGAATTTTCTCCGATGAGGCATCTCCTTTAAGAAGTAGCCTGTGAAACTTCCCTTTAATTGTTTTATCACTAGAAGAGATCGAGCAAAATAAAAAAATATATAAGTAAATAAAAAAAAAATGAAACAAAAAATTGGAAAAAGTCACCTACCTGGTCTATGCGTCATATCCACTAATGGAAAGCAATGAGACAGAGAACATACGATATTAGTATCAATGATCATTCCAATGCGTCACAAAGTATTAACGAGCGGCATTAGGGGGTGCTACCGGGGGCCAAGCGACTCTGTCTGAACCTATCACCTGGTCAGTGAGATCGGCACCAGTCACTGATACGTCCATCAGAGGCAGATAGAGAAGTGCGATCCATCACTGCACAGAACTCGTCCAAATTCCAGTGGTGGCGGCTTTACACCACTCCATCTGACGCTCGACATTGTGCTTGGTGATGTACGGCTGCATGCAGCTGCTCGGCCATGAAGCTCTCTGGGGGCACAGTGTTTGTGCTGATGTTATGCCAGAGATGGTCTAGACTCTGCAGTTATGGGTCAACAGAGCGATGGTGACTTTTCTACCTTCTGCTCCTCAGCCATTGGTGACCCCGCTCTGAAAAAATCTTTGTTTTCTTTCCACAGCTCCTTTGCACTCCCATGTGTCTCCATGGAAACAGACAACAAATAAACTCTGTGTAGTCAGATCCTGAAATCGCACCCTCCAGTTTCTGTCCGTAACTTCTTACCAGTCTGCCTAATAGTGAAGTAGGGGTCAGACACAAGGCGGGACAACTCCAGGATCAGACATGGGCGCGGGATTGGTGAGTGTGCACGTGTTCGGCACAGTATGGGGTACGCTGACGCCAAACACCACTGGCTGCAGCTAATCTCCAGGGACTACGGAGGATCAGGAACTGAAAACTCAACATGCCCGATCCTTCTTTTTGCCCCACCGTCATTACCATCAGGTGACAATTAGGAGACCTTCACAGTGGGCTCCGCCGAAATCGATGGGTCTGGCTTACTTTAATCTACTGTGCATAAGGGCCTTAAAGGGGATGTCCAACTGACTTTTTTAAGGCAATGAATATTACAAAAAGTTTAAGTGATACTCACCAGTTCTAACCCCCATCACTCGGGGGCAGTCGCCCTAGTGGTCTCCTCTTGGACCTTGAGTGATGATGTCTTATTGTTCAGGAGACCGAAAGGGGCCATCATCGGATGTGAATCCTTTGATGTCCAATTACAGAGTGTATCGGTCAGAGGTCACCCACTATAGGAGTTAGGGCTACACCTTCTGTAACTTATAATATAGGGCAGCCGTCACCTACCTCCAGCATGCCCCGACAGCCGAAAGTTGGGGACCACTGGTGTAGGGACCCTGTAGTACATCTGGTCTCCAGACCCCAGGAGGAGCACAGATCACTTTTCAGCAGGGTCTTCCTCAGTCTGTGCAGGCGCCTGTCCTCTGCACCACAAGATGTTTAGCTCCTTTGTGACCGGATGGAAGATCATCCCATATAAAGACCCTGAAAACGTTTTTCCAAAAACTGACGACTTTTCAGACCGTGAAGCAGGAAGCAGATTTTATTATTGCATTTCTTCCAAGGCCAAGAGTTCAGCAGGCGAATAAATGATCCTTTTCACAAGAGGCCAAGGCCTGAATATAAAGTGCCGGGAAGTGAGGATTTCACTGTCTGGTTAGGACGACACAGAATAGCGTGGGGGGGGGCTCTGGAGACACAAACTGTCGGGGTCCTGCAGCAAATATCTAATATTAAGTGAGAAATTGCTGCTAAACTGCAGGGTTTATATAGAACTGCTGAGGCGTGAGGGGGGTTAGAGGGATTTCTATGGATGCTGACATTCCACCAGGGAAAAGAGCTGCACCATACTGGGTGTTACAGGGGGATCCCATGCTGGGGGTCTCTGCTCTGTCCAATGGTCTAATAATGATAAAGACAAGGAATGTTCTATAATGGCTATGTGATTACTGAAACCGATGTTGATAGACAGACAGATAATGGTATATAATAGATAATAAATAGATAATAGGTATATATTAGATAGATAGATAGATAGATAGATAGATAGATAGATAGATAGATAAATAATAGATAGATAGATAGGATAGATAGATAGATAGATAGATAGATAGATAGATAGATAGATAGATAGATAGATAGATAGATAGATAGATAGATAGATAGATTATTTATTAGTAGATGGTGGCCCGATTCTAACGCATCGGGTATTCTAGAATATTATGTATGCGTAGTGTATAGCACAGCTCACGCAGTATATTGCACAGCCCACGCAGTACATTGCGCAGCCCGCGCAGTACATTGCGCAGCCCACGCAGTACATTGCGCAGCCCATGCAGTACATTGCGCGGCCCACGTAGTACATTGCGCAGACCATGTTGTATATTGCGCAGCCCACGTTGTATATTGCGCAGGCCACGTAGTATATTGAGCAGGCCACGTAGTATATTGCACAGGCCACGTTGTATATTGCGCAGCCAACGCAGTACATTGCGCAGCCCATGTAGTACATTGCGCAGCCCACGTAGTACATTGCGCAGCTCACGTTGTATATTGCGCAGGCCACGTAGTATCACATAGTATATTGCGCAGGCCACGTAGTATATTGCGCAGGCCACGTTGTATATTGCGCAGCCCACGTAGTATATTGCGCAGTCCAAGTAGTATATTGCGCAGGCCACGTTGCATATTGCGCAGTCCATGTAGTATATTGCGCAGCCCACGTTGTATATTGCGCAGCCCACGTAGTATATTGCATAGCCCACGTTGTATATTGCGCAGCCCACGTAGTATATTGCGCAGTCCACGTAGTATATTGCGCAGCCCACGTTGTATATTGCGCAGCCCACGTTGTATATTGCGCAGCCCACGTAGTACATTGCGCAGCCCACGTAGTACATTGCGCAGCCCACGTTGTATATTGCGCAGCCCACGTTGTATATTGCGCAGCCCACGTAGTATATTGCGCAGCCCACGTAGTATATTGCGCAGCCCACGTAGTATATTGCGCAGCCCACGTTGTACATTGCGCAGCCCACGTTGTACATTGCGCAGCCCACATTGTATATTGCCCAGCCCACGTTGTATATTGCCCAGCCCGTTGTATATTGCGCAGCCCACATTGTATATTGCCCAGCCCACTTAGTATATTGCGCAGCCCACTTAGTATATTGCGCAGCCCACTTAGTATATTGCGCAGCCCACTTAGTATATTGCGCAGCCCACTTAGTATATTGCGCAGCCCACATTGTATATTGCCCAGCCCACGTTGTATATTGCCCAGCCCGTTGTATATTGCGCAGCCCACTTAGTATATTGCGCAGCGCACTTAGTATATTGCGCAGCCCACTTAGTATATTGCACAGCCCACTTAATATATTGCGCAGCCCGTTGTATATTGCGCAGCCCACGTTGTATATTGCCCAGCCCACGTTGTATATTGCCCAGCCCACGTTGTATATTGCCCAGCCCACGTTGTATATTGCCCAGCCCGCTGTATATTGCGCAGCCCACTTAGTATATTGCGCAGCCCGTTGTATATTGCGCAGCCCACGTTGTATATTGCGCATCCCACGTAATATATTGCGCAGCCCACGTAGTATATTGCGCAGCCCACGTAGTATATTGCGCAGCCCACATATATAGCAATGTGGGCATGATATCCCTGTAAAAAAAAAATAAAAATTAAAATAAAAAATAGTTATATACTCACCTTCCGTTGGTGCTTGGATCCAGGAAGCGGTTACCGACGCTTGGGATCCACAGAAGCTCCGCCAAGCTGCTCGCGCCGGCCGCCATCTTCCGTTCCCAGGATGCATTGCGAAATTACCCAGAAGACTTAGCGGTCTCGCAAGACCGCTAAGTCTTCTGGGTAATTTCGCAATGCAGCGCCGGGAACGGAAGATGGCGGCCGGTGCGAGCAGCTCGGCGGACTACGGAGTGTGAGTATAGCAGGTTTTTTGTTTTTTTATTATTTTTAACATTACATTTTTTTTACTATTGATGCCTCATAGGCAGCGTCAATAGTAAAAAACTGGGGACACACAGGGTTAATAGCGGCGATTACGGAGTGCGTTACCCGCGGCATAACGCGGTCCGCTATCGTCGGCATTAACCCTGTGTGAGCGGCGACCGGAGGGGAGTATGCGGGCGCCGGGCAGTAAGTGCGGGGAGTAAGGAGCGGCCATTTTCTTCCGGACTGTGCGCGTCGCTGATTGGTCGTGGGCGTTTTGCCACGACCAATCAGCGACTTGGATTCCATGACAGACAGAGGCCGCGACCAATGAATATCCGTGACAGACAGACAGACAGGACAGACAGACGGAAGTGACCCTTAGACAATTATATATATAGATTATAGCACCATTTCTTCCATGGCACTATACATGTGAGGTAGATAATAGATATATAGATAATAGATAGATGATAGATAGATAATAGATTGATATAGATAGATAATAGATAGTGTGGAGCGGTAACCCATGTTACAGCCAGGGGGCGCTGTGTGTGTGCTTCAGGATGCGCTTGGAGGCATAATTATGGTGATGAGACAAAGTCCGGCAGGATTGCAAATGGCCGGTATGTGTCGCAGAGGTGCTCTCTAAGCCCAAAAATGATATGGTTATGCTGGGACTTATAGTTCCACAAGAGTTTGTTGTGTTTTCTTATAAGGGCGGGCTTATAGGGTTAGCTGGTGAGCTGGGCGGGACTGGCTAACCCCACATATTCCCACCTAGGAGAGTGGTTACAACCATATAATGTGACTGAGGTCTGGTCACATGGTCAGAGTGTATGGATCTGTATGGTCCATGTGCAAGGTCCTGAACGGTCAGTGTTGGAAACTCCTGTGAGTGGAGTCTTCCTGGAAGCACCTGAGAGACCGTGGACGTGGACGGTCGGTGTTGGAAGCTCCTGTGAGTGGAGTCTTCCTGGAAGCACCTGAGAGCCCGTGGACGGTCGGTGTTGGAGTCTCCTGTGAGTGGAGATGTCCTGGAAGCACCTAGAGAGACTGTGGACCTGTATGCTCAGAGTGTTGGATTGTCCTGGGATGGACTGGAGTCCTGCAAGCACCTGGTAAGATCATGGACTGATGGCCTGTGTGTTGGAAGTGCCTGTGACTGGACTTCCTGGAAGCACATGGAGAGGCTGTATCTACAGAGCCTGAGACAGTTTCTGTGTTGGTGAAGCTACCGTTCCTACTGTGGGTCTGGACTATCCGAGGTGCCCTGGTCACAAGGACGGTGATCCCAGTAAGGGTATGTGCACACGTTCAAGATTTTTCGCGTTTTTTCACAATAAAAATACGCATACATATGCATCCTATCATTTAGAATGCATTCCGCAATTTTTGTGCACATGATACGTTTTTTTTTCCAAGAAAAAAATGCATCGCGGTAAAAAAAAAAGCAGCATGTTCATTAATTTTGAGGATTTTTTGCGTTTTTCCTCCTATTTAATGCATTGGGAAAGCTCCGGAAAAAAAACACGTGCAAAAACGCAAAAAACGCGAAAAAAACGCATGCTGATTTCTGGCAGAAATATCCGTTTTTTTGTCAGGAAATTTCTGCAAGAAATCCTGAACGTGTGCACTTACCCTGAGGCAGCTTTCCCCTGTGAACCAGCATTGGCAGGAGTCAGTGTGTGGAGCCGAAAGCTCCTGTAAGGTAACTCCAGATAACAAGGGGTTACGGGCAGACACGGATCTGCCATTGGAACAAGACTGTCGATAGTTAATATGTTCCGTTGATGTGTATAATGAAATGTTTAAGTTATGTGGTTTATGACATTTAATAAACCAAATAGACTGACTTAAGTGGAGAAATCCTGCCTGAGTGATTGAATCCCGTGCCAAGTGAGTGTTCCCCTACCCACTCAGGTAGCGTTTCACCACAATAGATATAGATAGATAGATAATAGATAGATAATAGATAGAGATAGATAATAGATAGATGATAGATAGATAATAGATAGATAATAGATGATAGATAATAGATAGATAATAGATATAGATAATAGATAGAGATAAATAGATAGAGATAGATAGATAGATAGATAGATAGATAGATAGATAGATAGATAATAGATAGTTAGATGATAGATAGAAATAAATAGATAATAGATAGATGATAGATAGATAATAGATGATAGATAGATAATAGATAGATAGCGCTATAGATAGATAATACATAGATAAATAATAGATAGATAATAGAGATAAAAGATAGAGAATAGATAGATAATAGATGATAGATAGATAATAGATAGATAGAGCTATAGATAGATAATAGATAGATAAGAGATAGATAGAGCTATAGATAATAGATAGATAAAAGATAATAGATATAGATAATAGATAGATTGTAGATAGAGATAAATAGATAATAGAGATAGATAATAGATAGATGATAGATAATAGATAGATAATAGATAGAGATAAATAGATAGATAATACATAGATGATAGATAGATAATAGATGATAGATATATAATAGATAGAGCTATAGATAGATATTAGGTATATAACAGATAGATTTTAGATAGTTATTAGATAGATGATTGATAGATCTGATGAGTCCTGTCCATATTCCTTTGCACTCACCACTCTGCAGCCTGGTTCCTCTACACCAGTGGAGACAGACCCAGACAATGGTGAGGAGAGCTGGGAGCAGATCCATCATTACTGGTCCCTTGTGGTTGGTGTCCTGTGTATGAAGTGCCCAGAAGAAGCAGGTGGAGAGCGCGGATGTTCAGAGAGTCCAGATGTGGCGAGCAGGCAGCTGATCCTCCATCCCTCCTGGCATTGATGCAGTGATCTGTAGGGCAGTGTGCACACTAGCCCCGGCACCGAATAAAGAGAGCGCCACTGTAGGGTGATCAATACTAGTCTATGTGACACATTGCTGGAGGGCAGGATCCAACCTCGGCCAAACCAATCCGGGCAGCAGGTTGTTCCTGCTTCATTAGAGTGAGCCCTCGTCAGGAGTCGCTCCGCTCAGTGCTGTCATTTTAATTACTTGAAAGCAGCGACTTCTTAAAACCGGATTGATTCCTCCGAACAGCAGCTTGAGGAGTCGCTGACATGCACGATATATTCAGATCGCTCTGCTCACGTCAACGGACAGGTGATATCTGGTTCCTGGACGATAATCCTCCTTTATATAAGGTAGTGAGAATCCGCGTCCTGCTCATTGACCCTAGTCCGTGATGGAAATCTATTGATCACATTGTTCTTATCAATGGTCAGACTATCGATTACGCCTTAAATCTTGGAGACGTTACTGGAAATTAGCCCGGGTGATATTGGACAAAACATAAATTGATCCATAAAATAGAGCTGGAATCGAACACTCTGATTTTTTTAATCTAAAATGTTCTCGAAAGACAAGTTGGTGTAGCAGATGCAACAAGAAGAAAAATTGTTCCAGCTTCTGGTAAAATTTTCAGAGTAATCTTTATTCCATCAAAAAACAATTAAAAAATGGTGGACAAGAACAAGAGCAAGCGACGAGTTTCGAACACGGTTGATCTTTATCAAGCTAGCAGAGCCAAGTTTGTTTTTGTTCTCAAAAAATGAGTCAAGGTAGCAGAGCCAAGACTGATTTTGTTGAGGTAGCAGAGCTAAGCTTGTTTTTGGTGTCCTGCTCTGCTACATCCGAATGATTGCTACAGAGCAGGAGTTTCTAAGAAGATGCAGCAGATGCAGAATGATCTTCCCCTCTAACTTAGATAAGCCACCAGTCATTAAATCATCACATCCTTGGGTAGAAGAAATAAATCTTAAGGCAGCTGCTCCGGGGATGAAGACAGATATTGATCCTTCGGTCCTCTTTAGCATTTACAAAAAATGGCCATTTTTCTCTCCGCACTGGGCTGTGTCAGCAGAAAGCCACAGTGCCCACACTGACCGTTAACTTTTCTCCATGGAAAACTTACTCAGCAAAAATGTCCATGAACCCGAAGCTTCTGGGGGGTGAATGAAGCCCTGAAATCCTAAGAAAGAGAGACGTTAAGCGCTCGGCTCAGCAGATCTCATGCAGAGTGTGGTAGGAAGCAGGAGGACCCGGCCGCCGAATGTCTCCGCACCCTGCAATCCTCTCTTTTTCTATCTTTGGCTGAGCGTATTCATGAGCTGGAACACTATTTCCTTTTTCCCCTGCTGCAGAGCGAATGTCTGCGTAGCGAAGCCAGAAAACAGAGTGAGTGCAGATGATCCTGCTGTTTATGAAGCGGCGGGGATGGGAGCGTGAAAGGAGCTATTCATGGAGGCCGTTCAAAAGGCTTCAAAAAGTTTTTAACTGTAAAAACATCTTAAAGCAAAACTTTACTGGTAAAGGAGTTCTCCAACTTCTGGGGAAAAAAATAAAAACAGCCGCAAATAATAATAATAATAATAATATATACACTCACCGGCCACTTTATTAGGTACACCATGCTAGTAACGGGTTGGACCCCCTTTTGCCTTCAGAACTGCCTCAATTCTTCGTGGCATAGATTCAACAAGGTGCTGGAAACATTCCTCAGAGATTTTGGTCCATATTGACATGATGGCATCACACAGTTGCCGCAGATTTGTCGGCTGCACATCCCAAAGATGCTCCATACAAGGCAGGATGGATCCATGCTTTCATGTTGTTTACGCCAAATTCTGACCCTACCATCCGAATGTCGCAGCAGAAATCGAGACTCATCAGACCAAGCAACGTTTTTCCAATCTTCTACTGTCCAATTTCGATGAGCTTGTACAAATTGTAGCCTCAGTTTCCTGTTCTTAGCTGAAAGGAGTGGTACCCGGTGTGGTCTTCTGCTGCTGTAGCCCATCTGCCTCAAAGTTCGATGCACTGTGCGTTCAGAGATGCTCTTAGGCCTACCTTGGTTGTAACGGGTGGCGATTTGAGTCACTGTTGCCTTTCTATCAGCTCGAACCAGTCTGCCCATTCTCCTCTGACCTCTGGCATCAACAAGGCATTTCCGCCCACAGAACTGCCGCTCACTGGATTTTTTTTCTTTTTCGGACCATTCTCTGTAAACCCTAGAGATGGTTGTGCGTGAAAATCCCAGTAGATCAGCAGTTTCTGAAATACTCAGACCAGCCCTTCTGGCACCAACAACCATGCCACGTTCAAAGGCACTCAAATCACCTTTCTTCCCCATACTGATGCTCGGTTTGAACTGCAGGAGATTGTCTTGACCATGTCTACATGCCTAAATGCACTGAGTTGCCGCCATGTGATTGGCTGATTAGAAATTAAGTGTTAACAAGAAGTTGGACAGGTGTACCTAATAAAGTGGCCAGTGAGTGTATATATAAATAGACACCACTCACCTCTTTTTTTGGTGCTCTAGCAATGATGCTAAGGTAGTCCTCCTAAACTTCGAAGAAAAAGTAATTAATTACACAACCACTGAAAACACAAAAAAATTGTATTAGAAATCCAATCAAACCCATAGCACGCTAGTTAGCTGTAAGGTTTTGATTAACTGCGCCTGGCTAGCTCTGCATATAACCAGGCTAGGTGTTCACCTTAGCCAGTCACCTGGAGAAAACTGACCAGGGTGGATTGTATTGGACCTGGAGAAACTCAAACTGCAAGTATCATTGGTTGCTATGGACAAAAGCCGTTTTGTTTGACCGAGCTGGGACTAGCTCAGTTGTGCATAAGTAGCCAGGGTCGATTTTGTTTAGTTAACGCTTGGACAAGGCTAGGGATTTTTTGTTTATGGTTTTGTTTTTCGGTACTGAGCAACCTATGAAATAAACATCAAATTGTTTTGACAGAAGAATCCAGTACCTGTATGAATGCTGCCTACACCGAGAATGAATCCCCTACAAAAGGTGGAGTATGCGGGCACAGTCCCAAAGAGCATGGGTAATTCCAGTGTAAAGATTGAATGTCTTAGGTAAAGGCAGCCAGATTGGAAAACACAGTCTGAAAGCATGGAGGAGTTGTTAAGAAATTGGTTCAAGTGCAGAAGGAGTAGTTAAAGCAGCAATTACAGCTGCAGCAGCAAATGGCTCTCCTGACAGAAGCTATCTGGGCGAGGGAGACGGCACTTTCCGCCAGCCAAAGTGACTGTATCCATATGAAGAGAATAGTAAAAAAAAAATGTAATCACCATTGGTTACAGACTTACCTCATCTTTGTTTGCCAGTGGCCAGCATGTGACTTCTGCAGACAATCAGTAGCCACAGTTGCCATGTGCTATACTTCATTGACACCACTGTTCAGTGCAGAGCCATGACCTATGAAAGCAGAGAAATCAGGCTTAAGAGCCACAAGCAAGCTAACAGGAAAGTGCACTATCAGAAGATACACAGACACGCCACCAATGCACCTCCAGGCTAATTTGCATAAACCTATACAGCTTGATTTCTTATCACTGGCATATTGGATGACAACAAGACAGGAATCATGTTTAGTGCTATTCATTGACCTATGATTATTTTGATTAGTACAATTATCCTGAGAGGTTCACTTTAAAGGGAATTCCAGCCTAGATGAGACTTTTCTGAAGCTCTATTAAAATGACAAAGAAAACTAAGAACAGTTGTGGATTTTCCATAAGTGATTTCTTGCCCAAAGCAATCCAAAGACTTGGTGATAACTCAACCAGGAAGTCACAAAATCCCCAGAGAAGATGATAAAAAACACATGGGCCTCACACATATCAACGTCCATGACTGTACAATGGGAAAAAGGCCAGGTATGTGATTCATGGTGGACTAGGAAGGGAGAAACCACTGCCAAGACTAACATTCAATTCATGTTGGTTAAAGCAGAATGACGGCCACCTAAAACACAGAAGTTAAAATCTAAGTTGAGAAGACGAATCTGTTACACTCCAAGGCTCACCAGGACACACACCTGTCTTGATATTAAGACTTCAGTGTTGCTAGGTTCTTGCTAGCTCCATGCACCTGGATGTCCTCCACCTGCTTGCCTGTGATCTCCTGGATGTCTCCCGCTTGCTTGTTTGTGATCTCCTTGATGTCTCTCACTTGTCTGTGGTTGTCTCCTTGACATCACCACCTGCCAGCGGCTTCCAGAATCCCATTGCCTACCTGCGGTCTCCTGGATGTCTCCCACCTGCTTGCTTGTGGTTTCTTTGACTTCTCCCGCTTGCCTACTTGCACTCTCTTGGACGTCTCCCACATGCGGTCTGACTGCTTATTCAAAGAATGGAACATATAGCTTGATGTACCCATTCTTCACCTACATGTCACAGGATTGTGTTGGGCTTAGAGCTTCACTTACTGTTTGTTCCCTCTGCAAGTGACCCGAGTGGCAGGAAGTTGGCCCTTAAGTCACCTGGGTCATGAATATAGTGCACGTCTACTACTCCTAATAAAAACATACATACCCACTGAGTCTTATTTTAAGCAAATTACTAAACTCCCTGCAATTTGACTTGGAAACTGGTAAATCAGGTGGATGGGCTATAAACAGGGCAACCAGAAGGGCCAGTCCACTTGCAAGAGTGTGACCACTGACCAGTAGTACTACGTTCTTATATTTTTCTATGGTAACCTTCCGCCTCTGAGACATAGCATTGCTAGCGTTTCAGAGTAATGGGTTATTCTTCTCCCTTGAAGCTGTTACTTACGACCGTCCGGAGGGCAGAATAACCTCACACAAAGACAGAGGTGAAGCGTAGAATGCTCTGAATTATTTATTTCAACATCACATATCATTAGAGAGATTCTTATCAATCTTATTCTTTAACGCACGAGTTATTACTTCTGTTCCAGTGCTGCTGCTCATGAGGACTGGGTCTCACGGATTAGGTGAGTATAAACCTTGTTTTTTTGTTGGCTGCGGCAGAAAGTTCTCAAAGGTCCAAACGAAGACGCTATACACCACCAAAACCAAAAGAAAGTAATTAAAACTTACCCTTCAATCATAATCATATAGGATAAAAAAATTGGGAGAATGTGCTCATATAAAAAAACATAATGCTAACGTGTTTTGGGTTGAAAAACCTTTAACTTTTCTATCCAATCTGATTAAAGGCTAAGTTTTAACTACTTCTGTTTGGTGTTGGAGTACATCTTTTGGACCATTGAGAGCTATTTGACCAGTGCATACTCTGAGCTCCACACCCAGACTGTCCACCCCAGAGGTTTATTACTAACACAGGAGTGGAGAGCGGAATTGACTCTTTTTCTATTTTCTTTGTGTAGTGGCTAGTGATGAGCGAACGTGCTCGGAAAGGGCGGTAACCAAGTGTATTCGGCACGCTCGACTATGTTCTGGTCTCGTGGCTATTTGAAAGACGCAACACATGGAGGGATTTCCTGTTTGTTGCGGCTGTTGAACAGCCACAAGATATGCAGCTGCAGGGACTCGAACATACTTTTCGAGCGTGCCGGTGACACTCGGTTAGCACCCGAGCATGCTCCGATAGCACCTTATCCCAGCACGTTCGCTCATCACTAGTAGTGGCACAAAAGTGGTGGAGGAGACTCTTGGAAGGCATCATTACTTATTTGTTTTAAGAGGGCACTTAGCGGGCGTTGTTACTGGGTTGGGGGTACAATAATTGCTTGGCCCGGCTACTGACAGTCCTTTTCAGCCTTCGTACACACTTTGGTAAGACAAGGTCTAGATTTAGCACAGATCCAATAGATCGAGTTATGTTTTTACAAAGCATATTGGGTTAAATACGCCCCATAATAGACTTCTGACTCTCAGCCATGCTTTCATTTCTGGTGAAGAAAGACTGATGCTCACAATTTCCTGACCACTGTCCAGTTGGTTTACTCTTCCAAATGGTTTGACGTGAAAGGAAATCCTGAGCTGGAGGCTTCTTTATGAGAAACGGACAATAGGAAACTGAATGAAAACAAACAATAAATACTATTTAAAGAGGGATGAATATAAACCATGGTCATATTTTGGGTATGCGCGGAAGCTAAAAGTGGGAGCTGCGATTGTTTCTTATACTGTAAGTGTCCAATAACAAAGCAATAAGGGCCACAGGCCGGTACTGGGCAAGAGATACACCTCTAGGAAACTATTAACCGCTGTGGGCAAAAAGTAAAAGTAGGACCATGGCAGATTCCATGCAAGTCCCAGTCAATAAGTTCTGGATGCAATAGTGATGTGAGGATATACACACTAGACTCCGACAACCACCAAGGTATTTTTTTCAGCTAAGTGTGACTGTCGGCTTGTGCTGCATCAGGGGTTAAGGAGCCCATAGGCTTTAGATGGAAGGAAGCCAAACCGGTCTATTTTGGCAAATCTGGCTGATCATCTGATATATATGGAGGACTGTGGTGAAATATGTGTGTATATATATATATATATATATATATATATATATATATATATACTGTATATATATATATATATATATATGTGTATATATATATATATATATATATATATATATATATATATATATATATATATATACATACATACATACACACACAGTGCCTACAAGTAGTATTCAACCCCCTGCAGATTTAGCAGGTTTAATAAGATGCAAATAAGTTAGAGCCTTCAAACTTCAAACAAGAGCAGGATTTATTAACAGATGCATAAATCTTACAAACCAAAAAGTTTTGTTGCTCAGTTAAATTATTATAAATTTTAAACATAAAAGTGTGGGTCAATTATTATTCAACCCCTAGGTTTAATATTTTGTGGAATAACCTTTGTTTGCAATTACAGCTAATAATCATCTTTTATAAGACCTGATCAGGCCGGCACAGGTCTCTGGAGTTATCTTGGCCCACTCCTCCATGCAGATCTTCTCCAAGTTATCTAGGTTCTTTGGGTGTCTCATGTGGACTTTAATCTTGAGCTCCTTCCACAAGTTTTCAATTGTGTTAAGGTCAGGAGACTGATTAGGCCACTGCAACACCTTGATTTTTTTGCCTCTTGAACCAGGCCTTGGTTTTCTTGGCTGTGTGCTTTGGGTCGTTGTCTTGTTGGAAAATGAAATGACGACCCATCTTAAGATCCTTGATGGAGGAGCGGAGGTTCTTGGCCAAAATCTCCAGGTAGGCCGTGCTATCCATCTTCCCATGGATGCGGACCAGATGGCCAGGCCCCTTGGCTGAGAAACAGGACCACAGCACGATGCTGCCACCACCATGCTTGACTGTAGGGATGGTATTCTTGGGGTCGTATGCAGTGCCATCCAGTCTCCAAACGTCACGTGTGTGGTTGGCACCAAAGATCTCGATCTTGGTCTCATCAGACCAGAGAACCTTGAACCAGTCAGTCTCAGAGTCCTCCAAGTGATCATGAGCAAACTGTAGACGAGCCTTGACATGACGCTTTGAAAGTAAAGGTACCTTACGGGCTCGTCTGGAACGGAGACCATTGCGGTGGAGTACGTTACTTATGGTATTGACTGAAACCAATGTCCCCACTGCCATGAGATCTTCCCGGAGCTCCTTCCTTGTTGTCCTTGGGTTAGCCTTGACTCTTCGGACAAGCCTGGCCTCAGCATGGGAGGAAACGTTCAAAGGCTGTCCAGGCCGTGGAAGGCAAACAGTAGTTCCATAAGCCTTCCACTTCCGGATGATGCTCCCAACAGTGGAGACAGGTAGGCCCAACTCATTGGAAAGGGTTTTGTACCCCTTGCCAGCCTTGTGACCCTCCACGATCTTGTCTCTGATGGCCTTGGCCTTGGAATGCTCCTTTGTCTTTCCCATGTTGACCATGTTTGAGTGCTGTTCACAAGTTTGGGGAGGGTCTTAAATAGTCAGAAAAGGCTGAAAAAAGAGATAATTAATCCAAACATGTGAAGCTCATTGTTCTTTGTGCCTGAACTACTTCTTAATACTTTAGGGGAACCAAACAGAATTCTGGGGGGTTGAGGAGTTGAATAATAAATGACCCTCTGAAAAGACTTTTCACAATTTTACAAAAAAATAAACAAAGAAATAACATTCTTTTTTGCTGCAGTGCATTTCACACTTCCAGGCTGATCTACAGTCCAAATGTCACAATGCCAAGTTAATTCCAAATGTGTAAACCTGCTAAATCTGCAGGGGGTTGAATACTACTTGTAGTCACTGTATATATATATATATATTGGACTATGTATAGATTTATTGTGTCACTGGCAATAATGTAACATCTGTCTTGAAAAGCTGCAGATTGCACTCAGGTGTTAACATGCATTTTCCTGAGACAAGTAGACTTCTGTCTCCAATCTCACCAGGGGGTCCTGCTGGAGGCCAAGAAGAAAGGTAACATTTGACACCTCCTAGCTCTTGGAAGAGAGATGTTAATTACGGCCTGATAGTATCTGTGAGAACTTTTACACAAAGGATCTCAAGAGTAAATAATATACTCATTGGGGGCGCGGCCGTGGTCCAATAAAAAAACAAGCAATTATGATATTAACCTGAGGGGCTGGTCTAGAAACCTGACCTCCAGACCAAAGCTATAAATTAGGGCTGTATACAGAGAAACATGTTCACATGTGAGGGCAGCCTGAGACGCTGATGTGTTCCACCAACTCCATTCACACCCCCCCCCCTCAGGGAGCAGAAAGCAAGCTACCAGTTAGATGATTTCTGTAAGTTTCTCCTGTTTATTTTTATACTGTTTTGCATAAGTTGTATGTCTTTTTATTATCATATTTTTATACCTTTTCTTACTGTAAGCACTGAACCTTTTTGTATTAAAATATAAAACTTTAACAAGTTCAACCTTGAATGTTCTAAAAGAATCCATAGCCGAAGGTGTGTGAGCCTTATGAGTGGTAGACATTATTAGTACTAATATTTCCAGAACTCATCACCCATGTATTCGGTGAGTGGTGGCAGCGTGTATGAGCGGGTGTGTGGCCTAGGGCGGTGTGTGATTTATGCTCCTATTACAGCATAGGAGGTTGGATGCTGGACTGAGAGTAGGAGATAGATTAACCCTTGCAGGCACAACCCAAGTCACGTGCCGAGAGCAGGCACGTGACAAACTAGTTACACCACGGAGTAGGGATCCGTGACAAGGACTCCTGACTCTTCCTTGACAAATGAAGAGAAGGATCAGGCAGGTGGAATTTCAGTGCCCAATCCTTTTGCTTTTAGGAAAGATAAGCCGCCGCTAGAGGTGTATCTTGAACAGGAATTCTGAATGTTTAAAATGGAGAGCAATGCCCCTTTGACGTTTCGTTGCACGCACCTTCTTCAGGGATATACAGACCTTTGACCTTGACTCTGCCTTTTTATATGTGCCCTGATATCTGATTCATTTTTGGATTGGTGTTTCCAGTAAAAAGGCTCTTCTCTTAGGGTATGAATCTGTGAACTTGTACCTGCATTATGTAACCCCTGTAGAATTTAGGCTGTATCCTATGATGTTCATTGGAATCTGCCGTCTCTCTCACCCCCCCAGCAACAACAATCACCTTATCGTGGCTGCCAGGGACACATGACTTGGCCAATTTATGCACTAAGTATTCTCAAATTTTCTTATTTTCTAGTGCAGTAATGCAACTCAAATTTCATATTTACATGCTATAGCGCTACAGAGTGCTACTTTGTTAGTTATATATGGAGATGACTACTCTTAATAAGCACCTGTTCACACCAGATTTCTGTTTGGAAGTGACGATCAGTCTTTCGATATTTCCCTCCCTTTCATCTCCTGCCTTGACTACTGCAACCTCCTGCTTTGTCCCCTCCTAACACTCTCGCACCCCTCCAATCTATACTAAACTGTGCTGCCAGACTAATTCACCTGTCCCCCCGCTATTCCCCGGCCTCTCCTCTCTGTCAAGCCCTGCACTGGCTCCCCATTACCCAACGACTCCAGTTCAAAACCATATCCATGACATACCAAGTCATCCACAACCTGTCTCCTCCATACATCTGTGACCTCGTCTCCCGGTACTTACCTACACGCAACCTCCGATCCTCACAAGATCTCCTTCTCTACTCCCCTCTCATCTCCTCTTCCCACAATCGCATACAAGATTTCTCCCATGCATCCCCCCTACTTTGAAACTCTCTGCCCCAACATATCAGACTCTCACCAACCATAGAAACCTTCAAAAGGAACCTGAAGAACCACCTCTTCCAGCAAGCCTACAACCTGCAGTAACTACCGATCGACCAAACCGCTGCACAACCAGCTCTACCCTCACCTACTTTATCCTCACCCATCCCTTGTAGACTGTGACAGGGTCCTCCCTCCTCCTCCACCAGTCGGGACTTGTATTGTTCATGATTATTGTACTTGTTTTTATTATGCATACCTCTTTTCACATGTAAAGCGCCATGGAAAAAATGGCGCTATGACAATAACTAGTAATAATCTGTGTGTATATTGTGTACTCCATAAGGTTTGGCTTTACATGGACTTTCATTAGGAGTCTGCAGGTAAACTCTGGATTGCCTTGATGTCTTTCTGTTGGTGAGAGTTAGACATCCACCACCTTCACTGATCAGGCTGTTCTGTGGCACCGCAGCTCAGCTCCCATCGACTGGGTGTTCATCTTGTACCTCATAACCTGTTGCTTTGCCCAAGCTCTTTTACAACACGCCGCTGCTGGTGCATGTTCCTGAGCTGCAGACTCCGTTCTACTGTCTGTAATCCAGATGAATAACCTAAACTTTACAATGTTTTTCCCGGTGTAACAGGCCAGATTATACCCCCAGGCCAGACTATACCCGGGGTTAAAGTGGCCTAGGCTAGATTATACCCCGGGTATACTTTGGCCTAGGCCAAACTATACCCCGGGGTATAAAATAGCCTAGGCCAAAGTATACCCCTCCAGGCCAGATTATACCCCCCAGGGTAAGCTGAGGGAAAGCTGCTCATTCTTCTAGGTCACAGCTCCCCCTCCCATCGGGCACTGCTCCTTTTCAAGCTCCTCCACCTCTGGTGACGCCAGGGATCTCCCTTTCTAAGCCCCACCCCCTCCCTATAGTCACATGTGACATGAAATCTTCAGCCCTGCTCGTGCCAGCTCGTTGTCTTGGCGCCTTGGATATGCTTGGAAAAGGGCTTTGTATACCTAGGGGGCACTGACGAGCACTGAGGGGTGGGTGGGGAACCCCTTTACTGGTTGCTATGGGATATAGCATGATCACTCTATCCTAGCAACACCTTGGATACGCTTGGAAAAGGGGTTTATCTATCTTGGGGGCACCATTGCAGCACTGCGGGTGGGTGGGGAAACCTTTTACTGGTTGCTATGGGATTTTACATGATCACTCTATCCTAGCAACGCCTTGAATACGCTTGAAAAAGGGGTTTATCTACCTTGGGGGCACTCTCGCAGCACTTAAGGATAGGTGGTTAACCCCTTAGGTGGTTGCTATGGGATTTTACATGACCACTTTATCCTAGCAACGGCTTGTATACGCTTGGAAAAGGGGTTTATCTACCTTGGGGGCACCCTTGCAGCACTGTGGGGAAGCCGGGGAACCCTTTTACTGGTTGCTATGGGATTTTACATGACCAATTTATCCTAGCAACGCCTTGTATACGCTTGGAAAAGGGGTTAATCTACCTTGGGGGCACCCTCACAGCACTGCGGGGTGGGTGGGGAACCCTTTTACTGGTTGCTATGGGATTTTACATGGCCATTCTATCCTAGCAACGCCTTGGATACGCTTAAAAAATGGGTTTATCTACCATGGGGGCACCCTCGCAGCACTGCGGGGAAGCCGGGGAACCCTTTTACTGAGGAAGGAAACAGCACAAAAATTCAAAAGCTGACTTAGGCCATAGTATACCCCCGGGGGATAAACTTTATACCAGGGGGTATAAAATAGTTTTTATAGTATTTCTCTAGGCCATAATGTTATCACTTCACTGTTTTTCTCACCCTATTGCTTATTTGTTGAAAAGTGTGCAGATCTGAACTGACAGTAGATGGCGCTGTCCTGTCAGTGCATAGTTAATGATAACTTGTTTTGTATGTTCTCTATGACACCTCTCTGCTCTCTATGACACCAAATCTTTTCCAATTTTGACAACCATGGAAGATCAATTGTATGACCAGCTTTTGAGATTCTACACTGCAACAGAACAAAGGTACCCTCAGTATACCTACGATCTACCTCCTGAGAAACGTGCAAATGCCAAGTCCCAGTTTAGACAAACAGCAAAGCCATATCGAGCCCAAGGAGGAATTGTTTATCATAGGGAAAAGGAGGTTCTTACTAAAAGTCGACTGCCAAATATCCTGAAGGCCTGTCATGACAACCCAATATCTGGGGGCCATTTTGGCAGAGATAAAACTTTAGCCAAAATCTCTGACCGGTTTTACTGGAAGGGAATGAAAAATGACGTTCACCAGTATGTGAAAGCCTGTCAAAAATGTTTTGTTATAAATCCCAAAATCACAAAGGAAGCTCCACCACTCAACAGTATATCAGTGCCTGGAAAAGTATGGAGCTTAGTTGGGATTGATATGATTGGCCCTCTTCAGGAAACATCAAATGGCAACAAATATATAGTTGCTGCCACTGATCATTTCTCCAAATGGACTGAAGCAACAGCTGTCCCAGATAAGAGTGCCAAGTCAGTGGCAAATTTTTTGTACTCCGTTATCTGTCGCCTTGGCTGTATGGAGACTCTGATTAGCGACCAGGGACGAGAGTTTGTAAACTCGATCATTGACAACCTGATGGAACATTTTCAAACAGATCACCGTATTTCATCTGCATACCACCCACAAACAAATGGCCAGCGGGAACGTGATAATCGGACACTTAAAGAAGCTCTTAGTAAGCTTGTCAATGACCAAGGAAACAACTGGGATCAATTCATCCCTGGTGTTCTGTTTGCCTATCACACATCTGTGCATGCTTCAACCAAGGTTACTCCATTTGAGGTCATGTATGGACGGAAGGCCAAGCTTCCCATGGACCTTAATCCCTCAAAAGATGATACGGTGGATCCCATGCCCATTTCAGATCATGCCACCCCTGATGTGCTAAATACACTGTCAAGCATTCTTAAAAAGCTGCACTCAGACGTCAGTACCAACATCCACTCTGCTCAAGAACACCAGAAGTGTGCCTTTGATCGCCGACACAAAAGCAACAAAGAAATCACTGCTGGTACCATAGTTTATATCAAGAATCAGCGCCGTATTCAACGCATAGGTTCAAAGATGGAACCACGCTGGATTGGACCTTATTTAGTTGTGGAATCCTTGACCAAGGGACGAGTAAAACTTAAGAACAACAAAACTGGCAAGATATTAAGCAACACATACCACACCAGCAACCTAAAGATTTACCAGGATAAAGAGGCTTCTCCACCATCCGATGATGATTATTCCAGTGACTCTGCCACACAGAAAAATAAGCAAACTAAGGCTTTCAACCTACTACCAAGTTCAAGAAGGAAGTATCTTAGCACCACTCTTGGCCTTACGTTTAGTAAGGTTGTATACTGTGGATGCAGACGAGACCTTGAACAACCACGGCGTACATATAAAACCAAAGGTGATGGAAACTGCTTCTTCCGGGCCATCAGCTACATCTTGACAGGAACAGAGGACAACCATTCCCTTCTCAGAGATAAAGTCATCCACCATATGAAAACTGACTTGACAAAAAAACTACAGGACTACTTGAACCAAAATGTGAATGAATATGTGAACATCTCTGGAATCTCTCGTGATGGAGTCTGGGCAACTGATGCAGAGATCATGACCACGGCGAATCTGTTGAGTTGCGACATAATAATCTACACAAACGTCGGTGACTCCATGGATTGGTTGACATATCCTGCAAGCTTCAATCTGCAGTCAACAACTGAACATGCACTGTATCTTGAAAATAAGCACGATCATTTCAATGTTGTTATCAGTGTTTAGCTTTAAACGTTAATTTGGTAGCAAGGACATGCTAGACTAAATGTCATAATACACAGAATGACTGTTGGGCGATTTGTTGCCCCAGATAATTGCATTGCATGATAAGTGACTTATAGCTAATGAGAAATTATTGCCCCCCCTCCCACCGCTAGGTGGTGCTGGCTCTGCTTCTACAAGCTCCAACGGCACTAGCCAGGTGCCGCTCTCCTCTATGGCGCCTGGCTGTGACGTCGGCGCATGGAGAGGCAGCGCCACCTAGCGGCAGGAGGGGGACCCCGTCTACCAGGAGACGGGCAGCGGCGGTTAGCGAGGGGGGGTAATCGGGCAGCCCCCCTAAGGTAACTATAAAATGGGGGGGTATTTGTAATGCATATGCATTACAAATACCCCCCTTTACAACTACTTTTGCCATGGGCAAAAGTTTTGTATAGTGGGAGGTACTCTTTAAGAATTGTCAGTTTGGTTTCTCAATAAAATGTTGAAGCATTAAGTAATTCTTGTGTATATCACTCAATGCAAATGATTTCATTGGGGTATAATATGAGCTGAGAGGTATAAATTGGGCTAGGCAACTTTAACCCCAGATTAGTTACATAATCTGGCCTGGAGGGGTATAGTTTGGCCTAGGCTATTTTACACCCCGGGGTATAGTTTGGCCTAGGCCAGTTTATGCCCGGGTATACTCTGGCATAGACCAAATTATACCCGGGGTTAATCTGGGACAGGGTTACTTTGGCCTGTTACACCGAGGAACCCTTTTACTGGTTGCTATGGGATTTTACATGACCACTTTATCCTAGCAATGCCTTGTATATGCTTGGAAAAGGGGTTTATCTACCTTGGGGGCACCCTGCTTGCTATAGGGTTTTACATGGTGTAAGTACCTTAGATTGATCATTTGAAATCGCTTAGCAACCAGGAAAAGAGTTCCCCAGCCTCCATGCAATGCTGCGACAGTGCCCCCAAGGTAGATAAGCCCCTTTTCCAAGCGTATCCAAGGCGTTGCTAGGATAAAGTGGCCATGTAAAATCCCATAGCAACCAGTAAAAGGGTTCCCCGGCTTCCCCGCAGTGCTGTGAGGGTGCCCCCAAGGTAGATAAACCCCTTTTCCAACCGTATCCAGGGCGTTGCTAGGATAAAGTGGCCATGTAAAATCCCATAGCAACCAGTAAAAGGGATCCCCACCCACCCCGCAGTGCTGTGAGGGTGTCCTCCAAGGTAGATTAACCCCTTTTCCAAGCGTATACAAGGCGTTGCTAGGATAAATTGGTCATGTAAAATCCCATAGCAACCAGTAAAAGGGTTCCCCGGCTTCCCCGCAGTGCTGTGAGGGTGCCCCCAAGGTAGATAAACCCCTTTTCCAACCGTATCCAGGGCGTTGCTAGGATAAAGTGGCCATGTAAAATCCCATAGCAACCAGTAAAAGGGATCCCCACCCACCCCGCAGTGCTGTGAGGGTGTCCTCCAAGGTAGATTAACCCCTTTTCCAAGCGTATACAAGGCGTTGCTAGGATAAATTGGTCATGTAAAATCCCATAGCAACCAGTAAAAGGGTTCCCCGGCTTCCCCGCAGTGCTGTGAGGGTGCCCCCAAGGTAGATAAACCCCTTTTCCAACCGTATCCAGGGCGTTGCTAGGATAAAGTGGCCATGTAAAATCCCATAGCAACCAGTAAAAGGGATCCCCACCCACCCCGCAGTGCTGTGAGGGTGTCCTCCAAGGTAGATTAACCCCTTTTCCAAGCGTATACAAGGCGTTGCTAGGATAAATTGGTCATGTAAAATCCCATAGCAACCAGTAAAAGGGTTCCCCGGCTTCCCCGCAGTGCTGTGAGGGTGCCCCCAAGGTAGATAAACCCCTTTTCCAACCGTATCCAGGGCGTTGCTAGGATAAAGTGGCCATGTAAAATCCCATAGCAACCAGTAAAAGGGATCCCCACCCACCCCGCAGTGCTGTGAGGGTGTCCTCCAAGGTAGATTAACCCCTTTTCCAAGCGTATACAAGGCGTTGCTAGGATAAATTGGTCATGTAAAATCCCATAGCAACCAGTAAAAGGGTTCCCCGGCTTCCCCGCAGTGCTGTGAGGGTGCCCCCAAGGTAGATAAACCCCTTTTCCAACCGTATCCAGGGCGTTGCTAGGATAAAGTGGCCATGTAAAATCCCATAGCAACCAGTAAAAGGGATCCCCACCCACCCCGCAGTGCTGTGAGGGTGTCCTCCAAGGTAGATTAACCCCTTTTCCAAGCGTATACAAGGCGTTGCTAGGATAAATTGGTCATGTAAAATCCCATAGCAACCAGTAAAAGGGTTCCCCGGCTTCCCCGCAGTGCTGTGAGGGTGCCCCCAAGGTAGATAAACCCCTTTTCCAACCGTATCCAGGGCGTTGCTAGGATAAAGTGGCCATGTAAAATCCCATAGCAACCAGTAAAAGGGATCCCCACCCACCCAAAAGGGATCCCCACCCACCCCGCAGTGCTGTGAGGGTGCCCCCAAGGTAGATTAACCCCTTTTCCAAGCGTATACAAGGCGTTGCTAGGATAAATTGGTCATGTAAAATCCCATAGCAACCAGTAAAAGGGTTCCCCGGCTTCCCCGCAGTGCTGTGAGGGTGCCCCCCAAGGTAGATAAACCCCTTTTCCAACCGTATCCAGGGCGTTGCTAGGATAAAGTGGCCATGTAAAATCCCATAGCAACCAGTAAAAGGCTATAGTCTGGCCTGAGGGTATAGTGTGGCCTGTTATAGTTTGGCCTAGGCTGTTTTACATCCTTAGGTATAGTTTGGCCTAGGCCAAAATATACCCAGGGTTAAATGTAGCCTAGGCCACTTTAACCCTGGGGGGTATAATGTGGCCTGGAGGGGTATAGTTTGGCCTAGGCTATTTTACACCCCGGGGTATAGTTTGGCCTAGGCCATTTTATGCCTGGGTATAGTTTGGCCTAGGCCAGTTTATACCCCGGGGTATACTCTGGCCTAGGCCAAATTATACCCGGGGTTAATCTGGGACAGGGTTACTTTGGCCTGTTACACCGGGACAGAGAGAGGCGAGGGATGGAAGAAGCTGCTGAAACTAGAGACAAAATAAATCATTGTGCGGAAACAAATCCTCAGAAGAGAGAAAGTCACAAAAGGACATATATGAAAGACCGAGATCAGGAAACAAAGAGAGAGGCTGAGCGCTGGCCAGGAGCCGCAGATGATATTTCGGTTACCAGCCATTTACACGACTCTGGATCTGAAATTAAATTGATCAGACTGGATTTCATAAATACATTGCCTGTACAACAGATCACCGATGGCTCAGAGTCTAATACACCAACTAAGTAGGAATTTATAAGAAATATTTCTTTATATAGGAGGCGGAGAAGCGACGTCATCACAAACCCGATCTACTATTTCATTTTAAAGGGGAGTTTCAACTGGATGATCACTACTCTACACGAAGACAGGGTAAGCAGCGTAGAAGTTGAGATCAAAATTGAGACAGACAACCCCCTTGTTGGGGAAGTGTGAGATCCTGGGGTGTAACGACCGCAGAGGATGCGAGCAGGCCCATGCGTGTGAAGGGCCCGTCGACGCCAGCGTAAATTTCAACTGGATGTGTGTTCTCTGACACACATCCAGTTAATGTGCATTACTGCGCAGAAACTCGCCAGGTCTGTGCGCTGCAATACACGCTAGTGGCCAATCAAAGGCATTTTTATTGTCACCCCACAAGTGTTTAACCGGATTAAGGTCCGGGGATGGGGCTGGCCGCTCCATAACCTCAATTTTGTTGGACTGGAACCAAGATTTTGCTCGCGTACTGCTGTGTTTAGGGACGTTGTCTTGGTGAAACCCCCATGACAAGGGCATATCCTCTTCAGCATAAGGCAACATCACCTCAAGTATTTTAATATATGCAAACTGGTCCATGATCCCTGGTATGCAGTAACTAGGTCTGGCACTATAGTAAGAGAAACATGCCCATATCATGATGCTTCACTGTCTGCAGGGTGTACTGAGGCTTGAATGCAGAGTTTGGGGATCGTCTGATGAACTGTCTGCGGCCCTTGGCCCCAAAAAGAACAATTTTACTTTCATCAGTCCACAAAATGATTCTCCATTTCTCTTCAGGCCAGTTGATGTGTTATTTGGCACATTGTATCCTCTTCAGTACATGTCTTTTTTATCAGTGGGACTTTGAGAGGACTTCTTGCTCAGAGATTAGTGTCACACAGGCGTCTTCTGTCACAGTCTTCACAGGTAACGTGAGACTGTCTGTGATCATCCTGGAGGTGATTGTTGGCTGAGCCTTTGCCATTCTGGACATTCTTCCATCCATTAAAATGGTCGTCTTCCATTGTCATCCACGTCTCTCTGGTTTGGCTTTCCATTTTGAAGAATTGGAGACCGTTTTAGCTGAACAGCCGATCATTGTCTGCACTTTATAAGTTTTGCCCTCTCCAATCAATTTTTTAATCAAAGTACACTGTTCTTCCAAACAATGTCTCAAACAACCCATATTTCTCAGGCTTTCAAGGAGAAGTGCATGTACAACATGTCCTGGCTTCACCCTAATTCACACATGTGTCTTCACAGAATGATTGGCCTCTTGCACTGGGGTCTATCGGACTCTAGTTATGCCACTTGTGAGACCTCTGTCTATACACATGGGAGGCACAATATCGGTGGTCACCAGCTGGAAAATTTCCTTTGCTTTCTTCTGGATGGCTCCTGACAACGCTGCTGCAATATCATGTAGTCATGGTCTCATATACAGTATCTTCTATGTTGCTAGAGGTCAGATTATGAGCAGGCCTTTCAGGTCTTGGCCGTGTCCATCTAAGTCCGACTACTGAGCAGACAAAAATCTGCCATTTTAAAAGAAAATGTGAAGAAAATACTATTATTTCTTGATTCTGGAACCTATTTTTTTTTTTTTTTAAGACAAAATTCTCAAAAGCTTCAAAATGTCTGGTGTCTCAATTTCCAGCTAGGTCTCCAAACAGGATTGTTGGTTGGAATAACATTGCCCCTCTAAAATCTCTTTTCAGTGGTGTGATGGCTCCTGCGGTGGCTGACACAAGGCTCTCGTGGATCTTCTAAACAAACTCCGGACCGAAAAGTTTGTTAATTGGTGATGGCAGATGGAAGAGTGGCGACATGAACGTATCCACCAGAATGAAAATAATACTACGGTAATTTATACTAAATTGTCAATTTCTTGCTACTGAGGTCCATTAATGAAAGAAGTAACATAAATGGCTTGGAGTTGTTTTTTTAATTTTTTACTCCCGTTTCATTCGTTCTGAGCTGTGCAGCCTATCAGTGGCTCAGCGGTCAGATCTCTTCTGGTCTGACGGAGACCGATGGAGCGGCAGCGCTGGTCAAAGGGCAGATTTCAACGCCAAGTATAGCAGATTATGATTATTGATACATTGTTATCAGATTCCACTTATGTTTGCAATAGCCGAGTCTCGTGCTCCGCTCTCTTGTCTGTGCACCCATCCGCAAGGTTGTAGCAATACTGAGAAATCCAGGAACCAGGGCACCAGACGTCCTCCTTTGAAAACTTTATTGGCACATAAAAATCACAACGTTTCAACCACACAGGGCATCTCTCAAGCTATTGAAATGCATATCTCCATTTTTTGTGGCTTGATAAAAGCCCTGCGACACTGAAACGTTTACCAATAATGTTACTAAAAGGAGGACTTGTGGTGCCCTGTTTCCTGGATTTCTCCGCCATCAGATTCAACAGCACTTTACAGACACTGCTGTCCCCCATTGGGGCTCACAATTTAGATTCTCTATCAATTTGACTTTGGAGTGTGTGAGATAACCAGAGAAAACCCGGAGGAAACCTACACAAACACATCGTACTAAAGAGTGCGAAAAACCATTTACTGTAGTTGCAAATTGTGCTGCATAAAACTCTTGCCAAAAAGAGACTGACTGACCCCTTCCAAGCCTGACACCCATCTTCTAAGCTGATTTATGACCGATTTAAAATTAAGCTTTGATGTGATAATAAATCAGCTGACCCCTGGCACTGCATTGCCACTTTAAATCCTTTGATAATCTTTAGATTTCATGATGCCTTGCACACAGTCAAGGCACGCAGTGCAGAGGCAGCAAAAACCCCGAAACAGCTGTCAACCTCCACCACATCTGACTGTAGGTACTGTGTTCTTTTCCTTCTAGGCCTCATTTCTTTTTTGGTAAACAGTAGAATGATGTGCTTTATCAAAAAGCTCTATCGTTGTCTCTTCCATCCACAAGACACTTTCCCAGAAGGATTTCGTCTTGCTCATGTACATTTTGGCAAACTGCAGTCTATCTTTGTTATGTGTCTGTTTCAGCAGTGGGGTCTTCCCGGGTCTCCTGCCATAGTGTATCATTTCAGTCACATGTCGATGGATAGTTCGCGCTGACACTGATGCACACTGAGCCTGCAGGACAGCTTGAATTTCTTTGCAACTTGATTGAGGGTTGCTTATCTACCATCCATTTCCGGGATAATTTCAAGGGTACCAATACTTTTGGCCATGACTGCAGATCAGAGAACGAGCTCACTGACGATTTTGCTGGTAACTCATTCTGCAGTTTGCTATGTACTGTGATATATGGAGGCTGCAGAAACCAAACGATCCAAAATTGGACCCAAAATTCTATGTATTTAAGTAATTAAAAATATTGAAAAGCTATCCAAATCTTTTAGGAATAAAGACAGGGAATCACACTACGGAATTTGCTTTTCCAGGTTTGAGCCAATACTCCAGCCGCTATTTTTAAGTAAGAGATGAGTATTTGGCAATGCAAACTATAAAGAAATTAACCAGTTTTTGCATCCAGACATTTTATATTGCATCTCCACACAAAATGTATTTGCTAACTTGCCAACTCATATATTATTGATGGGGAAAGAGCCTTCTGCTGCAAAACAATAAAAATGTAATGATCTTTCAAAAAATTGGGCACCAAGACCTGCAACAAACTACTAGCAGTATCCACAGCGTTACTTTTGGAGCTTGAGGCAGAAGTTGACATTACGTAGAAGCACTTTGCATGATATGTGGCCATTTCTATCCATATACAATCAGTGGACGCCATGTACACGCAGCGTGTGATCCCTTAATCTTCAGCAATGGGGGGCTGCAAACTAGTATTGCACACTTGCTAAAGGTTTTGGATGGGTGAGAATATTCCTGCCAATATATGGACTGCATGCAAAATCTGCATCATTGTGATGTCTCCCAGCACAGATGACTGGCATTTAACTGAGTAATGGGGGCATTAATATCACACAAAATGGGAGGGGGGCCTTAGCAAAAATATAATTTTGGAGCCATTTCACCCCAGCGGACTCTTGGTGCCCACATTCAATTTGTATATATATATATATATCTATATATATATCCTGCATGAGGATCTCGTCTTCACAGAGGTTATATATATATATATATATATATATATATATAACCTCTGTGAAGACGAGATCCTCATGCAGGATGTCACAAACTACTAAAGTGATGAAACAATGAGCCAGGAACGAGCCCTTTATGATTTGTACACCCATGGATGAAGCAAATCAGCTTTATTCATACAGAGTCAGGCACCTGCTGCAATGGCCAGGAATGGAGCGTATTCTGATCACCGTACATTAACCAATCAGATGCTTTGGTCAATAGTGATTGACGCCTCTTAACACTAAGATACAGAGAGAAAAATGACTCCCTCCATGACCCCACACACAACAGGATTTCAGAGAAAGAATGAACTGACTTGTCACAGCAGCTGGGGGCCTAATTCCTGAATAAAAGATGCCAATACAAAATAATAAAAAAAACACTGCAGCACAAAGGGGTTAAAAGGGTCCATACTCCGTGCAACCAAAAATCAGTAAGTTATTGCATATATATAGCAAAAACGTCATTACTTACCTAAGAAAAAAAAAAATGAAAAATTAAAGTGCGCCTGTCATTCACCCAAAATGAGACTATTACCTTGCTGTTCTCTTCTCTCTTTCACACAAAACTTGTAGAAAAGAATGGCATTACTGCCCACATACCTCTCAACAAGGTAGTGGATGTAACTTGCTATCCACTCTTTCAGAGAGCAGCTACATGTCATCATTCTACCAGCACTATAGGCGCTGTAATTTCATTTTCCTCAGGCATGCCCACATGTTCCGCCCACACTTCCTGCAAAAAGACAAAGACACGTCTCCATTCATTGAAGAGAGACAAAGAACACACCTCCACTTCCTGTAGAGTGACAAGGACATGTCCCCACTTCCTGTAGAACAGACATCCCCAATTCCTGTAGTGACAAAGACTCGCCCTCACTTCCTGTAGAGTGACAAACACCTGTCCCCACTTCTTGTAGAGAAACAAAGACCTACCCCAGCTGGGTATATGGGCTGCACATAAAAAAAAAAAATTTAATTTGAAGGTCCACATTCTTTGCAGGACGAGATTATATTTTTAGTGACACCATATTTATTTTCTATAGACCTTAAGATTCTTTTTTTGAGTATTTTGGTTGTAATTTTTTATTATTTTTAATGGCATTCATCGTATGGGTTATGGTACAGTTTTATAGCTTGGGTCGTTACGGATGCAGCAATAACAAATGTGCACTTTATTGTTTTCTTTAGTTTATACATAAAGCAGCATTTTAAGTGCCAAAATATTTTTAAATATTTTATTTTCAACTTTTTTTTTTCTTTTTCATTTTTATAATTTTTTGTGCCCCTATTGGCCCCACATAGTAATATTTTCTTACAACTAGTACCATATAGTAGTTCTGACCAACATCTTTTAGCACTGTCCCCATCCTGGTCCTCATTTTGTAGTAATGTCCCCCGTACTGGTCCTCACCTGGTAGTAATGTCCCAATCATAGTCCTCATCTTGTAGTAATGTCCTCATCATGGTCCCCATCTTGCAGTAATGTATCCCATCTTGTAGTAACGTCCCCCATCCCAGTCTCCATCTTGCAGTAATGACCACATCCTAGTTTCCATCGTCATTAATGACCCCATCCTGGTCCCCATCTTTCAGCAGTGACCCCATCCTGTAGTAATGACCCTATGCTGGTCCCCATCTTGCATTAGTGACCCCACCCTGGAGTACTGATCCCATCCTGGTCCCCATCTTTCAGCAGTGACCCCATCCTGTAGAAATGACCCTATCCTGGTCCCCATCTTGCAGTAGTGACCCCATCCTGGTACCTCGCTCTTTACTTAAAAAAAAAAAATCTTCTCACCTGACCTCGCTCCCTCGGTGAACAGCGTCCTCTTCTCCTCCACAGCCAGGGCACGTAGTCATGGGGAGATCCAGTGACTGTGGGCTGCATCAAGCAGCCTCAAGGGCCGAATATGGTCTACGTGCTTGAGACGCCTACTGTAGAGAGACAAATTACATATCCCCACTGTAGACAAAGACCAGTCCACGACTCCTGTAGAGAAACAAAGACCCGCACCCACTTTCTGTAGAGAGACATAGACCCACCTCCACTTCTTGTAGAGCAAGGGTGGGGGACCTTAGGCCCGCAGTCCACTTACGGCCCTTGATGACCTTTTATCCGGCCCCATGCAGATTCCTGGGGACCGTAATCTAAATGGTCCTTGGAAGAGAAAAAATTTCCCAACCCTGCTGAAGAGAAACAATGGCCCATCACTCACTGTAGAGAGACAAAGACCTGCCCCCACTTCCTATAGAGAGACAAAGATCCACACCCACTTCATGTAGAGAGACAGAGACCCGCCCCCACTTCTTGTAGAGAGATAAGACATGCTCCCACGTCCTGTAGACCAATAAGACATGCTCCCACTTCCTATAGAGCAATAAGACATGCTCCCACTTCCTGTAGCGCAATAAGACACGCCCCCACTTCCTGAAGAATAAGACACGCCCCATTTCCTGTAGAGCAATAAGACATGCTCCCACTTCCTATAGAGCAATAAGACACGACCCCACTTCCTGAAGAATAAGACACGCCCCATTTCCTGTAGAACAATAAGACATGCCCCCACTTCCTGTAGAGCCATAAGACAGGCCCCCACTTCCTGTAGACTAATAAGACATGCTCCCACTTCCTAGAGCAATAAGACATGCTCCCACTTTCTGTAGCGCAATAAGACATGCTCCCACTTCCTGAAGAACAATAAGACACGCCCCATTTCCTGTAGAACAATAATACACGCCCCCACTTCCTGTAGAGCCGTAAGACACGCCCCCACTTCCTGCAGAGAGACAAGACATGCTCCCACTTCCTGCAGAGAGACAAGACCGGCCTTGTATAATATATCTGTGTCTCTGCTGCTGGAAACTGATTACACTTCGCAACAGGTCAGTGGACAGTAAAGACACTCAAAATGCCGATGCACAGAGACCATGATATATGTGTCATCATAATAATGAAAGGCAGTAGATTTAATGAAATATAAACCTCTTCGTAATTCCTGATATACAAAGATACTTACATAACACCAGTCTGTATCCAGGACAGTCAGTCACTGCACTATTCTATGACATTTTATATTTCATTATATATTCACAAATAAATGCAATTCATTAAATAAAATAAGGCTTATGGGTGCGACAGGCCGCCGTTCAGGCAGAGTTCTGCCTTTTCTTTAGTTTCTTAATTCGCTGACTTGGCAGCTCCTTTCTAGATTGATTTACTGAAGAGGTGATCTGACTTGAGCTATTGAGCTCTTCTTTCTCCAATGCAGAATTTCCACCATAAAATATATTCTACTTAAAAGATAAAACGCAAATGTGGTTGACGCCAAAATGTGGAGGAAAATATGGTTCTTTTTGGCTCAAATCAATAAGAAATTTGTCTAAATTGATTTTCTCCACAAAGGGGAAAACCAGAAAAAATAGAGGTTTATCCAGATTAATAAATCTGATTCATTGTGGGAAAAATAAAAGGAATTGGATAACGTATTTTCTAAAATAACAAGTGTCCCAGAGACCAGCACTGGTCAGATGTGTCCCGTCATTGAGCTACACAAGCTGCCTCACCGCCTTTATATCTTCGCACTCTTCGCTGTCCGGTGGGGGTAGCCTACAAAAAAATAAAACATGAAACGCTCCAATATATAGAGAAAAACAGACTTTCTTTTTAAGAACAGATCGCAATGGAAATTAAAAGGCACTGTACACGTTTGTACGGAATCGCAACTTTCTAAATAGTCTGCAGGAAAGGTTTTCTACCATTTTGCTGATGCAGAAAGTTTCCAAGATCTTTACGTAGCTGAGTGATCTGCAAAAATGCTACAAATCGGTCTCAGATCTGCCTGCACCATTCCAACTTGTTCCTCTTCTCTCAGTGTTAGGGATGGCAGCAGGGAGGGGTTGTACAAATATCTGCACTGATGGGGAGAGGGGAAAATATCTACATCCTCAGGGAGAACAGAGAAAAGAAGCTGTAGATAAAGAGGAAAGCAGAATAAGAGGAAATGAGTGCAGGATAGAAGCTGTGCTCATATATGAGCTAATAGAGAAATCAACATTATGGATACACGGAGCTCACTCCAGCCTATATTACAAGGAGAAACAATCAGAGCTCATATCCAGCCTATATTAAGGGGAAGGACACACAGATCTCAAATCAAGCCAATATTAATAGCACAGAGATGCAGAATGCACATCCAGCCTATATTACTGGGAGAGACACACACACCTCGCATCCAACCTATATTACTGGAAGAGACACACAAACCTCACATCCAGACTATATTACTGGGAGAGACACACAGAGCTTACATCCAGCCTATATTACTGGGAGAGACACACAAACCTCACATCCAGCCTATATTACTGAGAGAGACACACAGAGCTTACATCCAGCCTATATTACTGGGAGAGACACACAAACCTCACATCCAGCCTATATTACTGAGAGAGACACACAGAGCTCACATCCAGCCTATATTACTGGGAGAGACACACAAACCTCACATCTAGCCTATATTACTGGGAGAGACACACAGAGCTCACACCCAGCCTATATTACTGGGAGAGACACACAAACCTCACATCTAGCCTATATTACTGAGAGAGACACACAGAGCTCACACCCAGCCTATATTACTGGGAGACCTCACATCTAGCCTATATTACTGGGAGAAACACAGAGACCTCACATCCAGCCTATATTATGGGAAGAGACCCACATACCTCACATCCAGCCTATATTACTGAGGCACACAGACCTCACATCCAGCCTATATTACTGGGAGAGACCCACATACCTCACATCCAGCCTATATTACGGGAAGAGACCCACATACCTCTCACATCCAGCCTATATTACTGGGAGAGACACAGAGCTCACACCCAGCCTATATTACTGGGAAAAACACACAGAGCTCACATCCAGCCTATATTACTGGGAGAGACCCACATACCTCACATCCAGCCTATATTACGGGAAGAGACCCACATACCTCTCACATCCAGCCTATATTACTGGGAGAGACACAGAGCTCACACCCACAGCTCAGCTCACACCCAGCTTATATTACCAAGAGACACACATAGCGCTCACATCCAGTCTATGTTACTGGAAGGGACACACAGACCAACATCCAGCCTATATTACTGGGAGAGACAAAGAGAGCTATATTACTTGGAAAAACACACACCTCACATCCACAGCTCAGTTCACACCCAGCCTATATTACTGAAAGACACCCAGACCTAAAAACCAGCATATATTAGTGGGAAGGGACAATACCAGAGTTTCCCTGCACAGTTGGGTGTTGGGAGTTATGCTGCAGCCAGTCTCATTTGCTATAGTACCTTGAGCAGACACTGTACATGACACCATCGTGCAGGGTAAACAGTGAATGGAGACCAGCACTAAGCGAACAATGCATCCCCTTCATTCTCAGCATCATCCCAGAAGTCAGACCCCCAAAATCATAATGTGATAATATACCCTGGTGTAGATGGGAAAACCTTTTTAATGGGGGGCAGAATTTTGCACGGCCACCTTCGCCTGCCCTCAGCCGCACAGCAAGCAATGATCCGTTTGAGGACATTTTTACTATAAGAACTGTATTTATTGCTGGGCAAGTACAGTTCTTCGGATTGTTTGCAGGGGGTTTATATATTTCTGTATTAGCTTGACGTTTGTAGTGTTGCTGTCACTTCTGCTTTTGTGATGCCGCCATAAAGCACGTTGATCATCACTGCATTACACGAGGCGGACGCATCCTTGAATGCCGCCATAAATGATACATTGCGCTTTATTATCCCGGCCTTGTTACGTGATGTTATTAACATTGACCCAAACACCTAGAACAGCAGCAGCGTTGGTAAATCTTTGTCTCGATGTTGATTAAATGGCTGCGGGATCAATACCGAGGTCTTGTCCTGCTCACACAGACAGAAAGCTGCGCGGCAAGGAAACCTCAGACTCGGCGCATCCACGGTTCATCCCGGCAAAGTGCGAAATGCAAACAGTTCACGGATAGAATTGTGAAAAAAGAGAAATTAATTATTAGGAGTTGATGAAAGCCATGAAAATCTATGCTGAAACCTTACGGGTAATACACTCTTATCAATCAGAGGATCTGAGCGTTAGACTGTGTTCACACACTTCAATTTTATTTATTTATTTTATACGATATATTGTCTTATTCTTCATTGTCACACAAAGTAAAAGTGAATGATGTGCTTCTTCCAAAATCAGAATCTGTATGTGGGGTTTCTAATTGTCTCTGGTAAAACTACACCAGCAGAATTTGCAGCAGAAACTGGTAAAAGCGTATCCGTATCTTCAGGTGAATTTTAACGATAATTCATCATTAATACAATTTCCTGGCATTATATGGCTTGTATCCTGTATTTATCAGTCTCTATCTCGAAATGTCACTTGTCCCGGAGACAAGCCTCTATGAGGTCTCCCGTACACTGCACACACAGAGAAGAGGCAAACCTGCTCTCCTGTCTCTTCCTTACACATACAAAGAAGCAGCAGCAGCATGGAGGACAATATACAACAGTACTGAGCAGTGTAGCTGTGAAGCCAGGACTTGGACGCAGATGGTAAAAAATGTAATAGAAGAAGTAGTAGACATACAAAGAAGTAGCAGCAGCAAGGAGGACATTATACAACAGTACTGAGCAGTGTAGCTCTGAAGCCAAGACTTGTGGGCAGATGGTAAAAAATGTACTGGAAGAAGCAGTACATATACAAAGAAGCAGCAGCAGCATGGAGAACATTATACAACAGTACTGAGCAGTGTAGCTGTGGTGGTAAGACTTGCGGGTAGATGGTAAAAAATGTACTGGAAGAAGCAGTACATATACAAAGAAGCAGCAGCATGGAGGACATTATACAACAGTACTGAGCAGTGTAGCTGTGAAGCCAAGACTTGTGGGCATATGGTAAAAATGTACTGGAAGAAGCAGTACATATACAAAGAAGCAGCAGCATGGAGGACATTATACAACAGTACTGAGCAGTATAGATGTGAAGCCAAGACTTGTGGGTAGATGGTATAAAATGTACTGGAAGAAGCAGTACACATACAAAGAAGCAGCAGCAGCAGCATGGAGGATATTATACAACAGTACTGAACAGTGCAGCTGTGAAGCCAGGATATGGGGGCAGATGATCAAAAAATGTACTAGAAGCAGTATCTGTATCTGTGCCTCTCACTCTCTGCAGCTCCCACCTCCTCCACTCCATAGATGTCTATCGGCAGCAGCTATAACCTGATCTCTAAGTGAGCAGGCAATCTGCGCTGAAGACAAATTTTACTAGTGAATTGAGAGTGAGGGATCATTGTAGGAGGCGAGGGGTCTGAGTGAACACAGACTTTTTTATCTGTGCATGTAAGATCTGGTGAAATTAATGTGATCATTGGACAAAATTGCAGAGATATACATTATGTAGATTCAAATGACCAAAGACAATGATGGCATAGTCCACAGGATGAACCATACATGTCTGGCAGGTGGAGGGGCTCATCTTTGGGAGTCCTGCCTATTACGAGGGGCACCTGATCCGTCAGATGAGGCAGCTGCTGGCCTGCGCAAGTTCATGGGTTGCTCCACTCAAGAGTCAGCTGGATGGTGGGGGTCCGCATTTATGGATAAGTGTTAAAGGGACCAACTTACCTTCGCTCTTCTATTTGCATATTTGGTGTACGTCCAAAATACACAAGTTCTTTCTAAATGGAAGAAAGATACAGAATAATACGATGTAAGTGAATCAATAATATAATATAGCATTAGGTAACAGCATGAGCGATCCCCTCTCCCAATGATGGGTCGGATCCAACCAATAACCACACACTATCCCGGGGATCGGGGAATATTCGGGATGTCACTGGTCTATAATAAGTGCAGGGATTCCAATTGCACCCGGACCCCAAGGAGCCCCTAGGAAAAGACCATTACTATACAAGATTTACAATAATTGGGGGTCTGGTTCGAGCTTTTGCATTGGGGCCCATGAGCTTGAAGTTACGCCGCTGCCCAGAACTGCAGCCAGGAGATCCTATAATGCTGTTAGAAATGATCCTACATAGTAAAGACAAGCCAGTGATGAAATGCAGACAGGAAAGCGAGCGCCCGAGCCGTCTGAACTGCATTTATCTGTCTCGGATCTGAAATTCTGCTGGATTTATATTGCATTTACTGTAACCCCGAGCACCAGAAGAAGAAAGATGCTGAACGCGCTGACAGGGCGACTCCAGAGAGACGTGTAAATGGCACCGGCGTGTGACGGCTCTTGCCCCTTTCAGATGAAGAAAACTTTGTTTAGAGTGTCACCATCCGTCACTCCTCAGCTAAAAGCCGCAGGAAAGAAGCCTGTAAGTAAGCGAAACGCTGCCCGGCTGCCTCCTGATTTCACATGACCTCTTGAAATAACGGGAGGGTGACCGCGAGGGCAATGCACACTGATAGTCCACGCTCATCCTACCGGAACCAAGGCGCCACAGTACCACTGTGGCATTTCAAGGCATGTCTTAACGGGGCTGTCCAGAATAGGTAAAAATGAAAAAAATAATATGCTGTACCCCCCTTACATCTCTGCCAGCATTGCATTAGAGGCAGTAGAAAGGGATTACAGGCAGTACAGGCAGGTCTTTGTTGCTCTAAAGAAAGCAGGGGCAGATCTCTGCCCATCTACACAAAGCGGGGGCATGTCTTTGTAGATCTAAACCAAAGCAGGGGAGGATCTTTTTCAATCTAGAGAAAACAGGGGCGGGTCTTTGACCATCTAGAGAAAGTGGGGGTGGGTCTTTGACCATCTAGAGAAAGTGGGGGTGGGTCTTTGACCATCTAGAGAAAGCGGGGGCGGGTTTTTGACCATCTAGATAAAGCGGGGGTGGGTCTTTGACCATCTAGAGAAAGCGGGGGTGGGTCTTTGACCATCTAGAGAAACCGGGGGCGGGTTTTTGATAATCTAGAAAAAGCCTGGTCGGGTCTTCCAGCATCTAGAGAAAGCAGGTGAGGGTCTTCCAGCATTGTATGTCTTCCAGCATTAGCCCTCCACTAATCACCCTGCTTCCTCTTATGTCGTATGGGCCACTGCCTGACTGATGCAGTGATCAATGCATCACTTCTGTGGCCAAAGATTGGATGCTGCAGTCACATGTCTCTATGACAGGAACAGGATGTATTGAGTCAATCTCTGTACATTTTTGTTTTGTGACTGCTGCAGCCAATCACTGATGCATTGGACACTGCTACAGCCAGGGATTGGGGGCAGCGGTTGTCTTGCCAGAAGAACAGGAAGCAAGAACAAGGGCGGGGGAATCAAGCAGCACTAGAAAAGTAGTGGAAGGAGACTGTTTGTGCCTACAGTATATTTAACTTTAAAGCATTTTGGGAGGTTTTGGGGTAATAATTTGGGGTTGGAGGGCCCCTTTAGGCTAGCCACACTTCCCCAAATATAAGGGGTAGTCTATGGCAGCACTTCTGGCATAAACGTGTCTACTGGTACCTCGCAGGGTAAGATGTGTTGAAGTTGCAGCTAATGGTGACCCCAAACTTTTGTCTAATTCCAGACTTTGGACCTTCAATTATAAATGTTGTGTGGCCCTGAGGACGAGTCAAAAAAAGTTCTTCAAACTTCATGACGAGCAAGCGGGCACTTTAAGTAGCTGGCGCAGATGTGACCAACATCACCGATAAGAGAACCCAAAATGTAGACCGCAGCAGAACGTCGCTGGCTACCTGCCCCTTTATATTGCTCTGTCCTGTATAAATCACACAAGCTCTCAGTCCAACCATCAAGCTTTAGGTGCCATTGTGCCTCTTAAGCGCTCTTGTGCGTGCGCCAATCGGCTCCGTCCGGCCAACAATGCAATATGTTCTCTGCTGCTTCACTACAAACATTGATCAACAGAAAACTGATCCAGAGAGGAGCGTAGAAGCGGTAATTACAGCTGCGGCCACCCTGTTTGAGGAGAGCCTACCATGTATTATTAATACCGAAAAAAAAAAGATCAATAAGTATCAGGGCGGCAGCAGAAAATGGCAGAACGATGGCTCCATAAATCACTGCTAGCAGCTGTAGTAACGCTGGCGGGATGATACTCCCCGGCCCACGCCGCCGCTGCAGCATCAATCTGTGATGATTGCATTTCCTCGTTAACTATAATGCAAATTGCTTATTACAACCTGTGATAAATCGGCTCAGAGTCAGCGCATAATGGTGGAAGCCGTGCCACCCCGCCCGGGGAGACGTAGAAAGCAAATGTGTGCGCTCTGCTCCAGCGTGGAAACTCACAAATGCTGCAGGGATTTAGTTAAACTGTAATTCTTAGCAATGGCACCATTTAAGGGGGTATTCCCATCTTGCACCCCGGGGTCCCCACCTATTTCAACAATAGGGCCCCGTCTCTCGCTGCCAGGAATGGAGCGGTAGCGGCAGATGCACATTAACGCAGAGAAGAAATACAAGGCTCTTTTGTTTGATAGCAAAGCTGGAAGTAGATGCGCGGCCCCAGAAGAAGGTGCGCGGCCCCAGAAGAAGGTGCGCGGCCCCAGAAGAAAATGCGAGGCCTCAGAAGAAGATGCACGGCCACAGAAGAAGGTGCACGGTCACAGAAGAAGATGCACGGCCACAGAAGAAGGTGCACGGCCACAGAAGAAGGTGCACGGCCACAGAAGAAGGTGCATGGCCACAGAAGAAGGTGCGTGGCCACAGAAGAAAATGCACTGTCCCAGTAGAAGACGTGCTGCCCCCATTCTGCTCAATTGCCCCAGTAGTGGCTACGGGTTGAGAAGAAGGCAAGTGATGCTCTGCTATAAAGACTGAAAGCTCCAAATCATTTATGGCGTTGGTTCATAAAGGACACGACAATGGACATACTGTACATATATGTGGGTCTGAGAGAATATGTAGCACACAGATATTTATTATTTGTGGTATCTACTATATAATTGTCTAAGGGTCACTTCCGTCTGTCTGTCCTTCTTTCTGTCTGTCTGTCACGGATATTCATTGGTCGCGGCCTCTGTCTGTCATGGAAATCCAAGTCACTGATTGGTTGCGGCAAAACGGCCACGACCAATCAGTGACGGGCACAGTCCAGCGGCAAAATGGCCGCTCCTTCCTCCCCGCAGTCAGTGCCCCCTCCATACTCCCCTCCAGTCAGCGCTCACACAGGGTTAATGGCAGCGGTAACGGACCGCGTTATGCCGCGGTGTAATGCACTCCGTTACTGCTGCTATTAACCCTGTGTGACCAACTTCTTACTATTGATGCTGCCTATGCGGCATCAATAGTAAAAAGATCTAATGTTAAAAATAATAAAAAAAATAAAAAATCGTTATATACTCACCGTCCGTCGGCCCCTCGGATCCAGAACCGCCCTTCCACGCTCCTCGCGACGCTCCGGTGACCGCTCCATGCATTGCGGTCTCGCGAGATGATGACGTAGCAGTCTTGCGAGACCGCTACGTCATCATCTCGCGAGACCGCAATGCACTCTTGGGACCGGAGCGCGCGAGGAGCGTCGGTAACCACTTCGCCTGCATCCGGGGGCCAACGGAAGGTGAGTATATAACTATTTATTTTAATTATTTTTTATAACAGGGATATGATGCCCACATTGCTATATACTGCGTGGGCTGTGCAATATACTATGTGGGCTGTGCTATATACTACGTGGGCTGGGCAATATATTATGTGGGCTGTGCAATATACTACATGGGCTGGGCAATATACTACGTGGGCTGTGCAATGTACTACGTGGGCTGTGCAATGTACTACGTGGGCTGTGCAATGTACTACGTGGGCTGTGCAATGTACTACGTGGGCTGTGCAATGTACTACGTGGGCTGTGCAATGTACTACGTGGGCTGTACAGTGTACTACGTGGACTGTGCAATGTACTGCATGGGCTGTGCTATATACTACGTGGGCTGTGCAATATACTACGTGGGCTGTGTTATACACAATGTGGCCTGTGTTATACACTACGTGGGCTGTGTTATACACTACATGGGCTGTGTTATACACTACGTGGGCTGTGTTATACACTACGTGGGCTGTGTTATACACTACGTGGGCTGTGTTATACACTACGTGGGCTGTGTTATACACTACGTGCGTGGGCAGTTATATACTACGTGGCTGTGTTATATGCTATGTGGGCTGTTATACACTCCGTGGGCTGTGCTATATATTACGTGGCTGTGCTATATACTCCGTGGGCTGTGCTATATACTCTGTGGGATGTGCTATATACTACGTGGCTGTGCAATATACTACGTGGCTGTGCAATATACTACGTGGGCTGTTATATACTACATGGCCGGCCGCGAACAATCAGCGACAGGCACAGTCCGGCTGCGAATTGGAGCGGGATTTGAACCACGCTTCGCTAATTGGTCACGGCCGGCCGAATCCTGTGTATTCAATGCATTATTCTAAAATCTTCATAAATAAACTACATACATATTCTAGAATACCCGATGCGTTAGAATTGGGCTACCATCTAGTTAAGTCATAACTACCTTAATACGATCTTCTCTTTGCTTTTTTAGCAGGGCGATGATTTCTTCTCTTCTTTTAGCCTTTACAAAACAAAATATAGCAAAACTGTTACCTTCATACTAACTTCAATACCAAACATAGATGTCGTGCTGTTTTTGGAATGAAAAAAAACAAACAAGCAAAAAAAAAAACAGTGACCCTATTTTCTGATTTTGGACAAACTCTTTACACATCTCACAATTTAAAGCTAAGTGACCTAAATGATCACTGTCGTTTCAATGCTCATATTGTGTACTATATAAACCCAAAATGTAAATTTTCAGCCTGACGAATTTCTCCAAAGTGCCCGGCCATTAAGTGTCTTCTTTTTACTGTAATTTGCTGTTAACTGCCTGTTGTCAAGATTAATTCAACTGTAGCAACCCTGACATGGAAACTGATAACGGGCAGTAGATGCGGGTCTGTAGCCTTCTACTGAAAGCGGAGGCGGGTCTTTGTCCCTCTACAGAAAGCAGGGGCGGGTCTTTGTCCCGCCACAGAAAGCGGGGGTGGGTCTTTGTCTCTCTACAGAAAGCGGAGGCGGGTCTTTGTTCCTCTACAGAAAGCAGAGGCAAGTCTTTGTTCCTCTACAGAAAGCAGAGGCGGGTCTTTGTTCCTCTACAGAAAGCAGAGGCGGGTCTTTGTCCCTCTACAGAAAGCGGAGGGGGGTCTTTGTCCCTCTACAGCAGGGGTGGTGAAGTTTTTTCTACCAATGGCCATTTGGAATAAAAATATTAACTTAAAAATTAACAAACTATATTGATTAAAATATTTAAATAAATTGCAGCTCCCACACACACACAGTATAGTGCAGCTCCCCCAGCACACAGTATAGAGCAGCTCCCCCAACACACAGTATAAAGCAGCTCCCCCCAAAACACAATATAGAGCAGCTCCCCCAAAACACAGTATAGTGCAGCTCCCTCCAACACACAATATAAAGCAGCGCCCCAAAAACACAGTATACTGCAGATCCCCCGACAACACAGTATAGTGCAGCTCCTCCACCAGCACACAGTATAGAGCAGCTCCCCCAGCATACAGTATAGAGCAGCTCCCTCCAATACACAGTATAGTGCAGCTCCCCTACTAACACACAGTATAGTGCAGCTCCCCACCAACACACAGTATAGTGCAGCTGCCCACCAACACACAGTATAGTGCAGCTCCCCACCAACACACAGTATAGTGCAGATCTCCCAATACACAGTAGAGTGCACACACACACAGTATAGTGAAGCCCCTGCAATCACACACACACACACACAGTATAATGCATACACACATACTCACACAATACTCACCCCTCCTCCTTGTTCCCCGCACTGCTCCAGTCTCATCGGCTCCGCTGCTGGTACAGCGCGGCGCACGATAGTGACGTCATCACACCCCCACTGGGCACAAGCAGAGGGGGAGTGATTGGTGAGGGAGCATCTGACGCTCTCTCCTCCATCACTGCTTTCAAATATATCAGCGTCTGATGCCGATAAGTTGAATCAGCGTTGGGGGCGGCGCTGGGCCATCCGCACACACCTCTGCAGAATTAAAGGGCCTGCGGCCATTAACGAGCAGAGTGGCTGGTGGCTGCTGACTGCAGCAGATGAGATTGGCCCACGGGCAGGACGTTCCCCACCCCTGCTCTACAGAAAGCGGAAGTGGGTCTTTAACGCTCTGCTTCTACTCTCCTGTCTGACAAATTGCATACAGACATAAAACAATTGGGCTTTCAACCCGGGCAGGCAAGTTATTGGACAATGACAAGAGCAGTACATGCTAGGAGGTGAGGGAAAGGAGGTTTTGCACCTAAAATTCTGGAAGAATGCTGATCACAAAGAACTGCCCACTGAAAAAGAGTGGACGGCATGTTAGTAACAGAGCCCTGGTGTCCATCATCATATCAGTGCCCACTGAAGAATTGTCCTGGCATCTGATGGGCCTGTCTGATTCTTACTGTCCTGAGCGGAGAAATATCACCCCTGCAGAAAGTGATCACTCACGTCATGGATCTCGCTTAGTTTCAGCATTGTTATATGTCATGTAATTACTCGGCGGCCATTTATACCCACATTTCCCAATAATAATCTTCTTATGAACAGCAGAAATGTTTGTCTACGTTCTGCTTGCTGCAATCTGCTAATTATCATCGGGCAAGCGGCAGAGTTCATTAACCTGAGTGATGGGGCTGTCTAATCAATGAAGGCAGTAATGTAGAGCCCAGATCCTTATGCTACAGGGTCCTATAAATCACCAACCAATGCATGAGCAACCCAACCAGGTCCAGTCCTATAAACCCAACCAGAACCAGTCCTATAAACCCAACCAGATCTAGTCCTATAAACCCAACCAGATCTAGTCCTATAAACCCACCCAGATCCAGTCCTATAAACCCAACCAGTTCCAGTCCTATAAACCCAACCAGATCCAGTCCTATAAACCCAACCAGAACCAGTCCTATAAACCCAACCAGATCTAGTCCTATAAACCCAACCAGATCCAGTCCTATAAACCCAACCAGATCCAGTCCTATAAACCCAACCAGATCCAGTCCTATAAACCCAACCAGAACCAGTCCTATAAACCCAACCAGAACCAGTCTTATAAACCCAACCAGATCTAGTCCTATAAACCCAACCAGAACCAGTCCTATAAACCCAACCAGATCTAGTCCTATAAACCCAACCAGATCCAGTCCTATAAACCCAACCAGATCCAGTCCTATAAACCCAACCAGATCCAGTCCTATAAACCCAACCAGATCCAGTCCTATAAACCCAACCAGATCCAGTCCTATAAACCCAACCAGATCCAGTCCTATAAACCCAACCAGATCCAGTCCTATAAACCCAACCAGATCCAGTCCTATAAACCCAACCAGATCCAGTTCTATAAACCCAACCAGATCCAGTTCTATAAACCCAACCAGAACCAGTCCTATAAACCCAACCAGATCTAGTCCTATAAACCAACCAGAACCAGTCCTATAAACCCAACCAGAACCAGTCCTATAAACCCAACCAGAACCAGTCCTATAAACCCAACCAGATCTAGTCCTATAAACCCAACCAGAACCAGTCCTATAAACCCAACCAGATCCAGTCCTATAAACCCAACCAGATCCAGTCCTATAAACCCAAACAGAACCAGTCCTATAAACCCAACCAGATCCATTCCTATAAACCAATTACACCTTGTATGCTGCCAACACACAGGGAAACCCAACCAGATCCAATCCTGGAAATCTCTACAAATGTCATATCCCACCAGTACATCAGTGACACAATTAGATCCAACCCTATGAATCACTTCCATCTTGTATCCCACCAACACATGGGGAAATAATGTCAGACCCAGTCTTTAAATCACTCCAAATCTCACATCCCATTAAGTCACGGGTGATCCAAACAGATCCTATCTTATAAATCCCCTCAATCTTGTATCCCACCACTATGTGAGCAATCAAATCAGATCTAATCCTATATATCCCCAGTCTTGTATACCATCCAACACACGGAGCAACCCAATCACATCCAATCATTGGATGAGACCCTATTGTGCCTTATATTGTTACTGCAGCATTTTCCACTAATACATAGACGACCCAGTAAGATCCTTCTCTTCAATCTTGCATCCCACCAATAACCGGAGCGACCTGATCACATCCAATCCTATAAACCCATTCAATGCAGTATGCCGCCAATAAACGAGTAGTGGGCTACCAACCCGGCCGTAGGGGCTGCAGCGCTCGCGATGCACCATGAGACCCCCTTAAATAGCTGAATCGGACTCCTATCAATTAGATATTTTAACTCATGAAGTGTAAACCACCAGGCGTATAACTACGCATCAGCCAGGAATGTGGAAAAATGTGAAATCCCATCAGATGTGAACAGGACTAAAATGGTTAAATCCATCGGCAGCCGAGGCGACTCTGCTCCCCCGCTGATCTGATTTGGAAAGAAATGTTTAATGTTTCCTAATGGACTGGGAGCTGCTGCTGCAATTAATTGGAAGCGCGGGTTTGCTGACTTGCAGAATGACCCGCGCTGCACAGCTCAGCTTCTTCAGGAGATACTATGGAGATGTGTACGGCTGGCGCTGGGCCCAGGGGATCGTTTTTATATTAAAGAGAAAGAATTTTACTGGAATAAGAGCAGAATTACCAAGTCTTAGATGATGGGGGACACACCGGTGGGCCGGGGTCTTATACAGTGAACATAACGGAGATGGGATGTGCTGATATTACAGTGACCCAGTACTGATGGGTGCAAAGATCTAATGGCAGAGGTGAAACTAGGCTGAGCATTTGTGTGTTTTCAATAGGAAGATGAGCGAAAGCTGCTGCCAAGCACCTAAGGCGGCGGCTTATCTCCTGGCGGCAAAAAAAAAAGAAAAAAAAGAAGAGGGACTGTAATTTAACATGGTTGATACTTCTCTTTCTGACGTAATTCAATGGCATGGAGATTTGGGAGGTGGCCATTCACATGTGGCATCATTCAGACGACTGTATTTTCATGAGTCATTTTCCTCGCGGGTCATGTATGCGTTTCTCATCTTGCACTCATACAGTCCTGAATATGCTCCCGAGCAGCTTCTACAAAGGGCACGTTCTCACACTACGGATCTGCACAAGAGAAATCCTGGATGGATTTTGAAGATAATCAGGGTCAGAAAATGACAACAGAAAATCAGATCTCTGCAAATTCTGCCAATTGTAAATGCAGCTAGAAGAATGAAATCGGGAGAAGTACAAGGAAAGTATTTCTCCTGTGGTCCTCTCTCCAGGGCACAGACAGAAGGGAGAAGCCATGCGAGCGCTCCGATCACTGAGTGCGGGACATCAAACTCCCGGCAAGCCTGCATAATCTAATAGAGGTCGTTATGGGGAATGGGCCGACAGTATTCGTTAGGTTAATGATGGAGACAGGACGGCATCACGGAGATTTAATTACCGCAGTGGATTAACTCTGTCCCTGCCAACAACCAGTATTTCTAATATTTACAGGTATATATACACTGGTGCAAATCAGAGAAGGCCCCCGGAAAAGCGAAACCGCACCGGGTGCCCCCATAACAATTCAAAAGAGATAGACGGTATGACAGCACAACAACCACAGACGCTCTCTGTAATAATGCAAAAGCCATACACAGTGCAGCCCCCTCTTCCCCAACAATGCCCCATATACACTGCAGCCTCCTCTCCCCCAACAATGCCCCATATACAGTGCAGCCCCCTCTTCCCCAACAATTCCCCATATACAGTGCAGCCTCCTCTCCCCCAACAATGCCCCATATACAGTGCAGCCCCCTCTCCCCCAACAATGTCCCATATACAGCGCAGCCCCCTCTCCCCCAACAATGCCCCATATACACTGCAGCCTCCTCTCCCCCAACAATGCCCCATACACAGTGCAGCCCCCTCTTCCCCAACAATGCCCCATATACACTGCAGCCTCCTCTCCCCCAACAATGCCCCATATACAGTGCAGCTCCCTCTCCCCCAACAATGTCCCATATACAGCGCAGCCCCCTCTCCCCCAACAATGCCCCATATACACTGCAGCCTCCTCTCCCCCAACAATGCCCCATATACACTGCAGCCTCCTCTCCCCCAACAATGCCCCATATACACTGCAGCCTCCTCTCCCCCAACAATGCCCCATACACAGTGCAGCCCCCTCTTCCCCAACAATGCCCCATATACACTGCAGCCTCCTCTCCCCCAACAATGCCCCATATACAGTGCAGCCCCCTCTTCCCCAACAATTCCCCATATACAGTGCAGCCCCCTCTCCCCCAACAATGTCCCATATACAGCGCAGCCCCCTCTCCCCCAACAATGCCCCATATACACTGCAGCCTCCTCTCCCCCAACAATGCCCCATATACACTGCAGCCTCCTCTCCCCCAACAATGCCCCATATACAGTGCAGCCCCCTCTTCCCCAACAATTCCCCATATACAGTGCAGCCCCCTCTTCCCCAACAATGCCCCGTATACAGCGCAGCCTCCTCTCCCCCAACAATGCCCCCTATATATACAGCGCAGCCCCCTCTCCCCCAACAATGCCCTATATACAGTGCAGCCTCCTCTCCCCAACAATTCCCCATATACAGTGCAGCCCCCTCTTCCCCAACAATTCCCCATATACAGTGCAGCCCCCTCTTCCCCAACAATGCCCCCTATATATACAGCGCAGCCCCCTCTCCCCCAACAATGCCCTATATACAGTGCAGCCTCCTCTCCCCAACAAAGCCCCATATACAGTGCAGCCTCCTCTCCCCAACAAAGCCCCATATACAGTGCAGCCCCCTCTTCCCCAACAATGCCCCATATAACAGTGGAAAAGCCACATTTGCCTCCAGCATTAATGTAAAAGCCACAAATGTTCCCCCAAAACAATGCAAAAGAAAAATACTCTACATATTAGTGAAACAGATTTTGATGTCCAGTGCAAAAGCAGCAGACATTTCCCTTAACCCTTCTAACATGAGGTTAACACGAAATATCAATGGTGGAATCACTGAGGTCTTTCACCGTCACTGAGGTCCTTCACCGTCACTGAGGTCCTTCATCGTCACTGTGGTGCTTCACCGTCACTGAGGTCCTTCACCGTCACTGAGGTCCTTCACCGTCACTGAGGTCCTTCACTATCACATTCTAATACTATTCATATCTAAAAGGTCGGTGCAAACATGTGAACTCTACAGCCTTTCTGGCTCGTACAGGAATGCCTCAGCTGCTAGAGTGAGCGAATCCCATCTTGGCATCCTGGATGGCTGACTTTTATAGCCTGGGGTCCATGTTCACAGCCTCACACAAAATAATGGAATTACAGCCGTGTACGAGGCTCTTGGGGGACCTGTTACTATAAGAATTAATTGCTCCTTGCGGAGTGCGCTTGCTTCCAGTATGATCTTCTGGGTAGAGTCGTATGGTGGTTACACCAGTGGGGACTCTGGTAATTAAAAATCTCTAAGAAAGAGCCGTCAATAAGAGGACTTCAGCGGGAAGTGATCTGCAGTCGAGGGAGAAATGCTGCATTAATGATAGAATAAGCCGTGCCGCATTACCGTCATTGTGGTTGACGGATGCTCATGTCACGCATCTTCCTCGGCTCGGCAGGGCTTCATGCCTTTGTGATCATGTGTACCCACTAACTGTGTCCATAAGGCACAAGGCCCTATTACCAGACTGAGGCCATAAGAGGGTCCTGTTGTGTTCTTACTAGTAGACTGCGCTAGTTTGGGGAAGTTTATGGCATTTAATGGATACGTCATGGGCTTTTCATGATTGAACCATTAAATGGCCACTCACCGGTGGCATCATTCACCCATGGACCATAATGGAGGCCATTTAACATGCCAGTCAAGTAAAAAAGAGAACAAATCTGCAAATAGGATCCCATACTGGTTTACGGGTGACGGACGTCGAGGTTAAGTTTCTAACAAGGTCCATCACAGATGATCGGCGGTCCTGGTAGTAGATAACTTGCTAAGGATTAGGTAGAACCTCTATGGCACAAGGGTTGGTCAGGATTTATGACCGTTTGCCTATCCTTATCATCAATGTATAGTCGTGAAAGCTCATTATGAGGCAAATAGGAAAGGATCTACAAAGGAAAGGAAACTCAACTGCACAGCTGTCTTGCTTAAGTCTCAGGCCATCATGCCAAGATCAGAAGCACTGAGGGAACACGTAGTGACTCCAATAAGGAGAGATTTATGGTCTCCAAAACGAAGGCAGGTACAGCAACACCTTGTCCTGAACTACACCACCTCGTACGGATGATAGTGATTTCTGGGTCAGCGCACTCTCTCACCCTTTACAGAAATACCCAAATTAACCCAATGGAAAGGAAACTGTCAGCAGATGACGCCCCATAAACTCAAAAACGGTCTTGGGGAAACAGTTGAAATGTTCCCATTGCTTGCTACGATAATCCGAGCTCTTCTGATATGCTATTAACAAATTGCTGTCGTGTCACCAAATTTTCCATAAATCAATTGTACAAGTGAATATAAGAAATTTTGTAATATATCTTATCAGAAAGATCAGCTTCTCCACTTATGAACCGCTTCTTACCCTTCCCCCACCTCCTGAACTCATTGTTTATTACGAAAAACAGCTAAAATCCATCCTGCTCTAGGTAAGACACACTAAAATCTCACTCAGGGATCAGATTACAGCTGCCTATTGTAGTCTATGGAAGGGGAGGAGCAGGGAGAGTCATAGACGCACAAAGACAGGGCTGCAGATTCCTGGTAAGTGTTTACCTCACCCAATACTGGATTCACATCTACACTGCTCAGTACTTCTGTACATTGTCCTCCATACTGCGGCTTCTGGACATGTGCTACATTGGAGAGCAGGAATCCCTTATGTCTTATGTGTGCTGTGTATGGGAGACATCATAGCTAGTGATGAGCGAATATACTCGTTACTCAAGATTTCCCGAGCATGCTCGGGTGTCCTCAGAGTATTTTTTAGTGCTCGGAGATTTAGCTTTCATTGCGGCAGCTGAATGATTTACATCTGTTAGCCAGCATATGTACATGTGGGGGTTGCCTGGTTGCTAGGGAATCCCCACATGTAATCAAGCTGGCTAAGAGATGTAAATCATTCAGCTGCGGTGAGGAAAACAAAATCTCCGAGCACTAAAAAATACTCGGAGGACCCCCGAGCATGCTCGGGAAATCTCGAGTAACGAGTATATTGGCTCATCACTGCCTATATCATGACTATAACAACTAGTCTAAACCCTCTAGCTCAGAGACAACTGAAAATTACTGAACGAGCCTGTAGAGGGGAAGACTTGATCCCATATAATAGTATTATTCCCAATGTACACAGGACTGATTATAATTCAATTTTGGGGTAAGTGACACCATGCCCCTTCCCTGAGGTCTCACTCATTTTATAAAATTGTTGAAGCAAACAAATCAAGAAAAAATTGCCAGTTGCCGTAAATCCGTCCATTATTACTACTAACGATAATACATCAATGTGAATGCTTTCATCTGCAGGAATCTTCTCCGGGATCAATGGAAAAATCGTTAAGAAATACATAGCGGGATATTACCAAGCCCCTGTTTAATTACTCCATTCGCTGTACTTAATATACGTCTGACATTTGTCCATTAGAGTCCCGAGCAGACCCTATATCCCTCTGACAATGATCAATCCCACAAGATAAATGCCGGCATCCCGCTTTCGATGTCTAATGATTTTCTTTCCTAGAAGATGAACTACAAATGGGTTTTGGGCAATGAATATTAATGTATAAGGACACGGCAGCCATAAACACAGCGCTGAACCAACGCGACTGATGCAGAAGGAAAGTCTGGGCAATCACTGATACGTAAGACCCAACATTAGAGGCTTTTCACGTCTCGGCTACATTCCGCCGGCCACGTCTCGGCTACATTCCGCCGGCCACGTCTCGGCTACATTCCGCCGGCCACGTCTCGGCTACATTCCGCCGGCCACGTCTCGGCTACATTCCGCCGGCCACGTCTCGGCTACATTCCGCCGGCCACGTCTCGGCTACATTCCGCCGGCCACGTCTCGGCTACATTCCGCCGGCCACGTCTCGGCTACATTCCGCCGGCCACGTCTCGGCAACATTCGGCCGGCCACGCCTCGGCTACATTCGGCCGGCCACGTCTCGGCTACATTTGGCCGGCTACGCCTCGGCTACACTCGGCCGGCCACATCTCGGCTACATTCAGCCGGCCACGTCTCGGCTACACTCGGCCGGCCACATCTCGGCTGGCCACATCTCAGCCCGCCACATCTCGGCTACATTCGGCCGGCCACGTCTCGGCTACATTCGGCCGGCCACATCACGGCTACATTCAGAAGGCCACATCTCGACTACATTCGGACGGCCACACCTCGGCTACATTCCGCCGGCCACACCTCGGCTACATTCCGCCGGCCACGTCTCGGCTACATTCTGCCAGCCACAGGGCGGTGATTAGATCGGCTGCTGGAATATTTGGGGAAATTACTATATCAGCAAAACAGACATTGTCTAGATGACTGAGGGGACGGAAGGACCACCATCAGCAACCTAATGTCACAATAAGGGGCAAAGGCAGCAAAATGGTAACATTGTCTACTGCCCTGTTGTGATGAAGGAGGGCGACAAACTGCTTTAACGGCAAGACCGGAGAGTGCAGCTAAACACAAGTGGCCAAACCATGCTGGATTTTTCTGTAATGGGTGGCTCCACTTCATCAGCATTCTGCCAGCATTATAGGAGCAGGAATTTGAGATTGCTCAGTGGTATCCTTGCCATAAACTGAAAGCCCTCGTCCCTGAATTTTTTGTGATAGGCAGGTGTCACGTCTCCACCAGAACCTGCTCCTGCGAATTCTGCTGTCACCAGGTGCCGCTGTATTTACTCTAGTGTAGAGAGAAAGACCCGCTCCTACTTCCTATAGAGACAAAGACCCGCCCCCTACTTCCTATAGCGACAAAGACCCGCCCCTATTTCCTATAGAGACAAAGACCCGCCCCTACTTCCTGTAGAGAGACAAAGACCCGCCCACACTTCCTGTAGAGACACAAAGACCCGCCCCTTCCTTCCTGTAGAGAGACAAAGACCCGCCACTACTTCCTGTAGAGAGACAAAGACCCGCCACTACTTCCTGTAGAGAGACAAAGACCCGCCCCCTACTTCCTATAGAGAGACAAAGACCCGCCCCTACTTCCTGTAGAGAGACAAAGTCCCACCCGCACTTCCTGTAGAGAGACAAAGACCTGCCCCCTACTTCCTGTAGAGAGACAAAGACCCGCCCCTACTTCCTGTAGAGAGACAAAGACCCGCCCATACTTGCTGTAGAAACAATGACTCTCCCCTACTTCCATCGGTCCGGGATGGACTTTTTGCGACTTGCTTGTTGGGGTACCCAGGGGGTTGCCATGTGACCCCATTGGCCGTGCGACTCGTGTCACAGTCAGATATGCCCAAGAGCTGATTTCTTGCAATGACCAGCTCGTGGATAGAAAGATTTCTGTGTTTCCTTGTGATTTACTGCGCGATGGTCCTAAGGAGAGAACACGAGAACTGGCCCTTACCTTCTCCATATAAACGGATCTCTGTTCCATATCTTGTACTCTCTGTGCTTCCAATAAAAAATATTCTGTCTCTGAAAACGACAGAAATCTGATTTATGACATAATCTGGGAGACATAAAATAATAATGCGTTTACTCCACTCGATGCACAATGTACGTATCCAGAGGACAGGCGGCCATCGGCATCAGATCAGCGGGGGTCCGACTGCAGATCGGTGAGATGACCAACACCCCCCCCCCCCCCCGCACCACAAAAAACAAAAACATTCTGGATCTTTACAGCATTAACCCCATAGGGTAAATATTTCAATGTATAAAATTGGATTTATATAAATGCGCCGATACTAAATGAATTTAGTTTTTTATTTTTCGGAATGAGGGCAATTTGAACTTTGAGCTTTTCATTTTTTTTTCACATTTTGCTAAGCTTCTGCAAGGGACATGATCTTTTGATTGCGGGTGGGGAAATGTTCCCCCCCACTATCAGTGAGTGACATCCACATCTAAGGGGTTAAATAGTAACTTTGACCATTGCATCTCCCTTCTTTTAAAGGGAACTTGTCAGCTCAGAAAGTGCCATTTACCTGCAGATATAGGGTTAATGTATAGGTAAATAGCGTTACAATGTCGCCAGGAGAAAATTTACTTATTCCTCCCGGCAACTGCCGGCATTCAGGGATATTGTGAGGGGCGGCTGGACGCACACCCAGCACTTGGATTGACAGCTCTGTCTGCACAGATATGCCGCAGTGTCAGCTGTCAATCAAAGTGCCGGGACCTGCGTACAGAGTGGTGACTCGCCGCTCCGTGCAAGCTTTGATTGACAGGAGACTCTGCAGCACATCGGTGGAGGCCGAGATGTCAAGGTGTTCGGTGTGCGTCTATTTCCGCTGAGCCGCAACAGATTCACCTTTTCTTTGGGCGTTTTACTTCTGTTCGCTTTGCTTCTGTCGGTTTTGGGTAACAAGTGTTTCTCACTTACTCTGTTTGTCTGTCCTATCACCTTTCGGGTGCAGCTTTAAATACCTTCCCCTACTGGTGTTTTCTGCTGGTGATAAACTTTGTTGGATTCATTCACTTTGCTTTAGTTGCAGTTGTTTTGTGTGTGATCCCTTTATTCCTTAGGGACCCGATACTCTAGCGATCCTAGGGTAAGTAGCTGTCGTGTTAGAGCGCCATTGTGTTACCTTAAGGTTCAAACCTCTGTGGTCAGGCAGGGACAAAGGTCAGAGAAGGGCTTTTCAGGTTTAGGGATCTGTCCCCCTGGTTTATACATTACCCGTGTGAATGTGTTTTGGCAATCATAACATTATCACCAGTAGGGGAAGGAATTTAAAGCTACCCCCAAGCAATAAAACTTCCCTTTGCCAGAAAGCAGGCGTCCAGGCATTGATATATCCCCCCATGAGTTATACTTACTGAGGTCCTCCAGTTCCTCCAGGGGGTACGTCTTTCCTAAAAATAAAAGGGAAAAATCAAGAAGTGAAGGCAATAATAAGCCATTGACTCGTCCCCCCTCCGATATCATCTCTGGTAGTGCCCCTCCCCCGCGCCATTGTTCATCCCCGTGATCTGACTATCATTATACGCGATCATTGGGTAAAAGCAAATGTGTATTGATCCCTGTAATGATGAGCCCTGACGAGGCGCTTTCAGCTCCAGAGCCATCGCAGTGATCTCCAGGCCTATGTAATGTAGTGATTAGAGGATTAATGGTGGAGGACGGTGTGGGCAGACGGGGGGGATTACTGCCGCGCTGTGGACGGGACCTCCGCTCCATGGTCTGATATTAGTGATCAATAGTGTTTCCTGAAAAGCCCAGAGAGCCGGGATCATCCGCAAACTTACAGCTGCCAGAAATCTATATATCTAGTGCGATTAATCAGAAATAATTCTACTAAGCTCACAGGTCTGCGAGATTTACCTGCATCTAATGCTGCGGTCAGTTATAGAGGGTCCATCACCCCAGGGGTCAGTTATAGAGGGGCCGTCACCCCAGGGGTCGGTTATAGAAGGGCCGTCACCCCAGGGGTCAGTTATAGAGGGGCTGTCACCCCAGGGGTCAGCTATAGAGAGGCCGTCACCCCAGGGGTCGGTTATAGAAGGGCCGTCACCCCAGGGGTCAGTTATAGAGGGGCCATCAGCCCAGGGGTCGGTTATAGAAGGCCCGTCACCCCAGGGGTCAGCTATAGAGAGGCCGTCACCCCAGGGGTCAGTTATAGAGGGGCCGTCACCCCAGGGGTCAGTTATAGAAAGGCCATCACCCCAGGGGTCAGTTATAGAGGGGCCGTCACCCCAGGGGTCAGTTATAGAGAGGCCATCAGCCCAGGGTTCGGTTATAGAAGGGCCGTCAGCCTAGGGGTCGGTTATAGAAGGGCCGTCACCCCAGGGGTCAGTTATAGAGGGGCCATCACCCCAGGGGTCAGTTAGAGAGGGGCCGTCACCCCAGGGGTCAGTTATAGAGGGGCCATCACCCCAGGGGTCAGTTATAGAGGGGCCGTCACCCCAGGGGTCAGTTATAGAGGGGCCGTCACCCCAGGGGTCAGTTATAGAGGGGCCGTCACCCCAGGGGTCAGTTATAGAGGGTCATCACCCCAGGGGTCAGTTATAGAGGGGCCGTCACCCCAGGGGTCAGTTATAGAGAGTCATCACCCCAGGGGTCAGTTAGAGAGGGGCCGTCACCCCAGGGGTCAGTTAGAGAGGGGCCGTCACCCCAGGGGTCAGTTATAGAGGGGCCGTCACCCCAGGGGTCAGTTATAGAGAGTCATCACCCCAGGGGTCAGTTAGAGAGGGGCCGTCACCCCAGGGGTCAGTTATAGAGGGGCCGTCACCCCAGGGGTCAGTTATAGAGAGTCATCACCCCAGGGGTCAGTTAGAGAGGGGCCGTCACCCCAGGGGTCAGTTAGAGAGGGGCCGTCACCCCAGGGGTCAGTTAGTGAGGGTCATCACCCCAGGGGTCAGTTAGAGAGGGGCCGTCACCCCAGGGGTCAGTTATAGAAGGGCCGTCACCCCAGGGGTCAGTTATAGAAGGGCCGTCACCCCAGGGGTCGGTTATAGAGGGGCCGTCACCCCAGGGGTCAGTTATAGAGGGGCCGTCACCCCAGGGGTCAGTTATAGAGGGGCCGTCACCCCAGGGGTCAGTTATAGAGGGGCCATCACCCCAGGGGTCAGTTATAGAGGGGCCATCACCCCATGGGTCAGTTATAGAGGGGCCGTCACCCCAGGGGTCAGTTATAGAGCGTCATCACCCCAGGGGTCAGTAGAGAGGGGCCGTCACCCCAGGGGTCAGTTATAGAGGGGCCGTCACCCCAGGGGTCAGTTATAGAGCGTCATCACCCCAGGGGTCAGTAGAGAGGGGTCATCACCCCAGGGGTCAGTTATAGAGGGTCATCACCCCAGGGGTCAGTTATAGAGTGGCCGTCACCCCAGGGATCAGTTACAGAGGGGTCATGGGGTCATCACCCCAGGGGTCAGTTATAGAGGGTCATCACCCCAGGGGTCAGAGAGGGGCAGTGGATTAATGATTCCATCCTATGGCAGTAAATTCATCACCGATCTCCACTCCTCGGATCTGATCGGGTGGGAATGCTCGGTCCTATCGCATCTCGTGGCATCACTCACTCTGCCCGGCCTCCCCGGCAGGCCGCCGCCTCTGCTCCACGTCCCCGGACACCAGCCTGGATTCCAGCGGCGGCTGCAGGGTGACGGAATTCCAGAAGATCTTACAGCACATCACGTCATGCTCAGCGGATCCGGCGAACACCGTGTACCCGTCATAACCGGACTCCTCCGTGCCGGCCATGCCGCCTTCTGTCAGCGGTAATACTCGTTACTATGAGGATGAGACGCCGCGCAGGCGCAGAGGGTAAATCCTTTTAGAAGCAAGCGCACTGAGAAGTCAATGTCACCATGGAGATGGGAAGCGGCGCAGGCGCAGTAAGTAATTGTGATGGTACAGGAGGTCACGTGATGACAATGGTATGGAAGGGACTGTGCAGGAGCTGAGGACTGCTGCAGGATCCCACACTGACACTGCTGCAGCCAGGGACACTGCTGCTGGGGGCTGATACCTGAGCACAGGGGCAATATTCTGTATAAAGGCGGATTATTGAGCTGGAGGTGGGGGGATACCTCAGGGGAGGGCTGCTGAATGATGAGGGGAGGGGTGGAGGATGTGGGTCTTTATTCTACAGTTGACTAGTAGATGAAGTGATGGGGAGATATAAGGCTCCGCTCACCTGGCGGTGATGCCCAATTGTCAGGTATTAGAGCTGATGGTTGGCAAACACCTGGCAGGGGGCCGTGATTACAAGGCCTGCAGCGCCTCCCCCTCCCGCTGCAGAAGACACGCCGGATGTCCCCGGTGTATTTTGGGATAGTCTCAATTTTGTGCATTTGGGTTTCATTACAATTTTTTCTCCCTTTGGCTCCTACAAGTTCTTTGTTTCCTGCACACTTAGTGTCGATGTGGTCATAAATCAGCCGAGCGGAGCCAGAAAAAGGCGTAAGAGTGACAAGCGTCCATCAGAATGAGCTCGCTGACGGGTTCTCACATGACTCATTCTGCAGCCAGCAGCAGACAGCGCAGCACAGAGGCTGCAGAATGATAAAACGGTCACAAATTATTAACGGAACATAATTACAAACATGAAAAAGTCTCCACAGATGGACAAGCCACTCAATGCTGGCAGAAGCCCCAAGTATTTAATATGTATGGCAGAATTTAAGAAGAGAAGGATTGGGCATGTTGTATTTCTGCATGCCTGATATGATAACCTATTGCTAGAGGTGCCGTGAGGGGACAGAGTTAGGGGCGGCTTAATTCCCCTCTCGCCAGTTAGAACACATGCATGTATTTTAGGGCGGTGAGTGTTGGCATTAGACAAGGCAGAAAGAAAATCAATGTAATCTTCATAGCCTGCCGCATGTGACGTGGATTCTTGCTGTGGATGAACCGTCCCCTCAGCTCCAGTATAAGCGTCGCATGCAGCCCCTGTGCAGCCTTCTATAGGCCCCCGCCATTCACTCCCCAACAGCCCATAGTCTTGGAACTCACAGGTTTCCAGTTATGTTTTGTAGTGATCTCTTCAATAGATGCCGAATACTCTCCTGTCTTACACTCGCAGTATCGGCATAATTACCACCAGGTATATAATATCCTACTGCCTGTCATTAACTGTGCGCTAAGTGTATAAGAAGCAACTAGATGATTGAACGGATCCCAAAATATAATATCTTGGGCAGAAATATCATTGGTGCAACCAGTGGCGTAACTAGAACCCTGGGGGCCCCTCCCTCCATCCTGGTATATATATATGTCCTCCATACCTGATATATATAATATATATATATACATATATATATACACTGCTCAAAAAACTAAAAGGGAACATTTAAACCACAGAATATACAGTTATATGTAAAAGTTTGGGCACCCCTATTAATCTTAAGCTTAATGTTTAATAAAAATTGTTGTTTTTTTTGCAACAGCTATTTCAGTTTCATATATCTAATAACTGTTGGACACAGTAATGTTTTTGCCTTGAAATGAGGTTTATTGTACTTACAGAAAATGTGCAATCTGCATTCAAACAAAATTTGACAGGTGCATAAGTATGGGCACCCTTATCATTTTCTTGTTTTAAATACTCCTACCTACTTTTACTGACTTACTAAAGCACATTTTTTGGTTTTGTAACCTCATTGAGCTTTGAACTTCATAGCCAGGTGTATGCAATCATGAGAAAAGCTACTTAGTGGCCACTTGCAAGTTGTTCTCCTGTTTGAATCTCCTCTGAAGAGTGGCATCATGGGCTCCTCAAAACAACTGTCAAATGATCTGAAAACAAAGATTATTCAACATAGTTGTTCGGGGGAAGGATACAAAAAGCTGTCTCAGAGATTTAACCTGTCAATTTCCACTGTGAGGAACATACAGAAATACACCAAAGAACAAGTTTTAGTATTACATAGATAACAAGGATAAAGGCAACAATATATAACAAACTTTGCAAGATTCCAGCTATCCAGCCCCCAGGTCCCTCAAACCAATTGGCTGGATTAAGAAAGGAAGAAAGGAGAAGGTGTCTGCCCACCAACTGTCCTTATTACGGTCATTGTCTTCATCATATTAATCTCTGAGTCTTTGAATATCCTCTAACTTTAACTTCATAGTGCTATTGGGATCTATATAATGACAGCATGCGGGTCCAATAACCTGACACCACCCTGTGCTGCTGTTAAATAATCCAGTACTATAGTATATTGATTAGTGACTATGATAAGTTGGTTTTGGACAACAACAGTAGTATTAAGTATATCCAATATATCCCAAATTTGATCATCCATATAGTCTGTGGCCCTAACCAATTTATCCCACATTTGTGTAATCATAGGGTAAATGAAAATAGAACTGACAATTTTATTGGCTATACCCATCTGTACTACTAATCTTTCATGATATTGTACAAACTTATTATTCAAGGATATTGGGGAATTTAGGCTGTCCCATGCGGTTATCAATATTATTATATGGCAATACGAAAAACCAAAACATTATGTCCCCTTATTTGCTACTAGTCTGTTTAACCAGCTTGCAGTGCGATACGTGGATCCACGTCGGCCTTCCTTCCAGCTTTACTGATGTAGGAGTAATGAGGAGGACTTGGTAGGGACCGTCATACAAGGGTTCTAGTCCGTGTTTTCTGACATAGCTTTTCACGACCACGAAACCACCAGACTTTAAGTTGTGACAAGTGTCGGTTTCTGCTGAATCTGGAAGGGAAGAAAAAAACTAAAACATGGGTGTTAGCAAGATTTTTACTAAGCTGAATAACATTGAACAGCACGGTCAGTTTCCTCTGGTAACTGTTGAGACTGGAAATTTGCAACTGGGGGCCTAGCACTAAACAATATCTCATATGGGGACAGGCCATGTTTTGCCTTAGGGGTAGTACGAATGTGGTACATTACAATGGTTAGGAGCTCTGGCCATGGAGCCGTAGTCTCCTGCATCATTTTGGTCAATTGTCCCTTCAGTGTGCCTTTCAACCTCTCAACTTTCCCACTAGATTGTGGATGGTACGGAGTATGGAGGGCTACAGTGGATCCAAGTATTGTCAGGCCATGTTCACACTTTGCGGGTTTTACCGCGGATCCGCGGCGATTTTGATGCTGCGGGTCCGCAGCAGTTTCCATAGCGTTTACATTAACATGTAAACCCTATGGAAACCGCAATCCGCTGTGCACATGCTGCGGGAAAAACCGCGCAGAAACGCAGCAGTTTACAACCCGCAGCATGTCACTTCTTTGTGCAGAATCGCTGCGATTCTGCACCCATAGAAATGCATTGATCGGCTTACTTCCCGCATGGGGCTGTGCCCACGATGCGGGAAGTAAGCGGATAATGTGCGGTTGCTACCCGGGGTGGAGGAGAGGAGACTCTCCTCCAGGCCCTGGAAAGCATAAATAGTGTAAAAAAAAAAAGAATTAAAATAAAAAATGATGCTATACTCACCTCTCAGCGCTGCACGCGGCCGTCCGGTCTCAGGGTTGCTGTGCGAGCAGGGCCTGAGATGACGTCGCGGTCACATGACCGTGACGTCACGAAGGTCCTTCTCGGCACAGCATCTTTGGAACCGGAGCGCCGAGGAGATCCGGACATCAGAGGGTGAGTATTTAACCAATGTTTATTATTTTTAACATTACTATTGATGCTGCATATTGCTGCATATGCAGCATCAATAGTATAGGAGTAATCCCGCAGCGGAAATCGCAAAACAAACCGTGATAAATCTTCAGGGATAACCGCAGCGTTTTTGCCCTGCAGATTTATCAATTCCGCTGCGGGAGAGCCCGCAGAGGACCCCGCAAAGTGTGAACATAGCCTCAGAACCTCCTGATACACATGAGAAGAAAAGGCCGGGCCTTGGTCACTTTCAACGACTTCTGGAACACCATATCTGCATATAACTTCCATCACCAGTTTCTTCGCTGTGGTCCTTGCAGTCATGTTGGTAACGGGGAATGCTTCTGGCCAACTGGAGAACATGTCGACAACCACCAGACAATATTCATACCTTCCAGACTTAGGCAACGTGATATAGTCCACCTGGAGCCTTTGGAAAGGATAGTCGGGCTTAGCGAGATGCTTCGGGGGTACACATTGAAGTTGACCGGGATTGCAGGTCTGACAGATATTACATGCATGGTTGAGTGCTGTCAGGACTGTAGAAATACCTGGAGCCCAGTAGAATTTTTGTATATTTTTTTCCTCGATGTGTGGGCCCATGTTCCCACATGGCAATAGCAGGTACATCCGCTTAGGGAGACACACAAGTTGGTCCTTTTTCCAGAGACCATTGTCCATACAAAATCCATCAGCCTTCCACTGCTTCACTTCTTCCTTTGGAGACATTCTCTGCATCGTCATTAAGCGGTCTCACGGGGTCCAGCAGAAAACCTCAGTCTGGCGTCGATCATCAGGTTCCTGTAGAGTCAGTGTTTCTTGTAACTGTTTACTCTGAGAGCGTGTGGTCACCATAGTTGATATGGTCAGTTCAACGGGTAGGAGAGCAGCAGCTTTTGCCTGCATATCCACAAAGGCGTTACCAACAGTGTGTGGGCTTTTCCTAGGACCGTGCGCCTTCATTTTGATAATGGCCACCTGGGTAGGTAATTTGATTGAGTCCATGAGGGTTTTAACAGCTTCAGCATTCTTCACTGGAGTCCCGGCGGTGGTAATAAACCCTCGATTGTCCCATAGGGCTCAGAAATCATGAGCAATATGAAATGCATACTGTGAGTCCGTGTATGTATTAGCCCACCTGTCTTTGACCAGAATACATGCAGTAGACAGAGCCTGAAGTTCTACTTCTTGTGCTGACTGTGAGGGAGGGAGCGCAGCTCCGTGCACTACAGTATCTTCCGTAGTAACAGCGTATCCGGGGTGGAATCTGCCAAATCATCAGCACATCTTAAACCGTCTTCCAGGGCATTGTAGAGAGGTTGCATTATGCGGGATGCGTCCAATATCCACTGACGACAATAAGTACATAGTCCAAGAAAACGCTGGAGTTCAGTCTCATCTTTTGGAAAAGGAAGGGGGCTGACGGCTATTTTTCTTTCTTTTGAGAGGTGTCTGGCACCCTGAAGGAGACAGTGACCCAAAAATATCACTTGACCAATGCAGAACTGAAATTTCGAGGCCGAAACCCGACAGTTCAGATCTGCCAGATACTTGAGGAGGCTAACAGTGGCAGCAATGGCTTCCTGCTCTGTTGTCATCCCTGATAAATAAATGCAAACAGAAACTGGCAATTTGGGTGTAATGGAATGCTGAAGAAGGCATTGGCAAGGTTAATGACTGTGACCCAAGCAGGATCCTGAGATATCTGGGACAAAAGAGTATGTGGATTAGGCACCACCGAAGTTTCTAGAACAGTAACTGCATTAACTGCCCGTAGATCTTGTACCAGCCGGTACACAGGGGGTTGGCCGGGTGAGGTCTTTTTCTTAACGGGCAACAAGGGCGTGTTACATGGGGAAACACAGGGTATCAGGGCACCATTATCGAGTAACATTTGTATTTGCCCCTTGAGGCACCGCTCCTGATCATGTTTCAAAGGGTATTGATAGACTTTGGGAAAAGGAGCACCAGGTTTGAGAAACACTTTTACTGGTTCTACAGGCATTATTGGGAGTGGATCTGGGCCTATCAGGGCCATCATAACTGTGGGAAAGGCTTGTAAGATACAGATCTCATTGTGTTCATCTGCATAGGGGTTATATAACGTAAGTACCATCTGACCATCATCTTGGAATTGTATTCTGGAGTGAAACTGTGATAATAAATCTGCCCCCAGTAAATTTACCGGACATGCGGGAGAGATTAGAAACTGAGCAGTAACCTCAGGGAAAGGGTCCCACAGGGATGGGTTTTGTAAGAGTATATTTATTGGGTCTGCCATCTACACCGATTAAAACAAGCTCTTGGTCTGAGAATTGACATGGCGGGGCTGGGGAGGGAGATTCCCAGACATAGGGTTACAAAGGATATTGGATTTGTGTAAGATGGGGAGGGCAGGAGCTGAAGTCTGTTATGTGGGCCACTGATAAGGAACCAGCTGCGTCCTTGTAGCTGGGGGGGCTAAGATTGGAGCAGGAATCACCACGGCCACTGATTTAACCTTTAATTTCCCTGCTGATGCAGAATGGGCTAAGTTCTTAAAACCTTTTTTACTACTTTTAATGCATCATCTGGAGTGGAAGTCTCGATATCAGGTCTAACTGACATTATTGTCTCTTTCAATTCAGATTTAAGGCCGAACATTAAAGCTGCCACAAAAATGTGTGAATGGGCTTTATTTTACAATGAGAATAACAGATCTTTAGATACTACCATAAGACGCCCATAGAACTTCTCGGCAGTCCAGGATATATTGGTGCCTTGGGGTTAAGGGGCATAGGGCTTAAAGTCAGGAGTAGAGGCTTAATTTTCTGGGGAAGGACCATATTATCTAGCAGGGAGACACCCTGTCCCAAATTTTTGATTGTTTGCTTTCCTGACACATTAATCTCAGTCACTTTCTGAGTTCCTTCTTGCACCACAAAACATCCAGTTTTTGTCATAGTAACACACAACTTTCCTTTTTCAATGTAATTCACTTCCTCTGTTGATCCTCAATTTCCTATATATCAACCACTCAACTTGAAGCAGGTGAATCTTTTACCAATCTTTCAATTACACTGATAATCAAGCAATCTTTTACAAGTTTCCTTCTAAAACTAGGTACCATATTTCACTTCCAACTTACAATATTTCTTTCTACTTCAATGCAATATTGTACTATTGTTTAAACACAAATCTCCCAGCGCGACAGAAAATATAGAGAAACTTAGAACGCAGCTACGTGCCCCCTCCATATGAGAGACACAGCAGAGATAAGAAAATCACAGCATTCCTCAACACAGAGAAAGCAATAACGCAGCTGTTTGACTCCCCCCTCCCATCGGGTATCTTAACCCCTTCATGACCTTGCCGTTTTTTGCAATTCTGACCAGTGTCCCTTTATGAGGTAATAACTCAGGAACGCTTCAACGGATCCTAGCGATTCTGAGATTGTTTTTTCGTGACATATTGGGCTTCATATTAGTGGTAAATTTAGGTCGATAATTTCTGAGTTTATTTGTGAAAAAAACGGAAATTTGGCAAAAATTTTGAAAATTTCGCAATTTTCACATTTTGAATTTTTATTCTGTTAAACCAGAGAGTTATGTGACACAAAATAGTTAATAAATAACATTTCCCACATGTCTACTTTACATCAGCACAATTTTGGAAACAAATTTTTTTTTTGCTAGGAAGTTATAAGGGTTAAAATTTGACCAGTGATTTCTCATTTTTACAACAAAATTTACAAAACCATTTTTTTTAGGGACCACCTCACATTTGAAGTCAGTTTGAGGGTTCTATATGGCTGAAAATACCCAAAAGTGACACCATTCTAAAAACTGCACCCCTCAAGGTGCTCAAAACCACATTCAAGAAGTTTATTAACCCTTCAGGTGTTTCACAGCAGCAGAAGCAACATGGAAGTAAAAAATGAACATTTAACTTTTTAGTCACAAAAATGATATTTTAGCGAAATTTTTTTTATTTTCCCAAGGGTAAAAGGAGAAACTGGACCACGGACGTTGTTGTGCAATTTGTCCTGAGTACGCTGATACCTCATATGTGGGGGTAAACCACTGTTTGGGCGCACGGCAGGGCTCGGAAGGGAAGGAGTGCCATTTGACTTTTTCAATGAAAAATTGGCTCCAATCTTTAGCGGACACCATGTCGCGTTTGGAGAGCCCCCGTGTGCCTAAACATTGGAGCTCCCCCACAAGTGACCCCATTTTGGAAACTAGACCCCCCAAGGAACTTATCTAGAAGCATAGTGAGCACTTTAAACCCCCAGGTGCTTCACAAATTGATCCGTAAAAATTAAAAAGTACTTTTTTTTCACAAAAAAATTATTTTAGCCTCAATTTTTTCATTTTCACATGGGCAACAGGATAAAATGGATCCTAAATTTTGTTGGGCAATTTCTCCTGAGTACACCAATACCTCACATGTGGGGGTAAACCACTGTTAGGGCACATGGTAAGGCTCGGAAGGGAAGGAGCGCCATTTGACTTTTTGAATGAAAAATTATCTCCATCGTTAGCGGACACCATGTCGCGTTTGGAAAGCCCCTGTGTGCCTAAACATTGGAGCTCCTCCACAAGTGACCCCATTTTGGAAACTAGACCCCCCAAGGAACTCATCTAGAGGCATAGTGAGCACTTTAAACCCCCAGGTGCTTCACAAATTGATCCGCAAAAATGAAAAAGTACTTTTTTTTCACACAAAATTTCTTTTAGCCTCAATTCTTTCATTTTCACATGGGCAACAGGATAAAATGGATCCTAAAATTTGTTGGGCAATTTCTCCTGAGTATGCCGATACCTCATATGTGGGGGTAAACCACTGTTTGGGTGCACGGCAAGGCTCGGAAAGGGAGGCGTGCCATTTGACTTTTTGAATGGAAAATTAGCTCCAATCGTTAGCGGACACCATGTCGCGTTTGGAGAGCCCCTGTGTGCCTAAACATTGGAGCTCCCCTACAAGTGACCCCATTTTGGAAACTAGACCCCCCAAGGAACTTATCTAGATGCATAGTGAGCACTTATAACCCCCAGGTGCTTCACAGAAGTTTATAACGCAGAGCCGTGAAAATAAAAAAATAATTTTTCCTTCCTCAAAAATTATTTTTAGCCCAGAATTTTTTATTTTCCCAAGGGTAATAGGAGAAATTGGACCCCAAATGTTGTTGTCCAGTTTGTCCTGAGTACGATGATACCCCATATGTGGGGGTAAACCACTGTTTGGGCGCACGGCAGGGCTCGGAAGGGAAGGCATGCCATTTGGCTTTTTGAATGGAAAATTAGCTCCAATCATTAGCGGACACCATGTCGCGTTTGGAGAGCCCCTGTGTGCCTAAACATTGGAGCTCCCGCACAAGTGACCCCATTTTGGAAACTAGACCTCCCAAGGAACTAATCTAGATGTGTGGTGAGCACTTTGAACCCCCAAGTGCTTCACAGAAGTTTATAACGCAGAGCCATGAAAATAAAAAATAATTTTTCTTTTCTCAAAAATGATTTTTTAGCCCACAATTTTTTATTTTCCCAAGGGTAATAGGAGAAATTGGACCCCAAAAGTTGTTTTCCAGTTTCTCCTGAGTACGATGATACCCCATATGTGGGGGTAAACCACTGTTTTGGCACACGTCGGGGTTCGGAAGGGAAGTAGTGACGTTTTGAAATGCAGACTTTGATGGAATGCTCTGCGGGCATCAGGTTGCGTTTGCAGAGCCCCTGATGTGCCTAAACAGTAGGAACTCCCCACAAGTGACTCCATTTTGGAAACTAGACCCCCAAGGGAACTTATCTAGATGTGTGGTGAGCACTTTGAACCCCCAAGTGCTTCACAGAAGTTTATAACGCAGAGCCGTGAAAATAATAAATGTGTTTCCTTTCCTCAAAAATATTTTTTTAGCCCAGAATTTTTTATTTTTGCAAGAGTAACAGGAGAAATTGGACCCCAAAAGTTGTTGTCCAGTTTCTCCTGAGTACGCTGATACCCCATATGTGGGGGTAAACCACTGTTTGGGTACATGCCGGGGCTCGGAAGGGAAGTAGTGACGTTTTGGAATGCAGACTTTGATGGAATGGTCTGCGGGCATCATGTTACGTTTGCAGAGCCCCTGATATGCCTAAACAGTAGAAACCCCCCACAAGTGACCCCATTTTGGAAACTAGACCCCCGAAGGAACTTATCTAGATGTGTGGTGAGCACTTTCAACCCCCAAGTGCTTCACAGAAGTTTACAACGCAGAGCCGTGAAAATAAAAAATCATTTTTCTTTCCTCAAAAAAGATGTTTTAGCAAGCAATTTTTTATTTTCACAAGGGTAACAGGAGAATTTGGACCCCAATATTTGTTGCCCAGTTTGTTGTGAGTACGCTGATACCCCATATGTGAGGTAAACCACTGTTTGGGCACACGTCAGGGCTCGGAAGGGAAGTAGTGACATTTGAAATGCAGACTTTGATGGAATGGTCTGCGGGCGTCACATTGCATTTGCAGAGCCCCTGATGTGCCTAAACAGTAGAAACACCCCACAAGTGACCCCATTTTGGAAACTAGACCCCGAAGGAACTTATCTAGATGTGTGGTGAGCACTTTCAACCCCCAAGTGCTTCACAGAAGTTTATAACGCAGAGCCGTGAAAATAAAAAATAATTGTTCTTTCCTCAAAAATTATGTTTTAGCAAGTAATTTTTTATTTTTGCAAGGGTAACAGGAGAAATTGGACCCCAACAGTTGTTGCCCAGTTTGTCCTGAGTACGCTGGTACCCCAAATGTGGGGGTAAACCACTGTTTGGGCACACGTCGGGGCTTGGAAGGGCGGGAGCACCATTTGACTTTTTGAACGCAAGATTGGCTGGAATCAATGGTGGCGCCATGTTGCGTTTGGAGACCCCTGATGTGCCTAAACAGTGGAAACCCCTCAATTCTAACTTCAACACTAACCCCAACACACCCCTAATCCTAATCCCAACTGTAGCCATAACCCTAATCACAACCCTAACCGCAACACAACCGTAACCCTAATTCCAACCCTAATCCTAACCCTAATCCCAACCGTAACCCTAATCCCAACCCTAACCACAACTGTAACCTCAACACACCCCTAACCCTATCCGTAACCCTAACCACAAGCCTAATCTTAACCCTATTTCAAACCCTAGCCCTAATTCCAACCCTAACTCTAATTCCAACCCTAACCCTAAGGCTATGTGCCCACGTTGCGGATTCGTGTGAGATTTTTCCGCACGATTTTTGAAAAATCTGCAGGTAAAAGGCACTGCGTTTTGCCTGCGGATTTACAGCAGATTTCCAGTGTTTTTTTGTGCGGATTTCACCTGCGGATTCCTATTGAGGAACAGGTGTAAAACGCTGCGGAATCCGCACAAAGAATTGACATGCTGCGGAAAATACAATGCAGCGTTTCTGCACGGAATTTTCCGCACCATGGGCACAGCGGATTTTGTTTTCCTTAGGTGTACACCTGATGAAAAACTGCTTCGAATTCGCTGCTGCCAATCCGCTGCGGATCCGCGGCCAATCCGCTGCAGATCCGCGGCCAATCCGCTGCGGATCCGCTGCGGATCTGCGGCCAATCCGCTGCCAATCCGCTGCGGATCCGCGGCCAATCCGCTGCGGATCCGCGGCCAATCCGCTGCGGATCCGCGGCCAATCCGCTGCCGATCCGCTGCGGATCCGCGGCCAATCCGCTGCGGATCCGCGGCCAATCCGCTGCGGATCCGCGGCCAATCCGCTGCCGATCCGCTGCGGATCCGCGGCCGATCCGCTGCGGATCCGCGGCCGATCCGCTGCGGATCCGCGGCCGATCCGCTCTGTGTGCACATGCCATAACCCTACCCCTAACCCTACCCGTAACCCTAACCCTACCCCTAACCCTAGTTCTAACCCTAACCCTAGTGGAAAAAGAAAAAAAAATATTTTCTTTATTTTATTATTGTCCCTACCTATGGGGGTGATAAAGGGGGGGGGGTTATTTATTATTTTTTTATTTTGATCGCTGTGGTAGAACCTACCACAGCGATCAAAATGTACTTGTAACGAATCTGCCAGCCTGCAGATTCGGCGGGCGTACTGAGCATGCGCCCGCCATCTTGGAAGATGGCGGCGCCCAGGGAGAAGAAGGACCGACTTCGGGAGGATCGGTAAGTATGAGGGGGTGGTGGGGGGGTGGATCGGAGCACAGGGGGGGGGGGGAATCGGAGGACGGGGGGAGCGGACAGGAGCACGGGGGAGCGGGCAGGAGGACGGGGGAGCGAACAGGAGGACGGAGAGGACCGGGCCACATAACGGACGACTGGGGAGGAGATCGGGGGCGGTGGGGGGGGCCAGAACATGATTTCCAGCCATGGCAGATGCTATTGCAGCATCGGCCATGGCTGGATTGCAATATTTCACCATTTTCATAGGTGAAATATTGCAAATTGCTCTGATTGGCTGTTGCACTTTCAACAGCCAATCAGAGCGATCGTAGCCACGTGGGGGCAAAGCCACCCCCCCTAGGCTGAAGTACAACTCCCCCTCTCCCTGCAGATCAGGTAAAATAGGAATTGACCCTTTCACCCGATCTGCAGGGATGCGATCATTCCATGACGCCGCATAGGCGTCATGGGTCGGGAAGGGGTTAAAGATAACGCACAGAAACGGAATTCAGCAGTTCTCAGACTTAATTAATTTCTACAAAACCTTCATCACACAATTCATATGCCAGACCACCTTAGAAAAACCCATAATTGAGAATATTGTTCCTGCATTCCTGACAGATTTATTTCCCCGTGTTTGGGCTAACAATATCAGATTCATCACACAAATTCAAAGTCTTCTTTTCCTTCCACGGAAACTGATTCTCCTTTAGAGCTAAATATCCTTACTTTGTCGTGCACAATACCAATGGCCTTACGGTTTTGTTCCACTGGGTCTCTCTGTCCCCCGCTGGGACAACCCAAAAACGCAGTACTCAGTGAAAGGAGGAGGGCGTCTTAGACTTTCCCTCCGGACACCTCTGGATATATATAAATATATATAATTCCTGAGTTACGCATCCTACCCAATCTTCGATCACCTCACCGTGCCTGATTCTAACAGTGATCAGGAATTCAGGATATTTTGATTATAAAGAGAATTACATCACTGGTCAATCCGGGGTGTCCGTCCCTTATGAGGTACGGTTCGAGCACTGGGCTGCCAACGGAACTACACTTCTATATGATTCCACCCAAAAATCACCCCACCATCGGGGACAAACCTCAGATCCTCTTAGCAGCAACAAACACAGGAAAACCACACCAAACGGTCAGTCTGGACAGTATAGCTGGCAACTTACCGTGGTTGTTCTGGGGGATGATCAGTCCCAATTTTCCAGTGCCTGTGTCCGGTCCGAGGATCCTTTGTCTTGTTGTCCTCCGGGGGCAGAGGCGTTCCTGTTTGGGGCCCCACGTTTTCGGACGCCAACTGTTGAGGGAGGATCTAAAGTGATCCTTCACGGTTAACTCAGTGATTTCCAAATTAATCTACAGGGCGTTGCCGGCAACTGAAAATGACCAGACGGAGACATATGTCTCTGTATGGGGGATCGAGCAGATCTCTGGCCCCCATTTTATTGTGTATCGCTTTTCATAATCATAGAAATTATACTTCAACCAATCAGCATAAGAACACGCTCACAGTTCTTAACCTATAAGAATGCAGGAAAAACTTAACCCATGAGAATACAGAAAAACCGGAAACTACATATATGGTCATATCTTCTTGGCATAGTATGTGTTTTTCTAACAGGTGTCTCAGTCTTGTATAGCAATACACCCCCGAATCTATTATCTGGCTCGAGTCAGAAGACTCAAGGTCTTTATACCAATTATGAACTATAGCCTAGTTGAATAACAGGCTTGTGAACAACAAGATAAAGTTACTTCATGGCAGCTATAACCTTTTACCTAATTAAATAACAGAATTTATCTTTATGCAACAGGAAAATGGAGTCGAAAAGCACAAAATGGAGACTCTTTCTTAATTTGTTCCTTCACAATTGCATATACCTGGCTATGAAGTTCAACGCTCAATGAGGTTACAAAACCAAAAAAAGTGCTTTAGTAAGTCAGTAAAAAGTACGTAGGAGTATTTAAAACAAGAAAATGATAAGGGTGCCCATACTTATGCACCTGTCAAATTTTGTTTGAATGCAGATTGCACATTTTCTGTTAGTACAATAAACCTCATTTCAAGGCAGAAACATTACTGTGTCCAACAGTTATTAGATATATGAAACTGAAATAGCTGTTGCAAAAAAAAACAATTTTTATAAAACATTAAGCTTAAGATTAATAGGGGTGCCCAAACTTTTTCATATAACTAACTCCAAGTAAATCAAACTTCTGTGAAATCAAACTGTCCACTTAGGAAGCAACACTGATTGACAATCAATTTCACATGCTGTTGTGCAAATGGAATAGACAACAGATGGAAATTATTGGCAATTATCAAGACACAATCAATAAAGGAGTGGTTCTGCAGGTGGGGACCACAAACCACATCTCAGTACCAATGCTTTCTGGCTGATGTTTTGGTCACTTTTGAATGTTGGTTGTGCTTTCACACTCATGGTAGCATGAGACAGACTCTACAACCCACACAAGTGGCTCAGGTAGTGCAGATCATCCAGGATGGCACATCAATGCGAGCTGTGGCAAGAAAGTTTGCTGTGTCTGTCAGCGTAGTGTCCAAAGGCTGGAGGCGCTACCAAGAGACAGGCCAGTACACCAGGAGACATGGAGGGGGCAGTAGGAGGGCAACAACCCAGCAGCAGGACCGCTACCTCAGCCTTTGTGAATGGAGGAACAGGAGGAGCACTGCCAGAGCCCTGCAAAATGACTTCCAGCTGGCCACAAATGTGCATGTGTCTGCACAAACGGTTAGAAACCGACTCCATGAGGATGGTCTGAGTGTCCGACGTCCACAGATGGTGGTTGTGCCCACAGCCCAACACCGTCCTCCCAAGACCTCCTTCTCTCCTCCACACTTATTCGCTCCTCACCCAACCGCCTCCAAGACTTCTCCCGAATATCCCCCATCCTCTGGAATTCTTTGCCCCAACACGTCCGACTATCAACCACATTCGGATCCTTCAGACGGAACCTGAAAACCCATCCCTTCAGGAAAGCCTACAGCCTGCACTGACCCCGCTGCCTCCTCACCACCACTGGAGCTACCGCCCCACCAATACCCGAGCTGCAGCAACCCTCAACCTACTATCTCCTTCCCCACCATCCTGTAGAATGTAAGCCCGCAAGGGCAGGGACGTCACCCATCTGTATGTCTGTAATTGTTAGTTAGCTTACTGTAAGTGATATCTATAATTTGTATGTAACCCCTTCTCATGTACAGCACCATGGAATCAATGGTGCTATATAAATAAGTAATAATAATAAAGATTTACAACTGGAATATTTAATTCAGTGATATGTAGGATGTGGGATTTTAGTGTTCCCTTTATTTTTTTGAGCAGTGTATTTGTCCTCCATCTTGGTACATATGTCCCTTATCCTGGGCCCGTCTGGTATATATATCCCCCATCCTGGTATATGTTCCCCGCTGTTCTTTAATGCGTAGAAAAAAAATAAACCATTATATTCCCCTTCCCTTCGCTCCCCCCGCGTCCTCATCTGAAGCTGGAAGCTGACTTCAGCATATAAGCGAAAGGAGCGCATAATGTCACTTCCATACACCCCAGTCACATGCACGACAACATCAGCTGACGGCCTCTGATTGGTCGGCAGCGTGTATTGCCGTGCATGGACCCCACGGGTCTCTACACCACAATGCACTTCAGCTGAATGTGCGTCCTCTGACGCACATCCAGTTGAAGTTTGCACTAGTGTCAACAGGCCCCCACCTGCAGAGGCTTGGTCATGGCCTTTGCGACCACAATCGTTACACCCCTGGGTGCCCAAGAGGTAAGGGGGCTACTTCTTCCTTCCAAAGCAGGTTAAATTGTGCTTTATGACGTGATTTTGGACTACAAAGTGTCTATATATTGTTTTTGCAGAGGGATCTCTTCTGTCTTTGTCTGCATTTGTAATATCTATATCATTATCTGGCAGTATGTATCTGGGCAGTTGCGTAGGAATAATTCAGGAGGGCGCCGGGTGACAACCCTAAATCTTCATAGCCCTCAGTATACTGCAGGTGCCACTGAACCTTCTCCTGGCTGCTTCATATGAAATTATGACCAGTTATCTCTGGCCTCTGAAGCAGTGAGTTGGAGTTTGCACACTGTCCGTGACATGAATGCTGCAGTATATTCAGAGCAGGAGGGGCGCACTCCATATAGTAGGGTGGTGCTCAGAGGAAAAAGAAACTGAATATATATTTTTACAACCTCTGGCACTCAAAAACAGACAAATGTTTATATTTGAAAAAGTGGATTTATTCACTACCGGTCTTAATAAACAGATTATCTCCAACGTTTCGGCTAATTTAAAGCCTTTTTCACGGAAGTCTATGATAAACAATAAACAACATATAATCATACATTAAATGATATAGTATACAGGACAATTCATCTCATTATCTGTGTATCTAATCAGGTCATACCACATGATAGTGAAAAATCCTAAGGAAAAAAAATCACCAGAAATAAGTGAGTAGATAAAGGAATATGAGAGAAATATATGGGTGAACCCAGCAGCAATAAACCATATGGACATCATGGAGGCTTCAGAACAAGAAAAAAAGAAAAAGAAACAGAAACAAAAGAGCCACGTGCAGTCAGTGAGTAGCTATAACCTATGAAAAAACGCCAGGGTGAATACCATACACTGTAATTCATATAATACCTGAATCCTGGATAAGTGAACAGGCAGTCTAAGGGGAATCAGCCAATCCTATTTACAACAAACCAGAACATCGCTCTAATACCAGGAGGACTGGGTGGCGGTAGAAGATGTAAGATAGAAATATAAATACCTTAATGCATGTCCGTCCTCAGGAGACCGGTGTGTGTATGGGCCAGGAGTGAAAGAGGTGCCGTAAAGTGGATATAAATGCAGTGAACGCTGATACGTCACTTCCGGTCATAGCAAGTGCTATGTATGAAGTAAATGTGAAAGTGAAAGCTAGCACATGCGCAGAAGGCAGCAGGGGGAACTGCTGTAGGTACAACGTGATTCAATGAATTTACTACAGATAATTAATCAGCCTTGTGACAAGCGCCCCCTAGTGTAGTGAGCGGTAACTAACCAGAATAATCTGTGAGAAAAAGTGATGTCTGGGGAATACCAGAGTACGGTACTAACAAACATAAGCTGAATAAATAATACTAAAGCACAATAAATCTGACTTATATACTAAGAACCCACCTGGTCCAAAGGAAAAGAAAAAAAGGGAAACGACACCCATAAGCCAGTGTACTGGAAGACCCAGGCTAGAGAAATGCGAGAAGAGAGAAAATAGAGAAAATCTATTAAGGAGACCAATCAGACTGAAGAAAAAGGAAGGGAACGACATCAAAATATTGTTATAATATAATCCTTATCAACAATGATTATACACATATTATATATAGCAACATATAGTATAGGAAACGTGTTCTCAAGTAAGGAAACAGATCAAGTTGAATAATATTCGAATCAAGAAGGCATCTAGAAAAAAATAGAAACATGATTATACTATGATACAACACAAGAATAAATCTAAAGTTGAATTTCAGTAGGGAAGTACCTCATACTCCCTATTCATACCCAGGGGATGGAGAGTTTGAAGTGTGAAAATCCAAAAGGATTCTCTTTCTTTCAGTTTCGCGACTCTATTGCCACCCCGTCTCAGTAGAGGGATACTCTCAAGAACTTGAAACCTCAATTGAGATATCGAGTGTCCTGCTGATATAAAGTGTGCGGGAATTGGTAGTAATGTACGACCACACCGAATAGTAGACTTATGTTTGGAGATGCGGTCTCGGATATGTTGGGTAGTCTCTCCAACATATCCGAGACCGCAAGGACATTTGATCAAGTAAACGACATGAGTAGAGTCGCATGTAAAAAAACCTTTTATGGGAAACAATTTTCCTGATCGTGGATGTGAGAAGGTTTCTCCTTTGGTAACGTTGGAACACTGTGAACAATGTAGACACGGAAATGTACCCCTTCTCTGTGTCATAAGTGTGGTTTGCCTCAAATCCCTCCTATCACTGCCCACATCTGCTTTCACTAAAATGTTCCTAATATTTTGTGGCTTCTTATAACATAATAGGGGTGGTATCCTGAATTCAGAGATAGTGGGATAGGCTTTATGAAGTAATGGCCAATGTTCCAAAATGGGGCCTTTCAAAAAATTGGTGTAAGGGTGATAGGTGGTTACACAGGCCACTCTCTTCGTCTTTTGGGAACGTATATCAGGTTGATCCGTGGCTCTATTAAGAACCGAGGGGGGGTAACCCCGTGCCCTAAATTTTGTTTGCATCTCATGAATACGTTGTTGCAACACATCAGGTCTGGTGACGATGCGTCTAATGCGTTCAATTTGTGACTTCGGTAAAGATCTTTTTACATGACTTGGATGACAGCTTGAAAATTCCAATAGACTATTTCTATCAGTGGTTTTTATATATAGATCAATGTCTAGTGTCCCATCCTCCTTCAAAATCACCAGTGTATCCAAAAAACTCACTTTCTGGGGATCTTTCACCATAGTAAATGTCAACTTGGGTATCAAACAATTTAGATCCTGAAAGAATTGTGTAAGGGATGACTCGTCGCCTCTCCATATCAAGAAAACATCATCTATAAATCTTTTCCAACATACTACGTGTTGGATATATAAATGATGAATGTAAACAAATTTTTCTTCAAAAAATGCCATAAAGATGTTTGCATATGGAGGCGCGACATTCGACCCCATAGCGGTCCCGACCTTCTGGAGAAAAAACTGATCGGCAAACATAAAAAAATTCTTGGATAAAACCAGATCTAACATAGTCAAACAAAATTCCTTTTGTCTCACAGAAAAGTCGGTATATGTATCCAGAAACCATTGAATAGCATGTAGACCTCTAGTGTGATCAATGCTAGTGTACAAATTATTCACGTCCATGGTGACGAGTAAACATCCCTGAGGTAAGGTACCCATTGACTTAAGATACTGTAGAAAGTCAGTAGTGTCTTTAATAAAGGAGGCAATGTGTGTCAATAGAGGGGTTAGAATTTTTTCAATTGTTCTAGCTATTGGTGACAATAAAGAATCAGTGGACGCTACAATAGGTCTTCCTGGAGGACGTGTTAAATGTTTGTGAATTTTCGGTAACACATAGAAAACCGGAGTTACCGGATGCATATTATACATAAATTCACCAAGTTTAGAGTCAATGACGTTTTGTTCCTTGTACAGTTTAATCAACTGTTGGATCTGTCGGGAGATCTCTGAAGTGGGATCTCTATCCACAGGTAAATAGGTCACGTGATCATTCAAATGTTGAAAAACCATAGTATTATAGTACGAAGTGTCCATAACAACAATCGCACCCCCCTTGTCAGCCGGTTTAATGGTGATAGACTTATTGTTCTTCAGACTGTCCAAGGCTCTCTTTTCAAGGGGGGTGCAATTTCTCTTAATGGGAATAAGACCCTGACCAATTTGAGTACATTTATTCTGAATGTCCTGTGTTACCAGCGAGATGTATGTCTCCACCGGGTGGTTTGATTTAGGCGGATTGTAGTTACTAGGTACAGACAAATTAAGATCACTGAGACTGAATGCACTTTGTGTTATATCAGAGGTAAGATTCGAACTGCGGTCACTGGTTTCAGCCGTAGAAAAATGTACTTTCAATCTAAGATTTCTGAAGAAACGTTGAAGTTCCTGATAAAGTTGAAACTCATTGAATGATGGAGTGGGACAGAAGGAAAGTCCCTTTTGTAGGACAGTTAGTTCAGATGGTGAGAGATTGTATGAGGAGATGTTATAGACCAATTGGTCCCTACCTGAGACCGAGTTCTGATTCTGGAGTTGACGTCGACTGGTTCCGGAGCCCCTCCTCGTCGGCCTCTGTTGGACCGACCTCGCCTTTGCTCTAAAAAAGGAAAGGTATCACGAGGGTTAGAGTCATTATCGGAGCTGGAGGAGGCAGTGGAATATCCACGTCTAAATTGTCGACGATCCCTCTGGGTGTTATTATCACGCCATCTGTATACAGTTTTGCGATGGTAGTCTTCTGTATCTCGTAAAAACTTTAAACGTTTCCTGTCCTTGTTTCCTGTCCATGTCGTTTACTTGATCAAATGTCCTTGCGGTCTCGGATATGTTGGAGAGACTACCCAACATATCCGAGACCGCATCTCCAAACATAAGTCTACTATTCGGTGTGGTCGTACATTACTACCGATTCCCGCACACTTTATATCAGCAGGACACTCGATATCTCAATTGAGGTTTCAAGTTCTTGAGAGTATCCCTCTACTGAGACGGGGTGGCAATAGAGTCGCGAAACTGAAAGAAAGAGAATCCTTTTGGATTTTCACACTTCAAACTCTCCATCCCCTGGGTATGAATAGGGAGTATGAGGTACTTCCCTACTGAAATTCAACTTTAGATTTATTCTTGTGTTGTATCATAGTATAATCATGTTTCTATTTTTTTCTAGATGCCTTCTTGATTCGAATATTATTCAACTTGATCTGTTTCCTTACTTGAGAACACGTTTCCTATACTATATGTTGCTATATATAATATGTGTATAATCATTGTTGATAAGGATTATATTATAACAATATTTTGATGTCGTTCCCTTCCTTTTTCTTCAGTCTGATTGGTCTCCTTAATAGATTTTCTCTATTTTCTCTCTTCTCGCATTTCTCTAGCCTGGGTCTTCCAGTACACTGGCTTATGGGTGTCGTTTCCCTTTTTTTCTTTTCCTTTGGACCAGGTGGGTTCTTAGTATATAAGTCAGATTTATTGTGCTTTAGTATTATTTATTCAGCTTATGTTTGTTAGTACCGTACTCTGGTATTCCCCAGACATCACTTTTTCTCACAGATTATTCTGGTTAGTTACCGCTCACTACACTAGGGGGCGCTTGTCACAAGGCTGATTAATTATCTGTAGTAAATTCATTGAATCACGTTGTACCTACAGCAGTTCCCCCTGCTGCCTTCTGCGCATGTGCTAGCTTTCACTTTCACATTTACTTCATACATAGCACTTGCTATGACCGGAAGTGACGTATCAGCGTTCACTGCATTTATATCCACTTTACGGCACCTCTTTCACTCCTGGCCCATACACACACCGGTCTCCTGAGGACGGACATGCATTAAGGTATTTATATTTCTATCTTACATCTTCTACCGCCACCCAGTCCTCCTGGTATTAGAGCGATGTTCTGGTTTGTTGTAAATAGGATTGGCTGATTCCCCTTAGACTGCCTGTTCACTTATCCAGGATTCAGGTATTATATGAATTACAGTGTATGGTATTCACCCTGGCGTTTTTTCATAGGTTATAGCTACTCACTGACTGCACGTGGCTCTTTTGTTTCTGTTTCTTTTTCTTTTTTTCTTGTTCTGAAGCCTCCATGATGTCCATATGGTTTATTGCTGCTGGGTTCACCCATATATTTCTCTCATATTCCTTTATCTACTCACTTATTTCTGGTGATTTTTTTTCCTTAGGATTTTTCACTATCATGTGGTATGACCTGATTAGATACACAGATAATGAGATGAATTGTCCTGTATACTATATCATTTAATGTATGATTATATGTTGTTTATTGTTTATCATAGACTTCCGTGAAAAAGGCTTTAAATTAGCCGAAACGTTGGAGATAATCTGTTTATTAAGACCGGTAGTGAATAAATCCACTTTTTCAAATATAAACATTTGTCTGTTTTTGAGTGCCAGAGGTTGTAAAAATATATATTCAGTTTCTTTTTCCTCTGAGCACCACCCTACTATATGGAGTGCGCCCCTCCTGCTCTGAATATATTGTGATTTTTTGAGAGGGCAGCACCTTGGAATTTTTTCTATAATGGCATTTAGCACACTTTCATATGGCCAAGTGGAGGCGGATGAAATTATTTCTCGTGTTAATATTCCTGGGGAGTTTTTACACACTCCGGTTGAAGAGATTCGCACTAGAGATTGGGAACGTGAACTCAAGAAGAAAACAGCACTTGAATTACACTATGTGACTTTGGCAGAATATCATAAGGTGAAGCGCATACCTCGGGGATTACGCGTTTCTCTACGCCCGACCCTATTTTCAGAGAAACCAGATTTTTGTTCTAAGTTTGAAGGTATTCTCAATAAGTGCTCCATGGATATTATGATTTTAACCATAGAATATCTTCAGAAAGAGATTTCTGAGATAGAGAAGCAATTGGAGGTTACTCACCAACAACTGCGTGATACACTTTCTACTGAGAAATTTGATGGTATGAAACAAAAAATTGAGAAAACTATTGAGGACTTCAGAAATCAACTACAGGACAGGAAACGTTTAAAGTTTTTACGAGATACAGAAGACTACCATCGCAAAACTGTATACAGATGGCGTGATAATAACACCCAGAGGGATCGTCGACAATTTAGACGTGGATATTCCACTGCCTCCTCCAGCTCCGATAATGACTCTAACCCTCGTGATACCTTTCCTTTTTTAGAGCAAAGGCGAGGTCGGTCCAACAGAGGCCGACGAGGAGGGGCTCCGGAACCAGTCGACGTCAACTCCAGAATCAGAACTCGGTCTCAGGTAGGGACCAATTGGTCTATAACATCTCCTCATACAATCTCTCACCATCTGAACTAACTGTCCTACAAAAGGGACTTTCCTTCTGTCCCACTCCATCATTCAATGAGTTTCAACTTTATCAGGAACTTCAACGTTTCTTCAGAAATCTTAGATTGAAAGTACATTTTTCTACGGCTGAAACCAGTGACCGCAGTTCGAATCTTACCTCTGATATAACACAAAGTGCATTCAGTCTCAGTGATCTTAATTTGTCTGTACCTAGTAACTACAATCCGCCTAAATCAAACCACCCGGTGGAGACATACATCTCGCTGGTAACACAGGACATTCAGAATAAATGTACTCAAATTGGTCAGGGTCTTATTCCCATTAAGAGAAATTGCACCCCCCTTGAAAAGAGAGCCTTGGACAGTCTGAAGAACAATAAGTCTATCACCATTAAACCGGCTGACAAGGGGGGTGCGATTGTTGTTATGGACACTTCGTACTATAATACTATGGTTTTTCAACATTTGAATGATCACGTGACCTATTTACCTGTGGATAGAGATCCCACTTCAGAGATCTCCCGACAGATCCAACAGTTGATTAAACTGTACAAGGAACAAAACGTCATTGACTCTAAACTTGGTGAATTTATGTATAATATGCATCCGGTAACTCCGGTTTTCTATGTGTTACCGAAAATTCACAAACATTTAACACGTCCTCCAGGAAGACCTATTGTAGCGTCCACTGATTCTTTATTGTCACCAATAGCTAGAACAATTGAAAAAATTCTAACCCCTCTATTGACACACATTGCCTCCTTTATTAAAGACACTACTGACTTTCTACAGTATCTTAAGTCAATGGGTACCTTACCTCAGGGATGTTTACTCGTCACCATGGACGTGAATAATTTGTACACTAGCATTGATCACACTAGAGGTCTACATGCTATTCAATGGTTTCTGGATACATATACCGACTTTTCTGTGAGACAAAAGGAATTTTGTTTGACTATGTTAGATCTGGTTTTATCCAAGAATTTTTTTATGTTTGCCGATCAGTTTTTTCTCCAGAAGGTCGGGACCGCTATGGGGTCGAATGTCGCGCCTCCATATGCAAACATCTTTATGGCATTTTTTGAAGAAAAATTTGTTTACATTCATCATTTATATATCCAACACGTAGTATGTTGGAAAAGATTTATAGATGATGTTTTCTTGATATGGAGAGGCGACGAGTCATCCCTTACACAATTCTTTCAGGATCTAAATTGTTTGATACCCAAGTTGACATTTACTATGGTGAAAGATCCCCAGAAAGTGAGTTTTTTGGATACACTGGTGATTTTGAAGGAGGATGGGACACTAGACATTGATCTATATATAAAAACCACTGATAGAAATAGTCTATTGGAATTTTCAAGCTGTCATCCAAGTCATGTAAAAAGATCTTTACCGAAGTCACAAATTGAACGCATTAGACGCATCGTCACCAGACCTGATGTGTTGCAACAACGTATTCATGAGATGCAAACAAAATTTAGGGCACGGGGTTACCCCCCCTCGGTTCTTAATAGAGCCACGGATCAACCTGATATACGTTCCCAAAAGACGAAGAGAGTGGCCTGTGTAACCACCTATCACCCTTACACCAATTTTTTGAAAGGCCCCATTTTGGAACATTGGCCATTACTTCATAAAGCCTATCCCACTATCTCTGAATTCAGGATACCACCCCTATTATGTTATAAGAAGCCACAAAATATTAGGAACATTTTAGTGAAAGCAGATGTGGGCAGTGATAGGAGGGATTTGAGGCAAACCACACTTATGACACAGAGAAGGGGTACATTTCCGTGTCTACATTGTTCACAGTGTTCCAACGTTACCAAAGGAGAAACCTTCTCACATCCACGATCAGGAAAATTGTTTCCCATAAAAGGTTTTTTTACATGCGACTCTACTCATGTCGTTTACTTGATCAAATGTCCTTGCGGTCTCGGATATGTTGGAGAGACTACCCAACATATCCGAGACCGCATCTCCAAACATAAGTCTACTATTCGGTGTGGTCGTACATTACTACCGATTCCCGCACACTTTATATCAGCAGGACACTCGATATCTCAATTGAGGTTTCAAGTTCTTGAGAGTATCCCTCTACTGAGACGGGGTGGCAATAGAGTCGCGAAACTGAAAGAAAGAGAATCCTTTTGGATTTTCACACTTCAAACTCTCCATCCCCTGGGTATGAATAGGGAGTATGAGGTACTTCCCTACTGAAATTCAACTTTAGATTTATTCTTGTGTTGTATCATAGTATAATCATGTTTCTATTTTTTTCTAGATGCCTTCTTGATTCGAATATTATTCAACTTGATCTGTTTCCTTACTTGAGAACACGTTTCCTATACTATATGTTGCTATATATAATATGTGTATAATCATTGTTGATAAGGATTATATTATAACAATATTTTGATGTCGTTCCCTTCCTTTTTCTTCAGTCTGATTGGTCTCCTTAATAGATTTTCTCTATTTTCTCTCTTCTCGCATTTCTCTAGCCTGGGTCTTCCAGTACACTGGCTTATGGGTGTCGTTTCCCTTTTTTTCTTTTCCTTTGGACCAGGTGGGTTCTTAGTATATAAGTCAGATTTATTGTGCTTTAGTATTATTTATTCAGCTTATGTTTGTTAGTACCGTACTCTGGTATTCCCCAGACATCACTTTTTCTCACAGATTATTCTGGTTAGTTACCGCTCACTACACTAGGGGGCGCTTGTCACAAGGCTGATTAATTATCTGTAGTAAATTCATTGAATCACGTTGTACCTACAGCAGTTCCCCCTGCTGCCTTCTGCGCATGTGCTAGCTTTCACTTTCACATTTACTTCATACATAGCACTTGCTATGACCGGAAGTGACGTATCAGCGTTCACTGCATTTATATCCACTTTACGGCACCTCTTTCACTCCTGGCCCATACACACACCGGTCTCCTGAGGACGGACATGCATTAAGGTATTTATATTTCTATCTTACATCTTCTACCGCCACCCAGTCCTCCTGGTATTAGAGCGATGTTCTGGTTTGTTGTAAATAGGATTGGCTGATTCCCCTTAGACTGCCTGTTCACTTATCCAGGATTCAGGTATTATATGAATTACAGTGTATGGTATTCACCCTGGCGTTTTTTCATAGGTTATAGCTACTCACTGACTGCACGTGGCTCTTTTGTTTCTGTTTCTTTTTCTTTTTTTCTTGTTCTGAAGCCTCCATGATGTCCATATGGTTTATTGCTGCTGGGTTCACCCATATATTTCTCTCATATTCCTTTATCTACTCACTTATTTCTGGTGATTTTTTTTCCTTAGGATTTTTCACTATCATGTGGTATGACCTGATTAGATACACAGATAATGAGATGAATTGTCCTGTATACTATATCATTTAATGTATGATTATATGTTGTTTATTGTTTATCATAGACTTCCGTGAAAAAGGCTTTAAATTAGCCGAAACGTTGGAGATAATCTGTTTATTAAGACCGGTAGTGAATAAATCCACTTTTTCAAATATAAACATTTGTCTGTTTTTGAGTGCCAGAGGTTGTAAAAATATATATGAATGCTGCAGTGTCACATGCACACAGCTGAGCCAGGGAGAACTGTTTGCAATTAGCTGTTTTTTTTTTCAACATTAATATACTTTGTAAGATCTATGAACCAGGAAGCACAGCGGTACAGCAAATGCCTCATGCACTTCTATGAAAGCCCCACTGTATTGTTTAGACAGTCATCTGCCGAGGCCTGTGATTGTTGTACCCAGTAATAATGAATAAAACTACTGAGGTTGTACTTTAGCCTGTCACTTTGACCTTTTTTTTACTGTGATTTGCACCAGTGGTATCAGCATCCCACATCTATGGCCTATTAGAACTTCTCGTGTACCAGTCTGTTATTACCTAAGGAACAAATTTATTATCTGTGTACGGTATGGACCGTGAAGTTCCTTTATGGCCATGGGACTGCCGACCTGAACTCCGCACCCTCATAAAAGCCTATAAATCTGTAAAGCTCAGGTCAGGAGGCGCAAGGTCAGTCTGTGCATCATAGCCTATACTCGGACCATGTTTCATGGAGATCTCAACGATTGGGTTTAGACAAAAGTAACTTCAGTCATTGCGGTGCATTGGACAGCGCACTCACCAATGGTAATGAATGTGCTAGTGCATATTATCATTTTTTCAATGGACCTAAGGTCAGTGTGTAAAAAACATAGCATTATGGAAGGCAGCTTCTGCACTTGTATTTGATGTGGTCAAGCACATGGACACACGTCACGTCCACAATTAGCGAAGGTGATGGGTCTAGGGATGCTGGTGTTCATGCCTTAGGACATGACTGAGCCCTTGTGCAGCCCCGTGTGCAGGTCCGCATTGTGGACAGGTCTACAAACTGTGTGCCATTGAAACTGCCTCCATTTCATCTGCAAAATGGCTGAAATTAGTGTGTGCAGGAAAATTCGCACATTGCCGTAAATTTGTCAGTGTGCTGTTTATCTGCAGTCGATTGTGCACATGGCTGCTGCACAGACTGAAACGTCAAAACGTACATTTTGATCTCATTTACTTTTTTTCACCCATATGGGCCAATTCATAAAGGCTGGCATTGTGAACACTAGTCTTAATGAAGGGGCTCGCTTAAGCTTGGATTGGCCGACAGGAGAGCAGGAGAATCCTCCTGGGGCCCTTGTGCAAGAGTGGGCCACCACTCTCTTATATGAGCAGTACTTGGCACAATATACATGAATCACTATGTACAGATAACATCTTATTCATTTAACAATCTACCCAGTTCATTGTTATATAAAATTGTGACTGAGGATAATGTAGCTTAAAAGTGGGGCCCTGGAGTTGGTTATTGGTGGTCCCTTGGCACCCCAGTCTGCCCCCGCCTTTCTGGAGTATGATGCATCAAATTTATTAAGAGACACACACTATTTAATGAATTCAGCACATCTTCTCAGTGGTCTGTGCCTGTGTGCACCTCACCAGAAATTCTACTCCAATCACAGACTAGAGTAGCATTTCTGGAGTAAGAAACGCCAGCACTTTTGCGGAGTTTGGAGGGCGGGCATAGCCATGTCCCGTCTCCTCTCCGCTTTGCTTATTTTGGAGCAACTGCTTCAAACTGCTGTAAAAACTACAAAAGTTGATACATTTTTGCACAACTGTGTAGGAGATCAGCACTTGGTCTGAAAATACATTTGTGTGAACTTACTCAGATGGATAGGAGAAGCTTTGCAATGCTTTTATAGAAATGAGAAAATCACGGCTATAAGGGCTCCTGTCCACTTGCGAGATAAACGTCCGTGTCTCGCATGTGAAAACCAAGCTCTGGCACCGGCACTTGGGAGCGGAGCGTGTAGCTCCATGTATTGCTATGCAGCCGCATTCTCGGCTCTGGAGTGCCGGCGCTAGAGCTTGGTTTTCACATGCGAGACAAGGACGTTTATCTCGCAAGTGGAAAGGAGCCCTAACACTGATGGTAAAAGCTGACACACTCGCCAAACACTGATGAAAAACTGATCACATATAAAGAAAAAAGACGGATGTGTGAATTAGGCTTTAGGATATCAGAGGACATACCATTTCGCCCCTTATCACATTCAGGTTTTTTATTTACACTACATAAACAGTTTTGCTGACTCCATACAGCTGTGACCTGAAGCTGAACTACTTGGTAATTTTCCTTTTTCTGACCAGCTTTGATTTGTAAATAATATAACAAATGCACAAAATATATCTTGTTACTTTTTTTATTTGTATCATGTGCAACAAACGTGTCAATAAATAAAAGCAGACAATAAAATAACATAATAGATACCAGTACACAGACTTCGGTGCACTTGTGCTGGTGGTTAGGACTTCTGGTGAGACGATGTTGCTTTCCTGTCCCCTTTACCTGGCTGTATAGCTAGTGATTGATCAGATGTCAAATCATCTAACTACACTGCCTGGTAACCGGGCTGTTACGCTCCATACCCCACCAGGGGTAGGATGGGGAAAACACTGCTGTTGTGGCTTAGTCACCCGCACAGAGCTTGCTGCTTGCATGTTGCTTGCATAGGTAAAGGGGTAAAGTCTGGCAATTCTTCACAGAAAAATACACATCTAATTATCAACAAGAAAATAAATCAATACATCTTGTAAGATTCCAGTCTGTCCATTACGGGTTTGTTCTTTGTGTTAGGTTTTGATGGTAGTGTAGTTAGTGATTGTGATCTACATCCCCACACAATCAGCTAACTACACTGCCTGAAAACCTAGCACAGGCTGAAGATCCATCCATACTGAAGACCTGAAAGTAGAAAGCAGCCTATTAATAGTAATAATATACTGACCGTGTATAACAGTATATAGGGGCAGTCTAGAAGACCAGATTGAAGACATCATATCCATTTCTTAGACCCCCAGAAATAAGATCCCTATCTACAAGAAGCAGTTGTGGAGCAGCCAGAAGCCTTGGAAGCTCCTCCAAGCAAAAGCTTCTTCTTTTGACTCTTTGGACCTTACCCTAAGTCTATTGAAGTTTCTTTCTCTGTATACAAACCGTATCCATGGACGTGTGTATGTAATATAGCAGAAGGCAGGTGTATGGTCACTGCCCAGACACATGACAGATGGGGCTTGTTACCTATCACTGCACTTCAGAAAGGGTTTCCATGGACAGCAGGAAAGAACACGAAAAACTGAAGTGTAATCAGAACAAGTCATGGTGACCTCTGCCAGATTACCTAATATTACTGGTGAGAAGGGTACATGCCTGGAGACAAAAAAGATCAACATAAGATGGGAGGTTTACGTCTAGCTATGGTGAGAAATTGGTCATTACAGCCGGACGAGAAACCATTGTAAGACACTCTCTAGAATGCGACACTCTACAGTACAGGACGCTCTACAGTATGTCACTCTCTACAATGTGACACTCTACAGCAGAAGCCCCAGCCTTTTTGACCTAGAGAGCCACATTCAGCTCCAAGAGACAGTCGCTAGCCACATCCAGCTCCTGCCCCACTCAAAATAGTGACACCAAAAGCCCCCCTTATCGGTATAATTCAGCCAAAGGTTTTCGGCTGAAATCACACCAAGGCAGTACGCCCAGCTCCAGGGATTCCTACCTTACCCCCATTCAGATCTGCTCTTCTGTGCAGGCTACACACAAAACCCAGCATCTAGAGATCTACTCTTAGCTGTTTGGTACACCTGGTGCTAATGCAGCGAGCTGGCAGACAGCCGCAAGCCACATATGGCTCTTGAGCCACAGGTTGTGGACCCCTGCACTACAGTATAACACTCTTTACAATGTGACACTAAATACAGTACAGTATGACACACTACAATTCCACCATCCATTAGGGCACACTCTACAGAACGGAACTCAGTCCAATGTGACACTCTCTACAGTACAGTACGGCACTCTGTCCAATGTGACACTCTCTACAGAACAGTACGGCACTCTGTCCAATGAGACACTCTCTACGGTACAGTACGGCACTCTGTCCAATGAGACACTCTCTACAGTACAGTACGGCACTCTGTCCAATGAGAAACTCTCTACAGTACAGCACTCTGTCCAATAAGACACTCTCTACAGTACAGTACGGCACTCTGTCCAATGAGACACTCTACAGTACAGTACAACACTCTGTCCAATGAGACACTCTCTACAGTACAGTACTCTGTCCAATGAGACACTCTACAGTACAGTACGGCACTTTGTCCAATGTGACACTCTACAGTACAGTACGGCACTCTGTCCAATGTGACACTCTCTACAGTTCAGTATGGCACTCTGTTCAATGTGACACTTTCTATAGTTCAGTAAGAACTTCTGTACAATGTGACTCTCTACAGTACAGGAAGGCACTCTGTACAAAGTTGACACTCTACAATATACTACAACCCTCTGGTATACGATATGACACTCTACAATGTAACAGTTTCTATCCTACAGTATGATACTCTACACAATAAAACCCATCTTTAGCACAGTATGATATTCTACAATAAGACACTCTCTACAGTACAGCCCAAAGCTACTCTTCAATGTGACTGTCTACAATACAATGCTCTCTACAATGTTACTCTACGGTACAGTACAAAGTTACTCTCTCCAATGTTACTCTCTACAGTACTTTACAATACTCTCTCCAATGTGACTCTCTACAGTACTTTACAACACTCTCTCCAATATGACACTCTACAGTAGTTTACAACACTCTCTCCAATGTGACTCTATACAGTACTTTACAATACTCTCTCCAATGTGACTCTATACAGTACTTTACAACACTCTCTCCAATGTGACTCTCTACAGTACTTTACAACACTCTCTCCAATGTGACTCTATACAGTACTTTACAATACTCTCTCCATTGTGACTATCTACAGTACTTTACAACACTCTCTCCAATGTGACTCTCTACAGTACTTTACAACACTCTCTCCAATGTGACTCTATACAGTACTTTACAATACTCTCTTCAATGTGACTATCTACAGTACTTTACAATACTCTCTCCAATGTGACTCTATACAGTACTTTACAATACTCTCTCCAATGTGACTCTCTACAGTACTTTACAACACTCTCTCCAATGTGACTCTCTACAGTACTTTACAATACTCTCTCCAATGTGACTCTATACAGTACTTTACAATACTCTCTCCAATGTGACTCTCTACAGTACTTTACAACACTCTCTCCAATGTGACTCTCTACAGTACTTTACAATACTCTCTCCAATGTGACTCTATACAGTACTTTACAATACTCTCTCCAATGTGACTCTCTACAGTACTTTACAACACTCTCTCCAATGTGACACTCTACAGTTTACAACACTCTCTCCAATGTGACTCTCTACAGTACTTTACAACACTCTCCAATGTGACTCTACAGTACTTTACAATACTCTCTCCAATGTGACTCTTCAGTACTTTACAATACTCTCTCCAATGTGACTCTCTGCAGTACAGTGTGACAATGTCTACACTTTATACAATGTGACACTTTACACTCTCTATAGTATGTTCCAGGCCCCTAAAACAAATGCATTCAAGGTGACCTTAAGGCATATTCACACAGTACAGTGAGTTTGTCTTTTTGGCCTTTTTTTGCCACAATTTTCAAAAAATCATGGCAAATCTATATTGCAAAAGATCATTTGCAAACAATGCAATGTGAATGCACCCTGTGAATATACCCTTACCATGACACACAGTTTGGGGTCAATAGCACTATATAGAGCAGTGGTCTGCAACAGCTGTTGGAAAACTACATCTTCCGGCATGTCCAGAGGGCCTGTGGCATAATATGCAGACAATCTGATGTGTATGGAGGCCTCCCAGATGTTACAAGAAGTCTGAGATACCAAAGATTGTGCATGACGGATTTTACCGAGTCTGATCCATATGTTGGGCAATAAGCAGGGCCGTATTTAGAGTTTCTGCTGCCCTAGGCACTTTTAGTGCTGCCTCCCCCTTTGGTGAGTATGACACTATCGGCAGTGACTTTGGCAAGAATCGCTGATGTGAAAGTCGCCTTTTGCAGCAGATCCAGCAGTTTTTCTGCATGTGCCGCATAACGGATCACTTACGGCAACACTGCGTTCGGCCTCATTCATTCCCTATGGGATTTGTGGCACTTGCCATGATCTGGCAAATGCGGTACCATACCTCCCAACTTTTGAAGGGAAGGAGGTACAAAGTTTGCGGCGCGTGTAGTGCGCCGTGGCAAATTTTAGGCCACGCCTCTGACCACACCCATTTCACAACTAGTCACACCCATATCCACGTCCCAACCACAGCCATATCACACTGTTTTATATACAATAATTATAAACAAAAAAAATATGGCCACACAGTGCTCCATACTGTATAATGGCCACACATGATGCTCCATACTGTATAATGGCCACACATGATGCTCAATACTGTATAACGGCCACCACACATGATGCTCCATACTGTATAATGGCCACACACAGTTCTCCATACTGTATAATGGCCACACATGATGCTCAATACTGTATAATGGCCACACATGATGCTCCATAGTGTATAATGGCCACACATGATGCTCCATAATGTATAATGGCCACACAGTGCTCCATACTGTATAATGGCCACACAGTGCTCCATACTGTATAATGGCCACACATAGTGCTCCATACTGTATAACGACCACACACAGTTCTCCATACTGTATAATGATCCCACATGATGCTCAATACTGTATAATGGCCACACATGATGCTCCATACTGTATAACCGCCACACATGATGCTCAATACTGTATAATGGCCACACACAGTTCTCCATACTGTATAATGATCCCACATGATGCTCAATACTGTATAATGACCCCCCTCCTGTATGCATGGCTCATCTCCCTCCCATCCCATATGCATGGCTCATATCCCCCCCTCCTGTATGCATGGCTCATATTCCCCCTCCTGTATGCATGGCTCATATTCCCCCCCACCTGCTTGCATGGCTCATATTCTCCCCCTGTATGCATGGCTCATATTAACCCTCCTGTATGCATGGCTCATATTCCCCCTCCTGTATGCATGGCTCATATTCCCCCCCACCTGTATGCATGGCTCTTATTCCCCCCACCTGTATGCATGGTTCATATTCCCCCCTGTATGCATGGCTCATATTCCCCCTGTATGCTTGGCTCATATTCCCCCTCCTGTAAGCATGGCCCATATTCCCCCCCCTGTAAGCGCTGGCTCATATTCCCCCCCTGTATGCATGGCTCATATTCCCCCTCCTGAATGCATGGCTCATATTCCCCCACTGTATGCATGGCTCATATTCCCCCTCCTGTATACATGGCTCATATTCCCCCTCCTGTATGCATGGCTCATATTCCCCCCCGTATGCATGGCTTCTCTCTACCCCTGTATGCATGGCTCATATTCCCCCCATATGCATGGCTTCTCTCCACCCCCCGCTCCCGCTCCCATCTTGCATGGCGTGCCGGCTTATGTCCTCCTTCATGCCCCCGTCCCTCATACTCACCTGTCCCACACCGCGCGGCCACGCCGTCATCCCTCTAGCTCTGTCCCGACTCCCGGCGCAGCACCTTCTTCCTGCGTGAGCAGTCATGTGATGCCGCTCATTCAGGATGAGCTGCAGATGCCGAGACCAGGCATCGCTGGGGCAGGGTCAGTATCGTCTTCAAGGACGGGTGGGTGGTAGGCGGGCGGGCGGCTGGGGGGGCGTGGGGGGCGCGGGGGCATTGAGGCGGTTGGTCGGGAGATGGCCCAGGACTTATAAAAAAAAACAAAAAAAACAAACCTTGCTCAGGTGCCGCCCCCTGCATTGTCCTCGCCCTAGGCACGTGCCCTCAAGTGCCTAGTGGCAAATACGGCCCTGGCAATAAGCTGCTACATTATGAAAGATGTTCAAGAGATAACAGCTGGATGAGTGAGCATTCAGTCGGGGGCTTTAAAATGTGTATAGCTGTCTTAAAGGGATTTTCCATGCATCTGATATTGGTAACCTGTCTTTAGGATAGCCTAATAATATCAAATGGGATAAGGTATGACTCTTGGCTACCCCACTAATCAGGTGGCTAAAGGGGAACTGTGGAGTGCCATGTGCTGTTAAGTGTTTACCAGGCTCAGGACCATACATGTCATGTCGGCTGTGCCTGGTACTGCAGCTCAGTCCCTCTGAAATTAATAGGACTGAGCTGCATTACCAGAACTGGTGTGTGCAAGACGCCTGCGACCTGATACTGAGCAGCAGAATCTTGCAATGCCCCATGCAGATATGAGAGGCGCTGCAGAACCCCTTTAAACCAACCTCTTACATGTATGGTGTGGTCCTATGAAGCAGCCTCAGGAGCTGAACTCACTCCACACATGGAGGGTGCCGGCTGTGTTATACTGCAACCACTGTTGCGGTTTCAATAAGACCTGTCACCAGGTCATATGTCTCCGCTGCTCCTCTGTGAGTATAATTATTAAACACAGACTGCCCAAAGTGATCCACAGAATTAAATAAATCTAGAGAATATTCTCAATACAAATATGCCCGTGGTCAGGGTGTGCTGTGAAATATTACCAGTGGAAACCACTGTAATAAAAGTGTGAAAACCAAACCACCAAGGATATGAAATCACCAGAAAATAAATGAACTTGGGAATAAGAAAATATGCCTTTATTTATAAGATTGGCAACAATTACATAAAAAAAATTTTTTTCTGGTGATTTCATATCCTTGGTGGTTTGGTTTTCACTCCTCTGTGAGTATTTAGCTTTTTTTTTTTTAAATCCGCCATGATGTTACAGAGATAAGGGGCTTTTTATTTAGTGCCAATTATTACGGTCTTTACCAAGATGGCGTTTCTGATAGGCGAATAAGGCCACGCTGCCTAAAGACCCTCCCCCGAGGAACCAGTGAGCCATACCCCCCTTGTAAAATGAGAAAAAATAGCTGTAAATATAAAGGGCAATATCTCTGGAAATACAAGGCAAATTTTAAACAAATAAAAAATAGAATAATGAGAACAGTAGGAATAAAATAAGGTAAAAAATGACCACTTTTGACCTGTTTTCGGGTCCTCTGTAACCTCTTACATGCTGCTGTCAATAACAGACAGCAGCATTTAAGTGCCACAATCCCAGAAGCATGTCAATTTAGGCACTGACCAGTACCCTGTGATACAATCTCAAGAATTGCCGGTTTCCGGTCATTACACCTCCCCAAAGCAATGCGATAAAAAGATCAAAATATTGAACTGACCCCAAAAGTAAAATATGTGTGTGTGTATATATATATATATATATTATATATATATGTAAATAAGCAAGTCCTCACACAGCTAAGCAAGTCCTCACAAAGCTCCATCAACTAAAGAAAAAAGTTACGGGTCTTGGAAAACTTTTTTTTACAAGTTTTACAAATTTTTTGTTACAACCTAAATTAAAAAAAAAAAAACAAACAACACAAGTTTGGTAGTGCCATAGTCGGGTTGATTAGAACAGTCGTGTTACCCGGACATTTTGAACACACAATGAACCCCATAAAAATAAAATACTTTTTTTTCACTATATCTTGGCATTTTTTGTAAGTAAATTAAATGGTAAAATAAAAAGTGTCATTCAAAGCCACATCTAAAATCTTCGTACGCCCGCCAGCGGAAAATAATAGAAAAGCTTGGAACATGGAAAGAAAAAAAAAGGAGAAAAATAAGAAAATCTCCACGGGGCTTAAAGGAGCGAGGAGGCAAATATATCCTTAAACAATGGAGAAAGTGCAATAATAAAGGAGCTGAGGGTATATAGCGATATACAACTCCTGCAGGTGATGGAGGTGTGATATAAATGGCCATTACATGCCCCCAGTGTGTAATATACTGCACCCAGGATGTATATGTCTGTGTCACCCCCGTGGGTCCAGTCCCTGTGGACATTCTCACCTGTGGACATTCTCACCTGTGGCGCCTCCTCACTGACTACACACAGGCGGCTCTGCCTCACACCGCTTATATAGGTGACATGTGGGGGCGGGGCTGCCGCGAGTCACCGGCGGGAACCCGGTGCCGCGCGCCTGCTTCCCTCCTAACTCACCTGTCCGGTACTTTGAGCGGGAACCTGCGCATCGTCAGGGCAGTGAGGGGAGAAGCGGCAGTGACCGGGGAGAAGTGGCAGTGACCTCCCTCACCGGGGGAGAGGCCATAATCAGTGATAGATTATATGAGGTAGTTCTGTCACTATATGATGCAGTTCTCGCTATATGAGGTGACTATTTGCGGCAGTTCTCTCATTATATGAGGTATATACCTCATATAATGAGAGAACAGCATCATATAGTGACAGAACTACCTCATATAATGAGAACCACTCACCATATAGTGGCAGAACTACCTCATAGTAAGAGAAGTACCACATAGTTTGACAAAAGAAATTCGTATAATGAGAGAAATACCACAAGTAGTGACACAACTACCTAATAACAACTGACTAGTGACATAACTACCTCATATAATGAGAACAACGTCATATAGTGACAGAACTACCTCATAATGAGAGAAGTACCGCATTTAGTGACACAGCTACCTCATGTATGGGAAAACGACCACATAGTGACACAACTTAATTTAGTGACACAACGGCCTCATATAGTGACATAACTGCTTCATATAACGACACAACTACCTCATATATGAGAAAACTACAGCATATAGTGACACAACCAGATCATATATTGAGCACGATGTTATATAGTGACAAAAATAACTAATATAATGAACTAAATGCCTCAAATAGTGACACAACTACCTCATATAATGAGAGAAGTATCACATATAGTGACCCAACTACCTCATATATGAGAAAACTACTGCATATAGTGACATAGCTACCTCATATGAGAACACTACTGCATATAGTGACATAGCTACCTCATGAGAACACTACTGCATCTAGTGACACAACTACCTCATATGAGAACACTACTGCATCTAGTGACACAACTACCTCATATGAGAACACTACTGCATATAGTGACATAGCTACCTCATATGAGAACACTACTGCATCTAGTGACACAACTACCTCATATGAGAACACTACTGCATCTAGTGACACAACTACCTCATATGAGAACACTACTGCATATAGTGACACAACTACCTCATATGAGAACACTACTGCATCTAGTGACACAACTACCTCATATAATGAGAGAAGTATCACATATAGTGACACAACTACCTCATATATGAGAAAACTACTGCATATAGTGACATAGCTACCTCATATGAGAACACTACTGCATCTAGTGACACAACTACCTCATATAATGAGAGAAGTATCACATATAGTGACACAACTACCTCATATATGAGAAAACTACTGCATATAGTGACACAACTACCTCATATGAGAACACTACTGCATCTAGTGACACAACTACCTCATATGAGAACACTACTGCATATAGTGACACAACTACCTCATATGAGAACACTACTGCATCTAGTGACACAACTACCTCATATAATGAGAGAAGTATCACATATAGTGACACAACTACCTCATATATGAGAAAACTACTGCATATAGTGACATAGCTACCTCATATGAGAACACTACTGCATCTAGTGACACAACTACCTCATATAATGAGAGAAGTATCACATATAGTGACACAACTACCTCATATATGAGAAAACTACTGCATATAGTGACACAACTACCTCATATGAGAACACTACTGCATCTAGTGACACAACTACCTCATATGAGAGCACTACTGCATCTAGTGACACAACTACCTCATATATGAGAACACTACTGCATCTAGTGACACAACTACCTCATATATGAGAACACTACTGCATCTAGTGACACAACTACCTCATATATGAGAACACTACTGCATCTAGTGACACAACTACCTCATATGAGAACACTACTGCATATAGTGACACAGCTACTACATATGGTGACACAAAAATCTCATAATTCAACCTACCTCGTAGAGTGACACAATTACCTCATATAATGAGGTTACATCCTCATATAATGGGAACTGACTGAATATGAAGGTTTCCATGTTCAGTCATGTGTTCAGTAGGTGGCCGTTTCTCACAAAATAAAATGTGGAGAATCGATTTTAGCGTATTAGCGACCTCTTTTTTCTTTCTCAGGGGTCCTCTTTACTATACAATGAGGATTTTTCATCCTATAAACTCATTGACTGTGTATTAGGCTCGAATCACACAGATTTGTTTGGGAAACAGAAAAATCCAATAAGTTCAGCAAATGCGTGTTGTTTGTTTTTTGGAGGATTTTTTTTTTTTGCATGGATAGGTTTTTTCAGTGATTTTTCCCACATGGTGTTTCGCAGCCTTTTGATTTGGAACTGTCAAATTTGAAGCAGTTTCCACGTCAAATCCGCTTTAAAGACGCAATATATTACGTTTTTTTTCTTACCAGGCATTTTTCAAATAATTTTAAAGGAAAAAATCAATATTTTTCTAGTTGAGTTTTTCAAGTGGAAACCGCTTACAGGAAATTTTCATTTTTGAGAAGTTTGGGCTATCTTCACACAGTGTTTTTTTGAGGAGTGTTTTGGAGCAAGTCCACTTCAAAATCAGCAGAAAAATCCTTAAAACACTTGAAAGTTCGACTCCCATTTTATTTCTATTGAAAAACAACTTTCTGTTCCTACGTTTCGGCTTCTGAAGCCATGAAGTTGCTCCAAACTTTACGATAGAAGTGAATGGGAAGGCTGCAAAAACGCCACAAAGATGCCCTCGCGTCTTATTTTAGTTTTTTCTAAGTCTTTTTGATGCATTTTTGCCTAAAAAAAATACTAGCATTGTTTTAATTACGTAATAGGAAAAAAAAATGAGAAAATCTATTTAAAAGTAAAAATAAAACAATTACCCCATAGGGGTGGAGCCGCATATTCATCACTGTAATGAGCGGTACCACGTGACCACTCATACAGGAAGAAGCTGCGGCGCTGAGAGGAAGCATCGAGGGAGCCGGGTGAGTATTTGATTTCCAGCGGGCGGGCGCACAGGGGGTGGGAGGCGGGCGGTGACCGGGATCTTTATTTTAAACACACAAAAAACAATGATTTTTCATTCCTTCTCTCCAGCGAACGCTGCTGGGGGGAAGGAATGAATTCCGGCTTCAGCACCAGATGCAGGGGACAGCGCTTATCTCTAGCGCTGTCTCGTGCACGGTCTGTGTGGTACCCAGTCGGCACACGGGCGGCACACGGCTGCCGCACGTGTGCCACACTGATGTGCCACGTGAGCACACGGACACGGATAACTCCGGTACTGATTTTTCCGGTACCGGAATTATCTGGACGTGTGAGACTGGCCTAAGGGCTCATACTTATTTGCGAGAAAAACAGACTTTCATTAAGGCCGGTTTCACACGTCAGTGGCTCCGGTACGTGTAGTGACAGTTTTCTCACGTACCGGAGACACTGACACACGTAGACAAATTAAAATGAATGTGTCTCTGCAGATATCAGTGATTTTTCCCGGACCGTGTGTACGTTTGCAAAACACGGAGACATGTCAGTGTTTGTGGGAGCGCACCGATCACACGGACCCATTAAAGTCAATGGGTCCGTGTAAACACGTACCGCACACGGATGCTGTCCGTGTGACATCCGTGTGCTGTCCGTGTGCGTTTTTCCTGTCATAGGGTTACAATTGTAAAAATTGTTGCAATACATGGACATGGACACACGGACAGCACACGGACAGCACACGGACCTTAAAAACGTACTCACGGACATCACACGGATCCCACACGGATGGCCTACGTGAGCACACGGACACGGATAACTCCGGTACCGTTTTCTCCGGTACCGGAATTATCTGGACGTGTGAGACTGGCCTAATGTACACTCTGCACCCCATCTTGACTGCAAAAAAAACAGAAATGTAGTAATTTTTGCAACTTTATTAAAAAAGAAAAACTGAAATATCACATGGTCATAAGTCTTCAGACCCTTTGCTCAGTATTGAGTAGAAGCACCTTTTGAGCTAGTACAGCCATGAGTCTTCTTGGGAATGATGCAACAAGTTTTTCACCCCCGGATTTGGGGATCCTCGGCCATTCTTCCTTGCAGATCCTCTCCAGTTCCTTCAAGCTGGATGGTGAACGTTGGTGAACGTTGGTGGACAGCCATTTTCAGGTTTCTCCAGAGATGCTCCATTGGGTTTAGGTCAGGGCTCTGGCTGGGCCAGTCAAGAATGGTCACAGAGTTGTTCTGAAGCCACTGCTTTGTTATTTTAGCTGTGTGCTTAGGGTCATTGTCTTATGGTAGGTGAACCTCTGGCCAAGTCTGAGGTCCAGAGCACTCTGGAAGAGGTTTTCATCCAGGATATCTCTGAAATTGGCCGCATTCATGTTTCCTTCAATGACAACCAGTCATCCTGTCCCTGCAGCTGAAAAACACCCCCATAGCATGATGCTGCCACCACCCTGTTTCACTGTTGGGATTGTATTGGGCAGGTGATGAGCAGTGCCTGGTTTTCACCACACATACCGCTTAGAATTATCACCAAAAAGGTCTATCTTCATCTCATCAGACCAGAGAATCTTATTTTTCATAGTCTGGGAGTCATTCATGTGTTTTTTTTAGCAAACTCTATGCCGGCTTTCACATGTCAATAACAATATATACTGTTCCACTGGCGCTTGGCCCGAGAATATTTAATTTTGAGCAGCCTCTTTGGATTAGCCTACAACCTGCAGCAATCCTCTGTCTGCTGAACCGCCGGATGACCAACTCTACCCTCTCCTAGTGTATCCTCATCCATCCCCTGTAGACTGAGAGCCCTCGCGGGCAGGGTCCTCTCTCCTCGTGTACTTGTGTGTGCTTTGCTTTCCCATGTTTATTGTACTTGTCTATATTTGCCACGTTCACATGTAAAGTGCCATGGAATAAATGGCGCTATAAAAATGTATAATAATAATAATAATAATAATAATAATATTAACAGCCACCACCTGCTGTCAAATATTGTGAAGTGTATGTATACTAAAAAATTCCAAACGGCGCTCAAATGGTCAAAGAATATGTACTAAACTTAATATATACCGTAATCTGTACTCACCCAGAAAAATGTTCAAGGGCAAACATACAGATAATGTTGCTCTATTAGAGCCCAATGTGACTGTTTTGTAGGGTATATATAATACACCTAACAAAGTTACCTTTGCTGCTGACAGTGTTCCTTCATTAGGGAATACTGTCAGCAACAAAGGTAGCATTGTCTATGTATCATATGGTCACATATGTTCAATACATCTAACTTCTGTGGATTATTGCTGAGACCTTTGACGGTCTCCAATAATTGAGGTCTTTCGGAAAAGGTTTTTATTGAGTTGATTTTACTTACATTTCATTTCTGGTTTTGTATATTTTCTGTTATTTCCACTTAGGTGTATTATATATACCCTACAAAACAGTAGTTTTAGAATTCTGGATTTCTGGTGAGATATGCAACCCACTGCCACTATTTCAACCAGGTTTCTAGGAGGCACACTTTATTAACCACTTTGTGTATCCGGTGACACTAATAGTTATTCCTCACATTGGGCTCTAAGAGCAAAATTATCTGTATGTTTGCCCTTGAACCTTTTTCTGGGTGAGGACAGATTATATATTTAGTTTAGGGCTTTCATATGTCTTGCACTGAAGAGAGGGTTCCATCGGGCCACTCTGCCATAAAGACCCGACTGATGGAGGGCTGCAGTGATAGTTGACTTTGTGGAGCCTTCTCCCATCTCCCTACTGCATCTCTGGAGCTCAGCCACAGTGATTTGGGGTTCTTCTTTACCTCTCTCACCAAGGCTCATCTCCCACGATTGTTCAGTTTGGCTGGATGGCCAGGTCTAGGAAGACTTCTGGTGGTCCCAAACTTCTTCCATTTAAGGATTATGGAGGCCACTGTGCTCTTAGGAACCTTGAGTACTGCAGAAATTCTGTTGTAACCTTGGCCATATCTGTGCCTTGCCACAATTCTGTCTCTGAGCTCCTTGGCCAGTTCCTTTAACCTCATGATTCTCATTTGGTCTGACGTGCACTGTGAGCTGTGAGGTCTTATATAGACAGGTGTGCACCTTTCGAAATCAACTCCTATCAGTTTAATTAAACACAGCTGGACTCCAATGAAGGAGAAGAACCATCTCAAGGAGGATCACAAGGAAATGGACATCATGTGTCTGAGCAAAGAGTCTGAATATGACCATGTGATATTTCAGTTTTTCTTTTTGGCAGCAATGAAACAAAGAGTGAAAAATTTAAAGGGCTCTGAATACTTTCCGTACCCACTGTATATCAGTCAACTAGATATGAAGAACTAAGAAAACAGTATCACACGTGGGGCAATAAAGAAGTGGAGGGGAATAATCACGTGACTCTTTTATTAGTCTAGCTTCTGCTTTATTAATTTTCTGGCATATAGTAAGTCGTCCTATCAAATATTCATATTACAAGCAATGCACAAACACCATGACATCCACATCTAGATCAATAGTAGATGAAATTAGAATCACATTACACTCAGAGGATTTTTGGGGACTAGGGAAATCTGCGATTACGACTGACGGAGATTTGCCCCTTTATTTTTGGAATTGGTTGAGAACATCCACAAAGGATTTCCCGTACTTCCGAACATCCACACTGAAATGTTCTATGGAAAGACTGCAGATTTCAGATCTCATCTTCAGCATGGCATAAAATATCCAAATTATCGCATTGCATTTCATGATTGTCAACAGAGTCGTGCTGCAAACCTGCGATTATCATCACAAGAAAATGCAAACCTGTTCAATTTCCAGTTTCAGCTCACTTACGACTTCAACGTAAACTTGCGTAGAATCACTGCTCTTAAATAGTCCTGCAACCGCATCCTGTGCAGTGTGTAGTCCTAGCCTTATGCTTAAAAGGGATGCCCACCTTTGGGCTCAGTTTTTCTTTTTACATAAATGCATGAATTTGGGGCTAAAAATCATTTTTTGTAATTTTTGTAAGGCCTCTTGCCTTTTATAGACTACACGGTGCACTGTCTATTGCTGAGTGCAGACTGAGTTAACTGAGAATCCATCAGGGAGCTTGTTCAGATGGTGAGTTTATAACACTTATCTGTTTTTTTCTTAGCTCCTCTCCGCTGATTTATGACCACAGACTGTGCAGGGAAACAAAGAGCCTGTAAAAAGCCAAACGGTGCAACATTTTTAATGAAACCCAATTGCAAAAATGATTTTTAAGCAGCAAATATATGCATTAAAAAATAAATAAAAAAATATCACTGACTTAAATGCCACTTAGCAGGCAAGGAAATACAGATGTCAGACATGTAAATGAGTCTCCTGTTGGGATTGATAGTCAAGGTAACCATGCCTCACAGCTCTCAGCATTCACCCCGCCTGCAAACATCTCAGATTCCACCACGCTGCATCCATAGAAAAGAGTTTACTAACAAAGTCATGCCATTGTTGATCCACCGTGCCCCTTAATGAGTGACTCTTCCAACTGTCTTACCTGCAGCGGATTGTCTTAGGGAACCTGCTCAGCAAGACGCTCCTATAGATGGAGGCGCGACCCATGAGGAGGAAAAGTTGATCATCGCCTCCAAACACAAGCCACAAAAAATAAATGTCTGTTTCATGTATGCCTGGTTCTGCTGCCTGCGCCGAACACATGAATATCACTACTTTTTTTAAGTTGTAAAAACTTTATGGCAATCCCGGACTTGATTGGGTCTTGCGGTCACCATAGTCACCGGCTGGAGTGACACTTTTTTCTTTCTTGTACATGCTCAGGCATGTCCGCAGTGCAAATATAATCAGTATAAGAATGTTTGCTCAGATTCTGATGTCTAAATAAAAAGGAACGCGTGATGTATTAAAGGTGATCGGACATATATCGTCATATGCTTTTTTATGTTGCGGATTATTTTACCGTTACGTGCTATATATTATAAGATCAGTTGCTTATTTACCTAAATATTGTAGCAATATATCAAGACAAGACTGTTCAACAAGAAAGATGCAGCGCCCCAGAGTCCTGGTAGTTGCAGTACTGATGCTCCGCCGCTAAGGGGAGTGATGGTACGTCTGATGGCACTGAAGGAGTTCACCTGACCAGGTATCACAGACACCAATACACTTCATAGTCTGGCCTCCAGGGGGAGCTAAGGGCGCTATGTATTAGGCCACTCCTCACAATCTGGTAAAACTGGGGGTTAGATAGTAAGTTGGAGAGAAAGCTGACTGGGTTGGAACCAGGCAACATCCTGTGGCAGAGGGTGTTGCAGGGGAAGATTCAGGGGGGTCCTTGTCAGGGGTGGGATCCTGACAGAAGCCTAGCGAACAGGAAAGAACGTTAAGGAACCGCGCCTGCAGTACATCGCGGCGGTATCTCAAGAAAGGACAAGAAGCGAGGTTTATTGTGGAGAGTGAGAAACGAGATCAAAGCAGAAAGGAGATAACACCAATAGGAGTCGTGCTGTAAGATCGAGGCAACATCCTATTGAGGCGCGTAGCCGGTGGCCAGAACGCCGAGGAAGTATTGGGCTCCAAGCATTACTTCAAACAGAGGCAGGACAGTTGATTTTAGGTTGTCTGTCTCACCAAAATCACCTAAGAAGGCATAGGGGGCAACTGTGGGAGAGGGGCGACGCTAGGGTCCCGGAAGAACTCCAGGCCTTCCCGTCATACGGGTGCGTCCTATCCATATCATCTGGGGGACGGAGAAGAACATCAGAACAGAAATAAGTTGTGGGAAGTAACATCAGAAACAGACACAACAGTTGTGAGGACTATCCCGTGGTGCTCAGCAGGGAAGTACTACAACACACAGGCGCTAGAAGGAAGGCACTGATTTCCACCTGCAAAGGGAACTCTGGAGGTGCCATCGGACCGGCCGGTCTCAGCCAGCCCTGTTAACCGTACTCTGGATTGAGGACCTTGAAGCCTTCAGTAAAGAGGTAAAGAGACTGCAACCCTGTGTCCTCGTTATTCATCGCGACCTGCACCATGCACCACCACCTACACCTTTCATTGGACGCCCCTTAGCAGGGTCACGGACTGGGTCTAGCCACTGTGACAACCCCAGAACTGAGACAGAGAAGCCCGGTACCGAGTACCCCGCGGCCCTGCGTCTGGGGGGCGCTCCAAAGACATAGATCAAATATAGGGCTGTATTTTCGGTACAAGTGTGATCCTACAAAAGATCGGATCGCACGCAGACCAATGTTATGCTATGGGGCCGTGCACATATGCAATTTTTTATTCGGATAGCACTTGACCATATAAATCAATGGTTTTGTAGAAAACGCCAGGATGCACTCAAATGACATCTGAGTGGTTCTGCAGGGGTGACCACAGACCATTTCTCTCTTCTCATCCTTTTTAGCTGTTGTTTTGGTCACTTTTGCATTTTGTTATTTCCCTCACCCCTAGAGGTACAGTAGCATGAGGTGGTGTCTACAACCCACAGAAGGTGCTCAGGTAGGCAGCTCATCCAGGATGGCACATCAATGTGAGCTGTGACAAGAAGGGTAGCTGTATCTGTCAGCACAGTGTCCAGAGCATGGAGCAGATACCAAGAGACAGGCCAGTACACCAGGAGTTGTGGAGGGGGCCGAAGGAGGGCAGCAACCCAGCAGCAGGACCGTTACCTCCTTTGTGCAAGGTGGAACAGGATGAACAGTGCCAGAGCCCTGCAAAATGACCTCCAGCAGGCTACTAACATCCATTTGTCTGCTCAAACTGTCAGAAACAGACTCCATGAGGGTGGTATGAGGGCTCAATGTCTACAAGTGGGTGTTGAGCTTATAGCCCAAGACCATGCAGAGCGACTGACATTTGCCAGAGACCCTCAAGAATGGCATATTCAACATGGGTGCCCTGTGCTCTTCACGGATGAGAGCAGATTCACTCTGAGCACATGTGACAGATGTGACAGAGTATGGAGACACTCTGGAGAATGTTCTTTTGCCTGCAACATCCTCCAGCAAAACCAGTTTGGCAGTGGGTCAGTAATTGAGTGGGGAGGCATTTCTTTGGAGGGCCGCACAGCCCTCCATGTGCTCGCCAGAGGTACCCTGACTGACATTAGGTAGCGAGATGAGATCTTCAGACCCATTGTGAGACCATATGCGGGAGGAATGGGCCCTGGGTTCTTTCTGATGCATGACAGTGCTAAGCCTCATGTGGCTGGAGTGTGTCAGCAGTTCCTGCATGATGAAGGCATTGACGCCATGGACTGGCCCGCCCGTTCCCCAGACCTGAACCCAATCTATCACATCTGGGACATCATGTCTCGCTTCATCCACCACACCACAGACTGTTCAGGAGTTGACTGGTGCTTTAATCCAGATTTGTGAGGAGATCCCTTAGGAGAAAATTCGCCGCCTCATCAGGACCATGCCCATGAGTTATAGGGAGGTCATACAGGCACGTGGAGGCCACACACACTACTGAGCATCATTTCCTTGTCTTGAGGCATTTCCACTGAAATTGGATCAGCCTGTAATTTGATTTTCCACTTTGATTTTGAGTATCGTTCCAAATCCAGACCTCCATGGGATATTAGCTTTGATTTACATTGATCATTTTTATGTTTTATTGTTGTCAACACATTCCACTATGTAATGAATAAAGATTTGCAACTGGAATATTTCATTCAGTGATATCTCGGATGTGGGATTTTAGTGTTCCCTTTTATTTTTTGAGCAGTGTACATATAGCACATCAGCGGTATCAGTAAGATGTCTTCACATCTCTGGAGCTTCACATCTTGGTACTATGGATTCCCTCCATTGACATAAGATGTGTAAAGATAATGGCTATACTTTGTTTAGTATATGTTTTTCATATGTTTATTATAAGTTTTTTCACATATCTTATGTTTGTATGTTCAGATACCCTTGAAAAGAGCCATATAGCCGAAACGTTGTAATACATCATCATCTGTTGGTTTAATAAGTTACTTTTTGGATTCACCTTATCCTACGTATCCTCATTCAGCGATGAAGGTTCTTCTTTTTACATTGGAAGGACCACAAACCGAATATCACAGATACGTCACAATGAAAGCTGGACTGAAGTAGTAAAAGTCAGGACAAATGAGCCGCATTATTCACGTGTGGTTCCTGTTTATTAATAGACGGGATGACGGCACAGTTTGTGCCATGCGTTTCAGGAAGCAGTATTTATGTGTCTTGGTTTCTTTGTAGAGTCCAGTCATCCATTGTGTCACATGAGAATATCTTAATACTTTGGGCTTGTCTGGGCCTGTAAGAGAATGCCACTCACGGAGAGTATTGTACCATGCATGCCATGCTTCACTTGCTCGCATTTACCTTCTATACAGACACTATTCACATTTCCTAACAGTTACAGTACCTTAAGTAAAATTTGGAATACAAGATAGAAGTATCCAGAATAAAGACAACATCAGTAGATAATATATACTACCACCTAATTGAACAGACTTTTTAGAGATACACCCCATTGACAAGTGGAATGGAAACAACCAGTTGACATTTTATCATTTTATTTGTGCATTTCCAGGAATAATATCAGAGACAAGGCACAACACGGAAGAAAAGGGTTCACAGCGCTGTTATTTTTAAGGGGAATTTATGCATCTACTGAATCAGACATGCACTCTATGGAGAACAGTATTGAGATCCACGTCTTAATCATTGAATTCTCATTCAATTTCATTCCCCCGGGTCTATAACATCTGTCCCCATTGCCCCCCAGGTGTATAAGGGCTCACTGTTACCAACATGATCCTGTAAAAGGGTCCCCCTGGTATAACAAGTCCATTAATGACATTTCGTCCTCCTGAATCTTCCTCCATCTCCTGTGAGTGATATTATTGAAAAGTGGGAGGAACTGCAGCAACTCAGCCACGAAGTGGAGACCCCATAATGTTACAGAGTGGGGGCAGAGTACTGAGGATCAGAGGTTATAAAAGTTACCACCGCTCTGCTGACCCCATAACTGCGGAGTCTGGACTTCCTCTGTTATTAACATCAGCACAAAGACTGCGTCCCCGCCGGGAGCTTCATGCCCGAGCCGTACATCACCAAGCACAATGCCGAGCATCGGATGGAGTGGTGTAAAGCTGCCACCACTGGACTCTGAAGGAGACGTGTTCTGTGCAGTGAGGGATCGCACTTCTCTATCTGCGTCTGATGGACGAGTCTGGGTTTGGTGATTCCAGGAGGACGTTACCCTTTGACTGCATTATGCCCCTGTACAGATTATTATTTTTTATTTATATAGCACCATTGATTTCATGGTGCTGTACATGAGAAGGGGTTACATACAAATTACAGATATCACTTACAGTAAGCAAACTAACAATTACAGACTGATACAGAGGGGAGAGGACCCTGCCCTTGCGGCCTTACATTCTACAGGATGGTGGGGATGGAGACAATAGGTTGAGGGTTCCAGGAGCTCCAGTGTTGGTGAGGTGGTAGCTTCAGTAGTGGTGAGGAGGCAGCGGGGTCAGGGCAGGCTGTAGGCTTTCCTGAAGAGATGGGTTTTCAGGTTCCGTCTGAAGGATCCGAATGTGGTTGATAGTCGGACGTGTTGGGGCAAAGAATTTCAGAGGATGGGGATATTCAGGAGAAGTCTTGGAGGCGGTTGGGTGAGGAGCGAATAAGAGTGGAGGAGAGAAGGAGGTCTTTGGAGGACCTGAGATTACGTGAGGGGAGATATCGGGAGATTAGTTCAGAGATATATGGAGGAGACAGGTTATGGATGGCTTTGTAGGTCAGTATTAGTAATTTGAACTGGATACGCTGAGGGAATGGGAGCCAGTGAAGAGATTTGCAGAGGGGGAAGCGGACGAGTAGCGAGGAGAGATATGAATTAGTTGGGCAGCAGAGTTAAGGATGGACTGGAGAGGTGCAAGGGTGTTAGCAGGGAGGCCACAGAAAAGGATGTCGCAGTAGTCAAGATGGGAGATGTGAGGTCAGGCACAAGCATTTTAGTTGATTGACGGTTGAGGAAAGAATGGATTCTGGAGATATTTTTGAGCTGGAGGTGACAGGAGGTGGAAAGAGCTTGGATGTGCGGTTTGAAGGACACGGCAGAGTTAAGGGTTACTCCGAGGCAGCGGACTTACGGTACGGGGGAAAGCATGATGTCGTTAATTGCGATAGCTAGGTCAGGTAAAGAAGATCTGTGAGATGGAGGAAAGATGATGAGTTCAGATTTGTCCACATTGAGTTTGAGGAAGCGAGAGGAGAAAAGGAGCATATGGCTGATAGACATTATGGGATTCTGGACAGCAGAGAGGTGACGTCTGGGCCAGAAAGGTAGATCTGAGTGTCATCAGCATAAAGGTGGTACTGGAATCCATGAGACTTTATGATGTGGTCCGAGGCCAAGTGTATAGATTAAGAAGGGGTCCTAGAACAGAGCCTTGGGGGACTCCTGTTGTGAACTCTGTTTTCGGGCTCCCTCTTGTGGTCACTGGTGGTATGGTGTGACTTTTGCTTTGGGCTCCCCCTGGTGGCTTTGTTTGTTATCCTGCTGGTCTCTGGCTATCAGCTGGTTCGTTATCCTCTGGGAGGTTCCTATATAGCTCTGTTTTACTTCCACTTGTTGCCGGCTGTCAATGTAATCAGTGCTACTCAGATTCCTTCTGACTACCTTGCTCCCAGTCCATCCAGGACAAGCTAAGTTTTGTTTGCTTTTTTTTGATCAGCAGTGTTTATCATGTTTTCTTGTCCAGCTTGCTAAAATGTGATTCCCTCGCTTGCTGGATGCTCTAGTGGACTGAGTTTCTCCCCACACACCATTAGTTGGTGCGTGGGTTCTTGAAATCTCAGGATGGATATTTTGTAAGGGTTTTTTATTGATCGCATAGACCCCTGCTCTATTTTCTGCTTTCTAGTACTAGTGGGCCTCTTTTGCTGAATCTGATTTCATCCCTACGTATGTGCCTTCTTCTTACTTCACCGTTAATATTTGTTAGGGGCTTCTATATCTTTGGGGATTATTTCTCTGGAGGCAAGCGAGGTCTTTCTTTCTCTTTAGGGGTAGCTAGTTCCTCAGGCTGGCTCGAGACGTCTAGGAATTTTTTAGGCACGTTCACCGGCTACCTCTAGTTGTTTTGAATAGGTTCAGATTTGCGATCAGTTCAGTTACCATCTCCCTAGAGCTTGTCCTTAGTTTATTCACTTGCTGGTCTATTCATGGTCCTCAGCCACTCAGGATCATAACAGACTCCCACAGAGAGAGGGTGGGATGAGGAGGTAGTGTGGGAGTGGGAGACGCTGAATGTGCGGTTGGAAAGGTATGAGGAGATCCAGGATAGGGCGAGGTCATTGATGCCAAAGGAGGAGAGGATCTGTAGTAGGAGGCAGTGGTCAACTGTGTCAAAAGCAGAGGACAGGTCTAGAAGGAGGAGTACAGAGTATTGTCTGTTAGCTTTGGCTGTAAGTAGGTCATTAGTGATTTTGGTCACAACTGTCTCATTTGAGTGATGGGGGTGGAAACCAGATTGTAGATTGTTAAAGAGCAAGTTAGATGAGAGGTGGAAGGAAAGTTTAGCGTGGACGTGCTGCTCCAGGAGTTTGGAAGCGAATGGGAGCAGCGATATTGGGCGATAGTTGGACATAGCTGTTGGATCGAGGGTTGGCTTTTTAAGGATAGGCGTGATTGTGGCATGTTTGAAAGCAGAAGGGAAGGTGCCAGAAATTAGTGATAGGTTGAAGAGATGGGTTAGGGATGGGATAAGTGTGGTGGTGAGGTTGGGGAGGAGGTTGGATGGGATCGGGTCGAGCGCACAGGTGGTGAGGTGCGATTTGGGGAGGATACAATTAAGCCCCCCTTCAGTGATGTTGGATAGGGAGGTTATGGGGTTTGGGCATTGGTCTGGTATACAAAGGGGTTGTGGTGGTTGAACAATGAAGAATTGCCCTGTTTGGTCGATCTTATTTTTATAGTGTGTGGCAAAGTCCTCAGCAGAGATGAGGGAGGTTGGAGCGGGTAGTGAGGGGCAGAGGAGGAAGTTAAAGGTTTTGAATAACTGTTTGGGGTTGTAGGATAGAGAAGATACGAGAGCTGTGAAGTAGGCCTGTTTAGCAGAGGGGAGAGCAGATTTATAAGCGAGTGTAGCCTGTTTGAATGCAGTGAAGTCATCTTGTGAATGTGTTTTATTCCAATGCCGCTCTGTAACCCTGGACAGTTGCCGGAGCTTTTTAGTGGTGTTATTGTGCCAGGGTTGGAGGAGCATAATACTGTGGGCTGTTATCGGGGGGTTGGCCTCGGCCCCTTAGTTATAGCGGAAGGAAAGCTTAATGCTTCACCTTTACATAAGATTTTGGGGACTGCCTTATGACTGTGCCCACTGCACAAGGTCCATACAGACATGGAAGGGGAGAACATGAGCGGCCGCACAGAGACTGGATCTCAGACCCATCCAAGACCTTTGGGATGAACTGGATTGGAGATTGTGAGCCCAGCCTCTCCCCAACATCAATATCTGACTTTACAAAAGGTCTTCTGGCTGAAGGGGAAAAAATTACAATAGGCACCTCGAAAATCTTGTTGAAATCCTTCCCAGAAGAGTCAGGCCTGTTTTATCTGCAGAGGGCCGTCTCCATATTAATATCTATAGAATGAAAGCTCCAGTAGGTGGAATATGGAGGGGACACATACGTAGGAGGAACTTTGAGGCCAACGCTTGGGTTAGTGACTGTGTGTTGCTGGAATGAGTGCTGAGAGGAGAGCGAGATGAAGATATGAATTGTTACTTCTATATTTCTGTACAAAATTATTCAAAATTTGGTTATTTTCACCATCCTTCTCACCCCTTATAAATACCAGAGATCCTCGCACAGCCAGCTTTCTACATAGAAATCATGGGGCCCCATAGCAGAAGTTCTAAGGCCGGTTTCACATTAGCGTTTGTAGCAGCTGCGGAGGGCTGCGGACTTCCTCCGTGAAGCCCCACCCTCGGCCGCACCTCCGCCGCTAGCTCCGCCTATTTCTGCATGCGGCCGGCATGCGGCCTGTGTACCTATCTTTAACATTAGGTACGCAGGTCGTGCATGCATTGTTTTGACGATGCGGCGACCAGCGTAGGACGCAACTTGTAGCAATTTCTTTTTTTTTCCTCATCGTCAAAACAACGCATGCAGAAGCATCCGCATACAGCTGCACGACCTGCGTACCTAATGTTAAAGATAGGTACACAGGCCGCATGCCGGCCGCATGCAGAAATAGGCGGAGCTAGCCTAGTGTGAAATTAGCCTAATTCAGCCCCCCTAAAAAAAAAGAGATAAATAATTGTCAGGGTCAAAGGAAAGCATATCTCACAACTTTCCAGACTTTACATAGCAATTTTCCTCTTGCTGAAGTCCTAGATTACTCTTTCATTTCCCCATAAAGTATGATACCAACGAAAGTGCCCCCAAACACAGTATGATACCCCATAGTGAATTCTTCCACATTAGCCTCCATATGCACAGTATAATGACCCTACTGTATCCCACCTCAACTCCAAAGGCAAAGTATGGTGACCCCAACACAGTATGATCCCCCAACTGTGACCCCTACACAGCCCTCCATGCAGTATAATGGCCCCCACACCTCACCATACTGTATAATGGCCCCTACACAGCCCTCCACACAGTATAATGGACCCCACACAAATCTTCATACTGTATAATTGCTTGCATACAGTATAATGCACCCCATATAGCCCTTCAAATATTATAATGGCCCTACATAGCCTTCCATATAGTATAATGAGCCCCATATAGTCCTCCATATAGTATACGTCGCCCCCCATAATCCTCCATGTAGTATAATGCACTCCCATGGTTCTCCATAGAATCTAATGCACTCCCCATAGTCCTACATAAAGTAAAATGCACTTCATAGTCATCCCCATAGTCATCCAGTTGAAGTTTCTGCTGGCATCGGCGGGCACCTGACCCAGCAGGCCCGGTTGCAGCGGTGACGACTGCAACCATGATTGGTTCGCCCCTGGTTACGGCAGGTTGTAGGCTTGTCGGAAGAGGTAGGCCTTCAGGTTCCTCTGGAAGGTTTTCATGGTAGATGAGAGTCTGATATGTTGGGGTAGAGAGTTCCAGAGTAGGGGGGATGCACGGGAGAAATCTAGTGTGAAATTATGGGAAAAAGTGATTAGAGGGGTGTAGAAAAGGAGATCTTGTGAGGATCAGAGGTTGCGTGCAGGTAATGTCATGGTTAGAGTTTTGTAATGGAGTCTATGGGCAATGAGGAGCCGATGAAGGGATTGACAGAGAGGAGAAGTCGGGGAATAGCAGGGGGATAGGTGGATTAGTCGGGCAGCAGAGTTTAGAAGTTTAGAATAGATTGGAGGGGTGCGTGAGTGTTAGAGGGGAGGCCACAGAGCAGGAGGTTGCAGAAGTCAAGGCGGGAGATAATGTGGGCATGGATTGGGGTTTTTGCAGATTCTTGGTAATGTACGGATCCGGGAAATATTTTTGAGTTGGAGTCGGCAGTGGTAGAAAGGGTTTGGATGTTTGCTTTGAAAGAGAGATCAGAGTCAAGGATTGCCCCGAGGCAGCGAGCTTGTGGGACTGGCGAGAGTGAGCAGCCCTTGACTTTGATGGACAGGTCTGTTGGGTGTTGAGTGAGATGGGGAAAGATGATGAATTCTGTTTTGTCAATGTTAACTTTTAGAAATTGAGCAGAGAAGAAGGATGGAATAGCAGACGAGACGAGGCCACATCAGACATCCAAAAAGGTCACAAAAGAGTAAACGGGGCTCTAAGGCTACGTTCACATTTGCGGTCAGCGCCGCAGCGTCGCCGCATGCGTCATGCGCCCCTATATTTAACATGGGGGCGCATGGACATGCGTCGCACTTGCGTTTTGCGCCGCATGCGTCCCTGCGGCGCCCGCGTCCGGGCGCAGAGGACGCAGCAAGTTGCATTTTTGCTGCGTCCAAAATCAATGCAAAAAAGGACGCATGCGGCGCAAAACGCAGCGTTGTGCATGCGTTTTGCTGCGTTTTTGTTTGCGTTGTGCGTTGCGGCGCCGACGCTGCAGCGCACAACGCAAATGTGAACGTAGCCTAAGGGTATGTGTCCACGGTCAGTAAACGCTGCTTGTTTGACGCTGCGCAGAGCTGCAGCGTCAAACATGCAGCGTCCAGATGTTCCAGCATAGTGGAGGGGATTTTATGAAATCCCGTGTCCACTGTGCGTGGAAACACGCATTCCGACTTCCCTGCGACTCCGGACATGCTGCGCGTCTTTTCAGATCGCAGCATGTCCGTGCTACCTGCGGCGACGCAGCGTCGCCGCAAGTAATATGCGAGGGTGCGATGATCCCGGATGTGTACAGTTAACACATCCGGCATCATCGCGTCCCAGAAAGGGGGCGGGGCTTAGCGCCGAGCGGCTTCGCCGGTCCGACGATACCGCCGGCCATCCTGACCGTGGACACGTTCCTGGTTTTGGCGTACAAATACTGATGAAAAATCCTGACCAAATCCTGATGCAATCCTGAACGTGGACACATACCCTTAGGCCATGTTCACACGATCCTTTTTTTGATCCTTTTTTTGATCCTTTTTTTTTCAGGTCCTGATTTGGAAAACCCGCAGTGCAAAACTGCACTGCTGATTTTCCTGCAGTTTCTTCTGCAGATTCCTCTGCGGGTTTTCAACAGCACTTTCCTATTGGTGCCTGTTGAAAACAGGAGCTGAATCCGCAGAAAGAAGTGACATGGTACTTCTTTTTTTCTGCAGGCAAATCCTCGCGGATTTGCCTGAGAAAAAAAGGATAGTGGGCACAGCGGTTTTTGTTTTCCATAGAGTAACATTGGACTGTACCCTGCATGGAAAAAGGACCTGAAAAAAAAAGGATCAAAAAAAGGATAAAAAAAAGGATCGTGTGAACATAGCCTTACTCTTCTTTACTAGTGCAGATCTCACAATGTGAACTTTGGCGCCATCTATTGGAGAGTCTGTGGTACTGACACCACTACATTCAGCAATGGATCCACCATAGAGAAATCCCACGGCACTGCTATGAGTCCAGCAGTGACAATGGGATGGGGTCCAAAATTCTTATTCTACTTAAAAAAAAAAAAATGGTCCAACCAACCCTGAGTTTTTAGGCAAAGCCACTGAGGATGCAACCAGTTCCGAAATACTGGCACCCCGCTTATACTGCGTGCTGACATTACCGGGGCTATGACCATCTAACCACCATTAGATCCACGCTAAGATTAGTTCTAGGGTGCTATGGTTTCTGTGTATGACCCTGGTTTCCATAAACTACATAAATCCTGCAGGATTAGATTCCTGCACCGAGCTAATGAAGTACAATATCCTTGTGGGCAGCGGGTACACAGGCAGAGGTCACAGGTCGTATGTGCGGATGTCGGAGCAGAGCACCATGATGCAACTGGATTTTAGTGTATTTATATCATGTGTCACTTTGGGATATCAAGAACCATAGTTAGCCTGACACTTACCTCTACAAATCAGGCATGAAAACATTCATTTGAAATTAACCAAAGATGATTAAAAAAAAGGGGAAAACCCCCATCTCTTAGATCTGATGAGACTGGTGTACTTACTATATGGAAAAAAAATTAATGTCATAACTACTGTATTTGAGCATATTTTAATCCATCCCTGGCTAGATGCTCAGGATAAGGGCATGTGCACACATTGAGTATTTGGTGAGTTTTTTTACCCCAGTATTTGTAAGCCAAAACCAGGAGTGGAACAGTCAGAGCTAAAGCATAATAGAAACATTTGCACCCCTTCACAATTTATCACCCATTCCTGGTTTTGGCTTACAAATACCGGGGTTAAAAATGCACCAAATACTGAATGTGTGCATTTGGAATAATACAGCCATTCTAAATGGAACTTCACAGTAAGTATATCAGCCTCATCAGGTCTAACCCACCTGATTAATAGTGTATACAGCTTGTATCGTGAGTTCGTGACACCTGGTGACAGATCCGCATTCATACAGCTATGTCAGTATGTTATGGCTCTCTAGACCATATTATCCTCATACCAGCAGGGGGCACTCTTAGGCTGCATTTACACTCACAGATTACCGTGAATGAGAATTCTTTAAAACGAGATTATCTTTAATTTTAAAGAGGCTGTCAATCACTCGTTAGATGAGAAAAATGTCTTATCTTTTGTGCTTTGCAGAAGATCATTGTATTCCGTGGTGCATCTTCCTGTAGGACTTGTACGACCGAGAACCGCAGCAGCCGACACGCACTGAGCCGTCTATTACAGGTTGGGGGCTCTAGTACGTTTGTGGCAGAAATGATAAAGAATTTGCCGCCTTCTGCTAAGCTCAGTTCACTTTTCAAAAAGTGCCAAAAGTAGCAAAGTTTTTGCCCAACTACAAGTTGTACTCGTCACATTTGAAAAGTTTTTCCTCCACATTTTTCCTTTACGATTCTTGGCGTTCATTTTTTAATTGTTAAATTATTTTTTCTATTGATTCAGACGTCAAATCTGAAACATTTTTTTCAAGCCGATGCGCCTCAGAAATTAGAATGTTGCCTCTATGTCCACGTGGAAAATAATCAGCCCCATGTGCACTCTAGGTGTGTTTTTCTATGGAAATGAATAGGACGCTTGTTCCAAGAGTTATTTGAAGTGGTATTAAATGTGGATTTTGGTGCCAAATTCTATCCAAAACGTTGTTTTTTAAGGATTTGTGCATATGACGTCTTTTTCCGTAGCTTGCCTGAAAAAAAAGCTCCGCAAAAGTGCTGCTGAAAAGGAATATCAAAAACAATATTGCTGCGCATGTGTTCAGTCTATTATTACTTCTTTTAAGGCTATGTGCACACGTTGTGGATTTACTGCGGATCCGCAGCGTTTTTTTTTCCTTGCAGAAACGCTGCAGATCCGCAAAGTGATTTACAGCACAATGTAAATCAATAGGAAAAAAAAAATGCTGTGCGAATGGTGCGGAAAATTCCACATGGAAAACGCAGCGGATTGAAAGAAGGAGCATGTCACTTCTTTTGTGCGGATCTGCCGCACTTCTGCACCCTTCCATTATAGAAATCCGCAGGGGCAAAAAACACATAAAATCTGCAACAAAAACGCAGAAAATCCGCATCAAATCTGCATCTGCGTTTTCTGCCAGGAGATGCAGAAAATTCTGCACCCCAATCCGCAACGTGTGCACATAGCCTAACTGTTTCAGGATTTGGAAACCATGACGCAGTTAAAAGAAGTAGCATTTTTATTGCCTGTATAGTGAAACCGGACAAAATGACGCTAAGGCTACTTTCACACTAGTGTCGGGCTCGGCCCGTCGCAGTGCGTCGGGCCGACGTTCCCGACGCTAGCGTTGTCTCCGCCGCACAACGGGGGCAGCGGATGCATTTTTCCAGCGCATCCGCTGCCCCATTGTGAGGTGCGGGGAAGTGCGGGGAGGTGGGGGCGGAGTTCCGGCCGCGCATGCGCGGTCGGAAAAAGCGGACCGTCGTGAGCAAAAAACGTTACATGTAGCGTTTTTTGCTCCCGACGGTCCGCCACTGCACGACGCATCCGTCGCACGACGGGTGCGACGTGTGGCAATCCGTCACAATGCGTCGCTTAATGTTAATCAATGGTGAAAAAACACATCCTGCAAACACTTTTGCAGGATGCGTTTTTTCGGCAAAACGACGCATTGTGACGGAATGCAGTTAACGCTAGTGTGAAAGTAGCCTAAACTCATCAGTTTTCCTCAAGTGTCTTTCTCTAGCAAAACGAGGTGACTCCATCGGCAGAACAAAGACATTATGTGCACATACCCCAACCTGCATAGAATGGTCATGAGATTCTAGCCTACATGTGGTCAGATCCCTCTCTGAGCTCCCAATGATTAATGACATCTAGAAACACCTGTGTCGGTAAGACTCTTCCTATTTAATCCTCCATCAGAGAGCTGTGTGCTACATCAGAGGAAGCTTGTACTCAGGTGAGGATGGAGACAAGTGGCTACTTGTGTGCAGAGCAGAGGGTTCCAGGCTGCGGAGTCTCATGGATGGTTTTACCCTTCTGCAATGTCAGGGGGGGGGTCAATTATATTGTAGAAATTTTCTGAGCCTGAAAATTGGTTTCATGGGTTGGTTTCTGATGACTGGGAATGGTTGCAGGTTGTGCTGAGAATTGACTTTTCCCAGGCTACCCATTGCAGCCCGAAGAGGGAATATACAAGACCATGCACAGTGGACATTAACCCTTCCCCTTTTTTATTTATTTTTATTTTTTTGCACAAATGATACTTTCTACTGTGGACCGACATGAATATCTGTTGCATTTTTTGGCTTATAATTGCAGGAAAAGTATAATAGGAAACCTGTTGCTGCTTTTCACCCATCCCTGGCTTTGGCTTACAAATGCTGAACAAGGCCTTAGAGAACTGCATTCCTCCTTATCAATAGGAGCCATAAAGATTCATTGGCACATATTAGATACCTATCTGTCTTATTGTGGCCCATTGGGTAGGCTGTCTGGCAATGTGGCCCTTGGACTGTGTGTGTGTGTGTGTGTGTGGGGGGGGGGGGTTCTCCATATCCCAAAATATGAATGTGTAGTAAAAAAAACCTAACAATTGGAAACCCTGAATGCACTGGAGAATCAGATGATCAAGGCCCTGTTCACACTGCTAGTTGACCATATGTGCGCTGTCTTTCCCTTTCTGACATAACTGCAGCACATGATCACTGGAATCCTGTCCTCGAAGGGTTAACAGCACTAAAGCAGTAGGGGTTAAGTAACCCACTACTTATTAAAGTGCCGCTTCTTCAAGTGCCTTATCTACTTGTTCAGTCTTCTGCAATAATTCAGTATAAAATGCCCCTTTTTGTTTCTCCCCCCCCCCCCCCCCCCACAGCTCTTCCATCACCCAGTGTCATTTACTAAATAATGAAGGAAGAAATTGCCGCCACCGTTGTCTTCATCACGATGCTGGTGAAGAAGCACCAAAAGCTGAGCAAGCAGAAAATAGAAAAGTTTGGTGCCAAACTGACGACCATCCTATTTGCAAGATATAAATCCCACTGGTATACAGAAAATCCATCAAAAGGACAAGCTTTTCGGTAAGATGGTTGAGATGATCGCTACACCTCTCCCAATCCATAGTTTCTCTTTAATCATCTACATAATGTCTAACTTCAGATATTAGGGACTTGTGATTGGAGAAGGAAGCAGATTTCTGATATCTATTGCAGGTTTCTTATCTCACAACCCTCACCCATATAGTAGTTTTGGTGGCCACATTGCCAATATGAATTACTTGGAGGCCAAAGTACCGTAATTGTATAGCAATGTGCTGCTTATCTGCTCTGAATGCTTTTCTGTTTGGTAAAAGGCAAAATCTCTTTCAGATGCATAAGAATTAATAAGTGTCAGTCGGTTGACTCCGTCTTGGAGCAAGCCTGTGCTGAGAGTGACGTAGACTTTGAGGATCTTGGATTGCCAAAGGAAATGACCATCTGGGTGGATCCGTTCGAAGTCTGCTGCAGGTAGGTGGTGGAGTGTATTTTGCATAGCTGGTGAGAAGTATGAAGGCAAAGCTTATGTTCTACTTCTGCACAGATATGGTGAGAAAAACAACCCATTCACAATCGCAAGCTTCATGGGTAAAGATGATTGTAACGTGTCAAAGAGAATTAGCACCGCCATAGAGAAGGCCACTTCTGACTATCACTCCGGGACGTCTTCTGATGAAGAGACTTCTGTAAAGGAACCTAAGACCATCCCTACTGTGAGCAATCCCAAGAGTATCTACCGGGCACACCCGAAGGTATGGAGGTCTCCACTTCTGGCTTACTATGCTATAGCAATGATGCACCATAGGTTTGGCTTTCTAAAAGGGACTGTCGGCACAGAATGACTGTTAAAACTAAGTCCTGACTCTCGGCACTTCACAACAGAGCTGGCCACTTATATACCTTTTCCCTCAATCACCCCTTTATTTCACTGCCAGTTCTGGCCTTATTGAGACAGCAGGGTGGGGAGTGTATGTAAAGGTTTGGCTCCGCCATGAAGCACCGAGTGCCTGTATTTAGTTTGAACAGTCATTCTGTGAAGTCTTGGCACAAAATGATCAACCAACGCACAGGTGCTCTGCCACAAATACTGTTAGGGCTCATTTCCACTCTCGTTAAAAAAACACTTCTGTGTCTCACATGTGGAAACCAAGCTGTGGCGCCGGCACTTTGGAGCGGAGTGTGCAGCTCCATGTGTTCCTATGCAGTCGCACGCTCCGCTCTGGAGTGCCGGTGCCACAGCTTGGTTTCCACATGCGAGACACGGACATGTTTCTCGCAAGTGGAAATGAGCCTAACTCTGCCTTTCTCCATTAGTGGAAATCCAATATGGCTCCTTGTTTAGGTCTTCATGTTGCACTACTGTCTGTACCCCATAACCCTGTCCTGTCTTTCATGCAGTGCGCAGAATACAGCCAACCTACACAAACCTGGTCCCAATTCCCTCACCGAAAGAACTACCCAAATGATGGCTACCACCAGCCCCAGCCTGCGGGTTACTATCCTCAGCACAGAGCCTACAAACCCTACAGAAAGGCTGCCGGCCCTCGCCTTGACCGATATCACTGGGTGAACACAAAACGATGATAAAAAAATGCTCTGCTTTTATACAATGTTTTTATGAAAACTGACTATTTATATTTTTATGTTTGTTCTGTGACATGATCTATGCACTGACATGTTTATTTTTAACAAATGAATAAATTAAGTAATTCTTTTATTTCTTACTGGCTTGACGTGTGTGTATATATGGTGACAATTCCCTTAGGATACGTGTCCACCTTCAGGATGGCCCGTGGTTTGGACGGAGCGGCAAACCCGCTGCGCCCCCTTCTGGAGACACGATGGTGCCAGATGTGTTCATTGCACACATCCGGCATCATCGCACCCCACACATGGAGCCCTGTGATTTACCTTGCAGCATCGCCGCAAGGTACACGGACATGCTGCGATCTTAAAAGACGCGCCGCATGTCCGGAATCGCAGAGCCGCCGGGTGCGTGTTACCACGCATAGTGGAGACGGGATTTCATAAAATCTCCTCCACTATGCTGTAACATCTGGACGCTGCGGCTCTGCGCAGCGTCAAACACGCAGCGTTTCCTGAACGTGGAAACATACCTTAAGGGTATGTTTCCACGGTACGTAAACGCTGCTTGTTTGACGCTGCAGCGTCAAACAAGCAGCGTCCAGATGTTCCAGCATAGTGGAGGGGATTTTATGAAATCCCGTCTCCACTATGCGTGGAAACACGCACGCGGCGGCCCTGCGACTCCGGACATGCTGCGCGTCTTTTCAGAACGCAGCATGTCCGTACACCTTGCGGGGACGCAGCGTCCCCGCAAGGCATATCACAGGGCCCTATGGCGAGGGGTGCGATGATCCCGGATGTGTACTGTACACATCCGGCACCATCGCGTCCCAGAAAGGGGGCGGAGCTTAGCGCCGAGCGGCTTCGCTGCTGCGGCGAACCCGCCGGCAAGCCGTACCGTGGAGCCATACCCTTAGGGTATGTGTCCACGTTTGCTTCAGGCTTTGGTCAGGATTTTATGGAGGTAAAATCTTGACCGAAAATGCACCTGAGGTCACTGGCAGGTCACCTGCGGTGTTCCTGCGTATTTTGCTCATTGTAGCAACATGGTGCGTTCTGAAAAAACGCATGTGCGTTTTTGCAGGAATTTCGCATGCGTTTTTTAATGCACAGTGGAGACGGGATCTCATTAAATCCCCTCCACTATGCTGTAACATCTGGATGCTGCGTCAAAAACGCAGCGTTTCCTGAACGTGGACACATACCCTTATACTTCTAACTCCCCACCGTGAAATGGGCACTCTTGGTACTGCAGCTCCTATTGATGTTACTAATCTGAGCTGCTGTATGTCTGGCAGGGACTGATGCACAGGGGCCCAAGACATAACTGGGCCCATTTCTACAGCCAAAGCAGGTGGCCTACAAAAGGTTCATATACTGTTCTTGATCGCTGGCGCCTGACCACTTCAGGCCCTGTTGTGTGGAGTATTGGATTCCCCTCCAATTCAGCATTGATCTCCACAAATAGAAGTCCTGGATAATTCGCTCTTACACTTTAAGAAACCGCTCTATGCCTGATCAAGGTCTGTCTGGTATTGCAACTTTACAGCACAGTTGGTATGCCACTTGCAACCCACTGGCAAGGGTGGTGCAGTTTCTGATGTCAGGCGACACTACTAAATTGGGCCTGCTCATTTAAAAAAAAAAAATAAATAAAATATTGGGTGTACTAGGTCTTCACATCTAGCATCAAGACTGATTGGTGTTGGAGACTTAATGTTCTATAGAAGGATAAGTGTCCTATGTAGGTTAACTGAGATGTTGGGACAACACGGCTAGATTTGGTACATTGTGATATCGGTTATGAAGTCAAGTAAACAGTTGGATGACAACCTACAAAAATATGCTCGCACCTGATATCTTGGCATGTTCATCTACTGTAAGTGGTACAAATGAACGTGTTTCTGGACACCTGATACAGACTGTATTCATGGTCACCCATCTGTATCACTTCACAAGGCGAGAACGCTCTTGGCTGTAATAACTCAGTTGCCATTTAATAGTTCATGTAGGGGAACTTCCTTGTAACATTTGAACATCTGAAAAATTCCCAGGCTCCAGTTCATGAGGATATCCAGCGGAGGGCGCATCACTGCAACTCAAGGTAACTACCGGTCATTCCCCAGCAATCCATTCGTTCCGGGGTTTTTACAGGCAGGGGCGGCTGCATTAACAGGCTTCTGCTTGTAAAATTAGTTAACCCTTTCAGATGGATTTACAACGTGGGACAAAACGACAGAAGGTATGGAATATTGTTTTTTTTGTAACTTTGTTTCAGGTGACAAGGGTCTTCAGGTGGATTAAGAGTCTAATAAAATATTACAACAACATGTGTTTATTTCATTAAAGTACTTTGTAATAGTGTGTGTGTTTTCTTAACCATTTCATACTATTGTATTAATAATGGATAGGTGTCATAATTGACGCCTCTCCATTATTAATCTGGCTTAATGTCACCTTACAATAGCAAGGTGACATTAACCCTTCATTACCCCATATCCCACCACTACACTGGAGTGGGAAGAGTGGCCAAGTCCCAGAATAGGCGCATCTTCCAGATGTGCCTTTTCTGGGGTGGCTGGGGGCAGATGGTTTTTAGCCAGGGAGGGCCAATAACCATGGACCCTCTCTAGGCTATTAATATCTGCCCTCAGTCACTGGCTTTACTGCTCTGGCGTACAAAATTGCGTGGGAGCCCACACAATTTTTTTCCGCCATTTAACCCTTTATTTTACCAGCTACAGCGCCCACATTTTGCATATAGACACTACTAACATTAGTAGTGTGGAATATGCAAAAAAAGGGGATATGAGATGGTTTACTGTATGTAAACCATGTCTCATATCCTGTCGGGGGTTTGTGAAGGAGAAATGAAAAGCCGGCAATTGAAGTACTGGCTTTCCTGCTATATCGCGCTGAATTAAAGATATATATATATATACACACTGTATATATGGTTTACCGAACATTTGAGCCCAAAAAGCCATTAGATGTCGGTTTTGCAAGCCTGCGAGAAAATATCGCAGTACGGATGCCATACGGATTACATACGGAGGATGACATGCGCAAAATACGCTGACACACCCTGCCTAAGGATGACATACGGATCACTATTTTGGGAACATTTCTGCGTATTACGGCCGTAAAAAACAGACCGTATTGTCTTACGCCTAGTGTGACGCCGGCCTTAGGCCTTCCATCTAACTCTCTTGTGGTTCTCCAACCACCCATGTGAATGTCTTCACTGACCACAACCCAAAGAATTATACTAACTTAACCTGACCCCTTCCACATATCTCTGGTTGTAATCTCTTGTTCTCTCCCTCTTTTTACTCGTGCAATCTTTCTCCTCTGCTTCCCTCATACTGTGGAACTCGCTACCCAAAAGCCTCCTTCACCATCTAAATCTTTAAAAACAACACTTTGTAGAAGTCTACAAACTACAATAACTCCTACTGCCCCACCACCATATCTCTCACCTGCTGTCCTCTCCCCCTTCCCTCCAGGTCTCTGGAATAAAGGGTCTGTTAAAAAAAAAATAATAATAATAATCAAAATAATATTTTAATTGACTTAAATGGCAAAAGCACCTACATCTTAGGAACTGTCTGAAAGGCCCAAAGTAAAAAAATAACATTTGTTAAACAATACATTTACTGGCATTGTGTTTTTATATTTACAAGGCGTTGTTCGTCCATCCACATTTATATTACAGATTTAGCTATCTGTAAAGGAGAATTGTCTCCGCAACTTGATTCTGTCTGGTCAGGTGTCCTCTCTCCTGGGAAGAAAAAATACAGAAAAGATGAAATTACACCTGATGCCCATCTGCAATTACATATTCGTGTAAAACCTACTGTCCTAATGTGTCATATAAATATTCTGAGCGCCGAACCTGCGGATTCCAGAAGAACCCGCAGTGGAATGAGCAGGGGAATCACTTGCCTGCCCCGGTGAGTAATTCTCATTGTTGACTTCAAAATACATTTATATTTGTTTTGTAATATTGTTATATTTTCATATTAAGATGTCAATTCTGCATCTCTTGGCAGGTAAAAAAAAGCAGCATAAAATACACGTTTTGATGCATTTTTTTTCCATGCATATTTATTGGAGATTTTCCCCACTCATTAGTACGAGTGAAATCTGCAGCAAAAATGCTGAAAGAATTGACACGCTGCAGATTTACATCACAAATATGCAACATGTGCATGAGACTCTAGGAATCTCATTCCTTTTGGCACTAGAATATCCATGTTTTTGTGACAAATCTGCACAGAAAAGTGACAAAAACACGACAAATCTGCAACGTGTGCACAGGCCCTTATACTAAAGTTGATTAACTTTCCTATTTATCTTATACTGAATTTTATGCATTTATTTAGTTTTGAGAAATGTGTATTCAACTTTTTTTTAAGTCTATAATATTTTCCTAAGAATTTCTATTTTATTACCATATTCCACAACCTGCAATTCTAATACTTTATTTCTAATTACATTTCATTCTATATACTCATCACCTAAGTTTACTCCTAAATGGAGCCATATTTTATTTTCAGATTCACAAAGGTTTTTAATTCATTGGGCTCACATACTCTTTTATTTTTTTTCCCCTCCTCCCGTCATTGCTAATACTTAATAAAAACAGCCCAAATCTGTGATTTATGAATGATTCTATCATAATATTGGAGCAGTTTGGCATAAAATTCCACCAGTGCATGATATACACCAACATAACCATTTTCTTTTGTCTTGTTGTACACCAAACTGGACTATGAACACCAATTTTTAGCATACAAAATGGTATAAAGTATTCTAACCCTGACATGCATGTATTTTTATCACGATGACTATTTTGTAAAAATTTTCAATTTTCTAATTTTTCACCACTTTATATCCTATCATATTCACTATCAATCCTTCCGTATTGTATGTAACTTTTTGGCATGGCGACGCCATAAATGTATTCTGATGGGTATATTTTGGTATTTGCAGATTTTGAAGATGTATCTTGGCATAATCCTGCTCATATTCTCGTACTTGCAGCCCCATAATTGCCAGACATGTTCCCCAGCGTATAATCGACTACCGGGTAAGAATGAACCCTTTGTATCAGCTGCTAATCTGAGTTGGATGTTATGTGAGCAGCATTTGTTTTTTTGTTGTTGCAGAAAACAGTGATATATCGGTTACGTGCGGATCCGCAGATATTCACCTGTCCATAAACATCTGCCCGGTTTATTTTGCCAATTTTCTTCCTAATGAGCTTGCCTTGAATGGAAAACATAACTTAACGGAGTGCAAGGGTCTCATGGATATCTCAACTGATCCACCGGTCTTGAATTTCACTCTACATCTCGATGGCTCTAGTAATAATACTTGTGGAAATTTCATTGACGTGAGTACTGACAGTATTAAGAAGTTAGAAGGTTATATTTTTTTATTTTTCTTTACAGGAAAATGTTCAATTTTATTACGTTTGAGCTCAGATGTAGCCGAACTAAATTTATGGGACTGATAGACATAGCCATCCAGGTGGTCCTATAGAAGTGAAAGGAGTGGCATTGGGACCAGTGCTCCATTCACACAGGTGATGTTGGGATCTATAGGGTCCCAAATGATTGGACCTACAACGAAATTAATCAATGTATAAAAAAAATTAGCAAATGTGTCACCTATAGCATGGATAGGTTAAATTTGTATGTAATGGAAAACCCCTCTAAAGGGTTTTTTCCATATTGGACATTATGATTAAAGGGGTTGTTGCATCCTTTCCAAAATGAAGGAGTCAGCACATGCACTTAATAATTTACAGAACCCCTATAGTAATAAAGGGTGGGAGCCGAGCATGTACGGACACCTCTCTGCTGGCAGCAGGACCCAGTGATTGAGGTATGACCGGAGGAATCATGTGCCTAGGCCAGAAATGTCTGAGATAGGTCTACCCCATCATACTGGACATACAATAACACACCCCAGAGAGCTGTGGTGCATATGTATGCCAAACGTATAATAATAGGCTATCAACTCTTCAAAGGATAAGTGATTATGTGCAGATCAGCAAGGTCCTGACTGCTGGGAATCCCCATAGAACCTGATAAAGGGGCTCTGAAATGCGAGTCACCGTCATTCCATTCATCCTCCCTAGGACTGCCGGATATAACCAAGCACAGAACGGTGCTGAACAAATCGCACAAATTCATTTCAGTGCCCATTTTTCAGCAGTGGTCAGAGCTCTACCGATCTGCAAGTTATCCTTTAGGTGGTTATTATAGTTTTTATATTGGAATTAATTCTTTAATATGACTCTTTACCTTCACAGATTATAAATGAGGTTGGCGTAGGTCAATTCAGTGCCTATTCAAATGTCCAAGCAGTCAGCATCTCAGGATTTGTGGATTCATTGCCAATAGCCGAAATGGGACTTGTGTCCTACAGCACAAACCTATACTACAACTTCTCCTGCCACTACCCCCTGCAGTACATATTAAACAACACCGAGCTGCTAACGTAAGTATGTGAACACTTTTTATTTATTATGCTGTTATGTCGAAGTGATGGCTCAATTCTCACCTTGCCTTTTTGATGGCACACCTGAGCAATGGATCAGAACGCGTAAATAATACGTGATAAAGGTGGGCAACGATTACGTTATTTTCCCATCCAAAATAAGTGCCACATGCTGATGTGACCATAGCCAGCGGGCAAAAGGGATAAGAGTCCTGGAGTCTCCAGCTTTTAGAAAGCCTCTAGAAATGGGTGATGTTACCTGTATCCCGTGCTTCACGTCTTAGAAGAACAAGTTAACTCCTCTATTACAACATCTGATTTACCTTCATACAATAAACCTCAGCCACTTTATCACAAGGTGCAGTGGTAGACCAAGCTCCACATTTTAAGGCTCCCATAAACATTAGACTAAAGTTGACCAAACCCACTGATATCAGTGAGATTACGGAGATCTCCCAAACAGATGATGTTGGAGAAGATAAGGATCTGGAATTCCAATAGTTGACCCTTTTATTCAGCAGGATGATAAGGAGAATGTCAGCAGCTCTCCCATAGAGAACACTGAGCACAAATACTGCACCACCATCAGGAGCTTCATGGCCAAGCAGCTGCATACAACCTTACATCACAAAGCACAATGCCAGAGTCAGATGGTGTTGGTGTAAACACCATCTGGAGTAGAGGAATGAGTGTGTGGGCTAACGGAAGTGGCGTACCATATTGCTAGCTCCAGCACCAGGCCTGCTGCCCATCATGGCACGTTCAACTGTATCAGCATCCTGGGTGCCGATACAGTTGAAAGCAATAATGGAGGGAGTATCGGCTGACGATCCCTCCTCCATCATTCGGCCTTTGCATCTGACACCTCAATGCAGTGGGCATGATTACATCACTACATGGCTCCTGCTGCCCTGAGATGTGCGGGCGCTTCAGAATGCTTGTTGCAGAGACTGGAGCAGTGGGTGAACGAGGAAAAGAGGCGACTATTGTATTTTTTTTTTTTTTAAATTGGTGAATACATTGTGGTGGCCATTATACTGCATGGAGGACTGTGGGGGGTATCTTAAACTATATGGAGGCCTAGAGGGAGTCCATTATACTATATTGAGGACTATGGAGAGTGCATTATACTATATGAAGGAATATGGGGAGTGCATTATAGTATATGGAGGAATATGGGGAGTGCATTATACTATATTGAGGACTATGGAGAGTGCCTTATACTATATGGAGAACTTTGGGGAGTGCATTATACTCTATGGAGGACTATAGGGAGTGCATTATACTATATGGAGAACTATGGGGGGTGCATTATACTCTATGGATGACTATGGGGATACATTACACTATATGGAGGAGTATGAGCAGTGCATTCTACTATATGGAGGACTATGGGGAGTGCATTATACTATATGGAAAACTATGGGGGGTGCATTATACTCTATGTAGCACTATGGGTGTGCATTATACTATATGGCTAACTATGGAGAGTGCATTATACAAGATTCAAGATTCAAAGAAGCTTTATTGGCAGGACCAAATACACATCAGTTTTGCCAAAGCAAGTGTATAAAGGCAATAGGGATAGGGACTGTGGGGATGTTGGGTAGGAGCTGTAGGGGAGGTGGATGGGGGCAGATCCAGGGTAGGGGCTATAGTCCATGGCATAGGGGAGGTGGATGGGGGCAGATCCAGGGTGGGGGCTATAGTCCATGGCATCATAGTTCTTTCTATGGATGACTATGGGGATACATTATACTATATGGAAGAGTATGAGCAGTGCATTCTACTATATGGAGGACTATGGGGAGTGCATTATACTATATGGAGAACTATAGGGAGTGCATTATACTTTATGGAGAACTATGGGGAGTGCATTATACCATATGGAGGACTATGACAACTTTGCAGGGGTAGTTGAGGTGGGGTACAGTAGGGTCATCATACTGTGCATGTGGAGGGTACTGTGAAGGAATTCACTGTGGGGGTATCGTACAGTGTTTGTGAAATACTTTTGTTGGCATGTTGCAATGAAAGTGGAATCTAGGGCTTCCGTATGAGGAACACACTAGGCTGACGGGTATCACTGTGTATAACCAGCGTTACATTTTTTTTCCTATTAAACCTTTCAATTATATCTAATCATTTCCCATAGTTCCTTTGGAGCGGTGGCCATTAACAACAACAGTGGTAGCTTCATCAGTACTCTCCGGATGGGGATTTTCACGGTATGTGGGACCAAAAGTCATGGCTAAAACTTATCAGTAGTCTTTTTCTCTTATAATTTCTTTAGATTTTACCCAAGTGTTTTTGGCAGTGTATAATTGTACAATTGTTAACTAGACCATATACATTGTTCATCAAAGGATGAAAACTTCACCACAGAAGCAACTGGAAATGGCAACACTTATGGACTGAGGAAGAAAATATACGTGCAAGTAGCCAGCAATAACACGGCTATGAGGTACAGCATGGGTTCAACTGATGAATGCGTAATTTCTTTGTTGATTTTTAGTCACATCGTTTTATTGTCAACTATATTGTCACCAAAATTTTTCCGAAGGTATAGTTGAATAGGCTGCTCCAAAAGGTTGGGCTCATTTAGACAAGTCTATAACCGAGAACTGGAGTTCCTAGGAATGCTCAATTGTCCCATATTGGCTCGTCTAAACAAGCCAACAATCAGCTGCTGAACGAGGAAAAAGCTCGTTCAACAGGTGAGATTATTTTTAAGTTTGCCTTAGGCCTCATTCAGATGTCCAATTTTTGTGTACGAGTGCTATCCGTGTTTTTCAAGGATAGCACTCATACCCATGATAGTCTATGGGACCATCCACAGGTCCTATTTTTTTCCTCAGACCAAGTGGTCTTGGGCAAATATTGGAGTCATGTCTGATTTTTTGATCTGAGGATCGGATTAAAATCGACAATGAATGTCAACGGGTCAGTAAAATAAAATTGGACTGCATTCAAATGAAATATGAGTACAGTCTGATTTTCACAAACTGTCAGAATGGAGAAGACTCAAATAACACTCTGATCAGAATAATTGGTCAGATTTTCTCGTATGTGAAAAAAATCAGATGAGTAAATGAGGCCTAAAAAGTCATCATTCTTGGCAGCACATTGCCCATGTAAACAGGACATGTGCTGCCTGTATAATATTCTGTGTGCTGTCGGCCAGTCTATTAAGGTCTATTAAGTTACCGCCGATCAGCTTGTATGTAGCCAATTGGCCATCGTTTAACAGCCACGGTTGGGCAGTCTAAATGGGCCCTAACTCTACTGGTACAAGGTGAATTTTATGTTAAGCCTGCCAAGCCATCTTGCCTCTTCCAGGTAAGTGACTCGCCCAGGGCTTACGACCTCCGTATCCTCTGACCAACTGGTTGCAAAGGACGCACCGCCTGACAACCCTATGGAAAAGACTTTGGTTATTAGGCAGGTTTATCCCTAGAAACCAGTTTGTCCAACAAGATCTAGCAGAGGTAGCCAAACCTTGATTGGGTACATGGAGCAGTTCTCAAAACTAAAACCGTGACTAAATCTACGATAACTAGATGGTGTCCACTGACCGTGAATTCGTAGTGTGTTGGACGTGGCACAACACTATGGCTTCTACTGCCCAAGGCTGTGTTCACATGTGTAGTAGTTATCTCCATCTTTTGACAAACAGAAATATAATGATTCAGTACAGGACCTATTCATTTGAATGAGGATAGAAAAGTCCTACAAGGTCTTGACTGCAATCCAGCTAAAATCCAACCAAAAACAGTTAGCAACTGGATCCATTTTTTTTCAACAGGGAAACATTTGTGTTTTGGGGAAATTAATCTTAACGGAAGGTCATCTGTAAAGTAATCCATTAAGGGATCAATTATTTTAGCACTGTGCATGCTCTCAGGTAGGCATTATTTAGCGTTCACATGGGCAATATGATTTTGTCCAAACATGCAGTTTTATTACTTTCATAAAACTCCAAGGGATTCAAACAGAACAACCTCATCTGGGCACAAAGGTATCACAGCAAATAAACAGATCATTCACCAGGCACATATCACATATGTCACTGCGATCTAAGCCAAACAGATTAGTCTTTTCTCCAGGAGCAAACTTTACACACAGAAGAGATAGTGTCCTACCAGCCTCGGTATCACCTTCAACCTGAGCTCCAGCAGTTTCCAGCCCCAAACAGAAGTGTTCAACTCCATACACAGCGCACACTAAACAGACTGCAGCTGCCATAAGTTACTCTGCAGCTCCAACACACAGACTGCTCAGCTTTCCTAGCTGATCAGAGCAGTCTGCATTCAGAGAGAGACCCAAGCTTGTCTCTCTCCCAGCTACAGCTCACATTTTGGCTGGTCACTTACCAGCTTCAACACACTCGACTGTCATGATTCCCAATGGCCGGGAAACATCAGAACACAAAAATAACGGACGAGCTCTGGGTGATGGAATCTCGAGCTGACCGTGAGCTAAATCTACCACACAACTAATAGTAGCCAGGGAGCATACCTACGACTTCCTGGATGCCACGCGCCAGCCGGAGGACTAACTACGCCTGGTAGAGGAAGGAACAGACCTGGCTTACCTCTAGGGAAATACCCCAAAAGATGATAGCAGCCCCCCACATGTAATAACGGTGAGTTAAGAGGAAAAGACATACACAGTATGAAAGTAGATTTAGCAAAGAGAGGTCCACTTACTAGATAGCAGAAGGATACAAAAGAGGACTTCACGGTCAACTGAAAACCCTTTCAAAAAAACATCCTGAAATTACTTTAAGACTCCTGTGTCAACTCATGACACAGAAGTGGCAATTTCAGCCCGCAAGAGCTTCCAGCTACAGAGAATAACAAAAACTGCAAACTGGACAAAAGATACAAAACTGTTGTGGATTCTGTTTGTGGGCTCCCTCTGGTGGTTACTGCTGGTACTGGGTGACTTTGGTGGGTTGCGGCCTTTGGTTTCCACCTGTCCATCAGAGGCTGGGTGTTTCCTATTTTACCTGGCCTTTCTGTCATTCCCTTGCCGGCTATCAATGTATTCAGATGTGCTCTGTTTGGTTCCTGCCTACCTGCTCCCAGATCTTTCAGGATAAGCTAAGTGCTGATTTTCAGTTGTTTGGTTTTTTTGTCCAGCTTGCTTATTATGTCTCTATGCTAGCTGGTAGCTCTAGTGGACTGAGGTTCTCCCCATGTGCCATGAGTTGGCACATGGGTTCTTGTAATCTCAGGATGGTTTTTTTGATTAGGGTTTTTTGCTGACCGCTCAGTCCCCTTTTGTATCGTTCTGCTTTCTAGTTTACAGCGGGCCTCAATTTGCTAAAACTATATATATCATCTCTATGTGTGTGCCTTCCTCTCATTTCACCGTTAATACATGTGAGGGGGCAACTATATCTTTTGGGGTTCATTCCTCTGGAGGCAAGAGAGGTCTTTATTTTCTCTGCAGTACTAGTTAGCTCTTAGGCTGGTGCGTGGCGTCTAGAACCAACGTAGGCACGCTCCCTGGCTATCTCTAGTTGCGTTTGTCAGGCGTAGGGCAGCGGTCAGCCCAGGTTCCATCACCCTAGAGCTCGTCCGTTATCTATTTGTACTTTGCTTGTCCTGTGCTATCCCTAGCCATTGGGGATTCATGACAGTATAGCCGGCCCACAAAGTGTTAATTGTTTGGGCTGAAGCAGGAGAAAAAGAACTGTTTAAGGGAAATTTTTTTTTTTTTTTTCCCTTCAGAGTTTTGCTGCCTAGCCCTTAATTGCTGTCTAGCTGCTTCTTACCTCCTCTTAACCCTTGAATGGCTCTGATCTTAGCTGTTTAACATGGATGTCCAGAGTTTGGCTTCCAGCCTGAGTAATCTCGCGGCAAAAGTTCAAAACATACAGGATTTTGTTGTTCACACTCCCATGTCTGAACCTAGAATTCCTATTCCAGAGTTCTTTTCTGGAGATAGATCTACCTTCCTGAATTTCAGGAACAATTGTAAATTGTTTCTTTCTTTAAAATCTCGCTCCTCTGGAGACCCTGCTCAACAGGTCAAGATTGTAATATCTTTCCTGCGGGGCGACCCTCAGAATTGGGCATTTGCATTGGCACCAGGGGATCCTGCATTGCTCAGTGTGGATGCGTTTTTTCTGGCATTGGGATTGCTCTATGAGGAACCTAACCTAGAGATTCAGGCTGAAAAGGCTTTATTAGCCCTCTCTCAGGGGCATGATGAAGCGGAAATATATTGTCAAAAATTTCGGAAATGGTCGGTGCTTACTCAGTGGAATGAGTGCGCCCTGGCTGCAAACTTCAGAAATGGTCTTTCTGAGGCCATTAAGGATATTATGGTGGGGTTCCCTACGCCTACAGGTCTGAATGAGTCTATGGCTATGGCCATTCAGATTGATCGGCGTTTACGGGAGCGCAAACCCGTGCACCAGTTGGCGGTGTCTTCTGAACAGGCACCTGAGACTATGCAATGTGATAGAATTCAGTCCAGAAGTGAACGGCAAAATTATAGGCGGAAAAATGGATTGTGTTTTTATTGTGGTGATTCAGCTCATGTTATATCAGCATGCTCTAAACGCACAAAAAGGGTTGATAAATCTTTTGCCATTAGTACTCTGCAGCCTAAGTTCATTTTGTCTGTGACTCTGATTTTTTCTCTGTCTTCCATTTCCGTCGATGCCTATGTGGATTCGGGCGCTGCCCTGAGTCTTATGGATTGGTCATTTGCTAAACGCTGCGGTTTTAGTCTGGAGCCTCTGGAAGTTCCTATTCCTCTGAAGGGAATTGACTCTACACCATTGGCTATGAATAAACCGCAGTATTGGACACAAGTGACCATGCGCATGACTCCCGTTCATCAGGAGGTGATTCGCTTCCTTGTACTGTATAATTTACATGATGTACTAGTGCTTGGTCTGCCATGGTTACAAACTCATAATCCTGTCCTGGACTGGAAAACAATGTCTGTGTTAAGCTGGGGATGTCAGGGGGTTCATGATTATGCACCTCCGATTTCAATCGCTTCATCTACTCCTTCTGAGATCCCTGCGTTTTTGTCTGACTATAGGGATGTTTTTGAGGAGCCTAAGCTCAATTCGCTCCCTCCTCATAGAGAGTGTGACTGTGCTATAGAATTGATTCCTGGCAGTAAGTTCCCTAAGGGTCGTTTATTTAATCTGTCACTGCCAGAGCATACTGCTATGCGGAATTATATTAAGGAGTCCTTGGAAAAGGGACATATTCGTCCATCTTCGTCCCCTCTGGGAGCAGGTTTCTTTTTCGTGGCTAAAAAAGATGGTTCCCTGAGGCCTTGTATAGATTATCGCCTTCTGAATAAGATTACGGTCAAATACCAGTATCCATTGCCATTATTAACTGATTTGTTTGCTCGCATTAAGGGGGCTAGGTGGTTCACTAAGATAGATCTTCGCGGTGCGTATAATCTGGTGCGGATAAAACAGGGTGATGAGTGGAAAACCGCATTTAATACGCCTGAGGGCCGTTTTGAGTATTTGGTAATGCCTTTTGGACTCTCCAATGCTCCGTCAGTCTTTCAGTCCTTTATGCACAATATTTTCCGTGAATATCTGGATAAGTTTATGATTGTGTATTTGGATGATATTTTGGTGTTTTCTGATGACTGGGAGTCTCATGTTCTACAGGTCAGGAAGGTGTTTCAGGTTCTGCGGGCCAATTCTCTGTTTGTGAAGGGTTCAAAGTGTCTCTTCGGAGTCCAGAAGATTTCTTTTTTGGGGTACATTTTTTCTCCTTCTACTATTGAGATGGATCCCGTCAAGGTTCAGGCTATTTGTGACTGGACACAACCTACATCTGTTAAGAGCCTTCAGAAGTTCTTGGGGTTTGCTAATTTTTATCGTCGGTTCATTGCTAATTTTTCCAGTATTGTCAAACCATTGACTGATTTGACTAAAAAGGGTGCTGATGTTGCTGATTGGTCTCCTGCGGCCGTGGAGGCCTTTCAGGAACTTAAGCGCCGGTTTTCTTCTGCTCCTGTGTTGTGTCAACCAGATGTTTCACTTCCTTTTCAGGTTGAGGTTGATGCTTCCGAGATTGGAGCGGGGGCGGTTTTGTCACAGAGAAGTTCTAATGGCTCGGTGATGAAGCCATGTGCATTCTTCTCTAGAAAATTCTCGCCCGCCGAGCGCAATTATGATGTGGGTAATCGGGAGCTTTTGGCCATGAAGTGGGCATTTGAGGAGTGGCGTCATTGGCTTGAGGGTGCTAAACATCGTGTGGTGGTCTTGACTGATCACAAGAATCTCATTTACCTTGAGTCTGCCAGGCGTTTGAATCCTAGACAGGCTCGTTGGTCGTTGTTTTTTTCTCGTTTCAATTTCGTGGTTTCATACCTGCCAGGTTCAAAGAATGTGAAGGCAGATGCTCTTTCCAGGAGTTTTGTGCCTGACTCTCCTGGAGACTCTGGGCCTACTGGTATCCTTAGGGATGGGGTAATATTGTCCGCCGTATCCCCAGACTTGCGACGTGCATTGCAGGAGTTTCAGGTGGATAAACCGGATCGTTGTCCACCAGAAAGACTGTTTGTTCCGGATGATTGGACCAGTAGAGTCATCTCCGAGGTCCATTCTTCTGTGTTGGCTGGTCATCCTGGAATATTTGGTACTAGAGACTTGGTGGCCAGGTCTTTTTGGTGGCCTTCCTGGTCTAGGGATGTGCGTACCTTTGTGCAGTCTTGTGAAGTGTGTGCTCGAGCTAAGCCTTGCTGTTCTCGGGCCAGTGGGTTGTTGTTGTCCTTGCCCATCCCGAAGAGGCCTTGGACGCACATTTCCATGGATTTTATTTCTGATCTTCCGGTTTCACAGAAAATGTCCGTTATCTGGGTTGTGTGTGACCGCTTTTCTAAGATGGTTCATTTGGTGCCCTTGCCTAAGTTGCCCTCCTCTTCTGAGTTGGTCCCTTTATTTTTTCAGAACGTGGTCCGTTTGCATGGGATTCCGGAGAATATCGTTTCTGACAGGGGATCCCAGTTTGTGTCTAGATTTTGGCGGACGTTTTGTGCCAAGATGGGCATTGATTTGTCTTTCTCGTCTGCATTCCATCCTCAGACGAATGGCCAGACGGAGCGAACTAATCAGACCTTGGAAACTTATTTGAGGTGTTTTGTTTCTGCTGATCAAGATGACTGGGTTGCTTTTTTGCCACTGGCCGAATTTGCTCTTAATAATCGGGCTAGTTCTGCCACGTTGGTCTCTCCTTTTTTTTGTAATTCGGGGTTTCATCCTCGTTTTTCCTCTGGTCAGGTGGAGTCTTCGGATTGTCCTGGAGTGGACGTGGTGGTGGACAGGCTACATCAGATTTGGAATCAGGTGGTGGACAATTTGAAGTTATCTCAGGAGAAGACTCAGCAGTTTGCTAATCGCCGTCGCCGCGTGGGTCCCCGACTTCTTGTTGGGGATTTGGTGTGGTTGTCTTCTCGTTTTGTCCCTATGAAGGTCTCTTCTCCTAAGTTCAAGCCTCGGTTCATCAGTCCTTATAGGATCTCGGAGATTCTTAACCCTGTATCTTTTCGTTTGGATCTCCCAGCATCGTTTGCTATTCATAATGTGTTCCATCGGTCATTGTTGCGGAGGTATGAGGTGCCCGTTGTTCCTTCGGTTGAGCCTCCTGCTCCGGTGCTGGTGGAGGGAGAATTGGAGTATGTTGTTGAGAAGATCTTGGATTCTCGTGTTTCCAGACGCAAACTCCAGTATTTGGTTAAGTGGAAGGGTTATGGTCAGGAGGATAATTCCTGGGTGGTCGCCTCCGATGTTCATGCGACTGATTTGGTCCGCGCCTTCCATAGAGCTCACCCTGATCGCCCTGGGGGTTCTCGTGAGGGTTCGGTGACCCCTCCTCAAGGGGGGGGTACTATTGTGGATTCTGTTTGTGGGCTCCCTCTGGTGGTTACTGCTGGTACTGGGTGACTTTGGTGGGTTGCGGCCTTTGGTTTCCACCTGTCCATCAGAGGCTGGGTGTTTCCTATTTTACCTGGCCTTTCTGTCATTCCCTTGCCGGCTATCAATGTATTCAGATGTGCTCTGTTTGGTTCCTGCCTACCTGCTCCCAGATCTTTCAGGATAAGCTAAGTGCTGATTTTCAGTTGTTTGGTTTTTTTGTCCAGCTTGCTTATTATGTCTCTATGCTAGCTGGTAGCTCTAGTGGACTGAGGTTCTCCCCATGTGCCATGAGTTGGCACATGGGTTCTTGTAATCTCAGGATGGTTTTTTTGATTAGGGTTTTTTGCTGACCGCTCAGTCCCCTTTTGTATCGTTCTGCTTTCTAGTTTACAGCGGGCCTCAATTTGCTAAAACTATATATATCATCTCTGTGTGTGCCTTCCTCTCATTTCACCGTTAATACATGTGAGGGGGCAACTATATCTTTTGGGGTTCATTCCTCTGGAGGCAAGAGAGGTCTTTATTTTCTCTGCAGTACTAGTTAGCTCTTAGGCTGGTGCGTGGCGTCTAGAACCAACGTAGGCACGCTCCCTGGCTATCTCTAGTTGCGTTTGTCAGGCGTAGGGCAGCGGTCAGCCCAGGTTCCATCACCCTAGAGCTCGTCCGTTATCTATTTGTACTTTGCTTGTCCTGTGCTATCCCTAGCCATTGGGGATTCATGACACAAAACAAAAGGACAAAGTCCACTTAGCTGATCAGCAGACTAGTAGCAGGAACATGCAACCGAAGGCTCTGGTTACAATGATGACCGGCAAGGAAATGACTGGAGAGCAAGGCTAAATAGGAAACTCCCAAACACTGATGGGAGCAGGTGAACTGAGACAGCAAAGCACACACAAGTCACCAGTACCACCAGCAACCACCAGGGGAGCCCAAAAAGCGGATTCACAACACTCGACTATGCTCAACATCCCCAGCAGACTGAGATCTACCAGGTGAACATATGCCTTGGTTCTTAGTCAAAGCTAGCCAAGTGCATCTAATCAGGACGTACAGTGCTAGAATTTAACCAACTACTACCTGGCTTTCTATCTATACCTGGGACACTAGAAAGGTGCAGAGACTCCTCTAGTAAAAACAGATCCATTACAAATAAAACAAAAAGGTATGTAAAACGGAAACCAAAGTGTGCATCCGGAGATGTGAACAGAGCCTAATCATGATAGATCGGTATCTGCATAGCGGTTCACTGTATTTGCAAAGATATTATATATGTTGGGTATAAATGTTGTAAATAAAATTGTGCTAATTTTTTAAACTTTTTGAGAATTTGTCTAAACAAAATCAGGTTAGAAAATCTTCTGCTGATTTCCTGTATTTGATATTAACTGTATGACAATTTTGTACAATTACTCTACAAATCCTTTTTTAATTTTTGTTTTATTTCTAGCTACTATGTTAATCTGGATCAATGTTTCGCCACACCTGGTCCTATTATTACAACTGTGGGAAATGATAGCTACTCTTTCTTCACAGGGTAATGTAATGCCTGTTTCCAGAGTTAACCTAAGTAGACTGTAGTTTCTATTGTATTGGAGACATTACCTAATCTATGTATTTCATCTTAATTCATTACAGCTGTAACAAACAAAACAAGACGACTATTATTCAAAATGGGCAAGCCACGACTGCAAAATTCAGTTTTGAGGCATTCCGATTTCTGCAGCACAGTGGCCAGAAAACGTCGTCAATATATCTGCACTGCTTCACCCGCCTCTGTCAGGCTGATCAATGTGCTGTAAGGGATCATCTTTTGGATCATACTTATGTGATGTAGACCTGAGATTTATGTCCCTATTATCCACATATGTTGCTCATATCTATAAGCAGAAACAACCCCAGAAAAATGGACTTATATATAAATATCAGACAAAGTATATGGAATATAAAATTGCCTTTATTAAATACACATTGGCAAACAGTAATACTAATTAAAAAGAAAAATGTGCACGCGTCTGGAAAATTACTCCAGCAAAAATGTATATCAATTATATAAAAGTTTTAAGAAATCCTAAAATAGAAACCGTACCCAAAGGATAATATAATTTATATCTATATTGCTGACAATTAAATAAATAATCATATAAGAGCCCCCCCAAAAAAAATGATGCTTAACCCCTTTCTGACATCGGACGTACTATCCCGTCGAGGTGGGGTGGGCCCGTATGACCACCGACGGGATAGTACGTCCAGTGCGATCGGCCGCGTTCATGGGGGGAGAGCGCGGCCGATCGCGGCCGGGTGTCAGCTGACTATCGCAGCTGACATCCGGCACTATGTGCCAGGAGCGGTCACGGACCGCCCCCGGCACATTAACCCCCGGCACACTGCGATCAAACATGATCGCAGTGTTCCGGCGGTATAGGGAAGCATCGCGCAGGGAGGGGGCTCCCTGCGGGCTTCCCTGAGACCCCCGGAGCAACGCAATGTAATTGCGTTGCTCCGAGGGTCTCTTACCTCCTCCCTGCAGCAGGCCTGGATCCAAGATGGCTGCGGCATCCGGGTCCTGCAGGGAGGTGACTTCACTGCGCCTGCTCAGAGCAGGCGCCGGGTAGCCTCCAGGACCTGTGCACGTCAGATCGCCGATCTGACACAGTGCACAGCAAAGTGTCAGATCGGCGATCTTACACTATAACATCATGCCCCCCCTGGGGCAATGTTATAGTGTAAAAAAAAAAATTCACATGTGTTTAAAAAAAAAAAAAAAAATTCCAAAAAAAATGCAAAAAAAATAAAAAAATATTGTTCCTATAAATACATTTCATTATCTAAATAAAAAAAACAATAAAAGTACACATATTTAGTATCGCCGAGTCCGTAGCGACCCGACCTATAAAACTGTCCCACTAGTTAACCTCTTCAGTGAACACCGTAAAAGAAAAAAAGAGGCATAGACGCTTTATCATACCGCCAAATAAAAAATGGAATAACACGCGATCAAAAAGACGGATATAAATAACCATGGTACCGCTGAAAACGTCATCTTGTCCCGCAAAAAAACGAGTCACTATACAGTGTCATCAAAGAAAAAATAAAAAAGTTATAGTCCTCAGAATAAAGTGATGCAAAAATAATTATTTTTTCTATAAAATAGTTTTTATCATATAAAAGCACCAAAACATAAAAAAAAGATATAAATGAGGTATCGCTGTAATCGTACTGACCCGATGAATAAAACTGCTTTATCCATTTTACCAAACGCGGAACGGTATAAACGCCTCCCCCAAAAGAAATTCGTGACTAGCTGGTTTTTGGTCATTCTGCCTCACAAAAATCGGAATAAAAAGCGATAAAAAAAGTCACGTGTCCGAAAATGTTACAAATAAAAACATCAACTCGTCCTGCAAAAAACAAGACCTCACATGACTCTGTGGACAAAAATATGGAAAAATTATAGCTCTCAAAATGTGGTAACGCAAAAAATATTTTTTCCAATAAAAAGCGTCTTTCAGTGTGTGACGGCTGCCAATCATAAAAATCTGCTAAAAAACCCGCTATAAAAGTAAATCAAACCCCCTTCATCACCCCCTTAGTTAGCGAAAAATTTAAAAAATTTATTTATTTCCATTTTTCAGCTAGGGTTAGGGCTAGGGTTAGGGTTAAGGCTACAGTTAGGGTTGGGGCTAAAGTTAGGGTTAGGGTTGGGGCTAAAGTTAGGGTTAGGGTTTGGATTACATTTATGGTTGGGATTAGAGTTAGGGTGTCAGGGTTAGGGGTGTGGTTAGGGTTACCTTTGGGATTAGGGTTAGGGATGTGTTTGGATTAGGGTTTCAGTTAAAATTGTGGGGTTTTCACTGTTCAGGCACATCAAGGGCTCTCCAAACGCGACATGGCGTCCGATCTCAATTCCAGCCAATTCTGCGTTGAAAAAGTAAAACAGTGCTCCTTCCCTTCCGCGCTCTCCCGTGCGCCCAAACAGGGGTTTACCCCAACATATGGGGTATCAGCGTACTCAGGACACATTTGACAACAACTTTTCGGGTCCAATTTCTCTTGTTACCCTTGGGAAAATACAAAACTGGGGGATAAAAAATAATTTTTGTGGAAAAAAAAAGGATTTTTTATTTTCACGGCTCTGCGTTATAAACTGTAGTGAAATACTTGGGGGTTCAAAGTTCTCACAACACATCTAGATAAGTTCCTTGGGGGGGTCTAGTTTCCAATATGGGGTCACTTGTGGGGGGTTTCTACTGTTTAGGTACATTAGGGGCTCTGCAAACGCAATGTGACGCCTGCAGACCAATCCATCTAAGTCTGCATTCCAAATGACGCTCCTTCCCTTCCGAGCTCTGCCATGCGCTCAACGGTGGTTCCCCCCCCACATATTGGGTATCAGCGTACTCAGGACAAATTGGACAACAACTTTTGGGGTCTAATATCAACTGTTACACTTGGAAAAATACAAAACTGGGGGCTAAAAATAATTTTTGTGGAAAAATAATAATTTTTATTTTCACGGCTCTGCGTTATGAACTGTAGTGAAACACTTGGGGGTTCAAAGCTCTCACAACACATCTAGATGAGTTCTTTAGGGGGTCTACTTTCCAAAATGGTGTCACTTGAGGGGGGTTTCAATGTTTAGGCACATCAGTGGCTCTCCAAACGCAACATGGCGTCCCATCTCAATTCCTGTCAATTTTGCATTGAAACGTCAAACGACGCTCCTTCCCTTCCGATCTCTACCATGCGCCCAAACAGTGGTTTACCCCCACATATGGGGTATCAGTGTACTCAGGACAAACTGTACAACAACTTTTGGGGTCCAATTTCTCCTCTTACCCTTGGGAAAATAAAAAATTGGGGACGAAAAGATCATTTTTGTGAAAAAATATGATTTTTTATTTTTACGGCTCTGCATTCTAAACTTCTGTGAATCACTTAATGGGTCAAAGTGCTCACCACACATCTAGATAAGTTCCTTAGGGGGTCTACTTTCCAAAATGGTGTCACTTGTGGGGGGTTTCAATGTTTAGGCACATCAGGGGCTCTCCAAACGCAACATGGCGTCCCATCTCAATTCCAGTCAATTTTGCATTGAAAAGTGAAATGGCGCTCCTTCGCTTCCGAGCTCTGCCATGCGCCCAAACAGTGGTTTACCCCCACATATGGGGTATCGGCGTACTCAGGACAAATTGTACAACAACTTTTGGTGTCCATTTTCTCCTGTTACCCTTGGTAAAAATAAAACAAATTGGAGCTGAAGTAAATTTTTTGTGAAAAAAAGTTAAATGTTCATTTCTATTTAAACATTCCAAAAATTCCTGTGAAACACCTGTAGGGTTAATAAACTTCTTGAATGTGGTTTTGAGCACCTTGAGGGGTGCAGTTTTTAGAATGGTGTCACACTTGGTTATTTTCTATCATATAGACCCCTCAAAATGACTTCAAATGAGATGTGGTCCCTAAAAAAAAATGGTGTTGTAAAACTGAGAAATTGCTGGTCAACTTTTAACCCTTATAACTCCCTAACAAATAAAAAATGTTGGTTCCAAAATTGTGCTGATGTAAAGTAGACATGTGGGAAATGTTACCTATTAAGTATTTTGTGTGACATATCTCTGTGATTTTATTGCATAAAAATTCAAAGTTGGAAAATTGCGAAATTTTCAAAATGTTCGCCAAATTTCCTTTTTTTTCACAAATAAACACAGGTAATATCAAAGAAATTTTATCACTATCATGAAGTACAATATGTCACGAGAAAACAATGTCAGAATCACTGGGATCCGTTGAAGCGTTCCAGAGTTATAACCTCATAAAGGGACAGTGGTCAGAATTGTAAAAATTGGCCCGGTCATTAACGTGCAAACCACCCTTGGGGGTAAAGGGTAAACGCGCATTTCAGATTATAAATCGTTTCACCCCCTGACGAAGGATTTATAATCCAAAACGCACTTCTGGCTGTGCGCGTTGTCTGTGACTCCACTGGACCTTAAAGGTATATTGCCCCAGAATTGCCCATATATATTTGTGGGATTTTTTTGTTTGCATTCCTGAACCCTCACAATCCAATATGGATCCACATTAATGGTGAAGTTTTTGTTTCACTTTCTTGCCTTTCACTATGAGTTACGTCTCATCTATCAAGTTTTTTTCCTAATGATAACTATGCACTTTTTGCACTTTATATTACGCGGAGATTTGTATTTAAATGAGTTTGACATCTACAGACATTTTTTATGTTTTTTTTTATGATTTCATGCATCCATAAAATTCCTTAAGCATCATATTTTTTTATTATTTTTTTTTTTGGGTTGGCGGGAGTAATTGTCCAGACGCATGCACATTTTTCTTTTTAATTAGTATTACTGTTTGGCAATGTGTATTTAATAAAGGCAATTTTATATTCAATATACTTTGTCTGACATTTATATATAAGTCCATTTTTCTGGGGTTATTTCTGCTCTTCTTCTTGAGTGGTTATCACTCTTTGTCACGAACACTTTCTGGCTGTCACTATGTGTTATATATATATATATATATATATATATATATATATATACTTAGATTTCTATGATTTAATTTGTGTATACCCATTGAGTGTTGTTTAACTCATATCTATAAGCAGTCAAGTCAGGTTGATTTTTAGTGTTTTTCACCAGAATTACCGACATACGCCAAGGCCCCGGTAAATGAAAAAGTATACACATGTTCACTAGGTTTCCCCACATACAAAATATAAGAGAAAAAAATAAAAAATGTCCAGTTTTAGAAAAATATAGAACAGCGCTTCTTATAGCCTGTGTATATAGTTTTGCATTTTAGGTATAGCACTATTTTACAAAATGGGAAAATGTTGATAGAAATGTTTTACCAACATCCATATTTTTTGTGTATAGAAATGCACCGGCTCACGAAAAAGGAGAGAAGCTAATGCTAATACAGAGCAGGTGATGGTTTCATCCGGACCCCTCTACATAACAGGTACATGTCTGCAACTGAGATTGAAGGGGACCCATCACTTTTAGGACTCCAAACCACAACGTTTAGCTGACAGTGCCGCTCCCTTGCTTTCTAAAGGTGCCATCACTAGCCATAGCAGATTCTGGATTTTGCTTAAGAAGAACTTTATCTCCCCTGTATGTATAACAATTATGTTTTTGTAGTAAAGGAGGTGGAGATGATCGGGAAAAAAATCTGACATGGTTAACGTAGCTGAAGACAAGGGCTTGTAATGACATACTGTCCTCTGGGATGTCAATCAAATTTATTGGGCAGGATTAGGGTGCAACAATCCTCTCTCCCTTTCACTGCAAGGAGGTTATTAACATACAGCATGCACAGTAATTAAAGGGGCTGTCCAGGACTAAAGCCCCAAATACAATACAGATAGTTGTCAGCCAAGTGATGTTTGGGCAGTAGCTAATTTGCCCAACTGTCCCATACACTGGAGTTCTCTAAACAAACCTTCTGCTAGACTCCTGCTGCAGCGGACTATCTCTCGAAGGACAAAAGCAAAGTTGGTCCTAAATTGGAAATACTGGATCCTTATCTCTCCCCACAATCTTGTCGGGGACCTCTATACACCCTAGACTGTCGGACGAACTTGTGGATATTAGCGGGTTTGGCTGACAACAGTCTAATGTGTATGGTAGTCTTAAGATCCTTAGGATAAGTCATCGGAAAGATGACATCAGACATCCGGCACCTCCACCAGTTGGCCATATCCTGGCCTTGCATCTGATGGAAGTTCATAGTGTACAGATACCATTCACATAAGGGGCACCATCCGCTAGTGATGGCAGTTTGGAGACCAAAAAGCTACTGATGGATCCTCTTGGCGGTTGGCATCGGTGTAATAGAACATCATATGACATTATTTATAAACTTTTTTTGCATGAGACAAGAGTCCAGGGTCCAGTGCCCCCCGTTTGGTAAGAATTCTGTTCTGTATCCTCATTTTCAGCACAATAAATGAGATAAAAATAAAGCCAAACAGAACAGCAGATAAATAGGATCTTTTTATATAAATAATTACCAATCAGAAGCTTTTTGGACTTTTCGCACTGTTCCCTGCTAATAAGTTATGACACGTCATCTTTTAATGTCCTGATCCAGATGCGTAACATAATCTGAAAAACCCAGGTTTTTCCACCAACCATGTATCTTTCATCCACTAAATTTAATGGTTTTTGCTTCCATCAGAATTTTACATTAGGAGTGTTCCCTGACCTGTATTTCGGAATATATATGTGCATAGAGGATCATACATTGACTCCCATCGTAAAAAAAAGTAACTTTTTACTGTGTCCCTATATACAAAAACCCTAGAGAAAGGTAAAACGGATGACATAGTAAAAAAAAAAAAGTATGTGTTCACATAATGACGCAGCGTATGCCAAGAGGACACGCTTTTTCATAGAAGAATGTGGGCACCATGGTTTGAGAACGACTGGAACTTATGCCCCTATCAGTTCAATACTTCTCATCTCAATTTTCATCATTTCTAAGGCTACTTGAACACTTTTGGTAATTTTTCTGATTTTGCTGCATCTGCTCAATGCCATTTTCAGGGAAGAGGTGGCTAAAATTCCCTGGAATAGAGGGCACTCTATATGGCACTTGTGATTGGCTTTTTTGATTTACTTTTGTTTTATTAAAGGAGTTTTTCATTCTCTCCACCCTTGAAAATTGCCCGCTGTGCCTAGTATTTATGTACTTTTAACCTTAATCATGACCATTTGTAATTCGTGGCATCCCTATCTGTACTGGATTGGTTTCCTGAAAGAAACTATACAGAAAAAAAATCCCATTTTTTTTCCCCTAGTTATTCATAGGAAATGTTAATCTCTAATTGGCTACTAAGATAAAACAAGGCATCTGCGTAATAAAATAAAACTCAGCATGATATTGGATTTTATCTGTTTTGCAGGGGAAACGGGTGAATGGTCTGAATTTAACAGTGGTGGTATGTGTTCCTCTATGTATTTTCTTACATATAAAAGGACCCTATAACAGCTTTTATACAAGGGTTGGACAATTTCCTTGATATGCATAACATTGTTGGTTGCAGAAACAACATGATTATTGCCATCAACTTTGTCCCATTATTACAGCTCAGCCCCCTTCACTTGAGTAGCAATAGCCTGTAATTCCAGACACAACCTGCTGACAGGGGTGGCGCTGGTTCTGGGAAAAAAAAGAAAAACTCACCAATAATTTGTAACTATTTTTTCCTGATTATTTTACATCATATTTATTTGCCTGTTTTTGTTGATTACAGGGACAAATCTTCTGACCGGAAACCATGCAGGACTTGCTGTTGGTCTCATCGTCGCTGCCGTCATAAGAGCTTGACTCTAAAATGTCTTTAATGTTGCAGTAAATAAATGACTACGAGTGCACAAAGCGTATAATGATTATACATAAATTACAAAGATTGTGTACAATGATAGACCGCTGATTGTAAAGAAAGCCGATACATAAATTGTAAACTGTATGATTCCTGTGTAATAAAGCACAGATTAAACATGGCTGAATATCGGGTCGGCTTCGTTCTTCCCACGTGTAAGAATAATGAATTGACTGATGCACAATGTGACCAACAAATGCATTAAAATTGTCAACCTGTTATATTGTAAAGCGTTATTCCCAACATTTAAAATAATCACCTGTTCATAGGACAGGTGGTAGTAAATTGTGGATCAGTGGGTGTCCGAATGCAGGGAACCCCAACGAGTCCAAGAACGAGGGTTTGAAATGTGCATTTGCAGAATCCCTCCTTTCATTATTTGTGTGTGCCAGAGATGGCCAAGTGTGGTCACCTCTGTATTTCAGATCATTTCCCTCTTTGTCTTACTTACTCTGTCCTATCTAGACCCGCAACCTTAGCGAGTTATAAACCCTAGGCTGTTCTGCTAGGCACCCTGACCATGAACCCGTCTCCAATTGTCACTCTGTTCTTTTGGTCACTTATTTTGCTCTTTCCGCTAGGATCTCGCTATCTCTCAGCTTGGTCTCCTCTTACAGTTTGGACACCCTTGTCATGCGGCACTGATCACATTAGACCTTAGGTCTTCTTTCTGTGCACACTGGGCCCTTTCCTACCTCCTAACAGGAAACTACCTCTATCCCTTCAGCTTGCCCCTCCTACTCTGGGCTAGTCCCAACCATTAACTCTTACTTTTCCGCTGTCAAAAATACATATTTAAAGGAAACCTCTTAGTAGGATTGTGCTGAGTAACCTACAGACACTGTTAGGTTGGCACCATTAAACTGATTAAAATGATACCTTGGTCGATTAAATCCATCTTGTGGTTGTTTAATCTTTATTTTCAGTTTTTAGTTAATGATATGCTCGTGCTTCAGGGTGGGGCTATGGGGGTCTTCATGTGGTGCTCTGATTAGCTATTCATCAGTATGACTTCTGACAGGTCACTGATTCCCCCCCCCCCCCGCACTGACCTGCCCCCTAGTTTACATAATGAATATATATATATATATATATAAGAAGGTAAAATTGGAACAGCACAACCGCTCACCAGTGGGTGCCAAGCCTCCCGGGTCGAGTCGTCCACCTCTCCACCCAAAACTTTTATACAAAAGAGCAAAAAGAAGGCAGCACTCCAGTCACTTCTCAAGGTGAAAAAAGGGTTTATTCAGCCCACATATTCTGTGCAACGTTTCGGCTCACACTGAGCCTTTTTCAAGCAGTGAATGGTGCTACCAGCAGTGATTTTATAGCATAATCTACAATCATTTGCATAATTGGTCATAAAACATTATTCCATATATAAATTTTGTATTGTGTACATATATACAATTTTTTGCATTATCTGTGTCTATACTAAAGTGCATTGTGCTAATGTGCAAACGTGTTTGTGTGCTTTCACATGTCTATCTTTGATCTGGTGCATATTTCCATTAAATTTTTTACATCTCAATCATATACATAAATGGTTTAAGCTGATTATACTTTAAGCTAATTATATTTCTTTTCTTACCCTGCCGCACTGAGCTCACCACATGTAGAGGACTAACCGCTGTTATCGGCGTTCTCCTATTCCTATTGCGCATGTCATAGCGTCATAGCATGCATCATAGTGATCTGGCCAATCCCAGTCCTCCTACGGACATTTATATTGGCGCATGCGCACTCGGCCTCCATCTGTGCCGCAGCGCCATCTTAGATGTGGTATATTATATTATTTATGTTTCAATCCAAGAATATGGGAACATCTACTAGTACTTATTGCGTTTTATATCTTATAGACATTATGTGGCTACTAAACTTAATTTGTACTCTGGCACAGCAGACGACACCTTGCTCAGGCTGTCTCCACTTGCCAATGTCCCTGAGACTAGCTCCACGGTCTATTACGGCCATCGAGCATCGTCAGAGGATACATAAAAGCACTTTTACTCTGCCAAATGTCTATATATAAAGGACTACCACAACTATATTCAAGTTTACAATGCATTTTCTTTATTAGATCAATATAAGGCTATACTCCTGATCACCAGACATGGCAAGAAAATATAACGAAATATAAAAAAGAATAATAATATGTAAATAAAGTGAGAAAACATTAATAAAAGGAACTTAGCATAAAAAATAAATTTTGGTCTCCATGTGGTATTGCTTCGAATGCTGCAAGGCAAGCTGCACCATATATCTCCATAGACATGATAACGCATCTAGGGAAAATACACAGTAAAATAAGTTAAAATTGGAATGACATTAACAAGGTCTAATTTCCACAATACATTCCAAATATTAAACTAGGAGTCCATACACATTCCGATTCCTAGGCATACTCTATCACGGCTAGTACATATTTGGGTTGATTTTAAATTCCACATTAAGTCCCTTCGGTTTGAGGGTATTCAATTCGTAAATCCACCTTAGTTCTTGTTTTTTAAGGAGGGATATTCTATCCCCTCCTCTCCTCTGCATAGGCACCCTATCTATTATCCTGAATTTGAGATCTTTTTCCATATGTCCCAGTTCTGTGAAGTGTTTCGAAACCGGGAGATCTAGTCGCTTTTTTCTAATAGAATGTCGGTGGTTATTAATGCGTACTTTAAGCTCGCATGTCGTTTCCCCTATGTACCACAATTTGCAGGGACATTCCAGTAGGTAAATTACGTAGTCAGAACTGCATGTTAGGAAGTGTTTTATTGTATATATTTTACTCGTATCCGGATGTATAAAAGTGGAGCCTTTCAACATATAAGAACAGTTCACACACGACAAGCATGGGAAACATCCTTTCTGAGTTATCCCAGTGATTGTGGTTTGACATTTGTTTCTAAACGGGCCAATATCAGCTTTGACCACATGGTCTTTAACATTTCTACCTCTACGGTAAGAAAACAGTGGGGGCTCCCCAAACTCCTTAATATTGGGTAAGCAATTCCCCAACATTTTCCAGTGTTTTCTAATCACTTCTGCTATTCTATCACTTTCTTCTGTATATGTCATTACGCATGGTATTCTCTTAGAAAAATTTTTTGTATTTTGTCTATCCCCCCGTAACAGTTCCTTTCTATCCTTATTACGGACCACGTTTTTCACTCTACTGAGTATTTCTTGTGGATAACCTCTCCTCAAAAATTTTTTAACTAGGGTATCCATAACTCCATCAATTTCTTGATTATCATTAACAATTCGACGTACCCTTAGTAGTTGGCTCAATGGTATTGATCTAACCATACTACGTGGGTGCTGGCTATCATGCGTTAATAGGTTGTTTCTATCAGTTTCTTTCACATACAATGTGGTTGTGAGTTTCCCGTTAATTTGTCTAATCAAGACATCCAAGAACTGTAAATCAGTCCTTGAATGAATTAACGTAAATTTGATGGTTTCATCGATTGTATTAAGGTATTGGTGAAACTCTTCAAGCTCTCTTTCAGTGCCCCTCCATAGGAGGAAGACATCGTCTATGTATCTCCACCACACCAACACATGTCGGAAGTGGTGGGACACATAGACAAGGTCCCCCTCCAGGGCACTCATGACCAGGTTTGCGTACGCAGGGGCCATATTGGCCCCAATCGCTGTACCGCGTTTTTGCGCATAAAAGATATCACCAAATAAGAAATAGCTTCGTTTGAGAATAATTTCCAGCAGTCTTATCACAAATTTTTTCCCCATATTCGAGATCTCAATGGTCTCTAATTGCCTTTCCACAGCTTTTATACCTGAAGTGTGTCGAATTGAGGTGTAGAGGGAAACGACGTCAAACGACGCCATTATCACCTCCCCACCCAATTCGACCGACTCCAATTTGTTCAAAAATTCTGTGGTATCTTTAATGTATGAAGTGGATTTTTTGGCTATGGGGTTAAGAATTTTATCTAAAAATGTACCTACCCTACTGAACACTGAATCTACCCCTGCCACTATTGGTCGGCCTGGTGGGTCGACCAGTGATTTGTGAATCTTCGGGGTTGTATATAATACTGGGGTAATGGGGAATTCCAAATATAGATAATCCATCAGATCCTGATCAATTATACCGTTTACCAACGCTTCTTTTAAACAATTTTTTATCTCCCCCATTATATTAAATTTAGGGTCCCCATCCAAGTTCTCATATACATTCGAGTCATCGAGTTGTCTATTAATTTCTGCAATGTATTTTGACTTGTCCATGATGACGACAGCACCACCCTTATCTGCGGGTTTGATTATGATGTCGTCATCATGGACAAGTTCCTGTAACGCCCCATATTCCGCCTTTGTTATATTGGGTCGTTTAAATTTTTTTGGAGCCCCATCTTTAATTTCTTCAATGTCCCTTTTCACTGCTTTTTCAAATGCATCTATAATAGTTGAATTAGTAGGTGGCACAAAATCACTTTTTTGTCTCAATTCAAGACTCCTGGAATTAAACTCACTACTTCTTATAATGCTTGTTGTATTCTTATCTTGGAACCTTTCTCTAAGTTTAATTGATCTGAAAAATCTTTCCATATCCACCCGCAACTCAAACCACTTTGTATGTGTACATGGAGCAAATGATAGGCCCCTACTAAAGACAGAAATCTGTGGGGGGGTTAGTACCTTGGTAGATATGTTAATTACTAATTCTGATCCTTTTTCTTGGCCGTTGCTTGCCGTTGTGGCTGCGACCTGTTCTTTTCTTGTTTTCTTTTGGTACCTGTGGTGGCGTTTACCTCCTCTTCTCTTGTGCTTGATTGTCCTTCCATTGTTTTGTCCTGCTCTATAGGAAATAATATCATTGTTAATCAATGGCAATTTATTATTTCTTTTATCATTATCCATACAACCACCTTTCTTTTTCCAAATTGGTTTGTTATTCTCTTTCTGCCATGTGTATATTTGTCCACTCTCATAATCTTCTAGATCTCTGTTCCACTTCCTCCTTTTAATTTCTTCCAAATCATTCCGTAACTTAACACTGTCTTTATCCACTTTATCTTTGAATATGTTCCACTCCTCCACTGTTAGCAATGCCTGTATCTTGCATCCATATTCACCAATACTTATTTGTAACTTCTTAGTTTCAACTTGTAAAAAATCAATATTTAATAGCATAGTGTCCATTGCATACTTGTTTGATGTCATGATGAAACGGGAACAAAATGCCGCATTACCTTGAAATAAATTGGGTCGTATGTTTGACCTCAACCCCCTAGGGATCTTACCCTCCTTATAATATTGCCCCAAAGTCATCATATGTAGCTGTAAATTCGTCAGTCTCTTAACATCACTTTCATACTTGCGTTTTAGTTCAACTACGGAGGGTGTTTTCAAGAAACTAGCTTCTCCATTAATGCCCCCAAGTATGCGTTCCTCCTCCTCAGATGTGTAATTAAAGACTCCTAGTTCCATGGTATTTTTATCCGTGGAACACAAAAATTGGCTTGTAAAATAAACAAATATATTGTAGATTATGCAAAAATTATTCTTCATCTTGTGCAAACATTTCCAGACAAAAATTAGAAGGTAAAATTGGAACAGCACAACCGCTCACCAGTGGGTGCCAAGCCTCCCGGGTCGAGTCGTCCACCTCTCCACCCAAAACTTACGCCGATAACAGCGGTTAGTCCTCTACATGTGGTGAGCTCAGTGCGGCAGGGTAAGAAAAGAAATATAATTAGCTTAAAGTATAATCAGCTTAAACCATTTATGTATATGATTGAGATGTAAAAAATTTAATGGAAATATGCACCAGATCAAAGATAGACATGTGAAAGCACACAAACACGTTTGCACATTAGCACAATGCACTTTAGTATAGACACAGATAATGCAAAAAATTGTATATATGTACACAATACAAAATTTATATATGGAATAATGTTTTATGACCAATTATGCAAATGATTGTAGATTATGCTATAAAATCACTGCTGGTAGCACCATTCACTGCTTGAAAAAGGCTCAGTGTGAGCCGAAACGTTGCACAGAATATGTGGGCTGAATAAACCCTTTTTTCACCTTGAGAAGTGACTGGAGTGCTGCCTTCTTTTTGCTCTTTTATATATATATATATATATATATATATATATATATATATATATATATACAGTACAGACCAAAAGTTTGGACACACCTTCTCATTTAAAGATTTGTCTGTATTTTCATGACTGAAAATTGTACATTCACACTGAAGGCATCAAAACTATGAATTAACACATGTGGAATTATATACTTAACAAAAAACTGAAACAACTGAAAATACAGTTAGGTCCATATATATTTGGACAGAGACAACATTTTTCTCATTTTGGTTATAGACATTACCACAATTTAATTTTAAACAAAACAATTCAGATGCAGTTGAAGTTCAGGCTTTTAGCTTTCATTTGAGGGTATCCATATTAAAATTGGATGAAGAGTTTAGGAGTTTCAGCTCCTTAACCTGTGCCACCCTGTTTTTTAAATTTACAATTTTCATAGTCAAACTTTTGGTCTGTACTGTGTATATGTGTGTGTATATATATATATATATATATATATATATATATATAAAGAAAAAAATCACCTGCAGCAGGCAGGTGCTGGCGACAGCGCCTGCGCTGCAGCATGATCGCGGTGTGATCCATCTTTTATATCATGCTATATATAAATTCATCACAAACAAAATGTCTGAAAATGGTGCTGCCTGCGCAGTTGTCAGCGATCCGATAGCTGCTACTGTGCAGGCGCTAAGGGTGCCATCTTGCTAGAGAAAAAAAAGTCCCTCCTCCAAGATGGTGCCACCAAGATAACTGTCTTATCAATTTTACTACACGCGGAACAGCATAAAAAAACCCCATAAAACTATTTCTGAATTGCTGGCTTTTGTTCATTCTGCTTCCCAAAAATCAGAATAGAAAGCAATCAAAAAATGTCATGTGCCCCAAAATGATAACAATAAAAATGTCAACTCTTCCCACAAAAAAACAAGTGCTCGCATGATTCTGTCGGCCAAAATATGAAAAAATTATAGCTCTCAAAATATGATGATGCAAAAATTAGTTTTTGCAATAAAAAGTGTTTATTAGTGTGTGACAGCAGCCAAACATAAGAACCCGATATAAATCTGGTATTGCTGTAATCGCACCGACAAAAAGAATAAAGTCGCTTAATCACTTATACCGCACGGGGAATGGCGTAAAAAATAAATAAAACCAATTCTTCACCTGCTGTTGATATTTTCATTCATTCTGCCTCCCAAAGAATGCAGTAAGGCTTGGTGCACATTTATCCTGCACTGAGCGCTTACCCCGGGGTTTCCGCGTAAATCTGTCAAATACGTGATTCAGGCGTAACCTCTGGAGGAAAATTCCCTATAATGAGACAGATGGAGGCACTGTGGATGCCATAGGATCTGGTGGTGTCCGTCTTTTTAGGCCAGCATAAAAGTGCGGTCCACCACAGTCTTGTGCACTTCTCAAAAGAAGGACACCGCTGAACAGAGGTCAGACGGAGTGCAGAGTAACTCTGCTGCATCATTATAGTGAATGGATCCCTCGGGGGTTTCATCTGTCACGTCACTTGGAGATTTAGATCGAAACTCCGATGTAGGGGCTTAGCATAGAGCACCGGATACATGTGATCCCAAATGTTATGTAAAATGTTCCTAACGAAAGCTTCAACTCAATCCACAAAAAACAAGTCCTCACTCAGGTCCATAATCTGTTAACGGAAATATAGGGACCTTCCACGTTACTGGTAGTACAAAGGCTCTGGAAAAGCAAATTGGCTCCTCGCCCCCCAAAAGAAATTCAGAAAATTCTGCGCTCCCAAAAACAAATGCTCCCATCCCTTCTGAGCCACAGTGTGTCTAAACCACTTATAGTGTCCACAAGTTTGGCATTTCTGTAGCGATGAGAGCCCACCTAATTTACAGGTGCATGTCTCCAGAAGCATGAGCTGGGCATAATGTGCTGGTCACTACATCGTACTGGTCAAAACAACGTACTGGTCACTACAATGGCAGTTTGCAATTTTCATTCAGCAACATCTGGAGCGCCTCCAAGGGCTGTGGAGTACTCGGTACTGGGTCCTTCAGTATTCTGTGGGGATGTCACGGTGGCTGACCCGGTCCGTGGCCCTAAGGGAATGTCCGTTGTAAATAAGGGAAAGGTCTTTAAAGGGGAAATGTTCGTGACGCCACCTGTGGTATTCGGTCAGGGTGACCGACGCTGCTTAGGGGTCCGCTGGGGTGATGTTATGGCAGCTAGATGGTATACCTTCCCACAGGTGAAGTGTATCCCCAGGGCTTCCCAGAGTGTGGATGGTGAGAGGCGCAGTGAAGAACGAGGACACCAGGTTGCAGTCTCTTTACCTTTACTGAAGGCTTCAGTGTCCACAGTCCAGGGTACAGACCACAGGGTAGGCAGAGTCCGGCCGGTCTGAAGGCAAATCCAGAGTTCCCTTATCCAGGTGGAAATCAGTAGCCTTCCTCTAGCGCCTGGGTGTTGTAGTACCTTCCTGCTGAGCTTCTCGGTAAGGTCCTCACAACTATTCTGGAGATGTTAAGTCTCTTTCTCTCTGTCCCCCTGATGGATAGGATAGGACAAAACCCATATGACTGGTGGCCTGAGGCTTTTTACAGGGACACTACCATGCCCCGGCCCCCACAAGTTGCCACCTTGCCTCCTGGGTATAAGGTCGGGCAGCTAACATGGAATTAACTGTCCTGCCAGTCTCTGAAGTAAAGCGTAGAGATCCTTACTCCCTCGGTATGCTGGCCACCGGGATTCTTGCGCCTCAGAAGGAGGCAGCCTTTCACAGGGCAGAACTCCTTCTGGTTTCCTCTCCTTTTTGCTAGGACTTCGTTTCTCACCCTCTGCAATACACTTCTCTTCTAATGTCTCTTTCTTAGGATGCTGCCGCACGTGGGGCAGGTGCAGCTCCGTGGACCCTCGTCCTTCTCAGACCACAGTCTGGATCTGGCTGGAACTCCCTCCAGCCAGCTTCTGCCAAACCCTGGCTGGTTCTGCCTCGTTCTGACTAACTTTCTATCCAGACCACCAGTTTTACCTAATTGTGAGGAGTGCCCTAATAGATAGGAGTGTAGAGCGTAGCCCAACCCCCCCCCCCCCATTTTTACCCATTTCCCAGTGTGAAAATGTAAAATCTGTGGCTAAAACAACATTTTGGTGGTAACAATATAATTATTTTTTCTTCATTGCCCAATGGTATAAATTTTGTGACACACGTGTGGTGTCAATATGATCACTGCACCCGTAGAGTAATTCATTGAGAAGTGTAGTTGGAAAAATAGGGTCTCTTATGAGGGGGTTCTGCTGTTCTGGCACCTCAGGAGTTCTGCCAATGTGACATGGCACCCTCAAACCAGTCCAGCAAAATCTAAGCTCCAATATGGCGCCTCTTCCCTTCTGAGCTTTGCACTACACCTGAAAAGTAGTTTTCAACCATATATGAGGTATCGTGTACTCAGGAGAAACTGCACAACAAAGAGCCCTGCCGTGCGCCCAAACAGTAACTTTCCTCCACCTATTTGGTATCGGTGTACTCAGGAGAAATTGTACAACAAAGGATTATGGTGCTATTTCTCCTGTTACCCTTGTGAAAATAAAAAAAATTGGGGCTAAAAGAACATTTTCATGGGAAAAATCTGGTTTTCACGGCTCAATGTTATAACCTTCTGTGAAGCACCTGATGGTTCAAGGTGCTCACCACATATCTAGATAAGTCCCTTGAGGGGTCTAGTTTCCAAAATGAGGTCAAATGAGGGGGGTTTCCTCTGTTAAGCATATCAAGGGCTCTCCAAACACAACATGGCATCCGCTAATGATTCCAGCAAATTTTGCATTAAAAAAATCAAATGGTTCTCCTTCCCTTCCGAGCCATGCCGTGCGCCCAAACAGTAGTTTTCCCCCACATATGGGGTATTGGTGTGCTCAGGAGAATTTGCAAAATAAATTTTGGAGTCCATTTTCTCCTGTTAGGCTAGGTTCCCATTGCGTTTTAGTGTGAGCGCTAACGGACAGCGTTGCACGGCGAAATTAACGCCGTGCAGCGCGTCCGTTAGCGCTCCCATTGCCGGCAATGTTAAAGCGCATTGCTAGCGCGTGTCATTTTCGGCACGCGCTAGCGATGTGCCGTTCTTTTGTAGCGCGCCTCGGACGCTGCTTGCAGCGTCCGCGGCGCGCCCGAGGTCCATTCTCCGCTCTCACAGATCGGGGATCTGCGCTAGCGGGGACGTTTAACGCGACCCCTTAAAAGACATTGCATTAGCGCAATCCGCTAGCACTTAGCGCTAAACGGATTGCCCTTACGCAATGGGAACCTAGCCTTACCCTTGTGAAAATAAAAAAAATGGGTCTAAAGTAACAGTTTTGTGAAAAAAAGTTAAATGTTCATTTTTTCATTCCACATTCCAATAATTCCTGTGAACTTCTTGCATGTGCTTTTGAGTACTTTGAAGGGTGCAGTTTTTAGAATTATGTCAATTTTGGGTATTTTTTGTCATATATACCCCTCAAAGTCATTTCAAATGTGATGTGGTTCCTAAACAAAACGCTGTTGTAAAAATGAGAAATCGCTGGTCAATGTTTAACCTTTAGGCTATGTGCACACGTTGCGGATTTTGCTGCCGATCCGCAGCGGATCTGCAGCTGCGGGTCCGCAGCAGTTTCCCATGAGTTTACAGTACAATGTAAACCTATGGAAAACAGAAAACGCTGTGCCCATGCTGTGGAAAAAAACGCGCGGAAACGCAGCGGTTTACATTCCGCAGCATGTCAATTCTTTGTGCGGATTCCGCAGCAGTTTTACACCTGCTCCACAATAGGAATCCGCAGGTGTAAAACCGCAGGGGAATCCGCACAAAAACCGCGGTAAATCCGCAGGTAAAACGCAGTGCCTTTTACCTGCGGATTTCTAAAATCCGCTGCGGAAAAATCCGCAGAGGTCCATTCTACGTGTGCACATACCCTTATAACTTCCTAAGAAAAAAAAATTATGCTTCAAAAATTGTGCTGATGTAAAGTAGACATTTGGGAAATGTTATTTATTAACTATTTTGTGCGATATGACTCTCTGATTTAAGGGCATACAAATTAAAAGTATGAAAATTGAAACATTTTCAAAACTTTTGCCAAATGTCCGATATTTTCGCAAATAAATGCAATTCATATCAAAGACATCTTACCACTATCATGAAGTACCATATGTCATGAGAAAACATACTCAAAATCAGCGGGATCCGTTGAAGATCTATCTACAGCATCTAACTAGCTATCACATAGCCAGTGCCGTACTGCCACCCAGTGGCAACATATAAGTATTTGTTTTTTCTTCCGTTCCTTTCAAAAGCCATAATTTTTTTTTTTTTTTAACAACATAGCATAGGGAGGGTATTGTTTGTTTTTTTTACAGGGCAAGTTGTTGTTTTGAATTCACTTTGCTACTTACTATGCTGACAAAAGGAAAAAAAAATTCCAAGTTGGTTGATCTGTGGAAAAAACATAAAAATGTGCTATTGTTTTTTGGGTTTAATTTTTCAATGTTCATTCTGAGGGAAAAATGACTTCACTGCAAGACTATACTGGTCAGTGTGATTACTGCAATGCTAAATTCTGAGGATTTTTTTTATTTTAGTAGTTAAAAAATTATGAAGTTTGAAAAAAAAACATTTTGGGCTACATATGAAGTTTTTATTGCATCTTTTGGAGGGTAATGTGGTGATTGAAAAATGGCAATTCTGGCTTTTCAATGTTTTTTTCTTTTCAGTGCTTACTGTAGTGTTTAAATGGTTTTATATATAGTGGCCAGGATGTGTAAAATATACAGTACAGACCAAAAGTTTGGACACACCTTCTCATTTAAAGATTTTTCTGCATTTTCATGACTATGAAAATTGTACATTCACACTGAAGGCATCAAAACTATGAATTAACACGTGGAATTATATACTTAAAAAAGTGTGAAACAACTGAAATTATGTCTTATATTCTAGGTTCTTCAAAGTAGCCACTGGAGCGCCCCCAGACGCAGGGCCGCGGGCTACTTGGTACCGAGCCTCTTAGTCTCTGTCTTGTAGTTGTCACGGTGGCTAGACCCGGTCCGTGACCCTGCTAAGGGGCGTCCAATGAAAGGTGTGATGCTGGTGCGAGGCGCGATGAATAACAAGGACACAGGGTTGCAGTCTTTTTACCTCTTTACTGAAGGCTTCAGGATCCGCAATCCAGAGTACTGCTAACAGGGCTGGCTGAGACTGGCCGGTCCGATGGCACATCCAGAGTTCCCTTTGCAGGTGGAAATCAGTGCCTACCTTCTAGCGCCTGTGTGTTGTAGTACTTCCCTGCTGAGCACCACGGGATAGTCCTCACAACTGTTGTGTCTGTTTCTGATGTTCTTTCCCACAACTTATGTCTATTCTGATGTTCTTCTCCGTCCCCCAGATGATATGGATAGGACGCACCCGTATGACGGGTAGGCCTGGAGTTCTTCTGGGACCCTAGTGACGCCTGTCTCCCACAGTTGCCCCCTATGTCTGCTTAGGTGATTTAGGTTAGACAGCCAACCTATAATTAACTGTCCTGCCGCTGTTTGAAGTAATGCTTGGAGCCCAATACTTCCTCGGCGTTCCGGCCACCGGCTACGCAGCTCAGTAGGTTGTTGCCTCGATCTTACGGCACGAGTCCTACTGGCTTTATCTCCTTAATGCTGCGATCTCGTTTCTCACTTCTCCACAATAAATTTCGCTTCGTGTCCTTTCTTGGGATGCCGCCGCAAGGTGTGCAGGCGCGGCTCCATAACGTTCTGTCCTTTTTGCTAGGCCACTGCCAGGATCCCACCCCTGACAGAGACCCCCTGAATCTTTCCCCGCAACACCCTCTGCCACAGGGTGTTGCCTGGTTCCAACCCAGTCAGCTTCTAACTAACTTTCTGTCTGACCCCCAGTTTTACCAGATTGTGAGGAGTGGCCTAATACATAGAACCCTTTGCTCCCCCTGGTGGCCAGAGTGTGAGGTGTAATGTGTGACTGCGATACCTGGTCAGGTGAACTCCTTAGGTGCCATCAGACGTACCATCACTCCCCTTAGCGGTGGAGCGTCAGTACTGCAAGGACCAGGACTCTGGGGCGCTGCACCACCTTTTGCTTTGATGACTGCTTTGCACACTCTTGGCATTCTCTTGATGAGCTTCAAGCGGTAGTCACTGGAAATGGTTTTCACTTCAAAGGTGTGCCCTGTCAGGTTTAATAAGTGGAATTTCTTGCCTTATTAATGGGGTTGGGACCATCAGTTGTGTTGAGCAGAAGTCTGGTGGATACACAGCTGATAGTCCTACTGTATAGACTGTTAGAATTTGTATTATGGCAAGAAAAAAGCAGCTAAGTAAAGAAAAACGAGTGGCCATCATTACTTTAAGAAATGAAGGTCAGTCAGTCTGAAAAATTGGGAAAACTTTGAAAGTGTCCCCAAGTACAGTTGCAAAAACCATCAAGAACTACAAAGAAACTGGCTCAGATAAGGACTGCCCCAGGAAAGGAAGACCAAGAGTCACCTCTGCTTCTGAGGATAAGTTTATCAGAGTCACCAGCCTCAGAAATTGCAGAATAACAGCAGCTCAGATTAGAGACCAGGTCAATGCCACACAGAGTTCTAGCAGCAGACACATCTCTACAACAAATGTTAAGAGGAGACTTTGTGCAGCAGGCCTTCATGGTAAAATAGCTGCTAGAAAACCACTGCTAAGGACAGGGCTCAGGCAGAAGAGACTTGTTTGGGCTAAAGAACACAAGGAATGGACATTAGACCAGTGGAAATCTGTGCTTTGGCCTGATGAGTCCAAATTTGAGATCTTTGGTTCCAACCACTGTGTCTCTGTGCGACGCAGAAAAGGTGAACGGATAGACTCTACATGCCTGGTTCCCACCGTGAAGCATGGAGGAGGAGGTGTGATGGTGTGGGGGTGCTTTGCTGGTGACACTGTTGGGAATTTATTCAAAATTGAAGGCATACTGAACCAGCATGGCTACCACAACATCTTGCAGCGGCATGCTATTCCATCCGGTTTGCGTTTAGTTGGACCATCATTTATTTTTCAATAGGACAATGACCCCAAACACACCTCCAGGCTGTGTAAGGGCTATTTGACCAAGAAGGAGAGTGATGGGGTGCTACGCCAGATGACCTGGCCTCCACAGTCACCAGACCTGTACCCAATCGAGATCGTTTGGGGTGAGCTGGACCACAGAGTGAAGGCAAAAGGGCCAACAAGTGCTAAGCATCTCTGAGAACTCCTTCAAGATTGTTGGAAGACCATTTCTGGTGACTATCTCTTGAAGCTCATCAAGAGAATGCCAAGAGTGTGCAAAGCAGTCATCAAAGCAAAAGGTAGCTACTTTGAAGAACCTAGAATATAAGACATAATTTCAGTTGTTTCACACTTTTTTGTTAAGTATATAATTCCACATGTGTTAATTCATAGTTTTGATGCCTTCAGTGTGAATGTACAATTTTCATAGTCATGAAAATGCAGAAAAATCTTTAAATGAGAAGGTGTGTCCAAACTTTTGGTCTGTCCTGTATATATATAGTGACCGAGTTACTGGTGAAGTGATGGAGGGGAGATACATGTCACTGTGCATGATGGCGTCAGTGATACAAAACCAGAGTAGTTTCCTCCAGCACACTGTGTTGAGCGTATGAATGAGAATTATGTTATGGGCTGGTTTATTAGACCTTCATAGAGCGGGTGGGAGGGGGTCCACCGTATCTCCCCATGCACAGCCCTGACAGGACCTGTGTGATGTCAAGATCATGTGATCAGTCACATGATGGAGAGTCACATGGTCTAGCCATAAATAGCTAAACTCCAGGGTTAGTCTGGGCTGTTGAGGGCCTGGAGAGCAATACTCCAGGAGAGTGTTTATGCACATAGTGCTTGTGCAAGGACATTGTTAACTCTGAGTGGGCTGACCCGCACTAGTGCAAGGACTGCACGAAGGGCTATGTTTTTTTTTTTTCTGTTTTTGCCCAGAGGGCCATGTTTATTTTTGTGCTTAAAACTTTTGCTTAAAACTTTGGTTTATGCTTTACTAAAAAAACAACAAGTGCATCCTTAAAAGTGCAGTGTTCCATTTACTACCTCCGTGTGCAGCCGAGTAAGCCGATCTACCACAGGTGGTGTTAGAAGTGTGGGCAGCTTTTCCAGCGAAAACGTGTGATTGCCATAAGCCAGCAGAAGATGTCAGGCAAGATGGAGGACCTGCTCAAACATCTACTACAAGCACAGCCGCAACAGCAGCAGCAATTACAGCAGCAACAGATGGTGCAACATTAGACAAGTAAGCTGCTTATACAGCAGATGCATCAGCAGCATCAGCAACACCAGCAGCATATTGACTTAATTACAGCACCTCCCCCAAGTCCAGGTGACGATACATACGTCGGGAAGATGGTAAGACGAGAAATGCAAAAAATTACCCCGGGTGATGATGTGAGGGCATTTTTGACTGTGTTCAAGCGGGTAACAGAACGTGAGAAGCTACTGCCAGAGCAGTGGGTGGAGGTGCTGGCCTTCTATTTGACTGGTGAGCCCCAGAAGGCCTATTATGATTTGGCATTATAGGATGCGCGGGAGTATGCCACGTTAAAGACTGGAATTTTGGAACGCGCAGGAGTGACTGTCGGTCAGAGCACAATGGGTTCACCACTGGGCATATTATGGGGACAAACTGCCTCAGTCCCAAATGTTTGACCTACTGCATCTGGTGCAAAAATTGCTGACGAACTGGTGGGCCTAGTGAAATGGCTCCAGGTGGTTGAGAGGTCCCTAAGAAAGCCAGGGGGTGATGCATCCTCATTTTGGGGTACTCAGTGACAACCTGAGCCTCAAAAGAGGGGTAGTAAAGCCACCACTGTGGGGAGTCCTAGATCCCAAGGGGTCACTGAGGAGTCGTAAAAGGCCACGGGTAAAGACTTGCTTTGCTGGAGATGTCGCAGTCCTGGATATATAGCCGCCAGTTGTGCCTTGACCTCCGATGAGATGGACTGTAGCCTAGGGAGGCGCTGCTCCTACCATGCCAACCCTGCCTGCAGCATGTAATAACAGCCCGGTGAGGGGCCGCAGGCATGTCCTGTGCTGACATTTCTTATAACGATATTGAAGTTGAGGTTTCTCCATCTTCTTTTGGGCCACCATTCCAGACTTGTGTAATGTGTGTCGCACGATGCTTACATTGACGTCTGTGATCTCACTATTATGAAGCATACGAGCCGCCTCCACTGCCGTGTTTGTCGCGCCAGAACTGATAGACCTTGTGATGAGCCGACTTGTTGACTTGATATTTTACGTGGACGTCCACCTTTTGGCTTCTGAATGGATGGACGGACTTCATTTCGTATTCTTCCAACTGTCATGGCACTCACATTATGCAGTTTGGCAATTTTCTTGGCCGAGAGACCCCATTGATGAGCTGGATGCTGCTGCTTCTCTTTTCTTGGGAAATCGTCTTCATGTCTGCTGCTCGATTCGAACCAATTACCTTTCACTTGGGAATCAACCTAATAACACACTGAGCTATTAGGAAATGTGAGAACAGGCTGTATTTTTATTATTCAGGAGGAATAAAATTTTTACACAACCAGGCGGAAAACAGTAACAATGCATTGACATGACGAGAATCTGCATAACTAATCATATGCAAAATTCTCGTGTGAACGATGGAGGATCGAAACAAGAACAATTGTAAATCCATACGTGAGGACAACAACACATCTACTGCCAGATTATATTTATTCTGTTTCTAGATAATAGACAGTCGTCACAAATACTTAAATATTATCTTGACACCTATATGAAATGTTCCCTACCCACCTTCTGCTGGGAGGAATAGATTAGCATTTACCATGATTCCAGGTCATCGATGTATCATTTCTGTACATAGATTGAATTTATGATTTAGCGCACGATATGTAATCGGAGGGGGGTAAGGAACATTCTCCTGTATCATAATGTCCCAAATTCTTACAGAGAAACCGATATCCTTTAGTTAAGTATTTCCCATTGTATCTATGATGGGATAGTCAGTGACAATGAAATACATACCGCTCTCAGCCCCGTAGCCAGAAATTCACTCCTTTCCCAAAATATCACTTTCCCAGCCTGTTAGTATAAATGGTCCTGACGGCAAATTGTCCTAACCGAATATTCACCATAGATCCTCTGCAGGTAAGACTGTGTTACTTTGTAGGAGAATATGTGGACTCGGGACCAAACTCCACAAGGGGCATTTTTATCAAATATTTGCATCCTCAGCAGCAAATTCTAAATTGTCATTGCATTATTTTATTGTATTACTACATTGCATTGTTTTTTATTTATTTTTTGACTTTTTGAAAGTTGTAAATTAAAATGCTTTTATGTAAGGTTGCTAAACACTGACACACTTGCATTTCTGAATACTTCTTGAGCTGCGGCTTTGAGAAAAAAAAAGCATTCCACAGCGCAAAAACTTCAAATCCTTTCACTATAATTTAATAAGCTATTTAAAAAAAAATAAAAAAAATGTTTAGTAACGATCTATCAAAACAGGCATTTTATTATTTCCCAGATGCAAACAAATGGCCCGTTGGAGTAAGATGCACCAAACTTTATTAAGAGATCAAATTTTAAAATAATTCCGTGAATAAGAAAATGGATGAACTGGAGTAGATTTTGCAAAACATTTTCATATACTTTATGGTAAATATTTTGCATGATGATTGCACCTTCACTCTTTTGCTAAGCCCAACTCACTTGAAGAAAAAAGTGGCAGGAAACATAAAAAATGGCAAAAAAAAGTAGCAACATTTTTGTACAATTTAAATTCTCATCATCACAAAAGGGTAAAATTGCAAGAGTTTTGTAAAAACAAGTAACTTAGAAATTTGCCTCTTATTTAAGATCCTCTCAGTTCTTACAAACATTTAACCCTACAGTTTAACTTTTCACTGCTGCAGTCAGAGATGGCCTCCATACAAGCTGTTTGCTATAAAGTTTGCAAGTGCGGTTCTGAAGGTGGCTGGATTGCTGAGTCCAGCCAACTTTAGTACCCTTGCGTCCCTCCGATGCTGCAGAGGCAAAGCTGCCTTTGCTTGCAAGCATGGGACAACACACAGTAATGGACACTAATTTAAACTGTTAATCATTCAGGAGCGCACTGCCACCAGCAATCAGGAATCCAGGAGGCAAAGGAGCAGTGCTCTCCCGATCAGTCATTATGACAGCAATCCTTAAAAGAGGTTTCCCGGTGACAAAATTTGCGATCCATTCAATTACTTGTGTGAGGAATAATGATGAGCGAATGTGCTCAGGTAACATCTTATCTGAGCACGCTTGGGTGTTATCTGAGTATCTTGTAGTGCTCGTATATTATGTTCGAGTCCCTGCGGCTGCATGATTTGCAGCTGTTAGACAGCCTGGACACATGTGGGAATTCCCTAACAAGCAGGCAATTTTTACCTAACAAACAGGGCCTAACAAACAGGGACTCGAACATAATATACGAGCACGCCCGAGATGCTCTGATAACACCCGAGCATGCTCGGATAAGACGTTATCCGAGCACGTTCGCTCATCACTACTGGGGAACTCACAAGTCTCACCTTCCTCCTGACCAGCTCATTTATGATCAGAATGTGCTTTTTAAATTAGTTATCAAAATGAATGCTGACATTCACACATCACTGGTGGGAAGGAATTCAGGCCCCGTACTAGTGATTGGTAGTGCCCTCATCATCTGACATCTACCACCTATCAGTTGTTGCATCGCTCTTGTGTATACTGGATTAAAAAATGCTGTTTGCAACATTTTTTCTTGGGCCAACTGATGTATCAATAGTCAGGATCTATTTCACTACCATCTTGAAGAAGAAAAATAATTGGTGGCTGGATACATGGAAGTGAAGTCTAAGTCAGCTAGTGTTCCACCATTGACCCTACCTTTCCGTTGACATTTTTGCCACCTCCTTTTCTTTTATGTTGATGTACAGTATTTGTGTTCTTCTTTGAAGTCAGAACCTTATAGAATAGTCTATACCAAGATCACTATTCTCAGAATATTGGGTTTTCTTTTCTTGCAGGCACAATGATTACACTTGTGGTTCTTCTACTTGGTTTAGCCGGGAAAGAATGTCTTGGAAACCACTTAAACTGCTCATCCCTTTATGCTCGATATCCAGGTTAGTTTTGTTTCCACCTACAAATCTCTGTGATTTTACCTTGTCATGTTGTCTCAATTTTGCTTAAAAATCTGTATAAAGTTTACATGTTGCATCCTAATAGTAACTTTGTCTCTCCTTCAGTGGACAGCGACATTATGGTTAATTGTGGTCCATCCACCATTGTGTTGACCATCAATGCCTGCCCAGTTCAGTTTGCGGAGTTTGACCCTACCAGTTTGGCTCTTAATGGAAAACACACCTTGCTTAATTGCAACGGAACACTGGATACTACGGTATACCCCCCAGTCGTAAGATTCATTTTTCCAATTAATGACACAACAGGAAATGCGTGTGGGAATAACATTGCGGTAAGTAATGTAACGTGTGTAACTTCTCTATAATTTACCAGTTTACCAAGTATGTAAAAAAAAAATGAGCACAGTCTGAAGATATGTAATTTTTATAATTGATGAGCCAGTGGTAACTTGGAGAATTTCTATAGTAGGACATTACGCTTTCAAGCCACTTTCTGATCGAGCAGCTAGTTCGGTCCACAAGATGAACTCCACTCTGGACTTTGAAATCAGTGTTCACATTGTCATGGCATCCATTATTACAGGAGCCATTAAGCATTCAAAGCATCAATTGTGTAGCAGACCCTAACCTGTGCCAATGACTTATCACAGGGGATATCCAGAATTGAAAATATGGTTAGTAGTAATATTGATTGATGATATTTCGAGTCCTGAGACCTCTACCAATGTTGGCTGCCATTGGGTTACCATGACAGTGTGGAGCCAGAAGACCGCAGCATCTGATTGCTCCTACTCTGGTGCTGAGCACTTCTTCATTTTAAATGTGTTTATCTCTCTTCTGGCAGGACAGGGGTTAATTGGCCATGTTGGAAATCTCTGTGCTCACAGCTGTGCTTGGTTAGCCACTACCTTCCCCTTTATAATCTGGGCTCTATTACAAATTCTTGTTAGAGCTAGCATTTGCTACATAGCTAACAGAGGGAGAGGAGCACATATGAGAAGCAGAGTTGGAGGAGTTATCTGTGACTGTTGCTTGGTTTGAATGTGTGATAACTCCCTATCCTTCTCTATTTTGGTTTATTCCCCTACTTCCATGCCCCAGTGCATTCCTCAGTTATATGCGAGTGAATATTTTGTATGCCTGGAGTTTTCTGTTAACCCTTGTTTGTGTTGCCATGTTTATTGGGTTGGTGTACTACGGTGCACAGTAGCACCCCTCTTCCCTGGGTGGGGGAAGAGAACAGATGGAGGGCTAACTCAGGAGATAAGGCAAAGGTGGAGGTCCTGGCATCTTCACCTTCAAAAGTATCCCGGGGAATAGGGTGAGCTAGGGTGCCCCCTCGTGTTAGGGACAGGGAAGGAGCCCCTGGTCCCGGGTCATCCGACAGCTGTGTCATGACATTGGGTCAGAAGTTTTCAGCTTATCCTAACTCTTCTAGCTCTTGGTTTGTGCAAGGGGTCTCAGGACCTGGAACCTTGCCAATCAACCCTTTTGACCCAAATCTCATATGCAGACCAGTAACTTTTCTCAATCCAGTGATTTCCAACACTCCACAACTTTTCCTTCTTGGTGTTACAATTTCAGTGTTGAGGAGTACGTGTTTTCATATGTGACCTACACAAGTATCCCCAAGTGCTGTGTCTTCCATTATTCATGTAAACAGGAAACTATAAAAAAATCATGACCCATGCTCTATTTTATGGTTGTAATCTGTTTCTTTGGTTCTTGAAGTCTAAGGAATTTGCTGTTGCTGCTGTTTCATAACTTAATAGACTCTAGTGGAGGAGGCTAACACACTTTTTTGCCCAAGGACCTCCACCAACCTTCATTCATCACGGTCACCTTATATTAATCGTTGTCCAAAATGACCAATACGTTCTTCATTTTCTTTATTTCCACATCTGAATTACAGAATATCTGTTTTCTCCATAGCTTTCATCATATTTCAAGAACTTTGTTTGTTGTTTTAAAAGAGCAATTTTGCTCAGATCTAAACATGCTTAACGGTAATTTAGTAGTTGGAGATGCTCCGAAAAAAAAAAAAGTATCTTATTTTTAGCTTTTGTAGTTGAAAAGTGGCAACTACATTTTGAGCTAAAAATATGAAATCTGCTCAGGCAGTTGTCACTTTCTCTCCTTTACTCTTAACAACATTATTCAATAGTGTAGGTCCATCAGCCCATAATTTATGCAGAAAACATTGCTGTCTTTTTGTGTTTGATGGGAATAGAATTCAGAATAAAATGGCATTTAATAAGACATATTTTCAAAAATGCTAACACTTATTTCACCACTTTTCTCCCATTAATTCTAACTTTTCGTTACTATTTATTAATACAATTTTTCTTTTTTTCAGATTGAGGATGACGTAGGAACTGGGATATTCCAGTCTTACTCTATTATCCAAACAGTGGTCATCTCGGGCTTTGTGAACACCCCGGTGATAGACGACACCAAACTTATCAGCTATAGCACAAACCTGAATTATAGTTTCTCCTGCTATTACCCACTTCAGTACTTCTTGAACAACACTGAGCTTTTGACGTGAGTACAGGACATATATATTTTGTTTAGCTGAGCAAATGTACTGAAATGGAAAAATGAAGTAAAATTAAAGATTACATGATCTTACTCGTGGTCTTACAGAGTATAAAGAACCTGAGTCGACTGTTACATAGTTTTAGTGAAAAGAAATATATATATATATATATATATATATATATATATATATTTTGGTGCCAATTTATTATTTAGTGGCTTTCAGCTGGATCTCGCGGCATGGCGACTTGATGGATGAACACTCTTTAGGAAGATCGAACTTGTGCCGCCTAGATAGGTTCTTCAGGGTCTTGTTAGTATCAAGACATCAGGTTACTGATCCTCCTCTTGCCCTTGTTTCTTCTATTCTTCCGACCATGATGTCCTTCTCCAGTGATGGCTCTCTTCGTGTGATGTGTCCAAAGTAGACAGGTCATAGTGGTGTAGTGGTAATTCTTTCTTCGAGTGACACCATGTGACCAATATTTTGGTGCCAATTACTGATGTAAAGTAAGCCAAATAATAGGTGGTGTAAACTTAGAATATATAGTCTAGAGATGCGCCAGATTTATCATAGTCCTTCATGCTGGCTGATCATTTTGACTCCTCTTTAATCTACGTTTACACCACCTATTATTTGGCTTAATTTTGGGCCAAAATTTTATGCCAAAATGTTGACCCTTTTTGTGATGTTCGCACTGTTGGAGTTTTGACCGTGCCCATTTCCTTCAAACAATAGAATTAAAATAGCCGCACTAATAGGTGAACGCAAATACTAGAAAGTTTTATTTACAATAGTCACCACACTAAGAAATTTATTACAATAGATGATGGTTCAGGAGATAGAAGTATGCAACGTTTCGACCCAATCCTGAGTCTTTTTCAAGCATTGCTAAAAGAAATGTACACAAGCATTGGGGTGTCATATGAACGAAACAAAAACAAAACATACAAACAAAACATACAGAGATATGTAATTAATACAGCTTTTTTTGTAAATTGTTATGTTGGATTAGTCCAGTTCCGGCACCAACCCACCGTTCTGAGTGCGCACCTTTTCTATTCTCTATTTCCTGTAAACCCCACCACTTGTATGGTGAAGTCCTCCCACCACCTGTCAGACATGATGCAGAAAGTGCCTAAAGCAAATCATAATTTCAGAGTAAATGATGGAAAACAATTTTTTTTGGTAAATGTTATACGGACCCCAGTGATGGACATCGACTCTCTCATTTTATCCATGAAGCAAATTATGACAAAGAGATGTGAATGCAAGACAAGCGTGGAAGCGAATAATACTAATATTAATATTTTATCTTCAGATCTTCAGCTAATGTTGCTGTCAACACGAATAACGGCAGCTTCATCAGCACCTTGAGTATGCAATTATTCATTGTAAGTATTTAGCCACAGAAACCTAATTGTGACATTTCTTCCTGTTCTATTAGTAAATTGTTATTATTATTTATTTTTGTCCTTCCCTACAGCAATTTGATCTCCCCAGGCAGTAGAAAATTGGCAATTAATTTTATAGTCCACACCATTAATTAAGAATATTTTTTCTGTAATATTTTTCGTTGGACGACCCCTCTAAATGTTCTTTTTATGTCAGAGTCTTGTTTAATGACTTGTGTAGTTATTTTCTCTTTTAGATTGGTTGTTAGATTTTTTTTAATCATTTTTGGCTTCTGTCTTTTCTTTTATAGAATCTAGATCTCTAAGTTTTCTATCTTTCATTACTAAGTTGATCTCATGATAGTGGCCCATTGCCCCAAAAAACGAGGACTCTTAACCGTTTTTGGCTTTTCATTTGCAAGGCCCTGCTTATGATCCAAGCTCCAAGCCAAGAGTGGTGTTGAAAAAAAACAAATTGCAGAGACATAGGATTTTTATGTGTTTGCCCATTTTTTTTTTTTTTAGTTTCAAGTTTTCAATTATTTCAATTCTAATTCAGCATTTGAAAATTTTCGAAAAAGTTTTACAATTTGTTGAAAAGTCCACCTTAGTACAATGTTTTTTTTTCATGCAAGTTCAGTTCCATTTTATGAAAAGTTACAAAGAAGTTTAAAGACAAGAAAAAAAGAGACCGTTTTTGACTTTACGCAAATTTCATGAAAATGTTTTGGTGCAATAAACAGCAAAGAATATCACGAGACAATAAAAGAAAAGTGATTAAAAATATTTTTGCAAATGATGAGTCGGGGCCATCGTCAGTTTAGTTTGATCATTTGGTGTGAAATCAATATAATATATCAATGTATTTTCTTATAGGATGAAAATTTCACTGTTCCTCTGCAATTTAATGGCAGTGCTCTCTCACTGAAAAAGAATGTGTATGTGCAAGTGACAGCAACGAACCTCACTGCCAAGTAAGCAAGGGCCACATGATCATGGACCAAACTGATAATATGTTGTTTACTGGTAGGAATGAGCGGACTCATGGAAGTCCAGGTTCTAGTGCCTGATCGAACTGTATTTCAAAGTTCGGTCTCCGTACCAGAACAATACCCAGACTTAAACCAGAACCTGAACCCCACTGAAAGTGGTTGGAAAAAATAGTTCTCTCTCTTCTCTCCCTTCTGTCTCTTCTCCCTCTCTGCTCTCTCTTAAAACTGACCTGGGAATATTATTCTCCAGGCCAGTATGAGTACGCAGACACCAAACATGTAAAAAAAAATTTTTTCCATTTTTTTTTTTTAGTTAAGTGGTTAAAAAATTTGTAAAAATTTTTTTAAATTTTTTTCTTGCTTTTGTCGCCATTTTCCGAGACCCGTAATGTTTTCATTTCTCGTGATCGGGTGTTATCCGAGTATCTTGGGTGTGCTCATATTATATGTTCGATCTTATCCGATCATGTTCGATCATCACTATTGACAACTCATCTGTGCCCCGGGATCATGTCACGGTCAGGTCGATGGGAGAGTGTAACGACGTGATTGACAGTGGCATTTAGCAGGCTAACAGCCATGAGTGGAGCTGCACTTCTTCCGTGCTTTTAGAGGCACATGATGGCGGATTTAATCAGCCATCATGAGCGGTGAGAGATGTGGGTTTGGTGTGAAAGTCTGTATCAAAGGCAGGGACACGACACATTTCATAAGTTTATGTCATATGTTGTGAAGGGGTTAATGATGCAATATTCAATAATACAAGCAAAAAGAAGAAACAATGTAATATTTCTTATCGGAGAAATATGCTTCTTCCTTCATTTTTGAGCCACCTGTTCTCCTCTGCTTCAAGAACTCAGCACTCACTCTGAAAATCCAACTTGCTCAAGATAAGATAGATTAGAAACTCACTGAGAGATCAGATTGCTGCAGCCCACTAAAGTAAATAGAGGGAGGAAAATGAGAAAATTAGGGCAGGCAAAGTCAGACAGGCAGTGCTTGCTGTACCTTTGTAGTAAGTGATTAGCTTATCCTAGTGTTGGATTCACAGCTACACTGCTCAGTACTGTTGTATAATGTCCTCCATGCTGCTGCTGCTTCTGAACATGTGCTACATAGAGACAGGAGAGCAGGAATCCCTCATGTCTGTGTGTGCCGTGTATGGGGGACATGAGAACAGCTTATCTCCATCCACAAGATCTCAGACAGCTGAAAATTAAAGATAGTACCTGCAGAGGGGAAACTGGTGAATAATAGAGGATACAATGACCGGTTATAGGGTTATTCCTCACGCACACAGACATAATGGCCTATTCTGAAAAGATTTTTTTCTTATTTTTTTAGCTTCTATGTCCATCTGGATGAATGTTTTGCCACTCCGTCACCACTGTTGACAACTGACGTTGCAAGCAAGTTCTCTCTGTTATCAGGGTAAGCATTCATGCATTAAAGAAGCACCACTAATGTGAGAATAAGCACCTGATGTAAATGTTCTTTACATTCCCTAATTACTCCTTCTCCCCTCAGGTGTAGCACTGCCAACAAGACTAAAATACTGTCCAATGGAGTCGGAAAATCAGCTCAATTCTCATTTGAGACGTTCCGATTCTTGCAACACAGCGGTCAGCCTACGTCTACCATCTACCTGCACTGCGCCACAAGACTGTGTCAGCCTGACACCTGTGCAGCCATTAATCAGGTAGCTAGGCGGCATTATACGTAAGGTTTAGAAAGTACAAATCCATCATAAGGAAAAGTAAGCTGCTGCCAGACACCTTGTTTCAAAAGAAAAAAAAATCAGCCATGTTGAAACCCAACATGCCCAGTCCTAGACACATGAATATGTATGAGCTTAATGGTCTTCACACAAACAACATTTATCATCTATCTACGGGGTACATAATAAGTGTACGATCTCTGCGGGTCCGGCTGATTAGACCCCACTGATCCTATGACTGGGGAGCTCAAAGTATGGAGCTGAAGTGTGCATGTGCGACCCCCAGCTCTATAAACAGTCAACAAAGCAGTGGTCGCACATGTGCACTACTACTCCATTCACACAGAGGATATTGGGACCCCTAATCAAGATTGTGGGGGTCTCATTGGCCCTGATATCCTCTATTGGTGTTATGGGCTCATCTGATGAGGTGGATTTGCTAAGTCATAGATCAGGGTGAGCAGCACGCACCAGAGGTGTTAGAGCAGCACGGACCAGAGCAGCTGGATCTGCAGGATGGGTTTCATCACATTATATAGAATATCAGCAGCAGCAGCATTATCTCTATGACCAGTGAAAAGTCTCGTAATAAACATAACAATAATAATGAGTTACATATAAAGCCAGACGTAGCTCTAAATGGTATTCTGTATGCAACATCAGGTGTGTAATGCTGTGTCTGCCACATCGGCTGCACCCGGTTCACAAAGGAGGAGGAGAGCGGCGGATGTGTCAGCGTCAGAAGGGACGACAGAAAGTGTCACCGTGTCTTCTGGCCCCATAACTACCAGAGATGAAGGTAGGAGAATTGGAGAAGTTTCTTTCTTTCTATCTTTTTCTTTCTATTTCTTTCCTTCTGTCACTCTTTCTTTCTTTCTTTTTCTTTCTTTCCTTGTCTTTCCCTTTTTCTTTCTTTCCTTGTCTTTCCCTTTTTCTTTCTTTCCTTGTCTTTCCCTCTTTCTTTCTTTCCTTGTCTTTCCCTCTTTTTTTCCTTGTCTTTCCCTCTTTCTTTCTTTCCTTGTCTTTCCCTCTTTCTTTCTCTTTCCTTCTTTCTTTCCTTCTTTCCTTCTTTCTTTCTTTCTTTCTTTCTTCCCCCAAATCCCCAACAATCCGCAGCGCTGAGGAATGTTGCTTCCTGTAAGTGTCAGGATTTATATAGTGGATCGCACCATTTTCTATTTCTACACTGGGAAACCATCAGGAGTAGGAATTCCTGTAAAAATCACTTATATAACTTTCTATCTCTTTGCTTCCCTCTTTCTTTCTTTATTTCTCTTTCTTTCCTTCTTTCTCTGCTTAGAGATAAACATCTGTATGTTCGGGATATAACATAACTGTAGAACATTAGAATGCTGAGAGTCAGAATCAAACTCAGAATGAAATATGTTATTCAATAAATACATTTCCACAAGGAAAAGCTGAGGAACAGCACAACACAAAGCACAGATTAGTGGTAACACAAGTATTTTCCGTGGGCGAACAAGTATTTGCTAAAACATACATATAAGGAGAGAGAACAGGTCCTGTGTTACTACTGGTGGCAGGACGTATCCCATTGTGAAATATAGGCTCTCCGCTTACTTCTCCTGGTTCTTCCACCTTGTATAGTTCTCTGTTTTCGAGTCCGCTTCTTGAATCACAGGAAATGATAAAATAGGTAATTGTTTCATGTTGTTTGCAAAATTGTTATATAATCGCACCTAATTTCCTTATTTTTGTAGAATCCACTGGGAGTCAGCCCAGCGGTGAGTATCCTCACATATTACCTACTTATGTCATCTACAATCCTGGCACTTCCAGTTGCATCTGGGCACCAAAGGTTGAGGGCTGGGGGCCAGTGTGCAATATTAGAGAGGAGCATATAAGTGGCCACAATGACATATCATGTGCAAATTTTGTCTTCAGAGTGGAAGAGCACTGCCTATTAGAAGTAGCAATACTAAAAGTCAATATTGACCCTTTATTGAGCCACATGAATTATGATAAAAGCCAAGCCAGAATGTTAATTTGCAGGCACATGTTTCAGGGTTTTGCTCCTCTTCAGTGCAAAGCAAGAGATCTGATTTGGCTGTATAAAAGGCCTCTGACCGAGGTCTAAGGAGTCACGTTTCTTCTTGCGGAGAGTGACATGCCTGGCATGGCAGGGTAAGGACTCTTATAGGTAGTGCACAGGCATTCACTACTCCATGGCAGCCGGCTGACACTGGCCGGGGCTCAAGTGATGTCACTATGGCGCCGAAGAGCAAAGAAGATGGAAGAGAAGACTGGACTTGGAAGGACGAGGCAAACAAGTTGAAGACCAGGTTGAGGGACCAAAGCAGATAAAATATATACTCGCCTCTCCCCTTTTTATTTTTAAGACCTCTATTTATTATTCTCTAGTCTGGAGAGACCTCAGAACATAATAAAAAGGTTTTTTTTTCCAGTAATTCGATTTGCTCCGCTCCTTGCTGTGGATTTTGAGCAACTGGCAACATGTGTTCTGCCAAGTGATCTGGAGGGTGTACTGTTCAGAACACAATGATAGCCAACTGGCACACAATTAATTTAGGCTAGTCATACACGACAACATGTATCCACACGATTTAGGATCACAATGTTGCACGGACATGCCGCAAGATGCACTGTGCAAGATGCTACGTCTGTGACCCGACTCTCATCAGAAGTCCAACCTTGCTGGATTTCTCTGTGACCCCATTCACTGCTTGCGCCCTCACCTCCACCGTTTCAGCACATTTTGCTCCGGTGCTCTCTGTCGGGATCGCAAAAGATGAGTTCTATTGTCAAACATCTGGTTCCAGTCTCATGACCACTGCGACAAATCACAGGCCCTAGAGGTCATGTGACCAGAGAACTAGACATCTCTTCCGGTTCCAGTGGAGAGCTCTGGAGCAGTCTGCCCTGGGGTGCCAGAAGTATAAGTGGGTGAATATTCCTAATTTTTTTAAGTTTTATCTTATTTTATCCGTTTTCTGCCTACAGTGTGATGTATATTAGGGTCGGACGACCCTCTTTAACTGTTCGCATCAATGAAGATTAATCTTCGATTTTTCTCTTCCCAGGCGTTTCTGAAGTCAATCATCTTCAGGGGACACTAACGGGACTCATCGTTGGAATCATCATTGCCGCTTTGCTGGGGGTCGCCCTCGCCATTGCCAGCGTGATTTTATACAAAATGTCCCGACTCCGAAATCAGAATAATAAGAGCGGGGTGGACAACTTCTCCTACACCGGGAAATAGGCGCTTCCTGTAATGACCGCAGCAAAAATAAATCTCTGCTGACTTTAATTGATACGTTGAGCTTCTCTCTTGTGTAATATAATCTATTGTGACGCTGCCATTATGGACTCTAGTATGTTAGGAATGAAATATTGAACCTGGATTATTTTTATGATCGCTTGTAAAATAAAAAAAGAGCCGAATGTTCGATCATTTTTGCCATTGATTGTGTCGATGCTGATATAAAGTTATAAGCATTATATTACATTTGAGGATTGCACCTTCGCTCAGTAATGACCTCTGCCTGCCTGGCACGGCTGTGTGATCTCCTGGAGCACAGCACTTTGGGTCTAGCACCCATATCAGCAACATATTGGGGATCGTTTGGCCCAACCACTATCTATACAGAACACGTCCACTTTTAATTACATGCTATTATTTATTATATTTATACAAGTAGGATGGGTTACCTGTGGGGTCAAACAGAACATTTGTGACTGTATCTCATACAGGATCTTATAAAAATGTTGCGAGACAAAGACAGATTGTGCTGCAGCTTTCTAGTGTTTTATCTCACTCCAGAGCTGGATTCACTGCTACATTGCTCAGTTCTGCTGTATAATGTTCTCCATTCTGCTGCTTCTGAACATGAGCCACATAGAGACAGAAGAGCAGGAATCCCTCATGTCTCTGTATGCGCTGTGCATAGGAGAAATGTTGGGAGGCAAAGACAGATTGTGCTGCAGCTTTCTAGTGTTTTATCTCACTCCAGAGCTGGATTCACAGCTGCACTGTTCAGTTTTGCTGTATACTGTCCTCCATTCTGCTGCTTCTGAACATGAGCTACATAGAGACAGGAGAACAGGAATCCCTAATGTCTCTGTGTGCGCTGTGTACTGGACACATCATAGCAGCTATTCTCCACCCACTAGCTCAGAGACAACTGAAAATTAAAAAATGAACCAGCAGAGGTGAAAACAAGAGAAAAATGCAGCATACAAATCATATAATGGCCAGAAATAGTGTTATTCCTTATATTCACAAACAATATGTTATTCTGAAAAGTCACTAGAAACTACAGGTACAGTCCTCTAATAAAGCGAAGACCTTGCAGTAGTAAGTTCTAACACTTTTTAAGATGTGTATATACTGTAGTTTGTTGTACTTAAAGGGAACTTGTCAGTTTCTCCAGGTCCCTTGAATAGCTTCTTCGGGCCCCCCGAACAGCTTCTCCAGGCCCCCCAAACAGCCATTATGTATTTATTACAAGCACTTTTTTATTGATTATTCCCTTCACGACATGGCCATTTTTTGTTATTTTGTTTTCTGTTTTTTCCCTCCCCTTCTTCCAAGATCCATAACTTTTTTTTATATTTCCGTCAATATAGCCATATATTGGGCTTATTTTTTGTGGGATGAGTTGTACTCTTGAATGGGACCATTGATTTTACCATATAGTGTACTGAAAAACAGGAAACAAATTCCAAGTGCGGTGAAACTGAAAAAAAACAGAAGTGCAATTTCACAGTAGTTTTTTTTTTAATTATTTACCATGTTTCTTATATTGTAAAAGTGACCTGTCGATATGATTCTCCAAGTCAGTATGAGGACACAAATACTAAACATATATACGGTAATTTATTTTTTATTTAAGTGGTGAAAAAAAAACCCTGAAATTGTATGAAAAAACGTTTTCAGGTTTGTCGGCATGTTCCGAGACCCGTAGGGTCACTATTTTTGGGATCTGGTGCTGTGTGACAGAGGGATTTAACTGGTTAATAACTTATCCACCCCAGCTTCATCAGCGCCCTGCATATGCCCAGAGAGGCGACGATGGTGTAGGACACAGCCGGCTGCGAGAGTCTCCGCTACTGGTGATAGAGGAGGCCGGTGGATGGAAGGAGGGAGGTCAGTAGATCCCGTGGGGTAAGGACAAAGTATATTACAGTTCGGCTATGTAACATGTCAGACTCATGGGGGTAAGTGTGCAAAGTAGAGATCTCCCCGGGGAATTCATGCACAAAGTATAAGAGAAAGTTTAAAACTTTTTCATTACTTGGTTAATATGATTTTTTTTCACTGAACACAGACAGCTCTGTAAAGACAGCTGCAATATTACAGTATGTACGAGGGCTCTGCCAGACTCAAGGAGTGAGAAATCAGATCCCATGATGATTAGTAATGAACTTATTAGACCCGCGGGCAGTCACCGGGATAATTATAGAAAAGGTGGAATCAAAGGGGAAAACCAAAGAGTCATTTACTGGAAGAACCGAGGCATTATAAGAAGATGAAAGAAAATTGTGCAGCTTGTCTCCTTTCCAATTGCCTACAAGGTGAGCTGCAGTACCTGCAAACAAACGGCCATAATACGGTGTGTGGCACTGTGTACATCCAGACGTTGACAGAGCTTCTAACAGCCGATTGGTGTCGATCCCACTTCTAGCTAATATTGATGACTATATATATATATATATATATATATATATATATATATATATATATATATATAAAAAAGCTAAAAGTCAAAATGAGCACCACTGGAATCCTGGCATACTGGACCGTTTCTCCTGGGAGCACAGCATTCATGTGTTCGGTCTGGGTCCTAGGTCTTTGATGCAGCGGGTCAAGACTATCAAATCTCTGTAGCACCCTATATCGCTCTCCACTGACCTATAACATCCCCATATGGAGTCGCCCCTTGTCTTATCTCTAAATGTCAGAATGCCTCTAAGGAGACAAAAAGCTAGTGGGATCCTCCTGGGTCTGGTTACTAAAACTTCCTGGAAGCTTCAGAAAAACTAATTTGAAACTCATCATGCAAACGCAGCCTTATGGGTTTTTGATCCAAATTTAATGCAGTGTTTTAATAATTTTTTTTAGTGGAGAAATCCTGGGGGTTCTGAACTTAAAAATACAATTGAAAAATTGAATCTACAGCAAGGAGCAGAGCAAGCTTGGCGGAGGCAATGGGAAAATCATTGTGGTGCAAATCAAAGTGCTAATAAATTCTGTTTATTATGTTTTCAGCACTTTCCAGACCCAAGAACATAATAAATGGAGGGCTTAAAAAATTAAAAAAATATTATACTCACCTTGCCCCTTCACCTGTCCTGGCTTCAACGTTCCCCACCCAGTCCTCCACTGGCTCGCTTTCTCCATCCAAGTCCTGTCTTCTCGTCCATCTTCCATATCAGAAACACTCAAAACACACCCAGATGACATTTGCCTTTGTACAGTGAGACATTTGTGAATACTTGTCCCTTAATGGCCATACAAGAATGATCTGCCTAATGGTGGTACAGAGGCACATCTAAAAGTGTGAGTGAACATGTGGAAAATGGTTCAGTCCCACCCAAATACTGGACAGATTCTACTGGGAGCACGGCATTCATTTGGGCTTTATGGGTCTTAGGTCTTTAATGCAGCGCGTCAGGACTCTATCTAATCTCTGTTGCACCCTATATCGCTCTCCGCTGACCCTCAAAAGCCCCATATTGACTCCCCCCTGACTAATCCCTGAATGCTCGTAAAAGGGACATAGAGCTAGGGTGCTGATGGCCTGACCTCACACTTTACAGAGAAAATAGAGAATATCCATAAGGAAATTTGCTCCCCGCCACCAAGTGCTGTGACTCCCATCACTCCTCACATCTCCTCTGGCTCATTCTCCACATTTGATCCAGTCACAGAAGAAGAAGTCTCCAAGCTCCTCTCTTCTTCTTGTCCGACTACATGCACTACTGACCCTATTCCCTCACATCTCCTCCAGTCTCTCTCTCCTGTCGTCACTACTCACCTAACTAAAATCTTCAATCTCTCTCTCCTCTGGTATTTTCCCCTCCTTCAAACACTCTATCATTACTCCATTATTAAAAGAATCTTCTCTCGACCCATCCTGCACAAATAACTACAGACCGGTCTCCAACCTCCCCTTCATCTCTAAACTCTTGGAGCGCCTGGACTACTCCCGCCTTACCTGTTACCTGTCCACTCACTCTCTCCTGGATGCATCACAGTCCAGCTTCTGTCCCCTACATTCTTCAGAAACCGCACTTATCAAAGTGACCAGTGACCTTCTGACAGCAAAGTGTAACGGTGACCACTCTCTGCTCATTCTTCTTGAACTCTCTGCAGCTTTCAACACTGTTGACCATCATCGCCTACTCTCTATGCTCCAGTCAATAGGTATTAAGGACATTGCCATCTCCTGGTTCTCTTCCTATCTTTCTGACCGCTCCTTTGGTGTTTTGTGCGCTGACTCCACTTCTCCTCTTCCTCTCACTATTGGGGTCCCTCAGGGCTCAGTTCTTGGCCCCCTTCTCTTCTCTCTCTACACTGCCCCAGTTGGACAGACCATCAGCAGATTTGGCTTTCAGTACCATCTTTATGTTGGTGACACAACTATACACATCATCCCTGGACCTTACCCTCGCTGTACTACAGAACACCAGTGACTGTCTGTCTGCAGTCTCCAACATCATGTCCGCTCTCTATCTGAAACTCAATCTTTCCAAAACTGAACTACTTCTGCTCCCACCATCTACTGACCTCCCTAAAGCTGACATATCCCTCTCCATGGGTAGCACCATAATAACGCCCCGGCAGCAGGTGCACTGTCTGGCTGTTATGTTTGACACCAATCTTCCTTCACCTCCCATATACAATCTCTTGCCCTCTCTTGTTGCTTGCACATAAAGAACATCTCTAGAATCCGCCCTTTTCTCACCATGGACATAACAAAAACCCTCACTGTTGCCCTGATCCACTCCCGCCTGGACTACTGTAATTCTCTATCAATTGGCCTCACCCTCACTCGACTTTCTCCTTTCCAGTTTATTCTTAATGCAGCAGCCAGGGTCGTCCATCTGACTAATCGGTACTTGGACGCATCCAACTTTTTGCGAGTCATTGCACTGGCTGCCCATTCATTACAGGATCCAATTTATACTGCTTGTTCTCACCCACAGAACTCTCCACAGTGCGGCACCCCCCTACATCTCCTCCCTCATTTCTGTTTATTGACCTATCTGCTTGCTATGCTTTGCAAGCGACTTTCGACTAACATCCGCACTAATCCGTACCTCCCACTCCTGACTCCCAAGACTTCTCCCGAGTTGCACCAATCCTCTGGAATGTTCTACCCCAAGAAATCAGGACTAGCCACATTTTTTACAGTTTTCGGCGCTCCCTGAAAACATATCTGTTTAGAGTGGCCTATCACGTTCCCTGATCAAAGTCCTTTTGTATATAGCCCATTCACTTTCTCTGAACATAATTCTCCATCAAACTCCACCGCATTCAACAGCACCACAAACACTGGCTGGTGACCAGCTCATGCAGCCTTTATCTAACCCCATTCCGTCAAGATGGCTGGACCATCATTGTAAATAAGGCCCTGTACTTTGTGTCTCCCACACCTCATTGTAGATTGTAAGCTTTTACGGACAGGGGCGTCATTATTTTGCTTTAATTATTGCATTGTTACTTATGACTTTTATTAGAACTGCTGAATTATAAGGCGCTGTGGAATATGTTGGCGCTATATAAATAAAGATTATTATTAGATTGTTAGGGGGTTCCTCTAGGGTCTGGGGAATAAGATATCCAGGATACTTCAATGTTTTACCGTGTTCATCATTCTGTGTTAATAATAACATCAGATGTTTGATATTTTCATCTCTCAAACATGAAACGAAAGTAAAAGTCGACCCACCCTGGATCATCTGAGACCCTTCCTATAAATGCAGATTCCCCAACCCTGGTCCTCAGAACCCTCTGAGCAGCGGCCGGTGACAGCGGCGTGGTCCTTACTGAACCGTAAGTGTTTTTGATACAGGATATGTGCAGATTATATTACTACATATGGGGTCGAGTATCCAGCACTTTATAGACACTTCAGGGATATAAAATTTAACCCCTTGAGTAACAGTGACGGCGCGGGCATGCATGGCTTCCAATGGCACTGGGTCACTAGTGGTTATTGTTGATGTGACTAAAGACAGAAGCAGACAGACTAATTCTGCGTGTACAGGGAGCTACCTTCTGCTCAGATTCTACCAAATGCAGCAAGGATGATTGAGCGGCAAAGCATTAAAAATTTACATTTTCTTTACGGTAAAGTTAATTTGTCCTATTACTTTTGAGCTCTTCAAATGAGGAGGCTTTGTAGAATAATGGCTGCAATTCCTAATCGTTTCACAGGATATTTTTGTTCAACTCCATTAATTAAACGTGAACGTCTACACTTCATTTGCATCTCAGTTGTTTCATTTTAAATCCAAAATAGCGGCCTGCAGAGCTGATATCACGAAGATTCAGCCACTGTCCAATTACAACCCCTGGCAAAAATTATGGAATCACCGGCCTTGGAGGATGTTCCTTCAGTTGTTTAATTTTGTAGAAAAAAGCAGATCACAGACATGGCACAAAACTATTTCATATGGCAACTTTCTGGCTTTACGAAACACTAAAAGAAATCAAGAACAAAAAATTTGGTAGTCAGTAATGGTAACTTTTTCCTCGGCCGGTGATTCCACAATTTTTGCCAGGGGTTGTAGTTCTGGACTTAGCTGTATATGGCAGTTTTTACTATTGTTTTAAAAAGAAGCCAATTTTGCCCAACTTGAAGTGCAACTCTATCTAGAAATGCATTTGCATTGTTGGTTCTTTTATAAAGCTCTTTGCTGTACAGTACAGCTAAGAACAGTACCTCCTGATCTCTGCTTGTTTGGCACACGTGGCTACATGATCTTCTGGAGCACAGCAGGGTCTATCATCCATATTTAGTGACAGAATGGGGATTCTTTGGCCCAAGCACCATATATAAAGAACATGTATGCATCTGTAACACCCAAGGTAACCGGCTGTTACAGTGGTATTGCCTTCCTCTCGTGGAGCATGATGTCATGCTTGGAAGCGAGGAAGGATTCCTTTAACAGGTAACCAGTGCATGCAACACTGTTCTGACTCCAGGCCAGAAGGGGAAGCTCGAGACCCGGATTCAGGGGAACTTCTCTATATATTCTGGCTGGAGGAGGAGTTAATCAGCCAGTCTGTCAGAGGGACAGAGAGTAGAGGAAGCAGACAGAGAGAGTCGGAGAGAGGAAAGCTGGGACCGTGCAGACAAGTGGATCTGCAGCTCCTGGACGGAGGAAAAAGAAACAGAGCAGTCTGTAGGAGACTGAGAGGGGAAGAGAAGCAAGAGAGAGTGGGGAGCTGGAGAGAAGCTGCAACTGAGCTTCCTCCACGCTGAAGCGCAGGATCCGGTGGCCGGAAGACCAAGGCTGTGTGGGACTGTATGCCCCACAGCAGAAACCAGCAGACTGCAGATTGCAAGTCACCTGTCCACCATTAACACCCGAAGGCACGGCAGCTCATAGAGCCCAGAGTCATCTGAGAGACCCCTGTAAAAAGGCTCGAGTTGCCTGCCATGCGGGTAGTGTCCTACCAAAAGGGACAGAGAGAAAGTGAGGACCTTATGTGAGGCCTAAAGCAGCAAGGGACTACAACACAACATGTAGTGGAAGGCTTCCAACCCCACCTGGCTAGGGGGATTCCCGAATCACTTAAAAGCTAGCCGAACCACCACCAGCACATGTGATCCGTATCCTGGACTGTGGCTGCCTTACACCAGTAAAAAGGTAAAGAGACTGCAACTTTGTGTCCTCTGGTTTTTACTACACCACCTACCACCTGTCCCTACTACATCGGGAGCCCTCGGGATCCAGCTTCACCTGTGGGAAGCCATACCATCCCTGCTGCTGTACCATCATTTCCCAGTGGACCCCTTTAAGCAGCATTGGTCATCCCTGACTGAATACCACAGGTGGCGTCACAAACAAATAACTTTCATAAACTTTAATTCCCCTTTAACTTGGACGCCCAGGGCCACGGACCGGGTCACTGCCACCGTGACCACCCCTTTAAGAACCGGCCCGGTTCCGAGTACCCCACGGTCCAGGCGAGCTTTCCACATCTATATTTAGTGATATGGTATTATTTGTATATATAGGACAGTTCATTAGTAGGGTGAAGTAAAATATTTGTGAATGTAGAGGATACTGTAGCAGAAATGTTGGGAGACACAGGGATTGTGTTGTCTTTTTCTAGTATATCTTTTTCTCATACCAGGGCTGGATTCACTGTTATACTGCTCAGTACTGCTGTATAATGTCCTCCATGCTGCTTCTGCTTTCTAACATGTTGAACATGGAGACAGGAGAGCAGGAATCCCTCATGTCTGTGTGTGCTGCAGTCTCTACCCACTAGCTCTGATACAACTGGAATATAGAGATATAACCTGCAGGGGGGAAACTGGTGAAAAATGTAGAATACAAGCCATTTAAGTATTAGAGCCGGCTGTCAGTCAATGTGGGGGCACGGTTACAGTCACCGTTCTCTATACACCGAACAGTGACTGAAACTATACCGGCACCACCTGTATGACTGAATACTGTCGGGGGAATAAAGTTAATTTTCTCCAGCCTCTCCATGTAGCGGACACATGATGGTATATAGCAAGGATATATTACCATTGCAAAGGGCTGTTTCAGCTTCTTAAATGGGTAAAACTGCAAAGTTCTACAAGCAAGTTCTCAAAAAAATTAAATAGTTCACTGCTCTTTACCCCGGTTACCGGCCACCTCTGCAGTCTTTAGGTGGTCACTGCTTCTTTGGAATGGATCATTTCAGAACTTCATTACCAGTGTCGGTCTGCGTTCCAGCACTCAGACACCCAGTGATCAGCAAGTTATCCTTTAAATAAATTGATGGTCCACCGGCCATATCAGTAGTCTATGGTGACCAAAGGGTAACCTATTTCTCCAGTTTCTCATACTCCATATGACAGCTATGGCAAAGCTCCTCAAAGGGAACACAGTGCCCACATTTTTCCCCCTAGAAAGTAATGATGTCCTCTGTGTGCTCCTTTGACAGTCACAATAATCTGAGTTCCCCTATAACAATAAGTGCCCACTTAACATCTAATAATGTTCCGAGTGTCCCTCTGTACATCTCCCCTATACACAGTATGATGTTCTTTTATACATAGAAAAATGCTCCCTCACTGTGTAGTACCACCCACACAGTATAGTGACCCCTTAGCACCCTTCAAACTGTTTGATGGCTTCAACAATCTATGATGGCCCCCACACTGTACAGAGACCCACATTATGTTTTGCACTTTATGATGACCCCCTCACTGTAAGCCCCACACTGTACAATGGCCCCCTAAATAGCCTCCATATAGTATAACACACCACATAGTCCTCAATATAGTATAATAGACTCCCCATAGACAGACTCTATATAGTATAATGCACCCCCATAGGCAGACTCTATATAGTATAAAGCACTCCCCATTAAAAAAATGCAATACTCACCTCTCCTCCTTGTTCCCCTGCTGCTCTGAGTACAGCTCACCACCTCAGGACAGTGGGTTCCAAGTAGTGATGCTGAGAGTGGGAATGATGAGAGAGGCAGCGTAACGCTTCCTGTCTCATCAGTGCTTTCAACTGTATGGGCATTCAGCCGATAAAGTTGAACTTGCAATGACAGGGGGATCCATTGCTGACACTGGGCCCCCCTCCTGCTCAAGGGTCTGGGTCTCATAGCGGCAGGGTGGCAGACCAGGGAAATCGAGTCTCCCTGCTCTGCCGCAGAGTGTAACTGTTTGGGGATGGTGTGCACCCCCACACAATTAACAGTAGCATAGCCCCAGGTGGGCCTCAGAGCGCAGTGCCCGGGGCAACAGTCCCCTCTACCCCCCAGTAGCTACACTAATATATATATATATATATATATATATATATATATATATATATATTAATTTCAGACCAGAATTTAGTACAAAATAGTGAGTTGTACACTAGGAGAAAGATGAGGAAATGTACACAACCGAATAACCAAGCAACAGTGTTTAGATAAACAGTCCAAATGCCTCCTCAAACAACCAACTCCTCCAGCTCATGAGCCAGTCAGCAAGAAACTAACACTGGCATCCTTGATAGCCAAAGGCAAGTATGTATAGGAGATGGGAGTGACCAACACTGAACAGCTGAAACCATCAAAGCTGGAATGCTCCAGCAGCTCTCAACTGCACTGCTAAATATGATGGTGAGGTGTTTCTAATCAGTGCAGGAGCGCGGGAAATCAGACGATGCGGTCTTCTGGCTTCTCTCTGTTGCAGTAAACCTGTGAGATCTCCAACCAGTATCCCAAAATGTGTTTACATGATTGGGTATGAGTAGGTGTTAGAAGAAAGCACAACAATGCCGTCTGTTCTAAGAAAGCTTCTGTTTTGCCATTTCATCCCTTTTAGTAATCACCTTTATCTTGCTATCTAACTTCAATAAATGCAAATATAAATTAATTACGCTTTAGCTAGGCACAGTAATGAATGTAAGGGCTATGGACACTCCAGTAATATTCTGAGCATGCGCAGAGAAATGAGAAGTTGTGGTCCCAGCTTCATGTTTGCTTCTCCTTCAGTCAATATATGGTAATCTTTTTCTTTTTTTAGATAAAACATAGACCCCATTCTACAGTGCTGTCCTCTATTACCTGTTTTTATGATGGATCCATGTAACATTTGGTATGAAGAGTGTTTACCAACATTTCATGAAATCTGTCTGCACAGCAGTGAACATCCGACAAATAACAAGATCTATACGATGTATCATGGCACCACCTACGATGCAGCCAAGAAGATCATCATCAGGAATGGATTCATGGCATCCCCCGATGGCATGCTAGGCAAAGGGGTCTATGTGAGCCGAGACATAAACAAGGCTAAGAGATACCCATTAAACAATGTACCCAGAAAGGTTGTGTTGAAGTTGAGGGTGAATGTTGGCAAAGTAAAAAAAATTGACCGTCATGGTCACCCATTACAGAAAACGTGGCACCATAATGGCTATAACAGTGCCTGGGTGCCACCGCTCTGTGGTATGAATCCTAGTGGCCAGGAGGAAGATTGTATCCGCAATCCTAACAGAATTAAAGTGGTCGACATTGTCTGTGGAAATCATGATGATGTTTGTAAACTGAAGCGTTAACTGAATGATTACCGCTGCTGACAACGGCTTTATATTACTCAGCACAAGCATACAACATGGAAAAGTGATGACTTCAGCCTAGCCTTCGCTCAAATTTAACTTTATATTTTTAACATCAAGTAAAATCAATGACTTGAGCTAATCTCCATTTTTTAAGGCAAATCATTTCACATAATAAAAAAAACAGTATAAAAATTAGTTTTCTAATTGTTTTTTTCCTTCATAAATTCTGTAATCTAGACACCTTTGTTATATAGTATAAGGACAACTACACAAGCATAATCTCTTATAGAGGGCATTAAAGGGGTAGTGTCCAGGCAATGATACTGAAGACCTCTTGGCACCCCTACTGAACGGGTATTATACCTGCAGATGCCCCAAGTATACAGTATATGGAGCTGGAACACCCTAGCGGCAGTGATTATGTAGTGGTGGCTCTTTGGTACGGCAGCTTAGCTCCTATTGAAGTTACGGTACTGAGCTACAGTACTCAATGATGCCCACGACACAATGTACAGTACTGTAGTATTCTAGCTTCATATACTGTTTACTCCAGAGATCTCTCCAGGGATACATTTCTATTGTTCAAATTTCTGTTGCGGAGACTACCGCTCATAAACTCGTGCCGCATGTTAATTTACGCAGGTGCACATACACGCATGGTCGACATGGGATTTGTAGAAATCCCATCCACTACGCTGTAACATCGGGCCGCTGCAGCTTTTACGGCGGAATATATCCGCAGCGTCAAAACTGCAGCAATTCATGATCGAGGTAACGTACCCCAAGAGATAGAGTAGGGGAAAATCAAAAAGTAATTTACTGGAATGACTGAGACATTATCAGAAGATGAACATAAATTGTGATGTCCTCACGTATCTGGAGCGCCCCAGACGCAGGGCCGCGGGGTACTCGATACCGGGCCTCTCTGTCTCAGTTCTGGGGTCGTCACGGTGGCTAGACCCGGTCCGTGACCCTGCTAAGGGGCGTCCAATGCAAGGTGTGAGGATGGTGCGTGGTGTAGGTCGCGGTGAATAACGACGACACAGGGTTGCAGTCTCTTTACCTCTTTACTGAAGGCTTCAGGGTCCGCAATCCAGAGTACTGTTAACAGGGCTGGCTGAGACCGGCCGGTCCGAAGGCACATCCAGAGTTCCCTTTGCAGGTGGAAATCAATGTCTACCTTCTAGCGCCTGTGTGTTGTAGTACTTCCCTGCTGAGCACCACAGGATAGTCCTCACAACTGTCGTGTATATTTCTGGTCTTTCTCTCTCTCTCCGTCCCCCAGATGATATGGATGGGACGCACCCGTATGACGGGGTAGGCCTGGAGCTATTTTATAGGGACCCTAGGGACGCCCCTCTCCCACAGTTTGCCTCCATTGTCTTCGTTAGGTGTAATGGTGAGACAGCCAACCTATGGTTAACTGCCTGGCCGTAGTTAAAGTAATGCGTGGAGTCTCTTACTTTCTCGGCGTTCCGGCCACCGGCTACGCGCCTCAGAAGGATGTTGCTGATCTTGAGGCACGACTCCTTCTGGTACTATCTCCTTTTTGCTGTATTTCCGTTCCTCACTTCTCCACATTAAACCTCGCTTCTTGTCCTTTCTTAGGAATCTGCCAGGATCCCATCCCTGACAGGTCCTCTCTCTAGCTCTTCCCAGCTACTTTCTCCCCCACTTCCTGTCCAACCCCCAGTTTTACCAGAGCGTGAGGAGTGGCCTACTAGATAGAACCACTCCCCCTGGAGGCCCGAGTGTGAAGTGTAGTGTGTGTGTGATACCTGGTCAGGTGAACTCCTTTAGTGCAATCAGACGTAACATCACTCCCCTTAGTGGCAGAGCGACATTACTGCAACGACCAAGACTCTGGGGCGCTGTACATCTGTATACAGCACAAAGACAATATCACATATCTATTTATATTAAAAATGAAAATGTAAAAGTAACCTACCTAACCCACGTACACCAAGCCTATTCCCCCTTCCACCACCTCGCTTTTTCACACTCATGTTGGATGTACCCGTCCCCTCTTTTAACCTGCTGTTTCACAACCCTACACCCAGACCTGTCAGTCACCTGTGATTAAATTAAAGGGAACCTGACACCCCCAAAATGGCTGGTGAGGTAAGCTCATCGGCATCAGGGGCTTATCTACAGCATTCTGTAATGCTGTAAATAAGCCCCTGATGTTACCTGAAAGAGGAGAAAAAGACGTTAGATTATACTCACCCAGGGGCGGTCCCGCTGAGGTCTGGTCAAATGGGTGTCCCAGGTCCGGTCCGGCGCCTCCCATGTTCATTCCATGACATCCTCTTCGGGTCTTTACGCTGCGGCTCCGGCGCAGGCGTACTTTGTCTGCCCTGTTCAGGGCAGAGCAAAGTACTGCAGTGCGCAGGCGCCGGAAAGATCAGAGAGTCCCGGCGCCTGCGCAATGCAGTACTTTGCTCTGCCCTCAACAGGCAGACAAAGTACGCCTGCGCCGGAGCCGCGGCGTAAAGACCCGAAGAGGACGTCATGGAATGAAGATGGGAGGCGCCGGAGCGGACCTGAGACACCCATCCGACCTGACCGCACCGGGACCGCCCCTGGGTGAGTATAATCTAATGTCTTTTTCTCCTCTTTCAGGTAACATCGGGGGCTTATCTACAGCATTACAGAATGCTGTAGATAAGCCCCTGATGCCGGTGAGCTTACCTCACCAGCCATTTTGGGGGTGACAGGTTCCCTTTCCACAGGCCAACAAAAAACAACTTTTTTTATGTTTCTTTGATGAAAATAGGCAAATATTACTAATTTTGGGTCGAGAAACTCAAATATACCCACAGAATTGTTTAATTAGCTCTCGTTTTTTAGATACACGCCATGGAAGTATGTGCTGTAGGTAGCGAGAAGAATTCATTACAAGAGTATAAATTGCACAGTACAGTACACATATTTAGTATCGCCGCGTCCGTAACGACCCAACCTATAAAACTGTCCCACTAGTTAACCCCTTCAGTAAACACCGTAAGAAAAAAAAAAAAAAAACGAGGCAAAAAACAACGCTTTATTACCATACCGCCGAACAAAAAGTGGAATAACACGCGATCAAAAAGATGGATATAAATAACCATGGTACCGCTGAAAACGTCATCTTGTCCCGCAAAAAACAAGCCGCCATACAGCATCATCAGCAAAAAAATAAAAAAGTTATAGTCCTCAGAATAAAGCGATGCCAAAATAATTATTTTTTCTATAAAATAGTTTTTATCGTATAAAAGCGCCAAAACATTAAAAAATGATATAAATGAGGTATCGCTGTAATCGTACTGACCCGACGAATAAAACTGCTTTATCAATTTTACCAAACGCAGAACGGTATAAAGAAATTCATGAATAGCTGGTTTTTGGTTATTCTGCCTCACAAAAAACGGAATAAAAAGTGATAAAAAATGGTCACGTGTCCGAAAATGTTACCAATAAAAACGTCAACTCGTCCCGCAAAAAACAAGACCTCACATGACTCTGTGGACCAAAATGTGGAAAAATTATAGGTCTCAAAATGCCACGTATATAAGTGCCACGTATTTAAGTGCCACGTATAAGTGCCACGTATTTAAGTGCCACGTATAAGCAAAGTAATGATGGTAAGCAGTCTTCACAAGTGGAGTAATTGGTCTTCTTTGGTTGGCAAATGTCACATAACCACACACGTAACAAAAATTGTTAACAATATTTGCACATTTACGAGGCATTTTCAAAGTGTAAATTCTCTCCACAAAATTACTGCAACAAGAGAAAGAGACTTCAATTAGTACAAACTATGCAGACACAATTTATAAAATGGCTGACATTGGTTCAACAGGTCTGTAATCAGGTTTACCAATACACATTTGTTGAAAATTCAAAATTTCCCTATTTTCCTGCATAATAATCTTAAATGACCTGTATCTCAGCAACAAGAGCTAATAATGATTTTTAAGTAACATATTCGTTTTTAGGATGCTAAAATTATTACAAACCAGCTATTTTCATTTCAGAAACATTTTCACTGTTGGCCAGTGGCAATTATTGGCTGATATACAGTTGTGCTCAAAAGTTTACATACCCCGGCAGAATTTTTGCTTTCTTGGCCTTTTTTTTTTACAGAGAATATGAATGATAACACCAAAGCATTTTCTCCACTCATGGTTAGTGGTTGGGTGAAGCCATTTATTGTCAAACTACTGTGTTTTCTCTTTCTAAATCATAATGACAACACAAAATATCCAAATGACCCTGATCAAAAGTTCACATACCCCATTTCTTAATACCATATAATAACTGTCATGGCTGGGAGATGTCGACATAAAGGTCTGACCAGATGGAGAAGAAGCAGGAGAAAATTACTCTAATCAGACGAGATGTCAGTGATAAGTGCCTGGCTGTAGATATTATTCTGTATCTGCACTGTGTGACAACGAGTGATAATGTTATCTGTAAAATCCCTTAGGCCACATTCTCACATTCGTGTGAAATGTCCGTGTGCTGCCTGATTTTTTTTATCAGGTGGCACATGGACTTGTAGAATTTTATAGGTCCATTCACACATCTGTGAAAATCATGGATCTGAGAAGGAGATCCATGATTGCCAGAAAATGTCTTGTTCTGATCCGATTTTGAGGATCAGAATACGACATTGTCATTGTGTCTGTAAAAGCGGGCAGCACACAGACAATTTTATTATTATTATTATTTATTTATATAGCACCATTAATTCCATGGTGCTGTACATGAGAAAGGGGTTACAAACAGAGTTACAGATATCATTTACAGTAAACACGTTTACAGTGACAGACTGGTACAGAGGGGAGAGAGGACCCTGTCCTTGCGGACTTACATTCTATGGGATAGTGGGGAAGAGACAGAAGGTCAGAGGTGCTGCAGCACTGGCGGTGGTGAGGCGGCTGCTCTGGCGATGGCGAGGCGGCAGAATGGTTATTGCAGGCTGTAGGCTTGAAGAGATGGGTTTTCAGGTTCCGTCTGAAGGATACGAGGGTGGTGGATAGTCGGACGTGTTGAGGCATGGAATTCCAGAGGATGGGGGATATTCGGGAGAAATCTTGGAGGCGGTTGTGTGAGGAACGAATAAGTGTGGAGGAGAGTAGGAGGTCTTGGGAGGATCGGAGATTACGTGAGGGAAGGTATTGGGAGATTAGTGCAGAGATATAGGGAGGGGACAGGTTGTGGATGGCTTTGTAGATCAGTGTTAGTAGTTTGAACTGGATTTGTTGGGGAATTGGGAGCCAGTGGAGAAATTTGCAGAGGGGAGAAGCAGGTGGATTACCCGGGCAGCAGAGTTGAGGACAGACTGGAGTGGTGCAAGAGAGTTAGCGGGGAGGCCACAGAGGAGGGTGTTGCAGTAGTCGAGGCAGGAGATGATGAGGGCATGGACAAGAGTTTTGGTAGATTGTGGGCTGAGGAAGGGACGGATTCTGGCAATATTTTTGAGTTGGAGGCGACAGGAGGTGGCAAGAGTTTGGACGTGCGGTTTGAAGGACAGGGCAGAGTCGAGAGTTACCCCGAGGCAGCGGATTTCAGGTGCGGGAGAGAGCGTGATGCCGTTTACCATAATAGATAGGTCAGGTAGGGGGGATACGTGAGATGGGGGAAAGATGATGAGTTCGGTTTTGTCTACATTGAGTTTTAGGAAGCGAGAGGTGAAGAAGGAGGATATGGCTGACAGACACTTTGGGATTCTGGACAGCAGAGAGGTGACATCTGGGCCAGAGAGGTAGATCTGAGTGTTGTCCGCATACAGGTGGTACTGGAAGCCATGGGACTTTATGAGTTGTCCTAGGCCAAGGGTATAGATGGAAAAAAGTAGGGGCCCTAGGACAATGCACACTGATACAGATATGTAGTCTTATTATGTATAGCACAGTCCCTTAGTATATAGTGTATTCACTTATGTTTAGAACAGTCCCTTAAAGGGAATCTGTCACCTCAAAATTGGCCTATAAACTGAGCCCACCGGCATCAGGGGGTTATCTACAGCATTCTGTAATACTGTAGATAAGCCCCCCAATGTATCCTGAAAGATAAGAAAAACAGGTTATATTATACTCACCCAGGGGCGGTCCCGCTGTGGTCCGGTCCGATTTGCGTCGCGGTACGGCGCCTCCCGTCTTCATTAAATGATGTCTTCTTCTTGCCTTCCTGCCGCGGCTCCTGCGCAGGCGTACTTTGCCTGCCCTGTTGAGGGCGGAGCAAAGTACTGCAGTGCGCAGGCGCCGGGCCTCTGACCTTTCCCGTTGCCTGCGCACTGCAGTACTTTGCTCTGCCCTCAACAGGGCAGACAAAGTACACATGCGCAGGAGCCACGGCAGGAAGACAAGAAGAGGACATCATCGAATGAAGATAGGAGGCGCCGGATGGTAACACCCATAGGACCGGACCGTATCGGGACCGTCCCTGGGTGAGTATAATATAACCTGTTTTTCTTATCTTTCAGGATACATCAGGGGCTTATCTACAGCATTACAGAATGCTGTAGATAAGCCCCTGATGCCGGTGGCCTTAGTTTATAGGCCAATTTTGGGGTAACAGATGCCCTTTAATATATAGTGTACTCACTTATTATGTATAACACCGTCCTTAGTTACATAGTTTCCTCTTTTATAGTATACTAGCTGTACTACCCGGCTTCGCCCGGGTTAATGACTGCTGTTAGCAAAATAGAATGTGTTAACACAAATTTATTCTGCACACAAAAACCACAAAACAAATAGATAGAAATGTAATTATTAAAAGGCAAAAATTAAGCTAATAGAAGAATTTCACAACATATATTAGCTTTGTTATACTGAGAATGTCTTTGTTGCCTATATTAACCAATCAGAGCTCAGATTAATTAACTGTAGCAAAATAGAAGCTGAGCTGTGATTGGTTGCTATTGGCAGCCTGATAAATCCCCAGCCAACAGGAAGCCCTCCCCCTGGCAGTATATATTAGCTCACACATACACATAATAGACTGGTCATGTGACTGACAGCTGCCGGATTCCTATATGGTACATTTGTTGCTCTTGTAGTTTGTCTGCTTATTAATCAGATTTTTATTTTTGAAGGATAATACCAGACTTGTGTGTGTTTTAGGGCGAGTTTCATGTGTCAAGTTGTGTGTGTTGAGTTGCGAGTGGCGACATGCGTGTAGCGACTTTTGTGAGATGAGTTTTGTGTGGTGACATGCGTGTAGCAACTTTTTGTGTGTCGAGTTGCATGTTACAGGTTAGTGTAGCAAGTTGTGTGCAGCAAGATTTGTGCATGGCGAGTTTTGCGCATGGCGAGTTTTATGTGTGGTGCATTTTGAGTATGTGCAAGTTTTGTGTGAGGCAACTTTTGCATGTGGTGCAACTTTTGTACATGTGGCAATTTTTCTGTGTGTGCAAGTTTTGCATGAGGTGAGTTTTCCATGAGGTGAGTTTTGCACGTGTGGCGAGTTTTCCATGAGGTGAGTTTTGCATATGGCGAGTTTTGCATGTAGCGAGTTTTGCGCGTGGCGAGTTTTGAGTGGTGACTTTTGTGTTTCGACTTTTATGTGGCGAGGTTGGTGTATGTGTGGTGAAATGTGTGCTGAGGGTCGTGTATGTGTTCAAGCACGTGGTAGTGTGTGGCGCATTTTGTGTTTGTGTTCATATCCCCGTGTGTGGTGAGTATCCCATGTCGGGGCCCCACCTTAGCAACTGTACGGTATATACTCTTTGGCGCCATCACTCTCATTCTTTAAGTCCCCATTGTTCATATCTGGCAGCTGTCAATTTGCCTCCAACACTTTTCCCTTCACTTTTTCCCCATTATGTAGATAGGGGCAAAATTGTTTGGTGAATTGGAACACGCGGGGTTAAAATTTCACCTCACAACATAGCCTATGACGCTCTCGGGGTCCAGACGTGTGACTGTGCAAAATTTTGTGGCTGTAGCTGCGACGGTGCAGATGCCAATCCCGGACATACACACATACATACATACACACATTTAGCTTTATATATTAGATATACCTGTATGTAATCTCCTGTATATACTATATACCTGTGTGACATCTCACCTATATATAGTATATATCTGTGTGTCATCTCCTCCTGTATATAGTATATACCTGTATGTCATCTCCTCCTATACATAGCATATACCTGTATGTCATCTCCTCCTGTATATACTATATACCTGTAGGTAATCTGCTCCTGTATATAGTATATACCTGTGTGTCATCTCCTCCTGTATATAGTATATACCTGTATGTCATCTCCTCCTGTATGTAGTATGTACCTGTATGTCATCTCCTCCTCTATATAGTATATACCTGTGTGTCATCTCTCCTGTATATAGTATATACCTGTGTGTCATCTCCTCCTGTATATAGTATATACCTGTATGTCATCTCCTCCTGTATATACTTTATACCTGTGTGTCATCTCTCCTGTATATAGTATATGCCTGTGTGTCATCTCCCCTGTATATAGTATATACCTGTGTGTCATCTCTCCTGTATATAGTATATATCTGTGTGTCATCTCCTCCTGTATGTAGTATATACCTGTGTGTCATCTCCTCCTGTATATAGTATATACCTGTATGTCATCTCCTCCTGTATATAGTATATATCTGTATGTCATCTCCTCCTGTATTAGACCTCGTTCACACGTTATTTGGTCAGTATTTTTACCTCAGTATTTGTAAGCTAAATTGGCAGCCTGATAAATCCCCAGCCTACAGTAAGCCCACCCCCTGGCAGTATATATTAGCTCACACATACACATAGTAGACTGGTCATGTGACTGACAGCTGCCGGATTCCTATATGGTACATTTGTTGCTCTTGTAGTTTGTCTGCTTATTAATCAGATTTTTATTTTTGAAGGATAATACCAGACTTGTGTGTGTTTTAGGGCGAGTTTCGTGTGTCAAGTTGTGTGTGTTGAGTTGCGTGTGGCGACATGCATGTAGCGACTTTTGTGAGATGAGTTTTGTGTGGCGACATGCGTGTAGCAACTTTTTGTGTGTCGAGTTGCATGTGACAGGTTAGTGTAGCAAGTTGTGTGCAGCAAGTTTTGCGCATGGCGAGTTTTGCGCGTGGCGAGTTTTATGTGTGGTGCGTTTTGAGTATGTGCAAGTTTTGTGTGAGGCAACTTTTGCATGTGTTGCAACTTTTGTGCATGTGGCAATTTTTCTGCGTGTGCAAGTTTTGCGTGTGGCGAGTTTTCCATGAGGTGAGTTTTGCACGTGTGGGGAGTTTTGCATGTAGAGAGTTTTGCGCGTGGCGAGTTTTGAGCGGCGACTTTTGTGTTTCGACTTTTATGTGGCGAGGTTGGTGTATGTGTAGTGAAATGTGCGCTGAGGGTGGTATATGTGTTCGAGCACGTGGTAGTGTGTGGCGCATTTTGTGTGTGCGTTCATATCCCCGTGGTAGTGTGGTGATTATCCCATGTTGGGGCCCCACCTTAGCAACTGTACAGTATATACTCTTTGGCGCCATCGCTCTCATTCTTTAAGTCCCCCTTGTTCACATCTGGCAGCTGTTAATTTGCCTCCAACACTTATCCTTTCACTTTTTCCCCTATTATGTAGATAGGGGCAAAATTGTTTGGTGAATTGGAAAGCGTGGGGTTAAAATTTCACCTCACAACATAGCTTTGACGCTCTCAGGGTCCAGACGTGTGACTGTGCAAAATTTTGTGCCTGTAGCTGCGACGCCTCCAACACTGTTCCTTTCACTTTTTCCCCATTATGTAGATAGGGGCAAAATTGTTTGGTGAATTGGAAAGCGCGGGGTTAAAATTTCACCTCACAACATAGCCTATGACGCGCTCGGGGTCCAGATGTGTGACTGTGCAAAATTTTGTGGCTGTAGCTGCGACGGTGCAGATGCCAATCCCGGACATACATACATATACACACACATACACACATTCAGCTTTATATATTAGATAACACCATCCCTTATTACGTACCATCCTCTCTAGTTATATATGGTGCCGTACCTTATTATATAGCTTACTCTATTATGTGCAGTGCTGTCTTTTTCATAGCGTATACTTGTTTTTGTTCTTAACAAGTATAATATAAAATATAAGATATTTACATGTAGGTGTATGTATGACTATATGTATACAGCTCTGGCAAAAATTAATAGACCACTGCAAAGTTTTCTAAAAATCACCATCCCTAAATGTCGGATAGCCATTCCATTCCAGTGTCAGTTGAATTCCAACCAAACTACACCTCATTCTACTTAATGTGCTTCTGATTAGGTGATCACCTGAACCAAATCTTATTTAACAAGAGAAAGTATAAAAAACACTACTGTGGTCTTCACAATCCTCTTGCAATAGGGCAAGCTGGATGGCCAAACAAGTGCTAGGAATAGCCCAAAATTAATTTGAATGAAATGATAACTTTTAACCATGTCAAAGGAGTTGAAAAGAAAAGTCTTGAGTGAGGAAAAGAAGGGCTCAATTCTGGCTTTAATAGCAAAGAGATACAGTGAGCGTCATGTTGCCTACATCCCTAAAATTTGAAAGGCAGCAGTCCATTACAACAACGTCAAGCAGCAGACATTGAGGACAACAAAGCTACAGACCGGCAGAGGATGAAAGTGGAGCGCCCCCATGGGGCCGTGGGGTACTCGGTACTGGGTCCTTCGGTTCACAGGGGGATGTGACAGTGGCTGACCCGGTCCGTAGCCCTGGGATGTCTGTGTAAAAGGGAAAGGTCTTTAAAGGGGAAATGTTTGTGACGCCACCTATCTTATTCGGTCAGGGTGACCGATGCTGCTTTAAGGGGTCCACTGGGGTGATGTTCTGGCAGCTAGATGGTATACCTTCCCACAGGTGAAGTGTATCCACAGGGCTTCCCGGTGTGTAGATGGAGGATGATGAGAGTCGCAGAGAAGAACGAGGACACAAGGTTGCAGTCTCTTTACCTTTACTGAAGACTTCAGCATCCACAGTCCAGGGCACCAGATCACAGGGCAGGCAGAGTCCAGCCGGTTTGGAGGCAAGTCCAGAGTCCCCTTGTCCAGGTGGTAATCAGTAGCCTTCCCTTGCGCTGCAGTGTTGTAGTTCCTTACTGCCTAAGGCTTCACATAAGGTCCTCACTGATGTAATGTCTCTCGCTCTGTCCCCCATATAGGATAGGACAAACCCGTATGACTGGTGGCTTGAGGCTGTTTATAGGGACTCTAGCACGCCCCAGCCTCCATAGGTTACCACCGTGCCTCCTGGGTGTAGGGGTAGACAGGTAACTTGCAATTAGCTGTCCTGCCGGCCTCTGAAGCAAAGCATAAAGATCCTTACTCCCTCAGTGTTCCGGCTACCGGGATTCTGCACGCCAGAAGGAGGCAGCCTGTGTAGGGCTGGTCCCCTTCTGGTATCCTCTCCTTTGCTACGACTTCCTTCACGCTCTCTGCAATACAGTTCTGCCTTCGATGTCTCTTTCTAGGAGCTGCAGCTCTGAGGGCATGCACAGCTCCGTGTCCTTTCTCCTTCGTTCTCTGACAGGATCCCACCTCTGTCAGGGACCAACTAACTGAGCTGAGCTCAGCCAGCAACTAACTATCTCTCCTGTCATGATCTCTGCAGGCAGAGATCATAGCAAGCCTATAGAGGGACAAGCTCTCGGAAGATGGAACTATACTGACCATGAACTAAGCCTGCCGCGCAACTAGAAATAGCCAGGTAGCATTTCCTATTTAACGCTAGATGCCCAGCTCTGGCCTAAGACCTAAATAGCTAGCAGAGGGAAATATAAGACCTGGCTCACCTCTAGAGAAATATTCAAAGAAGACAGTAGCCCCCCACATATAATGACGGTGAGTTCAGATGAAACAACAAACGCAGCAGGAAAATAGTCTTAGCAAATTTGAGGTCCGCTTACTAGATAGCAGAAGACAGATAGTATACTTTCATGGTCAGCAGAAAAACACTAACAAAACACCATCCAGAGATTACCTTAAACTCTGGCATTAACTCATAACGCCAGAGTAGCAATCCCTGATCAACGAGAGCTTTCCAGACACAGTAACAAAACTTCAGCTGTGAACTGGAACAAATAGGCAAAACAAAACATGGACAAAAGTCCAACTTATCTAGTAGTAGTCCAGAAGCAGGAACAAGCACTGAGAGGCATCAGATAACATTGTTGACCGGCAAGAAACCACCAGAAAAATGAGCTTAAATAGCGACACCCACTACTGATGGAACCAGGTGAAACAGGAAAGAGGATGACAAGTCCAATTCCACAAGCGGCCACCGGGGGAGCCCAGAATCCAAATTCACAACAGTACCCCCCCCTCAAGGAGGGGGCACCGAACCCTCACCAGATCCACCAGGGCGACCAGGATGAGCCCTATGGAAGGCACGAACAAGATCAGAAGCATGAACATCAGATGCATTGACCCAAGAATTATCCTCCTGGCCGTAACCCTTCCAGTTGACCAGATACTGGAGTCTCCGTCTGGAAACACGAGAGTCCAAAATTTTCTCCACAACGTACTCCAACTCACCCTCAACCAACACCGGAGCAGGAGGCTCAACTGAAGGTACCACAGGTACCTCATACCTGCGCAATAACGACCGATGAAAAACGTTATGAATGGAAAAGGACGCAGGGAGGTCCAAACGGAAAGAAACAGGATTAAGAATCTCCAATATTCTATAAGGGCCGATGAACCGAGGTTTAAACTTAGGAGAAGAGACCCTCATAGGGACAAAACGAGAAGACAACAACACCAAATCTCCAACACAAAGCCGAGAACCAACACTACGATGACGGTTGGCAAAACGTTGAGTCTTCTCCTGGGACAACTTCAAATTGTCCATAACCTGCCCCCAGATGTGATGCAATCTCTCCACCACCGCATCCACTCCAGGACAATCCGAGGATTCCACCTGACCGGAGGAAAATCGAGGGTGAAACCCCGAATTACAGAAAAACGGGGACACCAAGGTGGAAGAGCTGGCCCGATTATTGAGGGCGAACTCTGCCAATGGCAAAAAAGCAACCCAATCATCCTGGTCAGCAGAGACAAAACACCTCAGATATGTCTCCAGGGTCTGATTAGTCCGCTCGGTCTGGCCATTAGTCTGAGGGTGAAAAGCAGATGAAAAAGACAAATCTATGCCCATCCTAGCACAGAATGCCCGCCAAAATCTAGACACAAATTGGGTACCTCTGTCAGAAACAATATTCTCAGGAATACCGTGCAATCGGACAACATTCTGAAAAAACAGAGGAACCAACTCAGAAGAAGAAGGCAACTTGGGCAGAGGAACCAAATGGACCATTTTAGAGAAACGGTCACAGACCACCCAGATGACAGACATCTTCTGGGAAACAGGCAGATCTGAAATAAAATCCATCGAGATGTGTGTCCAAGGCCTCTTAGGAATAGGCAAGGGCAACAGCAGTCCGCTAGCCCGAGAACTACAAGACTTGGCCCGAGCACAAACGTCACATGACTGCACAAAGACTCGCACATCTCGTGACAGGGAAGGCCACCAGAAGGATCTTGCCACCAAATCCCTGGTACCAAAAATTCCGGGATGACCTGCCAATGCAGAAGAATGTACCTCAGAGATGACTCTGCTGGTCCAATCATCCGGAACAAACAGTCTATCAGGCGGACAACGATCCGGTCTATCCGCCTGAAACTCTTGCAAGGACCGCCGCAGATCAGGAGAAACGGCCGACAAAATTACTCCCTCCCTAAGGATACCTGTGGGTTCAGAATTACCAGGAGAGTCCGGGTCAAAACTCCTAGAAAGGGCATCTGCCTTAACATTCTTAGAACCCGGTAGGTATGACACCACAAAATTAAAGCGAGAAAAAAATAAAGACCAGCGCGCCTGTCTAGGATTCAGGCGTCTGGCAGTCTCAAGATAAATCAAATTTTTGTGGTCAGTCAATACCACCACCTGATGCCTAGCCCCCTCGAGCCAATGGCGCCACTCCTCAAACGCCCACTTCATGGCCAAAAGCTCCCGATTCCCAACATCATAATTCCGCTCTGCGGGCGAAAATTTGCGAGAAAAGAAGGCACAAGGCCTAATGACGGAGCAGTCGGAACCTTTCTGCGACAACACTGCCCCAGCTCCGATCTCCGAAGCGTCAACCTCAACCTGAAAAGGCAGATTCACATCAGGCTGACGCAACACAGGGGCAGAGGCAAAACGGCGCTTAAGCTCCTGAAAGGCCTCTACAGCATGAGGGGACCAATTAGCAACATCAGCGCCTTGTCTGGTCAAATCAGTCAGTGGTTTAACGACATCCGAAAAACCAGCAATAAATCGGCGGTAAAAGTTGGCAAAGCCCAAAAATCTCTGAAGACCCTTAAGAGAGGAGGGCTGAGTCCAGTCACAAATAGCTTGCACCTTGACGGGATCCATCTCAATGGAAGAGGGAGAAAAAATATACCCCAAAAAGGAAATTTTCTGGACCCCAAAAACGCACTTAGACCCCTTCACACATAAAGAATTAGACCGCAGAACCTGAAAAACTCTCCTGACCTGCTGGACATGAGAGTCCCAGTCATCAGAAAAAATCAGAATATCATCCAGATATATTATCATAAATTTATCCAGAAAATCGCGGAAAATATCATGCATAAAAGACTGGAAAACTGAAGGGGCATTAGAAAGACCAAAAGGCATGACCAAATACTCAAAGTGGCCCTCGGGCGTATTAAATGCGGTCTTCCACTCATCCCCCTGCCTGATCCGCACCAAATTATACGCCCCACGAAGATCAATTTTAGAGAACCACTTAGCACCCTCTATACGAGCAAACAAATCAGTAAGCAATGGCAATGGGTATTGATACTTAACAGTGATCTTATTCAGAAGCCGATAATCAATACATGGTCTCAAAGAGCCGTCTTTTTTTGAGACAAAGAAAAACCCAGCTCCCAAGGGAGAAGAAGATGGACGAATATGTCCCTTTTCCAAAGACTCCTTTATATATTCCCGCATAGCAGCATGTTCCGGCACAGACAGATTAAACAAACGACCCTTGGGATATTTACAACCCGGTATCAAATCTATGGCACAATCGCACTCACGGTGCGGAGGTAACGACCCAAGCTTGGGTTCGTCAAAGACATCTTGATAATCAGAGAGGAACTCAGGGACTTCAGAGGGAATGGACGACGAAATAGAAACCAAAGGTAAGTCCCCATGAATACCCTTACATCCCCAGCTCAACACAGACATTGCTCTCCAGTCCAAGACTGGGTTGTGAGACTGCAACCATGGCAATCCCAGTACCAAATCGTCATGTAAATTATACAGCACCAGGAAACGAATAATCTCCTGGTGATCCGGATTGATACGCATGGTTACTTGTGTCCAGTATTGTGGTTTATTATTAGCCAATGGGGTGGAGTCAATCCCCTTCAGAGGAATAAGAGAGTCTCCAAAGGCTCTAAATCAAAACCACAACGATTGGCAAAGGACCAATCCATAAGACTCAGAGCGGCGCCAGAGTCAACATAGGCGTCCGTGGCAATGGATGACAAAGAGCAAATCAGGGTTACAGACAAAATAAACTTAGACTGAATGGTGCCAATGGAAACAGACTTATCAAGCTTCTTTGTACGCCTAGAGCATGCTGATATAACATGAGTAGAATCCCCACAATAGAAACACAATCCATTCTTCCGTCTAAAATTCTGTCGCTCGCTCCTGGACAGAATTCTATCACACTGTATACTTTCTGGCGTCTTTTCCATAGACACCGCCAGATGGTGCACCGGTTTGCGCTCCCGCAGACGCCTATCAATCTGAATAGCCATTGTCATGGACTCATTCAGACCTGCAGGCACAGGGAACCCCACCATAACATCCTTAACGGCATCAGAGAGACCTTCTCTGAAAGTTGCCGCCAAGGCGCACTCATTCCACTGAGTAAGCACAGACCATTTACGGAATTTTTGGCAGAAAACTTCAGCTTCGTCTTGCCCCTGAGATAGTGCCATCAAAGTTTTTTCTGCCTGAAGTTCCAAATGAGGTTCCTCATAAAGCAAGCCCAAGGCCAGAAAAAACGCATCCACATCGCGTAACGCAGGATCCCCTGCTGGCAATGAGAAGGCCCAATCTTGAGGGTCACCCCTGAGCAAGGAAATCACAATCCTAACCTGCTGAGCAGGGTCTCCAGCTGAACGAGACTTCAGGGACAAATAAAGCTTACAATTATTTCGGAAATTCTGGAAGCTAGCTCTATTCCCTGTGAAGAACTCCGGCAAAGGAATTCTCGGCTCAGATACCGGAGCATGTACCACAAAATCTTGTAAATTTTGTACTTTCGTGATGAGATTATTCAAACCCGCAGTTACACTCTGGAGATCCATTATTGTCAGGTGCACACAGAGCCATACAAAGATTAGGAGGAGAGAGAGAAAAAAGACTGCAGCAAGGCAGACTGGAGGGAAAAAAAAAAAAAAAAAAAAAAAAAAAAAAAAAAAATTCCAGCAGACTTCTTATAACTCTCCTTTCTCAACCTGGGTCTTTAACACTTTATGGGCCGGTCAAACTGTCATGATCTCTGCAGGCAGAGATCATAGCAAGCCTATAGAGGGACAAGCTCTCGGAAGATGGAACTATACTGACCATGAACTAAGCCTGCCGCGCAACTAGAAATAGCCAGGTAGCATTTCCTATTTAACGCTAGATGCCCAGCTCTGGCCTAAGACCTAAATAGCTAGCAGAGGGAAATATAAGACCTGGCTCACCTCTAGAGAAATATTCAAAGAAGACAGTAGCCCCCCACATATAATGACGGTGAGTTCAGATGAAACAACAAACGCAGCAGGAAAATAGTCTTAGCAAATTTGAGGTCCGCTTACTAGATAGCAGAAGACAGATAGTGTTTTTCTGCTGACCATGAAAGTATACTAACAAAACACCATCCAGAGATTACCTTAAACTCTGGCATTAACTCATAACGCCAGAGTAGCAATCCCTGATCAACGAGAGCTTTCCAGACACAGTAACAAAACTTCAGCTGTGAACTGGAACAAATAGGCAAAACAAAACATGGACAAAAGTCCAACTTATCTAGTAGTAGTCCAGAAGCAGGAACAAGCACTGAGAGGCATCAGATAACATTGTTGACCGGCAAGAAACCACCAGAAAAATGAGCTTAAATAGCGACACCCACTACTGATGGAACCAGGTGAAACAGGAAAGAGGATGACAAGTCCAATTCCACAAGCGGCCACCGGGGGAGCCCAGAATCCAAATTCACAACACTCTCCCTACAGGCGACCAGTTTTACCTATGTGGGGAGTGACCTAATAAATAGGAGCAGGAGCTCCCCCTGGTGGCCTGGAGTGTGAAATGTGTTGCATGTTTGTGATACCTGGATGCAGTCATTCTTCTTTGCCTCCAAATATAGCATCACTCTCCCCGAGAGGAAAGCAATACCACTTCGACGTCCAGGTCCCTGGGGCTCCGCAAAAGCGTCTCTCCACTGACCGGGCTGACCGTTATCTTACTCGAATGTCACTCAGCAACTGCAGGATGACATCAAGTGACGTACAAAAGGAATGGCAAATGGCAGCTGGGGTGAAGTTCACAGCAAGAACAGTTCGTGACAGGCTCCTAGAGGCAGGACTTAAGTCATGTAAAGCTAGAAAAAAGCCTTTCATCAATGAAAAGCAAAGGAGAGCCAGGCTGAAGTTTGACAAAGACCATAAGGATTGGACCAAAGAGGACTGCAGTAAGGTAATCTTCTCTGATGAGTAATTTCCAGCTTTGCCCAACACCTGGTCAAATGGTTAGACGGAGACCTGGAGAGGCGTACAAGCCACAGTGTCTTGCACCTACTGTGAAATTTGGTGGAGGATAGGTGATGATCTGGGGATGCTTCAGCAAGGCTGGAATTAGGCAGGTTAATCTTTGCGAAGGCTGTATAAATCAAGCCGCATACAAGGTTATCCTGGAAAAACAGTTGATTCCTTCTGTTCAGGCAATGCTCCCCACCTGTGAGAACTGTTTTTTCCAGCAGGACATTGCGCCATGCCACACAGCTAGGTCAATCAATGTGTGGATGAAAGAGCACCACATGAAATCCCTGTCATGGCCAGCCCAATCTCCAGACCTGAACTCCACTGAAAACCTCTGGAATGTAATCAAGAGGAAGATGGATAGTCACAAGCCATCAAAGAACTGCTTAAATTTTTGTGCCAGGAGTGGCATAAGGTCACCCAAAAGCAGTCTGAAAGACTGGTGGAAAGCGTGCCAAGACGCATGAAAGCTGAGATTAAAAATTATGGTTATTCCACCAAATATTGATTTCTGAACTCTTCCTGAGTTAAAGGGAACCTGTCACCCCCAAAATCGATGGTGAGGTTAGCTCACCGTCATCAGGGGCTTATCTACAGCATTCTGTAATGCTGTAGATAAGCCCCCGATGTTACCTGAAAGAGGAGAAAAAGACGCTAGATTATACTCACCCAGGGGAGGTCCCGCTCCGATGGGCGTCTCAGGTCCGGTACAGCGTCTCACATCTTCATTCCATGACGTCCTCTTCTGGTCTTCATGCCTCTTCTGACCGGAAAGGTCAGAGAGGCCCGGCACCTGCACACTGCAGTACTTTGCTCTGCCCTCAACAGGGCAGACAAAGTACGCCTGCGCCAGAGCCGCAGCGTGAAGACCAGAAGAGGACGTCATGGAATGAAGATAGGAGGCGCTAGAGCGGACCTGACACACCCATTTGACCGGACCGCAGCGGGACTGCCCCTGGGTGAGTATAATCTAGCTTCTTTTTCTCCTTTATCAGGTAACATCGGGAGCTTATCTACAGCTTTACAGAATGCTGTAGATAAGCCCCTGATGACGGTGAGCTTACCTCACAATTGATTTTGGGGGTGACAGGTTCCCTTTAAAACATGAGTATTGTTGTTTCTACATGAATAATAACTTGTTTTTTTGGCATTATTTGAGGTCTGAAAGCACTGTTTCTTATTATTTTGTCGATTTCTCATTTGCTGCAAATAAATACAACATTTTTAGCTTTAAGCTTCGGAGACCTGTTGTCAGTAGTTTATAGAATAAAACAACAATGTACATTTTACTCAAAAAATATACCCATAAAAAGGAAAAATCAGAAAAACTGAAAATTTTGTGGTGGTCTTTTCATTTTTGCCAGAGCTGTATATATACAAGTGCTTCTCACTAAATTAAAATATACTGGGAATGTCAAGGCATCATCGCAAAAACATTAGCAACAGCAGCAGTGCAAGTGGCTTAAGCAATTTCTGAGAGTGGTTTGACACACTTTTTAGACCAGCCTGGGTACCAGCAGAACAAAGTACAGGTCTGACACATTGTGAACGACTGGAGAGGATGGTGCAGGAGTATCTGGAACTCAATATCAATGCCTCAGGGGAATTTGGACCCTTTTGCATTTTGGTCTTTATAAATGAAAGAGTGACCCGAGCTCGCCTTTCACACCTTGGAGGTTTTGTCATGCCCGGCAGCCAGCATTCTCTCAGGACGCTGCTATTGGTGTGCTGACGGATAAGGGCATCCGGCTGTCTCCTGAAAGTGTAGACCGCCTCACTTTCATCAAAAGAACAAGTCATGGATCTCCAATGACTTTTGCACTCCAGTCGCAGACTGGGCAGACTAGGCGATGGTGTTGTTTTTACTGTCATGCATTGATCTTGTCTAATTGCAGTCTGTGCCATTTTTTTATGTCTTCTGTGCCTGCTGTTGCTACTTCTGCTGATGCTATAAACATTTTCATGAAATGTGGAGACTCGAATTTGGATCTCCATCTGGTGTGTTGCCTGTAGTAGACGGTGTGTCAGAGGCCTATTATACTGTACTGTTTCCACTCTTTAGAAATTGATGCCACTTTAGTGGTGTATGACAGTTATTTTTTGAAATGTGGAGACTCCAAGTTGGGTCTCCATCATGTGGGTTGCCTCTGGTGGAAGGTGTGTCAGAGGCCAAGGAAATGGTTCAATCCCACCTAAATCCTGGCATACTGGACTGTTCCTTCTGCAATCTCGGCATTCATGTGGGTGGTCTGGGTCCTCAGCCTTTGTTGCAGCGGGTCAGGACTTTATCTAGGGCAGCTCGGTGGCTCAGTGATTAGCATTGCAGCACTGGAGTCCTGGGTTCAAATCCCACCAAGGACAACATCTGCAAAGAGTTTGTATGTTCTCCCCATGTTTGCGTTGGTTTCCTCCGGGTACTCTGGTTTCCTCCCACATTCCAAAGACATACTGATAGGGAATTTAGATTGTGAGGGACAGCAATGATAATACCGTATGTAGAAACTGTAAGGGTACCGTCTCACAGTGACACTTTGATCGCTACGACGGTACGATCCGTGACGTTCCAGCGATATCCATACGATATCGCTGTGTCTGACACGCAGCAGCGATCAGGGACCCCGCTGTGAATCGTACGTCGTAGCAGATCGTTTGGAACTTTATTTCGTCGCTGGATCTCCCGCTGTCATCGTTGGATCGGTGTGTGTGACACCGATCCAACGATGTGTTTGCTTGTAACCAGGGTAAACATCGGGTTACTAAGCGCAGGGCCGCGCTTAGTAACCCGATGTTTACCCTGGTTACCATCGTAAAAGTAAAAAAAACAAACAGTACATACTCACCTTCTGATGTCTGTCACACGTCCCTCGCTGTCCGCTTCCTGCACTGACTGACTGCCGGCCGTAAAGTGAAAGCACAGCACAGCGGTGACATCACCGCTCTGCTGTTAGGGCCGGCGCTCAGTCAGTGCAGGAAGCGGACGCCGGGCCGGCGCTCAGTCAGTGCAGGAAGCGGACGCCGGGGGACACGAATGTGAGTATGTAGTGTTTGTTTTTTTTACTTTTACGATGGTAACCAGGGTAAACATCGGGTTACTAAGCGCGGCCCTGCGCTTAGTAACCCGATGTTTACCCTGGTTACCCGGGGACTTCGGCATCGTTGGTCGCTGGAGAGCTGTCTGTGTGACAGCTCTCCAGCGACCACACAACGACTTACCAACGATCACGGCCAGGTCGTATCGCTGGTCATGATCGTTGGTAAATCGTTATGTGAGACGGTACCCTAAAGCGCTACGGAATGTGTTAGCGCTATATAAAAATAAAGATTATTATTATCTAATCTCTGTTGCACCCTATATCGCTGTCCACTGACCCTCAAAATCCCCATATTGCCTCGCCCCCTGACTTATCTGTCAGTGCCTCTAGAAGGGATAAGAGAGCAAGCGGACTCACCTCGGATCTGGGGACTGAAATTTCCTGGATACTTCAGTGTTTTACCGTGTTCATCATTCTGTGTTAATAATAACATCAGATGTTTGATATTTTCATCTGCTCAAACATGAAACGAAAGTAAAATTCGACCCACCCTGGATCATGAGAGACCCTTCCTATAAATGCAGATTCCCCAATTATGTTCCTCAGAAACCTTTGAGCAGCAGCCGGAGACAGCAGCGCGGTCCTTACTGAACAGTTAGGGTATGTGTCCACGGTCAGGAAACGCTGCGTGTTTGACGCTGCGTGGTGCCGCAGCGTCAAACATGCAGCGTCCAGATGTTCCAGCATAGTGGAGGGGATTTTTTGAAATCCCGTGTCCACTATGCGTGGAAACACGCACGCGGCGGCCCTGCGACCCTTGACATGCTGCGCGTCTTTTCAGATCGCAGCATGTCCGTGTTCCTTGCGGCGATGCTGCGTCGCCGCAAGAAATAACACAGGGCTCTATGCGAGGGGTGCGATGATCCCGGATGTGTACAGTGAACACATCCGGCATCATCGCGTCCCAGAAGGGGGCGGGGCTTAGCGCCGAGCGGCTTTGCCGCTCCGACGATAACGCCGGCCATCCTGATCGTGGACACATACCCAAGTGTTTTTGATACAGGATATGTGCAGATAATAATCTATACTACTAAAAGTGGGGTCGGGTATCCAGCATGTGATAGACATGGAGATCCTGACTTCAGGCATATAAAACTTAACCCCTTGACTAACTAAATAATTTTTGAGAATTTTTTTTTTCTTTCATTTTATTGTCTCCTCCTTCCAAGAGCCAAAACATTTTTTCTTCAACAAATATCTGTATTCCTTTAATTTTTTTTTTTTTTGCAGGGCAATTCATAACTTTTAATGGAGTCACTTAACCTTTAGTGTGTTGTACTGAAAAATAGGAAACAAATCGTTATGAGGTAGAATTGTAAAAAAAAAAAAGCATTTTTTTAGTTTTGTTTTGCAGTGTTCACTGTACAGTAAAAATCAAGTCCGTATTATATTGTGGGTAAAACTGTTCAGTTGACGCCAAATTTATGCAAGTCTTGTTAACCTTTTACTACTTTATAAAGCAATAATTTTACATTTTGGTTTCTCCTGACGTCTGAGAGCCAAAACTTTTTTGAAAATTTTTTCCAATGATGGAGCTGTGTGAGGGCTTGTTGTTTGCAGAAAGGACATATTTTTTATTCGGATAAATTTAGGAAGATGACCAAAAAAAATGCAGTGCTAATGCTTTGATAATGTAATAGACCAATTAGATGCTGTGACTGCGGCATTTAAGTGGGTAAACCGTCGCAATTGGTGCTAAGCCACATAGTTCTCTTTTCCCAGTAGAGGTCCATGAGCCTTTCCTACTTGGGCCTTTCTAAGTGAAGCTTTAAGCTTCCTACAAGGTCCTCCAGTTTCCCCCTGTCCTGGGACAGGTACCTGCACAACGGGCAGCTTGAGCCTTTTTACAGGGACTCTAAGATGCCCCGGGCTCCTCAAGTGCTGCTGCGTCTCAGGCGTGATGCGGGCAGGTGACGTATAGTGTAGTGCCCTCCGGTTCTGCTCCATGTCCTGGAGTCCACGATAGCCTCGGGGTCCCGGTACCCGGATTACTGCGCTTCAGCTCCAAGGGTGCCCTGACACAGTCCCTTCTGAGCTCTGCTTCTCTCCTGTGCTCCTTCCCTTCCAGCTGCTCCACATGCAACCTTAGGCTACTTTCACAGTAGCGTTTTTTTGCATACGTCGCAATGCGTCATTTTGGGGAAAAAACGCATCCTGCAAAGTCGTCTGCAGGATGCGTTTTTTCCCCATAGACTAACATTAGCGACGCATTGCGACGTATTGACACATGTCGTAACAGTCGTGCGATGGTTGCGTCGTGTTGTGGCGGACCACCGCCAGCCGCAAAAAACATTACATGTAACGTTTTTTGTGCTGACGGTCCGCCATTTCCAACCGCACATGCGCGGCCGGAACTCCGCCCCCACCTCCCCGCACCTCACAATGGGGCAACGGATGTGTGGAAAAACAGCATCCGCTGCCCCCCTTTGTGCGGCGCTTGCACATTATGCGTCGGTACGTCGGGCCGACGCAGCGCGACGGCCCCGTACCGACGCTAGTGTGAAAGTAGCCTTAGAGATTACTCTTTCCCAGAGGCTGCAGCTCCATGTGGCTGTCAGGCCTCTCACGTCTTCTCCAGACGTCCTTCTCTGTTGTGAATTAGACTTCTTGGCTCCCTCTGGTGGTTATTAGTGATATGACTCTGGGATTTTCTTTCCTCAGTTCTCACCCACCTGGGTCGTTAGTCCAGGGGTGTTGCTATATAAAGCTCCTGGATCCTTAGTCCAGTGCCTGGCATCGTTGTAATCAGATCCTTTTTGTTTGCGCCTATCTGCTGGTCCTGGTTCGTGCAAAATTAAGCTAAGTCCTGCTTCTTTGTTTTTTGGGTTATTTGCTTGCTCTCATTTTTGTCCAGCTTGTACTAAATGTGATTCCTGACCTTGCTGGAAGCTCTAGGGGGCTGGTGTTCTCCCCCCGGGCCGTTAGACGGTTCGGGGGTTCTTGAATATCCAGCGTGGATATTTTTGATAGGGTTTTTGCTGACCATATAAGTTACCTTACTATATTCTGCTATTAGCTAGTGGGCCTCTCTTTGCTAAATACCTAGCTCATCCTTACGTTTGTCTTTTCCTCTTACCTCACCATTATTATATGTTGGGGGCTTGTATCCAACTTTTGGGGTTTTTTCTCTGGAGGCAAGAAAGGTCTTTCTTTTCCCTTCTAGGGTTAGTTAGTTCTCCGGCTGGCGCGAGACGTCTAGCATCAACGTAGGCACGTTCCCCGGCTGCTGTTATTTGTGGTGCTAGGATTAGATATATGGTCAGATCAGTTACCACTGCCCTATAAGCTGGTTTTTGTGTTTGCAGACTTAGAAACTATTTCTGAGACCCTCTGCCATTGGGGTCATAACAGTATGCCAGGCCAACATTGAATGTTTATTGCATTGCAGAAGTGGGATAATAAGAAAGGAAATTCTGAGTTTTTTTTTTTTTTTTCCTCTCTTTCTCCCCTTTACCTTTGAGTGGCTTGTGCTTGCTACAGACATGAATGTCCAGACCTTGATTACAAGTGTAGACCAGCTTGCTGCTCGTGTGCAGGGCATACAAGATTTTGTTACCAGTAGTCCTATGTCTGAACCTAAAATACCTATTCCTGAACTGTTTTCTGGAGACCGATTTAGGTTTAGGAATTTCAGGAACAATTGTAAATTGTTTCTTTCTCTGAGACCCCGTTCATCTGGAGATCCAGCTCAGCAAGTGAAAATTGTTATCTCTTTTTTACGGGGCGACCCTCAGGATTGGGCTTTTTCGCTAGCGCCAGGAGATCCGGCATTGGCAAATATTGATGCGTTTTTTCTGGCGCTCGGATTGCTTTACGAGGAACCCAATCTTGAAGTTCAGGCAGAAAAAGCCTTGCTGGCTATTTCTCAGGGCCAGGATGAAGCTGAAGTGTATTGCCAAAAATTTCGGAAATGGTCCGTGCTTACTCAGTGGAATGAGTGTGCTCTGGCCGCAAATTTCAGAAATGGCCTTTCTGAGGCCATTAAGAATGTGATGGTGGGTTTCCCCATTCCTACAAGTCTGAATGATTCTATGGCGCTGGCTATTCAAATTGACCGGCGTTTGCGGGAGCGCAAAACCGCTAATCCTCTGGTGGTGTTGTCTGAACAAACATCTGATTTAATGCAATGTGATAGAATTCAGACTAGAAATGAGCGAAAAAATCATAGACGTCAGAATGGGTTATGTTTTTACTGTGGTGATTCTACACATGTTATATCAGCATGCTCTAAACGCCTAACAAGGGTTGTCAGTCCTGTCGCCATTGGTAATTTGCAACCTAAATTTATTTTGTCTGTGACTTTAATTTGCTCATTGTCTTCTTACCCTGTTATGGCGTTTGTGGATTCAGGTGCTGCCCTGAGTCTTATGGATCTGTCATTTGCCAAGCGCTGTGGTTTTGTTCTTGAACCGTTGGTAAATCCTATTCCTCTTAGAGGTATTGATGCTACGCCATTGGCGGAAAATAAACCGCAGTTTTGGACGCAGGTAACCATGTGCATGACTCCTGAACATCGGGAGGTGATTCGTTTTCTTGTTCTGCATAAAATGCATGATTTGGTCGTTTTGGGTCTGCCATGGTTACAGACCCACAATCCAGTCTTGGATTGGAAGGCAATGTCTGTGTCAAGTTGGGGCTGTCGGGGAATTCATGCTGATTCCCCGCCGGTGTCTATTGCTTCCTCTACTCCTTCGGAAGTTCCTGAGTATTTGTCTGATTATCAGGATGTATTCAGCGAGTCCAGATCCAGTGCTCTGCCTCCTCATAGGGACTGTGACTGCGCCATAGATTTGATTCCAGGTAGTAAATTTCCTAAGGGAAGATTATTTAATCTGTCTGTACCTGAGCATGCCGCAATGCGTTCGTATATCAAGGAGTCTCTGGAGAAGGGGCATATCCGTCCATCCTCTTCCCCTCTTGGTGCGGGATTCTTTTTTGTGGCTAAAAAAGGACGGATCTTTGAGACCTTGTATTGACTATCGGCTTCTGAATAAAATCACTGTTAAATTTCAGTATCCTTTGCCTCTGTTGTCGGACTTGTTTGCCCGGATTAAAGGTGCCAAGTGGTTCACCAAGATAGATCTTCGTGGTGCGTACAACCTTGTGCGCATTAAGCAAGGAGATGAATGGAAGACTGCATTTAATACGCCCGAAGGTCATTTTGAGTACTTGGTGATGCCTTTTGGGCTCTCTAATGCGCCCTCAGTGTTTCAGTCCTTTATGCATGATATTTTCTGGAAGTATCTGGATAAATTTATGATTGTTTATCTGGATGATATTCTGGTTTTCTCTGAAGATTGGGACTCACATGTGGAGCAGGTCAGGATGGTGTTTCAGGTTTTGCGTGAGAATGCTTTGTTTGTTAAGGGCTCAAAGTGTCTCTTTGGAGTACAGAAGGTTCCCTTTTTGGGGTTTATTTTTTCCCCTTCTGCTGTGGAGATGGACCCAGTCAAGGTCCGAGCTATTCATGATTGGACTCAACCCACGTCAGTTAAGAGTCTTCAGAAGTTCTTGGGTTTTGCTAACTTCTACCGTCGTTTTATCGCTAATTTTTCTAGCGTTGTTAAACCTTTGATGGATATGACCAAGAAAGGTTCTGATGTTGCTAACTGGGCTCCTGCAGCCGTGGAGGCGTTCCAAGAGTTGAAGCGCCGGTTTACTTCGGCGCCTGTTTTGTGCCAGCCTGATGTCTCACTTCCCTTTCAGGTCGAAGTGGATGCTTCTGAGATTGGGGCAGGGGCCGTTTTGTCACAGAGAGGCCCTGGTTGCTCGGTAATGAGACCATGTGCTTTCTTCTCCAGGAAGTTTTCGCCTGCTGAGCCGAATTATGATGTCGGCAATCGGGAGTTGCTGGCCATGAAGTGGGCATTTGAGGAGTGGCGTCATTGGCTCGAGGGTGCTAAGCATCGTGTGGTGGTCTTGACTGATCACAAAAATCTGATGTATCTCGAGTCTGCTAAACGCCTGAATCCTAGACAGGCCCGCTGGTCATTGTTTTTCTCCCGTTTTGACTTTGTGGTCTCGTATTTACCAGGTTCAAAGAATGTGAAGGCTGATGCTCTTTCAAGGAGCTTTGTGCCTGACTCTCCTGGAGTCGCAGAACCAGTTGGTATTCTTAAAGAGGGAGTTATCTTGTCAGCCATTTCTCCTGATTTGAGACGCGTGTTGCAGAGATTTCAGGCTGGTAGACCTGACTCTTGTCCACCTGACAGACTGTTTGTTCCTGATAGGTGGACCAGCAGAGTCATTTCCGAGGTTCATTCCTCGGTGTTGGCAGGTCATCCGGGAATTTTTGGCACCAGAGATCTGGTGGCTAGGTCCTTTTGGTGGCCTTCCTTGTCACAGGATGTGCGGTCATTTGTGCAGTCCTGTGGGACTTGTGCTCGAGCTAAGCCTTGCTGTTCTCGTGCCAGCGGGTTGCTCTTGCCCTTGCCTGTCCCGAAGAGGCCTTGGACACACATTTCCATGGATTTCATTTCTGATCTCCCGGTGTCTCAGGGCATGTCTGTCATCTGGGTGGTATGTGATCGCTTTTCCAAAATGGTCCATTTGGTGCCTTTGCCTAAGCTGCCCTCCTCTTCCGATCTGGTTCCTGTGTTCTTTCAGAATGTGGTTCGTTTACACGGCATTCCTGAGAATATTGTGTCTGACAGAGGATCCCAGTTTGTTTCCAGGTTCTGGCGATCCTTTTGTGCTAGGATGGGCATTGAGTTGTCGTTTTCGTCTGCCTTTCATCCTCAGACTAATGGACAAACGGAGCGAACTAATCAGACTCTGGAGGCTTATTTGAGGTGTTTTGTTTCGGCAGATCAGGATGATTGGGTGACCTTCTTGCCGTTGGCTGAGTTTGCCCTTAATAACCGGGCTAGTTCCGCTACTTTGGTTTCGCCATTTTTCTGCAACTCTGGTTTCCATCCTCGTTTTTCCTCGGGACATGTGGAGTCTTCTGACTGTCCTGGGGTAGATTCTGTGGTGGATAGGTTGCAGCAGATCTGGAATCATGTGGTGGACAACTTAAAGTTGTCACAGGAGAAGGCTCAGCGTTTTGCCAACCGCCGCCGCGGTGTGGGTCCCCGACTTCGTGTTGGGGATTTGGTATGGCTGTCTTCTCGATTTGTTCCTATGAAGGTCTCCTCTCCTAAATTTAAGCCTCGCTTCATCGGTCCTTACAAGATATTGGAAATCCTTAATCCTGTGTCCTTTCGCTTGGATCTTCCGGTGTCGTTTGCCATTCACAACGTGTTCCATAGGTCCTTGTTGCGGCGGTACGTTGTACCTGTGGTTCCTTCTGTTGAGCCTCCTGCTCCGGTGTTGGTTGGGGGCGAGTTGGAGTACGTGGTGGAGAAGATCTTGTATTCTCGTCTCTCCAGACGGAGGCTTCAGTATCTGGTCAAGTGGAAGGGCTATGGTCAGGAGGATAATTCCTGGGTGGTTGCCTCTGATGTGCATGCGGCCGATTTAGTTCGTGCCTTTCACGCTGCTCATCCTGATCGCCCTGGTGGTCTTGGTGAGGGTTCGGTGACCCCTCCTTAAGGGGGGGGTACTGTTGTGAATTAGACTTCTTGGCTCCCTCTGGTGGTTATTAGTGATATGACTCTGGGATTTTCTTTCCTCAGTTCTCACCCACCTGGGTCGTTAGTCCAGGGGTGTTGCTATATAAACCTCCTGGATCCTTAGTCCAGTGCCTGGCATCGTTGTAATCAGATCCTTTTTGTTTGCTCCTATCTGCTGGTCCTGGTTCGTGCAAAATTAAGCTAAGTCCTGCTTCTTTGTTTTTTGGGTTATTTGCTTGCTCTCATTTTTGTCCAGCTTGTACTAAATGTGATTCCTGACCTTGCTGGAAGCTCTAGGGGGCTGGTGTTCTCCCCCCGGGCCGTTAGACGGTTCGGGGGTTCTTGAATATCCAGCGTGGATATTTTTGATAGGGTTTTTTCTGACCATATAAGTTACCTTACTATATTCTGCTATTAGCTAGTGGGCCTCTCTTTGCTAAATACCTAGCTCATCCTTACGTTTGTCTTTTCCTCTTACCTCACCGTTATTATTTGTTGGGGGCTTGTATCCAACTTTTGGGGTTTTTTCTCTGGAGGCAAGAAAGGTCTTTCTTTTCCCTTCTAGGGTTAGTTAGTTCTCCGGCTGGCGCGAGACGTCTAGAATCAACGTAGGCACGTTCCCCGGCTGCTGTTATTTGTGGTGCTAGGATTAGATATATGGTCAGATCAGTTACCACTGCCCTATGAGCTGGTTTTTGTGTTTGCAGACTTAGAAACTATTTCTGAGACCCTCTGCCATTGGGGTCATAACACTTCTCCTTCTCTGTTTCCCTACAACTGAACCAATTCCTCCTCCAGGTCAGGAAGCATAGAGCCTAGGGAAGCTCCCCTGAATCCGGGTCTTGAGCTCCCCTTCCTGGCCTGGATTCAGAATGTGTTGCATGTAAGTGCCTTACCTGGTGAAGAGAACTCCTTTGCCTCTGAGTATGACATCACCTTCCCCGAAGGAAAAGCAACATCACTGCAGCAACCTGTCACCTGGGGTGCTGCACTTATATATTCTGCCTGATCCATGGGCAACATGTATCTAGCGCTGACTGCATGATCTCAGCCAGGTATGTCTGATTCTCAAACACTGCCGCGTTTCAGAGAAAAACATACTTTACAAGCCACATGGGAGACTAGTCGGATAGGCAGGTCTTGTGTGCTCCTCTACTTCCGGGGACCAAACCGCGTGGGAGTCTAGTCGGATAGGCGGGTATTGTGTGCTCCTCTGTGCCCCCGCTGCCGGGGACCAAACCACGTGGGAGCCTAGTCTGATAGGCAGGTATTGAGTGCTCCTCTGCGCCCCCGCTGCCGGGGACTAAACCGCATGGGAGTCTAGTTGGATAGGCAGGTCTTCTGTGCTCCTCTGCGCTCCCGCTGCCGGGGACCAAACCACGCGGGAGTCTAGTCGGATAGGCACGTCTTGTGTGCTCCTCTGCGCCCCCACTGCCGGGGACCAAACCGTGTGGGAGTTCAGTCGGATAGGCGGGCTTGTGTGTTCCTCTGCACCCCAGCTGCCGGGAACCAAACTGCATGGGAGACTAGTCGGATAGGCGGATCTACGCTTTTCTACTGCACACCTGCTGCCGGGGACCAAGCCGTGTGGGAGTCTAGTCAGATAGGCAGGTTCCTAACGATTTCTCCCCACCCACGTCACTTGAGTATAAGGTTTCTCCGGGTATGCCTGCATAGGGAGACCTGTCCGTCATTTGGGAAGAAGCCGCCAGGAACATGCCTGTCCGACTAGACTCTCATACAGTTTGGCCCCCAGAAACTTTTAGTCTCTAACAGTGGGCGCAGAGAAGCAGCCAGGACCTGCCTATCCAACTAGTCTCCCATGCAGCTTTTAAAATAGGTTTTTATCAGTTGTCTGGTTCCCTTTAAGAAAGGAAGAAAGGGTTGGACAATCCCCTTAATATTTTTGTAAGTGGTTGGAGTTCATCCTGTTAGTAAAGTGACGGTGCTATAAGGTAGACATTCATTTCATCTAAGCTGTTCCGACATGCCAGAAGACACCTGACTCATGATTCTTTGGAAACACCACCTGAGAGCTGCAGGGCATGCCATGTCACAGGTAATAATTCTCACGTGGGTTGAGAGTTTTCAGAGTACAGAGAAAGCACCTACATAGGCTGGGGCTAAATGGTGACTGGCTGATACAAGTTATAGTTCGAGGTTTGTATTGGAGGCTTCATAGGTCACTCCTGGTCATGTCTCACAAGCGATATCAGTAACATCATCGCTCATGACACAACTGGCAGTGACCTATGGAGCTTAGTTCTCAGAACGATTCTCCATAGGTTGCAGTAGAGAGACGGTGGATATCGTGGGACCACCATGGATTATGTAGGACCTGCAGGAGTTATGTTTTAATAATAAATGGGCGAACCAGGGAATGTGTTGGGGGAATCTTTGTTTAAATCTTTTTTTTTCCTGTGTGTCTTTTTATTTTTAAATATAGGGTAAGACCGGCATCACACTAGAGAGTTTTACGGACGTATGAGAGGCGCAAAAACAAAGCATTGCACACGGACCAATGATTCTCTATGGGGCAGCTCCTACCTGCCGTATATTTCTCGGCCGTATTTTACAGGCTGAGAAAAATCGCAGCATGCTGCGTTTGTCAGCGTATTGCTTAAAAAATCCGCCAATGAAAGTCTATGGGGCAAGAAAAATACGAATTACATACGAACCATCAGTGTGACTTGCGAGAAATACGCACCATTGTTCTATAGAAAAGCCGGTAATTCAGTGCGGTGTACAGTAAAATCACACTGACAGGTTAGAATAGAATAGATAGAATAAATGTCTACACATAGTATAGGTATATATTTATATTTCATACAGCGCTAGACAGCTTAAAAGCCGGTAATTCAATTGTCGGCTTTTGCTATCTCCTTATCAAACCCGACAGGATATGAGACATGGTTACATACAGTAAACCATTTGATATCCCTTATTTATTTTATTTTTTTTACATATTTCTCACTACTAATGTTAGTAGTGTGTGTGTGTGCAAAATTTGGTAGCTCTAGGTGTTAAAATAAAGGGTTAAATCACGGAAAAAACTGCCGTGGGCTCCCGCACAATTTTCTCCGCCAGAGTGGGAAAGCCAGTGACTGAGGGCAGATATTAATAGCCTAGAGAGGGACCATGGTTATTGGTCCCCACCTGGCTAAAAACATCTGCCCCCAGCCACCCCAGAAAAGGCACATCTGTAAGATGCGCCTATTCTGGCACTTAGCCTCTCTCTTCCCACTCCCCTGTAGCATTGGCATATGGGGTAATAAAGGGTTAATGTCACCTTGCTAATGTAACAGCTAGAGCCACCAAATTTTGCACACAGACACTTCTAACATTAGTAGTGAGGAATATGTAAAAAAAAAATAAGGGATATAAAATGGTTTACTGTATGTAAGCCATGTCTCATATCCTGTCGGGTTTGATAAGGAGATAGCTTAAAAGCCGGTAATTCAATTGCCGGCTTTTGCTATCTAGCGCTATATGAAATATATATATATCTCACTGATTGATATTAAATACAGTACAGACCAAAAGTTTGGACACCTCATTTAAAGATTTTTCTGTATTTTCATGACTATGAAAATTGTACATTCACACTGAAGGCATCAAAACTATGAATTAACACATGTTGAATTATATACTTAACAAAAAAGTGCGAAACAACTGAAATTATGTCTTATATTCTAGGTTCTTCAAAGTAGCCACCTTTTGCTTTAATGACTGCTTTGCACACTCTTGGCATTTTCTTGATGAGCTTCAAGAGGTAGTCACTGGGAATGGTCTTCCAACAATTTTGAAGGAGTTCCCAGAGATGCTTAGCACTTGTTGGTTATTAAAAATAGAGGTGACCACACATCATTTTTTCATTTATGAAGTTGGAGTGCCCCCAAGGGCCGTGGGGTACTCGGTACCGGGTCCCTCGGTTCTCAGTGGGGATGTCACTGTGGCTGATCCGGTCCATGGCCCTAGGGACGTCCGTTGTAAATGGGGGAAAGGTCTTTAAAGGGAAAATGTTCGTGACGCCACCTGTGGTGTTCGGTCAGAGTGACCAACGCTGCTTAGGGGTCTGCTGGGGTGATGTAATGGCAGCTAGATGGTATACCTTCCCACAGGTGAAGTGTATCCCCAGGGCTTCCCAGAGTGTAGATGGTGGATGGTGTGAGGCACAGTGAAGAACGAGGACACAGGGTTGCAGTCCCTTTACCTTTTTACTGATGGCTTCAGCATCCACAGTCCAGGGTACCGACCACAGGGTAGGCAGAGTCCGGCCGGTCTGAAGGCAAATCCAGAGTCCCCTTATCCAGGTGGAAATCAGTAGCCTTCCTCTAGCGCTTGGATGTTGTAGTACCTCCCTGCTGAGCTTCTCGGTAAGGTCCTCACAACTGCTGTTGGGTGTTCTAGATGTTTTCTCTTTCTCTCTGTCCCCCTGATGGTAAGGATAGGACAAACCCGTATGACTGATGGCCTGAGGCTTTTTACAGGGACTCTATCACGCCCCGGCCCCCACAAGTTGCCACCTTGCCTCCTGGGTATGGGTCGGGCAACCAATATGGAATCAGCTGTCCTGTCGGTCTGTGTAGCAAAGCTTGGAGACGATTACTCCCTCGGTGTTCCGGCTACCGGATCCTGTGCCTCAGAAGGAGGCAGCCTTTTGCAGGACATAACTCCTTCTGGCTTCCTCTCCTTGTGCTATGATTTTGTTTCTCACTCTCTACAATACAATTCTCTTCTAATGTCTCTTTCTTAGGATGTTGCCACACATCGGGCAGGCGCTGCTCCGTGGCCTTCTGTCTAGGCCTCTGACAGGATCCCACCCCTGTCAGGGACCCACTCTGTCTGCAGCTCTTAGATGTTCTTCCTTTCCCGCTGTCTGCCTGACAGGTGCTGCCTAACAAGAACAATAAATTACACACACAGGGCACTGCTCCACTACTCCACTTCAACCTCCGCCTCCTGGCTCCAAATTATTATTTTTTTTTATTCTATGTTATTTTAAGCAATTTCCTTATCCACATTTGTTTACAGGGTAATTGTCCTGCTCTTACCCCCATTTTGCAGCCCCCAATTCCTTACTCTGACCATTTTGCAGCACAAAAGTTGGCTTCTTTGGAGTTTGGGATCAAGTTCTGGTACCTGAACCAAACTTTGAACTACAGTTTAATCGAACCCAATCATCCACAGGTCCACTCATCCCTAGCTGTAATGTAAATTGTCATGGCCAAACTTTCTATTTAGCACCAGCCTAAAAAGGTTGCTAATGCTATTTAGTTAAAATAAATATATCTCTGCTTACTAACATATGGATTTTTTTTCCATTCGAAGAATGAAAACCGCTACAAACCTAGATTTTGCTTTAATGTATCGGGAGAGCAGGAAAGGTAGCAAACTGTCCGATCTCCAATTTTGCAACTCCATTGAAGCCTGTAAACGTATATTCTGAAACTGTAGATTTACTGTATTCTGTGCTTATAGGTCCATAATTAATTTTATGTCAATTGTTCCATTTTCAGGTAATACCTTTGCTGCTGGGTGTATGATCTTGGAAAGAACATGTGTGGACCTCAATATTTGCACAGGTGTCAGCATCCGAAGAATAGTAAGATCTATGTAATGTTTCACGGCACCACGTACGCATCTGCTAAGCAGATCATCGAACATGGATTCAGACCATCCAAAGATGGCATGTTAGGGCCGGGGGTTTATGTGACCCGAGACATATATAAGGCCATGAAATACCCACTGAACAACAATCTCAGAAAGGTCGTATTAATGCTAACGGTGAATGTTGGCAAAGTCAAGAAAATAGACCGTCATGGCCACCCATTACAGAAGACGTGGCACCAGCAGGGCTATAACACTGCCTGGGTGCCACCACACTGCGGCATGAATACGAGTGGCCAGGAGGAAGACTGTGTCTACAATCCTCAGAGGATTAGAGTGGTCGACGTCTATGGAAATCCCAATGATGTTTGTAAACTAAAACGTTATCTTTGACATTACATATACAGACTGTAATGCCTGTCCACCAAGTGATCTGAATATTTCCTATTTTTCTGTTCCATATTTCTTTCTTGGTAGTAAAGTAAAAGTAAATATTGCAAACTATTTTTTGTATGTTTGTTGTTCAGTAAAATCAGAGTCATAAATTGCAATTCTGGAATATAATGGCATCCACACGACCGGTAAAACTTTAAGGGCACATTCACACGAGTGTAGATTCTGTCAGAGCTCATCCGAGAGAGTCGGGTTGATTATGCTAATGACACTCCGATCCCAATGTCAGCACAGTGTGAGCTGTTTCTCTCTGATGAGAGAATGAGAGCACACTGTTAGGAGAAGATGGAGTACATAATGTGTCCATCTTTTCTATTCTGTGAATCCACGGAAATTAGACTGCGCTCGGGTTTTATCCGAGTACAGTCCGATGACTTCCATGCAACCACAGAATTGAATGGGTGCATGTTGTCTGATTGCGGAGCAACTTGCAGCATGCTGCGTTTTTTTCTCATGCCAAATCGGTATGAGAAAAAAAACAAACAAACCCTGATGTGCACTGCCCCATAATATATAACATTGGTTCCAGTGCTATCTGATAAAATATCTTGTAGCCCTTGTCCGATGTATACGCTCATGAGTGAGTCCTTAAGGGTTTATCCAGGACTATTTTTTCTTTTACTATGGGCCTAAAAACAAACAGGCAGGAAACTACCTGCCTGTTCTAACTGGCGTTGGCTCAAAGTAGTCACTGACCGCTCCTGCCGGTGATACAGCTGCTCCACATCAACACTCTTTTATTCTAGCCTGTTCTGTTGGTGGGGAATGACTGCCAACATCATGCTGATCGACAGCTGGCTCCCACTGCTGATGTCGACAGTCACACCCTGTTAAGAGCAGAATAGAAGTGAAGCCACTGCTTGGTTGACATAACGTCAGTTGAATCGCTGGCAGGAGCCGTCTGTGACCATTCTATGCTTGTGAGATATCGGCATCAGACAACAGAGAAGTAGTTAGAAACTACCTGCTTCTTAGTCCTATATTACAGAAATTAAATAGTCCTGGATAAGCCCTTTAAAGGGACACTGTCACCTGAATTTGGAGGGAACAATCTTCAGCCATAGAGGCGGGGTTTTCGGCTGTTTTATTCACCCTTTCCTTACCCGCTGGCTGCAATATTGGATTGAAGTTCATTCTCTGTCCTCTGTAGTACACGCCTGCATAGGGCAAGATTGCCTTGTGCAGGCATGTACTACGGAGGACAGAGAATGAACTTCAATCAAATATTGCAGCCAGCATGCAGCCAGCGGATAAGGAAAGGGTGAATCAAACAGCCGAAAACCCCGCCTCTATGGCTGAAGATTGTTCCCTCCAAATTCAGGTGACAGTGTCCCTTTAATATATCTTAAAGAAAAAAAAAATGTACTTCTAGGCTACTTACCAAGTTGTGTGTAGGAGAACAAATAAGCTTCAAATGTTTTGCAAAACATATTGCAATTTTTCAGAATTGAAGCAACATATTCATAATGTTTCAGCACTTTATTATGCCTTAGGACTAATCCAACAGCACATAATTGACCATTGCTTTGTCGTAGACTCGACCTAAACACTGTTTGACTTTTTCCTGTGACAATGTTATCACTTCTGAATGTGCAGAAAACAAAACATTCACAACACATCACTATATTATAAATAATCATCCATCTTTAGCATTATTCTACATTAGCTACATACAGCAACTTTTACTGCACAAACAGGAAGGTTTAATGGCCAAAAGGCAAGAAACAATTCAGTCCAGATTCAACGTTTTCGTGCAGAGTGTTTTGGAACTGAACTTCTTGAAAAGTTGCTTGACTCAAAGTTGTGTAAAATTTGGCGACTTTTTACACTAGTTCCAGCTCAGCCGACTACTTTTGTTTCCCCCAGGTAGGGAGGACATGAATGCTGAGGACACCAGTTCTCCATTGCAGTCACAAGCCAGCTGCTTATAAACAAAATCACCAGGATTTTTGTGTGCTTTGGCACAAATGAGTGGCAAATTACGCTTTTGTGGCCTCTAAAGTCAAACACTGCCAGAATGGTTGCCACAGCAGAAAGTGACTGCAGCTGCCTTATAGTGAACAGTTGCATCTAGCTTCTGCATAAATCCCATTTTAGGCCTTCAGAAAAAAGCCCCAATGGAGCCAGAAAATGTGAGGCCTGAATGTGATGTGACCATAGCCTAATGCTAATGGACTTCTACGGTTGCAAAAGTGCAATGCCCAACATGCTCTAACCACCGGAAGGTGGAGATCTTCACATCGGAGGTCACTGCATTAGTATATAATCATGCCATTTTACAAGTAGTCATCTAAGCTACCATACATTTCGGACTTAAACCAAACATATTTCCGGAGATCAAAAAAGTTTTTTGTTTTTTTTTTAAATGTAAACCTGAGTCATGTAACCCAGAGCAGTAGTATTGTACTGTATAGTAACAGCTTTCTAAGGAAACAAATTCTGAAATGGGCCTTGCCGCATAAAGAGACAAATTAAAGCTATAAAGTAGTGCACACAATATATGTATAGAGTCAAGAGGACGGTCCCAGCCGCCTCCAGAGTCACGCTGTCCTGACATTATAAAGCCAACTGCTTGTATCCGGTGCATATGCAAATGGGGCAGTATATTTGTTAACAGGTTCCCTTTTTAGTGTACCTCTAACCTGACAATAAAGTTTTCACAAACTATGAGAAAACTCCTAAAGGAGTTTGATTCATTCACATTCATGAGAATTTTAGAACTTTAGTTTTTTCTGTCAATTAATTGTTTTAAATAAATGACATGCTGAGCAGAACCACCGACAACATCGGTCACTTTAATTCTCCAAGGCTCATAAATACAGTCCTCTTCTAGGTTACTCTGCACCATGCCACATCCCGGAGGTACCCAAGCGCTGTCGTATCCTTCATCATGCCAGGTGAGCCGCATTGGGTGATCTTGGCTGTCAATCTTCTTAACCTTTCCCACTCTTACAGAAAGCTCCAAAACCACTTTCTGATCTGCCTGTGTCACTTTTATTGGATATCTTGATGCTTTCTCTACATCTCTACTAACGTAGACTCCTTTCCCCAACATCCCATCCTCAGAAACTTGAAATCCGTCCTTGATGATACTCTCAGCTGCATCTACAGTTGTCCCATGGTACATGGTGTAGAATCTTCTTCCAGGATATTTTACTTCCATTTCATCAAAAGGAATTCAAATCTGAGAATGTTCAACCTGGAAAAGAAGATTTACTGTGCAGCATGATGGATGGTTCATCAAATCCAACCAGACCCCCTTTTCACCCCCATATTGCTGCCAGTCCACTGGTTCCTCTACCGGTAAGGGGACATCAGGTGGCCACTGATCAGCTACAGCAGTCACTTTTCATTTGGGTCAGAAGAAAGAGCTAGACTCATATGGAACGTGACCACTGCAGCCAGTCAGCAGCCCCACGTGGCCTCTTAGGGTATGTTTCCACGGTCAGGATGGCCGGCGGTATCGCCGCAGTAGCGAAGCCGCTCGGCGCTAAGCCCCACCCCCTTTCTGGGACGCGATCATGCTGGATGTGTTAACTCTTCACATCCGGGATGATCGCTCGCTCCCATAGGGCCCTGTGATATGCCTTGCGGGGACGCTGCGTCCCCGCAAGGTGTACGGACATGCTGCGATCTGAAAAGACGCGCAGCATGTCCGGAGTCGCAGGGCCGCCGCGTGCGGGTTTCCACGCATAGTGGAGACGGGATTTCATAAAATCCCCTCCACTATGCTGGAACATCTAGACGCTGCTTGTTTGACGCTGAAGCTCTGCGCAGCGTCAAACAAGCAGCGTTTCCTGACCGTGGAAACATACCCTTACTGAGAGAAAAAAAGTCAGGAGACAAGCGCACCAGTATGGAGAAGCTACACAGACAAAGTAAGGGAGTATATTTTTGTGTGTTAGCACCACCATGGGCCTATTTTTTTCATCAGTAAAATATAATAGCCAATTTACATGTGTTTAGTAGCAAAAAAAAAAAAAGAAAAAGGCAACTAAGAGAAGGATGATTTTGCTCACCTGATTTTGTTGCATAGTAAAACAGGGATGGTACAATAAAAATCTGATGAGAATACATCAAGACTTCATGGTATGGGTATGTGTCCACGTCAGGTTTGCTTCAGGCTTTGGTCAGGATTTTATGCAGGTAAAATCCTGACCAAAAATGCACCTGAGGTCACTGGCAGGTCACCTGCGGTGTTCCTGCGTGTTTTGCTCATTGTAGCAACATGCTGCGTTCTGAAAAAACGCAACGCATGTGCGTTTTTGCGGGAAAAACACATGCGTTTTTAATGCACAGTGGAGACGGGATTTCATTAAATCCCCTCCACTATGCTGTAACATCTGGACGCTGCGTTTTTGATGCTGCGGCTCAGCACTGCGTCAAAAACGCAGCGTTTCCTGAACGTGGACACATACCCTAAGACTCGAAGGGGACGGCAATGATACAGCTGCATGTTCCACAACGATTGTTAAAGGTTTTTACTGGAAGAAAGACGTCTCACCCTGTAAACCAGATGTCTATTAGAGAGCCACCTCAATATCTGGCCGTGTCAGTGCCACCTCGGCTGGCATTACCCTCCTGAGATGGCAGAGGCTGCTTAATACATCACCTGCCCAATAGTTCTCTCAGTCTCCATACTGAACCAAAATTGTGGGGAGACTCTTGCCAAATCTGCTCCTTCATGATGAACTTCACAGCTGAGTCAGAAGTCAGCTCTCCTCACAACTTCTGTACCCGAGCAGTCTAAGGGTATGTTTCCACGTTCAGTTTTGCTTCAGGCTTTGGTCAGGATTTTATGCAGGTAAAATCCTGACCAAAACTGCACCTGAGGTCACTGGCAGGTCACCTGCGGTGTACCTGCGTGTTTTGCTCATAGTAGCAACATGCTGCGTTTCGAAAAAACGCACCACGCATGCGTTTTCGCGGCAAAAACGCATGCGTTTTTTAACGCATAGTGGAGTCTGGATTTCATGAAATCCCATCCACTATGCTGTAACATCTGGACGCTGCGTTTTTGACGCTGCGGAAAAACGCAGCGTCAAAAACGCAGCGTTTCCTGAACGTGGAAACATACCCTAAGGGTACGTGTCCACTGTCAGGAAACGCTGCGTGTTTGACGCTGCGTGGGGCCGCAGCGTCAAACACGCAGCGTCCAGATGTTCCAGCATAGTGGAGGGGATTTTTTGAAATCCCGTGTCCACTATGCGTGGAAACACGCACGCGGCGACCCTGTGACTCCGGACATGCTGCGCGTCTTTTCAGATCGCAGCATGTCCGTGTTCCTTGCAGTGACGCTGCGTCGCCGCAAGGAATAACACAGCTCCCTATGCGAGGGGTGTGATGATCCCGGATGTTTACAATGAACACATCCGGCATCATTGCATCCCAGAAGGGGGCCATCCTGATCGTGGACACGTACCCTAAGGGTATGTGTCCACGTTAAGGAAACTCTGCGTTTTTGACGCAGCGTTGAGCAGCATGCATAAAAAACGCAGCTTCCAGATGTTACAGCATAGTGGAGGGAATTTCATGAAATCCTGTCTCCACTATGCAGTAAAAGACGCATGCGGCACACCCGAGAAAACTCACATGCGGCGCGTCTTTTAAGGGTATGACTCCATGGTACGGATGGGCGGCGGTATCGCCGCAGCGGCGAAGCCGCTCGGCGCTAAGCCCCGCCCCCTTAATGGGACGCGATCATGCCGGATGTGTTAACTCTTCACATCCGGGATGATCGCTATGTCCCATAGGGCCCTGTGATATGCCTTGCGGGGACGCTGCGTCCCCGCAAGGTGTACGGGCATGCTGCGATCTGAAAAGACGCGCAGCATGTCCGTAGTCGCAGGGCCGCCGCGTGCGGGTTTCCACGCATAGTGGAGACGGGATTTCATAAAATCCCCTCCACTATGCTGGAACATCTGGACGCTGCTTGTTTGACGCTGCAGCGCTGCGCAGCGTCAAACAAGCAGCGTTTCCTGAACGTGGAAACATACCCTAAGAGCGCAGCAGGTCCTTACATAGCAGAAACTCAAGGACAACGCAGGTGACCTGCCAGTGACCTCAGGTGCAGATTTGGTCAGGATTTTACCTGCATAAAATCCTGACCAAATCCTGAAGCAATCCTGAACGTGGACACATACCCTAGAGGTCTCATTCAGATGTCAGTTTTTTGTTTTTTTATCTATATGTCAAAAATGAAAGTCTGAATGTCAGTGATTTTCATCATTCCCCCACCCCACCGTTATGAAAAAAAATTCCTCCACCTGTTAGACAGTGCGTGTTACATCCAAGTGCTCTCAGACTTTTTATTTATTTTTTTTATTTTACCAACCCACAGGCTTCCACTATAATCTTGAAATTTTGATACAACATTTATGCTTTGAAAAAAAAAGAAAAAAAAATTTGATAGCACTTGTGCTTCAAACCTGATGTGTGTGCATGAGGCTGAAGTTATTAGTTCCAACGATATTTGCCAGAGCCAGGCATAAATATACTGGTGGGTACGCACTAGTTTTTAATTATTATTATTATTTTTTATTATTAAACAAGTCCAACCTCATGTCATGGTGCCCATAAATAGGCCACTGGCAACACAGCACCCAGGATTTCTTGCCCTTCCACCACATAGTATAATGCAAAAGAAACTCCTAAACTTGTTCTCTGGTGCCATTCGCTCCTGTGTCAAGAGGTTAGTGGTGCCAACGAAGAAGCATCTACGCGAGGCTGCCAGGACCTGTGCACGGTTGGCAAGTCAAACACTTATCTTACTATATAGGTCATGTGCACCATACCTACTGATCGTGTGACGGTCCCAGCAGATACCTGTAGACGTGATGTCCATAGTGCACCACCAATCATCTGATGCACAGTGACCCCAAATCAAAATACTACATGACCCTTGGTGGGATCTAGACTGGAGAACGTAATCAAGGGTCTTACCGGCTTTCACACTTCGCTCCTCGGAACAGTAGAACAGACGTAGTCACGTACCCAGAATAGTCACCAGTTGGCAGCCGGCTGCAAAAGTGGCAACAAGACTGGTTTGATGTAGATAGAATCACAGGTAAACAGTAGTATTGCTACAACTACCATCTAACCTGCACCAGTGCACATCCCAACCCCAGTGGTGACTGCACTGACACTGGAGCAATGAATGAAAGGCCTGTCTAGTATAAATAGCAGTTCCTCATGACCTCATTGTAGATGCGGCCAATGTAAAAGATCCCAGCACAGAAGAAGTTAACCAATGCTACCTGCAGGGCAAGGTGCGGCCTCATGCAAGGAAAACAGCGGCATCAAACTATTCAAGCAAATCTCAAGGCTCAAATGGCGTCATGCCGGTCACACTGGATGCCTCGCCAGCAGGGACAACTTTTGGGAGGACAGAACTGAGAGAAGCAGCAAAAAGATTTAGGAAACTGTTATTTATCTGGGTTCTGTGATACTATAATACATTTATAAAAGTCTGGTATACACTTATCATGTTCCAGTAACCAGGGAATGGATCATTTTTTTTCGCTATTTGCTTTATTTTTACCAAGTATTTTAGCAAATTTATAGCACGCGGGGTCTCATTCATTACTGTGTTTGGGGTTTTTGGATGTTTTTTGGCTGATTTATCAATTATACCTCTTTAAGTTGCACAATTTTGGCATAAATGTACTCCAGTGCCCCCCAGTGATTTTAAGTACATCTGAATATTTTGTGCTAATTTTGTGACATTATAAAGAAAGCTGCTACATTTTGCAATAAAAAGTTGCAAAAGGAGGCAAAAAAAGGACAAAGAAAGGCCTGTTGTATTTTGAGCTAAATTCATGTGCACCATTTCGAAAAATTTTGGTGAAAAAACCTTCAACGAATTCCACAAGACATAAAAAAGATAGGTAACAAAAAAAATAAATAAATAAATGAGAACTCAAGCTCATAATAGACCACATTTAAAAAAAAACAAAAATAAAAAACAGAAATAAAAATCATTTGTCCACGTTCACACTAGCAGTATTTGGTCAGTATTTCACATCAGTATTTGTAGCCAAGATCTGGAGTGGGTGAAAAATACAGAAGTGGTGACGTGTTTCTATTATACTTTTCCTCTGATGTTCCACTCCTGGTTACAAATACAAGTGGAAAATACTGATCAAATACTGATAGTGTGAACGTGGCCTTAAACAGGTGGAAAATGTTCCTCCAGTTAAATTGTATCCATTGTTTTGCTGTTTTTTAACGCCACTGCTGCGATAAAGTGTCTTCACACATAGAACCTGTGATCATTATAGTCTATAGGGCTGTTCACATGTTCATGAATTTTAGCAAAATGAAAAAGGAGGGAGGAGATCAGGAAACACTTATTAAAGAGGAAAGAGATGATGTAATTTAGAAGGTTGGATACTTTGATACCAAATGGTTTAAACTAAATAAGCCGATTCATCAAAGCTTTTACGCCAGAAAACTGTTGTACAAAACTCCAAAAAGTTAAAAAAAAATTTGCGCAACGTGAGGCTGTGCAAAAATATGGCCACCTGTGGGGTTTTCACGTCATTTTTGCCCAGATCTGACAAAGTTGGGGTGTGGCAACCCCCTAGTCGTCAAATTTATGATGAGCGGTGTCTTTCCTATTCCATAAATCTTACTCCATTTTTGGTAAGGTGCACGCCTTATAATAAATAAAGTGACTTATATTCCACCCTGCCCCTCATCAAGACCGGTATGAAAAACACAATTCTTGATGAATCAGTGTCACAATCTTTTGCCATTTTTCCAAATATTTCACTGATCCCTAATTTATATGCTCGGCGTAGGATGAAGTTCTGCTGTGTCTATGTTGGGTGAGTATAGAGGGGTATATACTTACTGTGGGATAAAGCTGGGATACTTTCCAGTGTTATTTTATATTACTAGGTTTTTCTATATTCAGTTTGAACTTCAGATATTAAAGGGGTACAAATTAATTTTCATTCTGAATCTCTATCTATTTAATGCCATAATCTAATGTATTTTCTTATGCTTTAATTAATAAAACCCTATCTTTCCCTAACTACACAATGCAACTTATTTTCTGTTCTTTTTCCTACTCCCTTTTTGATGACGCTTTGTTTGAGAATCCCAGTGCATGCTGGTATAGGCAATCAAGTGTCATCAGTGGCTGAAGTCCCAGCCCCTTCCCTGAAATCAATGGTCATGGGTGACCTTTGTTTCAGGGACTGGGCTAGTCCCTACTCTGTCACCGTGCAATGTTCACAATGACAGTGCGCTCTCTCGTCAGCTCAGATCAGTAGTAACAAGTGGGCAACAGAGTACACTGTCAATGCGCGATGTAAGACGAATACTCGGCTTTCAGAGAACAGTACTGCCCCCACAAGTCAAGTGATGTCAATTGCGAGGGTAGCACTGGAGTTTGTTCATCAGTTATTCTTACATCATTATTGCTGGGAGGTGCGATGTATGGAGACTCAGCAATTGTTGCTGATTGTGCAATGTTGTGCTTTCTACTGTATCCTCAGTGTGTTACATTAGCAATGTTCTGCAGGTTTTCCTTCGACATGTGATCTGATGGGTCTCTGACATCATGATAAGGGCATGGGTGATACCAATGACGCCTCTTTGAGACTTCCTGTATTATTCACAGGCGTGGTGATGACATTGGTCATGTGCAGGCAGACATTCATTTCTAGTATCAGATAGTGACGCTGACTCATTGGTGCCAAGTTCTGTGCACCTTTTCTAGGTGATTGTAGCATTCTTTGGTGAAATGGTAATCTGTTGGTGTATAAAGAGGAGTACATCAGAATAGTTTGGTTTCCACCACCTCTGTGATGATTAGAGTGATCTGTTTGATGCAACCATTTCATACTGAGCTACCTTGGTTTCATTGATTCATCTCACTTGATCTTTGATCTCTATACCCCTTTATATAATTGGATGTTTGATGATAATTGAGATACTGATTTGGCTTTTATCCTAAGTCATATTGCACGACTCGTTAAAGGGTTGATTGTGACTTGTAGGATCGCTACTTCCAACAGGTGGCGCTATAGAGTTTAAGTCCTCTTTTTCTCAGAAGAGGCAATTTGCATATGATGATAACTAAGGATTTGTTTTCCTTTCATATATTATATAACTGCATTTCTTAAATTGTTTATAGTTTCCATGTTATTGGAGGAGGAGGGAGAAGATTGGAAGAGGAACAATGGGAGAAGATTGGAGAAGGATAGTCCCATGTATCGAACAGGATAAATTGGCCTGTATGTGTTTAAAGGGAATCTGCCAGCAGAATTTCACACCCCAAACTATTTATATGTGTATGGAGCTCTTTCAAAGACAAATCCAGCAATACCATTACATGGTCGGTCACTTCCTCCATTACTGAGAAATTGGCGTTTGAAATGATATGCTATTGAGCCTGAAGAGCTATTTGTAGATCTGAAGCCCTTGTCACTCCAGCTCTATTCCCCCTCCTCCTGCTTGACTCACACCTCAAATCACACAGCATAGAGGCTGTCAGTCAAGCAGCAGGAGCATGTGGCACTGGGTGGGCAATAGAGCTGGACTGACGGAGGCTTAAGATCTACAAATAGTTCTTTAGGCTCAATCTTTACAGCAAAGTTCTTGTAAGTGCTTCTCTCCTTGCCCCGGAGACTAGCTACCGCTACGAGACTGCAGACATGGCAGGTAATCTAGGCCACGAGCACCAAACTGTAGAATTAGCAATCCTGCCAATTTTGAGAGGATTTTTAATAAGAGTTAAGTTGATTGTTTCTAGAAGCAGTTTTAAATTTTACCCATTTAAGAACTTAAGAATGACCCTGTAAATTCTTAATGCAGCAGTCCAACATTTTTTTCTCATCCTACCATGTATTGTAGTGTAGGAGTGTTAATATACTTATCGAGTGCCTTTTTTCGCAGTTTTTAGCCCTGCTCCGGTCTTCTGCCAGGTCACGTGAGCGCTTCTCCTTCTTTGCCAGTTCACACAGGCAATGCTACCTTCTTAATATAAGCCTATGGAACCTTGAGGAAGTGACTTTCGACTCACACTATAATGAAGGAATCCTTCACACATGGCGATCTCTATCTCCAGTCATTGTCTCTGTGGTATCTGTTTTTGGTATCCTACCATTCCTACCAATTGTATATCTTACCAATGGTCTAATACAATTTTTGTGTGGCCATTATATAGTCCAGAGCTGACAGACTTCATGCTGACGCTGGAGGACTAGTGAATGCTGAGGGTGCTGAAGAGTAAAGAAGAGTGAAGACGGAAGAGAAGACTAAACATGGAGGGCGGAAGTGAGCCAGCCGGTGGCTGTGGTGCCAGAACGGGTGAGGAGCAAAGTAAATATAATATTTTTTTATTTTTCATCCATCTTCTATGGCGTTAGATATGGAGAGACCTCTGAGCATAATAAATCCCTTTTACCAGTAATTCAATTCTCAATTAATAAATTGAACACAAATAAAAATTTGCGGAGAAAGTTGATCGAGTCCAGCAGATCGAGCTATGGCAGTCATGCTCATCACTACTATAAATCCAGTGTCGATCCTTTATGATCCTGAGGAATAAATCATCAGATATATAATTAAGGAATTCAGGAGTTATTAGCCTGACATTAAACATCTGGGACTATTTGATTAAAACTTAAGATTTCCTAAATATTTGGACCTTTTCCCATTACAAGTTCTCAATTTTGAATGCATAGAAAGTAAAAGATTTGTAACACAATCATATTTATTACACAGATTTATAAATATAATAATCACAATTATTATCCGTGACCTTCACAGCAACAGAGCCAAAGCGTCCATGATTAATGAGCCAAAGAAATATTTCATTTTTGTGCTTGTGCTTCACACGTTCAGCAGAGTTTCACTAACTTGGCCAGTAGACGGGACCCCTCTAAACCTTCACCCATCTACCGGCATCCCCTTAACTCCTCTGGACCAGAGCTCCTGGCAACAGGTAGGAGGAGGTTCGCAGGGCTCTGGTCTCTGAGCCAAGGACCACCGACATGGACACTAGACCAGAGTCTTGGAAATCTTTCTACTCAACTCTACTGAGCACTGCAGTGATACTAGTAGGACTGCCGGAGCATCAGACCTGGTCTAGTGGGGACTCTAAGGGTATGTGTCCACGTTCAGGTTTGCTTCAGGCTTTGGTCAGGATTTTATGCAGGTAAAATCCTGACCAAAAATGCACCTGAGGTCACTGGCAGGTCACCTGCGGTGTTCCTGCGTGTTTTGCTCATTGTAGCAACATGCTGCGTTCTGAAAAAACACACCGCATGTGCGTTTTTGCGGGAAAAACGCATGCGTTTTTTAATGCACAGTGGAGACGGGATTTCATTAAATCCCCTCCACTATGCTGTAACATCTGGACGCTGCGTTTTTTACGCTGCGGCTCAACGCTGCATCAAAAACGCAGCATTTCCTGAACGTGGACACATACCCTAAAAAGTTAGTTTGAGGTTTTTTCCTATAATGGTGAGTTAATCGTTTTAAAGTATTGTGTTCACATCTTCACATTTAGGAGAGGGAGAGGTGCAGATGACCATGTGTTCTCCATCCGAAGAAGGCGGTCCAATTACGCTACTCACTCTCTGATGAGAGGAATCCGTTTTGCTCGGATGTGGAGAATTAAAGGAAAAAGGCATCCCACAGTGTAATATAAACCAGACATTAAATATACCAACCCTAAACTGCAATACATTCTCTTCTAAAATGAACCTTGGAGCATGAAGGTAAGAGTAGAGTTATAAAGTAGGGGGTCAGGTCAAGGGTTCAGGTTTGGTCTCCTTCAAAGTAATGCAATCCTGGCACTATAAGCTAGTTACGATGCCCTCTAGCGTACATGCAGATGAACCTAAATGCACCGCTTTAATAAGCTAACACTATTGTGTATGCTACCTTGGACAGCGGACAGTATATTTGGTGACCGGCTCCCTTAAAAGTGTACTTATGAGAAAATTCTCTTTATAGAAACTTCTTATAGCAAATACTCAAGTTCTTGAAAATTCTGCCACATCAATGTTTTGCAGCAATTAATATCTTTAAAGAATCAATATGTTGAGGCAGACCTGCCACCGCATCGGTCACTTTAATTCTATGAGGGTCATAAATACAGTCCTCTTCTAGGTTACTTGGCACCATGCCACATCCTGGTGGTACCCAAGCACTGTCGTATCCATGATCATGCCAGGTGAGCCGCAAAGGGTGATCTTGACGGTCAATCTTCTTAACCTTTCCCACTCTTACAGAAAGCTTCAATACTACTTTCTGATCTGTTTGTGTTGACAGTAGTGGATATTTTGAAGCCTTCTGTACATCTTTACTGACGTAGACTCCTTTCCCCAACATTCCACCATCAGAAACTCGAAACCCATGGTTGATGATATTCTGAGCAGCATTTACAGTTGTCCCATGGTACATGGTGTAGAATCTTCTTCCAGGATGTTTGTTTGGCATTTCTTTAAAAGAAATTCAAGTGTGAGAACCTACAACCAAGACATTACCAATGACATCTTATGACATATTGTATAAAGATGGAGCCTCCTCATTCAATGGTTGAAGGAGATAACCACCGATTACCCTGGTATTACAAGCCTGTAATGGTAGGAAAACCACAGAATTAACCTGTCGTAGGGGACCGGCAATCTGATTTCGATCTAATTAAGTGAACGACTGGTTTAGTGACCAAGAGTTACACTGAAAAGGGACCAATAGGAGATCCCTGCTTGGTCAGATTGATAATAAAGATGAGTGAATCTAATTGAGACTAATTGGATTTGCATACAATTTTACAAAAATTTGAATTCTTCCAAATATGTTTTTTCTTTTCTGATTTGCTTCTAAGAATCCAGCAAAATGCAGCCGGGCATTTTGCAACTTTTTATAAGGCCAGAAAAGGGATTAAAAAAAAACTTTAAGAACAAATACCTCTCAGGTCACCTGTCCCACCACTGCAACTTCCTGCCCGGTCCAACATGCGGCTTACTCCAAAATCTCCTGGGCAGTGTGAAGATAGACGAAGAGGACATTGCATGCCATGGAGATGTAAAGAAGAGGCTGGATGAAGCTACGCCGAGGACAGGACAGGGAGCTGCGGCTGTGGGACAGGTGGTCGGAGAAATGAGTGTTTTTTTTTTCATCCCTTGTTTATTATACTCTTTTGTCTTGTGAGACCCTGAAGCAAAATACAGCCCATTCATTTCACTTCTAATAAATACAATACGAATCAAAGTTTCTGGAGAAATTCAAACAAACTGGTGAATTCAAATTTCATCAGATTTGCTCTTCCCAAGTTTATGATCCTACTAAAAAACTTCAGATCTTGAAGCAACATCTTGTGTCATACAGTGTGTTGGTTCATAGGACCTCATAGTGACGCAAGAGGTCCCTTTTGTTGGAGAATAATATCGCTTTTTTTCTTGAGAAACCACCGTGGCCAGATGTTGAATGTCATTTGATGGGCAGCAGGTTTTTTTTCCCATCAAATTTGAACATATCCCAATAGGCAGAAGACTTTCCGCATACAAATCTGTGTCAGAAAATCTGCTGCGTATCAGTCCATCAGTCCGATGTGGATGACCCCAAGTGTGACCAAGTGCATCTTATGAGATTATTTTTGCTCACCTGGTTCTGTTGAATAGGAAAATAGGCACAGTACAATTTCGGTATCAAATACGATCTAATCCGAGCTCTTGGACCTAGAAATAGAAAATGTATAAGAGTTGGGCTAATATTTACCAGGTGAGGACATAACAGAACTTCTTAGTGTAAGGCCACCTACAGCCCCAGAAATACCTGCACTGACACTCAAGCAATGAATGAGAGGCCTGATCCTGATGACCTCATTGTAGATGTGGCCAATGGAAAGTATCAGTATAAAGTAAAAGATCCCAGCACGGAAGGAGTTAACCAATACTAGCGGCAGGGGCAGAGTGTGGTCTCGCAAGAAAAACCAAATAGAACTTTCTCATCTTTATGTAGCGTCACTATACAACATCTGGTGTCTGTAGGGCCATGTTCACACGTTGCAGAAATACTGTATTTTTTGTTTTCTGCAGGATCCTCACCAAACTAGACGATAGCAATCATCTCCTAATTATTGTTGTATTCTTTAGCCCTTTTCCCCCTTATTTGATGCGTTTCTGGTGCAGATGTGAAGCTGTGTTTTTTAAGTGATTTTTATAGAACAGAAAAACTTTGATTCTTAATAATATAAAGATATAGATAGATAGGCAATAGATAGATAGATTATAGATAGATAGATTATAGATAGATAGATAGATAAATGATAGATAGATAGATAATAGATAGGTAACAGATAGTAGATAGATAGATAATAGATAATAGATAGATAGATAATAGATGATAGATAGATAATAGATAGATGATAGATAATAGATAGATGATAGATAGATAGATAGATAGATAGATAGATAGATAGATAGATAGATAGGTAACAGATAGTAGATAGATAATAGATGATAGATAGATAGATAATAGATAGATAGATAATAGATAGATGATAGATAATAGATAGATGATAGACAAAAAAACAACCAGCACTCCTAATGTGAACACGTGCACGCTGCAAAACTGCATTATATAGACAAAAAGAACACAGCAGCACATGTGCATGAATCTATTCAGTGTGAAAACACAGAAAAACATTAATAACATTCAATATAGATTATACTTCTCAAAAATATTTAAAAAAAAAAATTGACAATTTTTTTTTTTTTTTTTTTTTTTATTACAAAACTTATAGTAATAGATGAAAATGAAGGTTCTTAGCACATAAATTGGCCAATTCATGTATGCCCATCAACCACAGCAAGGTCCTACTCTACTGTACATGCCACTTTTGGGCCACCAGCCTACAACTATGGACAAAACATGTCACTCGCGGGCTAAGCCTACAATTTATGGGCAGGTATAGCTGATTACTGCCACCTGCAAGATCAAAGGGAGGAGTGCAAGATCAGTCTGGAGGCAGCCAGCATCCAGTAACTAAATAGACAAAAAAAAACCAGCAATGTGAAAACACAGAAAAACATTAAAAACATTCAATATAGATTACACTTCTCAAAAATATATATTTTTTAAAAAATTTCAATATTTTTTTTTTTTTACAAAACTTACAGTAATAGATGAAAATGAAGGTTCTTAGCGCATAAATTGGCCAATTCATGTATGCCCATCAACCACGGCAAGGTGACCTCCCTCTGATGGATCCTACTCTACTGTACATGCCACTTTTTAGATATATAGATAATAGATAGATAGATAGATAGATAGATAGATAGATAGATAGATAGATAGATAATAGATGATAGATAAATAATAGATAGATAGATAAAGTAGATAATAGATAGATAGATAATAGATAGATAATAGATGATAGATAGATAATAGATAGATAGATGATAGATAGATGATAGATAGATAGATAATAGATAGATAGATAGATTCATAGATAGATGATAGATAATAGATAGATAGATAATAGATGATAGATATATAGATAAATAGATAGATAATAGATAGATAGATAATAGATAGACAATAGATAGATAGATAATAGATAGACGATAGATAATAGATGATAGATAGATGATTGATAGATTAATAGATAGATAATAGATAATAGATATATAATAGATAGATAATAAATAGATAATACACAGATAGATAAATAGATAATAGATAGATAATATAGATATATTATAGATAATAGATAGACAATAGATAGATAGATAGATAGATAGATAGATAATAGATAGATAATAGATAATATATAGACAATAGATAGATAATAGATGATAGATAGATAGATAGATAGATAGATAGATAGATAATAGATAGACAATAGATAGATAGATAATAGATAGATAGATAATAGATAGACAATAGATAGATAGATAGATAATAGATAGACAATAGATAGATAGATAATAGATAGATAGATAGATAATAGATAATATATAGACAATAGATAGATAATAGATAACAGATAGATAATAGATAGATAGATATAGAAGAAGTATTAGAGCAGCACAAAAAAACACAAAAGTGAAAATAGAAAAAGAGAGTCGGGTGAAGTGTCCCCCAGGCATAAACCAAACCTCAAATGTAGGAATCCAAAAAACGGAGGCAGCACACCATTAGTAGTGGAAGAAGCAGGAGCTACTTTTATTAGCCCATCTCAGCAACGTTTCGGTTCTGGACTGGTAGATGTGAACCTTTTTCAAGCCAAAAAAGGTTCACATCTACCAGAACCGAAACTTGCTGAGATGGGCTAATAAAAGTAGCTCCTGCTTCTTCCACTGCTAATGGGGTGCTGCCTCCGTTTTTTGGATTCCTAGATAGATAGCTAGATAATAGATGATAGATAGTAGTGCAAGATTGGGCATGGTGGCCAGGGCTCACCTGGTGTCGCTCTCCCGTGTGCACAACGATGCAGATGGGTCGTAATTCTGGAATTGGCTATGGGGCTGCTGTTGTGGAAAGGTCCTGGTGACTTGTCGGGTTCATGAAGAAATGTACAATGTATAGATATATATGTGCACTTATTAAAGACTATTTCTTGAGGGGTTTTCCTTTATTCCTCAGAAGCAGTTCACAAACAAGTTTTACCACTTCCTGAATTTTTACCTAATCAACGATGGTGTCCTCCTTGTTAAATGCGTCATTTTTGGTTTTGAAATTCTGCCCTTTTAGATTCTCAAGTTCAGACAAATTCCTGTAAGTTTTGTTTCTAGAGAAATGAAAGTCAGTTTTTGTGCATCTAGATCAAACCCTGCTCATCCTTTAGTACCGATGAGATTTTGCCCTGAAGATTATGACTGGTGCTTTGTGAATGGAGCGCGGGAGTGAGATTTGCCCAATTCATTGAGTCGTGCACCTCTTAATGAATTTGCGGCATCTTTCAACTGGGGTGCACAACTATCAGAAATGTACACTAGCCGGCCATTGTGCCGTTGCTTTAACAATGGGAGTAATATATTAAGATAAATGTGACAAAATATATTTTGTGTGTTTTTAGACACTTTTTACACCTTATTCAACAATGGGAGTGAGTTCCCAGAAATTGGTCAGGGGCTGAAAATGCAACAGCAGGTGCTCAACTTATGGCAAAAAAGTGTTACCTCAAACTAAGAAAAGTTGGAGCGGGTTGGTCCAGGGGGTCAGGAAGGCAGGAATGCCCTTTCAGCTTACAGTTGTAATGGGGGCTGCATGGAGATGCCCAAAGCTTAAACTAACCACTGAACTCTGGCTGCTACTTCTTAAGATGACGTGGGTTGGGTGAAAGGCCAGCTCCAGCCCACTGCTTGGAGGGAGATATGTCCAAAGGCCCCTATGAAGACAAATCTGGGCTGATGACCTATTATTCGTCCGCAGGAAAAGACAAACATCTCACATAGCATCAGTCATGTTATTTTTTTCCGGCAAATCATGCAGCCGTAGCTTATTATTGGCCGAAAATAATACATTTACAATCCATCTTCTGAACGATAATGAGCGTTCGTCGGTCAGCCATGGGTGGAAATGAACATTTGTGATAAATTTTCTCAAATTATGAACATGACAAACATGGACATGGGTGGGGGGGCATCACACTGTATGTGTGCTGTGGTGACCATAATGTGTGTGTGAGGGGGTGGCGAATATGGGGGTATCAGTCTATATGGGGGACTTCATGCTGTTGTGGGGGCATTATACTGTGTGGGGGTCTCAGAATTTGTCTCTCTTTTCTTTCTTTGAAGGTTGGGAGGTCTGCTTTTCTGCCTCTTTACTAGAACACTAAAACAAAGGTTTTTAGATTTCCTGCTGTCTCTTTCATCCACATCCTCACCCCCCCCCCCCCCCCCCCGGTTGAAAATGAATAGTGACCTTGTATTTATATGTAACTGTACAAGAGATTTTAAAAGGTGTTTTACATTTTGAAAACTGTTTTGACCACTGTGTCCAGTTGCGATCTACTGTCATTTGTGGGGGATCAAGTGTTTGATCTACTTGCCACGCCACCTAGCGGAAATGATAAATTACACAAACCCAGGCCCTGGTGACTGAGGGGCACAAGGTCCCTTCTGCTACATAACAAGACATCAATTTTATGAAGGACACAGGTAGACAGACTATCAAAAATTTTGCACTTGTGACCCATCGTTTCAAGTTTACACTTCTGAGTGGCTCTAGTATACTCATATAGATGCCTAAAGGAGGAGATGTTCATGAAAGAATACAATTTTAGGAAAGTATTCACTTACTTTAATGTTTTTCAGACGCTGCGATAACTAGGGCTGAAATCTTTCTAATTTATGTATTTTATGTTCCGGTTGTGACCTGCCCAACTCCTGCCTGTATGTGAGCGCTGCAGCCGCGCTCCGATGACGGAGATCCCTTACAGGATATCACAAGTTTCCTCTTATCTCAGTGATCTGCAGTATAGCTTAATGTGTCATATAGTGATACTCCACGCTCCACCCTGACACCATTTACTCGTTCAGACAGATGATGGTTGGATGACGGTTAGAGATCAGTCAGACAATTTGATGTTGATGATGACATTTTCTTTTGTCTGATAAGTGTATGATTCAGCAATGACACTAGCTGCAGTGTGATGAAAGAGGTTTTACGTCTCATACATAAATATATACTATATATGGTTCCCCCAGATGGGACCTGCATCTATCCCAAGAACAGAGTCAGGAGGCACGCCAATGTCAGTGGAGAAGTGGTCCGATTCATATGTACGGAATTTCCGATCATCTCTCCGATGACTGCAGCACACGACATGGTCCCGGTCTCCAAACAGACGCCGTTCACATTTGTTGGGTTCTGCACCTTCTATACATTTTAGGCATATCAAGAGGTCATAAATGTATAAGATACAATTTAAAAGAGTCTTCTCTTCTTTTGGTAAAAGAGGGAATTTACAAACTATACATTTTCAAGAAAGCAAAACTAAAGTTTCTACCAAGTCCTTATAAGAAAAAAGAACCAAAACGAACTTACAGGAAATGTCACCATTGCATAGATTTAACCCTTGCAGGAAGTGTTGAAGAAACCAGTAGCAACAAATCAGTTTAAGCACAGAATGTCACAGTTACAGATATACAATATATTTTTTATAGTTATTGGTTCGTGACATTTGAATAAATAAAAAATGTGATTCTTATATTTAATGTTTTAATTATTTATATCACATTAATTTTCTCAACTTAAGTCGATTTATGAGTCTTCAACTTTTCAGCATTTATTCTTTTTTGTAGTCTGCATATTCCAATAGATTACCTTCTTTTCAAGAAAAATGCACAGACAAGTGATGGAGTATACATAACAAATGCAAGCACTTGATAAAGACCTATAACAGGTCGAAATGTTGTATCCCTGGCGGAATAAAGCACCTTTAAATCTCTTCACCTGGACTGGACGCTGTTCTCATTTATCTTTGCTGTTACTTTTCCAAGTGGGTTCCTTGGATTGAGAGTGGGCGTCCTTACTTGGTGAATGCTGTCAGCTTCTCTTTATATGTTTTACCAGCCCCCAGCTGTCTGCTTTAGCAAGGCTGGTTGTCAAAAATGGGTGGGACCCCATGCCTCATTTTTTTAAATTATTTATTTAAATAATAAAAAAAAACCAGCATGAGACATCTCTATTCTTGATAACCAGCTTTGCTAACACTGACAGCTGAGGGTTGCAGCCCCCAGCTGTGAGTTTTGCCTGGCTGGTTATCAAAAATACAGGGGAACCCACGCTGTTTTTTTAATGGTTAGCACTGCAGCCTTGCAGCACTGGAGTCCTGGGTTCAAATCCCACCAAGGACAACATCTGCAAGGAGTTTGTATGTTCTCCCCGTGTTTGCGTGGATTTCCTCCTGGTTCTCTGATTTCCTACCACATTCCAAAGTCATACTGATAGGGAATCTAGATTGTGAGCCCCATCGGGGACAGCGTGGGAACCGCAGCTGTCTGACTGGTGGTAATGATTTTACTGACGATTAAGAGCACTGATTGCCGTGCTGTTAAGCACATGACAGCATGACAAACACCTGGTGTTCAGGGAGCCGAACCCGAACAGTAACACAGACTTTCTGGTGAAATCCGTGTTTGGTGTCTTTGCTCATTGTTTACAGGACCGGAGATACCTGAGGGCCATACTTGAGTGAGCAGTTCAATAATTGATGGGTCGTGGGTCTATGGGATGCATGCTCAGCTACTGATCATTTCAGAACTCCATTACCAGCATCGGTTTGTGTTCCAGCACTCGTACCCCTATCGATCAGCAAGTTATCCTTCACATAAATTGATGGCCCACAGCCATACCGAACACCTACTGTTCGGGTTCGCCCATCTCTACTCCTGGTGCAAATCTGGTTGGAGGACTGGCCATATTTAGAAAAGGGACAGCCCCTTTAATTTTTTCTTGATGTGGTTATAACATTAAGGGCCCATTCATACAATTGACGATTGCCAAAGAATCAGATCGATTATGGTAATGACATTGATCACACTCAGTGTCGGTTTACTGTAATCTGATTCTCTTGCATGAGAGAATGGTATCACAGATGTGGAGAAGATGGAGAACTTAATTTCTCCATCTTCTCCATTGTTGGTGTTTGCTTAAATCAGACTGTCTGATTGACGTCCGAGTGCAGTCAGATGCGTCACATGCACCCATAGACTTGAACGGGTGATCCGAATTCCGGAGGCACTCACAGCATTCTGCAAATTTTTCCCCCACAGATCGATTTGGTCTGTAGAAAACAAGGCAGATCTGCATTGCCTCATAGTATACCATTGGTCCGAGTGCTATCTGGCAAAACATCGCACTGCCACATACTTTGCCACATATTGAACATCCTTAGGGTTCTCATCCCGAAACTACAGAAAAGGATGCATAGAAAAGATACACTCCTATTTAAAAACAAGGATTTGCATGTGGGCTGCTTTGGTTTGTGTGCCAGGTCTGATTTTCAGTTCCAGTCCCGCCCTGACTGAGCCTCACCCCTCCAATGCACTGCACCGGTTTGTGCACTGAGGCTGTGCACAGGAGGTGTGGTGTAGTGACCCTCAAATGCACAGGCGCAATGGTGAATTAAGGAGGTGACAGCTCGGCCATTGCATTCAACTGAATCCGCAGCCATTGAAGTTGTGCCACCAGGCAGATGGGGCCCCGTGCCATTCTCCAACGGACTTCCCCCAACTCAGTGGCCCCACTATTAGCGGTGCACCACGGCTCACACAGCTAGACTGACACAACAATATCGAAGTTTTGGATCTCAGAAACTAAAAGTAATACTATTAAAAGTGTAAAGTGGTCAAATGTTAACACAAACTATATCATTTTGGCATCACAATAACTGTACTGACCCAATGAATAAGAATATAATATCATTTTTATCGTACAAAAAAACTGCATCAAACACAAAAAACAAACAAAGCAAAAACATTTTTTTTCAATTTAATTCCACCCTATAAAGTTTCCTGTGACCATTTTTTAGCACAATCTGCTCTAAGTTAAATGTTGCCATCAGATGTTAAAAAATGATCCATGATTCTGATATCCTTATGGAAAAAACAAACAAAACAAAAACAACTTATGGTTCTTGAATGATGAGGATGAAAAGCAGAAAGCATAAGAAAACAAAAATGGCTGGTTCCTGAAGGGGTTTAAATATATATCCCTGAACTCACGATCTCCCCGTCTATCACATATTGCCCTCGGACAGCCAACCGGACGAACAATAAAATAAATTTTTATTCGCACATTTAACTACATAAATAAGACTTACCCTTCACGAGGTCCGTGCCGTTTACACTGGCTGGAATTTGTTTAGTGTCCACAGTCAGGAAAGCTATTAATAGGAGGGGTCTCATATATCCATGGGTGGGTTGAGTTTTACTTTCAAATTGGAAACTCTAATAACAAACAGCTGAGGTCATTATGAACAAATTAGTTTTATATTTATTTTTTAATTGATATATTTATAAACAAAAATTATTCATTTAAATTTTTAGTCCCCATTGGGACTTGAACCTGTGATCATCTGTTCTGCAATGCCAGAGTACTGTAGTATAAATGGAGAACAATGGTCTCCTAAGTCCAGCCTGTGGGCCTCACCATAGCACCAAGACAGCAGCCATGGAGCTGTCACGGGAGTGTCAGAGGCTGCAGACAGTCACATTGCATCTGGCTGCAGAAGGTCTCAGTGGTTGGTTTTTCAGATGCCTTCCTAATCCTTGTGACTCTTGGACCCAATGGAAATCTCCCCCTCCCCCCCGACTATAATTGACACACCTGAACCTAGGTGTTTATAGACTCCCAGCCTACCGCTGGGAGTTACCAGTGATATTTATGGAGCGGCCCCCAGACGCAGGACGGCGGGGTACTCGGTACTGGGTCTATAGGTTCTGAGGATGTCACGGTGGCCTGACCCGGTCCGTGGTCCTGCTAAGGGGCGCCCAATAAAAGGTGTAGGTGGTGGTAAATAACAAGGACACAGGGTTGCAGTCTCTTTACCTCTTTACTGAAGGCTTCGGCATCCGCAATCCAGAGCACTGTTAACTGGGCTGGCTGAGACCGGCTACCTACTAGCGCCTGGGTGTTGTAGTACTTCCCTGCTGAGCACCACGGGATAGTCCTCACAACTGTCGTGTATGTTTCTGTTCTTTCTTTCCGTCCCCCAGATGATATGGATAGGGTGCACCCGTATGACGGGGTAGGCCTGGAGTTATTTTATAGGGACCCTAGAGACGCCCCTCTCCCACAATTGCCTCCGTTGTCTTCATTAGGTGATTTAGGTGAGGCAGCCAACCTATAATTAACTGCCCTGCCGTTGGTTTGAAGTAATGCGTGGAGCCCAATACTTCCTCGGCGTTCCGGCCAACGGCTACGCACCTCAGTAGGATGTTGCCGATCTCAGGGCACGACTCCTACTGGTTCTTTCGCCTTTGTGCTGTGATCTCGTTTCTCACTTCTCCACAATAAACCTTGCTTCTTATCCTTTCTTAAGATACCGCCGCAATGAAGTGCAGGCGCGGTTCCGTAACGATCTGTCCTTTTCGCTAGGCCTCTGTCAGGATCCCACCCCTGACAGGGACCCCCCTGAATCTTCCCAAGCAACCTCTTCTCTCACTAGGTGTTGCCTGGGCAAAACCCAGTCAGCTTTCTGCCTAACTTCCTATCCAGCCCCCAGTTTTACCAGATTGTGAGGAGTGGCCTAATACATAGAACCCTTTGCTCCCCCTGGTGGCCAGAGTGTGAAGTGTAATGTGTGACTGTGATACCTGGTCAGGTGATCTCCTTAAGTGCCATCAGACGTACCATCACTCCCCTTAGTGGCGGAGCGACAGTACTGCAACGACCAGGACTCTGGGGCGCTGCACTTACATTTCCCCCGTTGAGGATTGGAGCTATAGCAATCAGCTATCTTCCTCTTTGGTGTTTGGAGTATTTCTGTGTTACCTCTCTGAGTCTACCCAAGATAAGTGTTCCCCTTGTTTGTCTATCCCAGCTGTCTTTAGTGGTAGTGGGGATCGACTAGTTCCCAAATTCGTCCTTCCCTAAGCAGGTATTGACAGGGTCAGGCAGGGATTAAGTTCGTGCTTGGCGATATGTGCAGAACCTATATAGGGACTTTTAGGGCAGACAGGGTGACTTTAGATCTAGGGGTCTCCATTCCCCCTTCCTTAATATTAGGCTCCTTCCCCTCATCCCTTCGTCTTGCACTTAGTCTTCCCACACTGTGCATGATTGGAGCCTCCAGCCGGACGCATCCCAGATGGGAAAATGACAGCCCAAAATTGAGTGCCACCTGAATTTGGATAGGTTTAACATACCCCCCGACTCATATTGCATGGCTTATAAGTCTCCTCACTCTGACATGCCAGGCTTGGCTTTTTCACTCCCCTCAAGGAAAAATGTTACCACTTAGATCCCAAAATATAAAATGTAACCTGTACAGTAAACATAGTTACATAGTTACATAGTTACATAGTTATTAAGGTTGAAGGAAGACTGTAAGTCCATCTAGTTCAACCCATAGCCTAACCTAACATGCCCTAACATGTTGATCCAGGGGAAGGCAAAAAAACCCCATGTGGCAAAGAGTAACTCCACCATGGGGAAAAAAATTCCTTCCCGACTCCACATACGGCAATCAGACTAGTTCCCTGGATCAACGCCTTATCAAGGAATCTAGTGTATATACCCTGTAACATTATACTTTTCCAGAAAGGTATCCAGTCCCCTCTTAAATTTAATTAATGAATCACTCATTACAACATCATACGGCAGAGAGTTCCATAGTCTCACTGCTCTTACAGTAAAGAATCCGCGTCTGTTATTATGCTTAAACCTTCTTTCCTCCAGACGTAGAGGATGCCCCCTTGTCCCTGTCTCAGGTCTATGATTAAAAAGATCATCAGAAAGGTCTTTGTACTGTCCCCTCATATATTTATACATTAACATAAGATCACCCCTTAGTCTTCGTTTTTCCAAACTAAATAGCCCCAAGTGTAATAACCTATCTTGGTATTGCAGACCCCTCAGTCCTCTAATAACCTTGGTCGCTCTTCTCTGCACCCGCTCCAGTTCAGCTATGTCTTTCTTATACACCGGAGACCAGAACTGTGCACAGTATTCTAAGTGTGGTCGAACTAGTGACTTGTATAGAGGTAAAATTATGTTCTCCTCATGAGCATCTATGCCTCTTTTAATACATCCCATTATTTTATTTGCCTTTGTAGCAGCTGCCTGACACTGGCCACTGAATATGAGTTTGTCATCCACCCATACACCCAGGTCTTTTTCATTGACGGTTTTGCCCAGAGTTTTAGAATTAAGCACATAGTTATACATCTTATTACTTCTACCCAAGTGCATGACCTTACATTTATCCCCATTAAAGCTCATTTGCCATTTATCAGCCCAAGCTTCTAGTTTACATAAATCATCCTGTAATATAAAATTGTCCTCCCCTGTATTGATTACCCTGCAGAGTTTAGTGTCATCTGCAAATATTGAAATTCTACTCTGAATGACCCCTACAAGGTCATTAATAAATATGTTAAAAAGAAGAGGGCCCAATACTGACCCCTGTGGTACCCCACTGCTAACCGTGACCCAGTCCGAGTGTGCTCCATTAATAACCACCCTTTGTTTCCTATCCCTGAGCCAGCTCTCAACCCACTTACACATATTTTCCCCTATCCCCATTACTCTCATTTTATGTAACAACCTTTTGTGTGGCACCGTATCAAAAGCTTTGGAAAAGTCCATATATACTACGTCCACTGGGTTCCCTTGGTCCAGTCCGGAACTTACCTCTTCATAGAAGCTGATCAAATTAGTCTGACATGAACGGTCCCTAGTAAACCCGTGCTGATACTGGGTCATGAGGTTATTCCTCTTCAGATACTCCAGCATAGCATCCCTTAGAATGCCCTCCAGGATTTTACCCACAGTAGAGGTTAAACTTACTGGCCTATAATTACCGAGTTCAGTTTTTGCCCCCTTTTTGAATATTGGCACCACATTTGCTATACGCCAGTCCTGTGGTACAGACCCTGTTATTATGGAGTCTTTAAAGATTAAAAATAATGGTCTATCAATGACTGTACTTAGTTCCTGCAGTACTCGGGGGTGTATCCCATCCGGGCCCGGAGATTTGTCAATTTTAGTTATTTTTAGACGCCGCTGTACTTCCTGCTGGGTTAAGCAGGTGACATTTAATGGGGAATTATTATCACTAGTCATATTGGCTGCCATGGGATTTTCTTTTGTAAATACTGATGAAAAAAAGTCATTTAGCATATTGGCTTTTTCCTCATCCTCATCCACCATTTCACCCAGACTATTTTTAAGGGGGCCAACACTGTCATTTTTTAGTTTCTTACTATTTATATAGTTAAAGAATATTTTGGGATTATTTTTACTCTCTCTGGCAATGAGTCTCTCTGTCTCAATCTTTGCTGCCTTGATTTGCTTTTTACAGAATGTATTTAATTTTCTGTATTTATTTAATGCCTCCTCACTACCTACTTCCTTTAATTCTCTAAATGCTTTCTTTTTGTCCCTTATTGCGCCCCTTACAGCTCTATTTAGCCATATTGGTTTCCTCCTATTTCTAGTATGTTTATTCCCATACGGTATATACTGTGCACAGGTCCTATCCAGGATGCTAATAAATGTCTCCCATTTTCTTTGTGTATTTTTGTGTCTCAGGATATCGTCCCAGTTAATTGCACCAAGATCCTCTCTCATCCGTTGGAAATTTGCCCTCCTGAAGTTTAGTGTCCTTGTCACCCCCCTTCTACCCATCTTATTAAAGGTTACATGAAAACTTATTATTTTGTGATCACTATTCCCCAAGTGACCCCCAACCCTTATATTTGATATGCGGTCTGGCCTGTTGGTTAATATTAGGTCTAGCAGTGCCCCCCTCCTTGTTGGGTCCTGAACCAGTTGTGAAAGGTAATTGTCTCTCATAGTTGTCAAAAACCGATTACCTTTGCTGGAACTGCAGGTTTCTGTTCCACAATCTATTTCAGGATAGTTGAAGTCCCCCATAATAATGACTTCTCCTTGAGTCGCAGCTTCATCTATTTGCTTTACGAGGATATTCTCCATTGCTTCCATTAGTTTTGGAGATTTATAACAAACCCCTATCAGTAATTTATTATTTTTTCCCCCTCCCCTTATCTCCACCCACAGGGACTCTACATTTTCATTAAATTCACCTATATTATCACGCAGGATGGGTTTTAAGGAAGATTTTACATACAGACACACCCCTCCCCCTCGCTTATCTGTACGGTCATTTCTGAACAGACTATAGCCCTGCAAGTTAACAGCCCAGTCATGGCTCTCATCCAGCCACGTCTCAGATATCACCACCATGTCATAATTATGCTCCAACAACATTAGTTCTAATTCATCCATTTTGTTGGCGAGGCTTCTGGCATTAGTATACATGCACTTGATGTTACTCTCTGTACCTCTATTCTTTCTTAAATTACTAACTGTTCTAACCCCACCCCCCATGCCACCGCCACCCCCAACTTCCTTATTTGTGCCCAGGTCTCTATCTGCACTATCTTCCCCTCCTATAAAATGAATACCCTCCCCCCCAATCCCTAGTTTAAACACTCCTCCAACCTTCTAACCATTTTCTCCCCCAGCACAGCTGCACCTTCCCCATTGAGGTGCAGCCCGTCCCTAGCGTAGAGCCTGTAGCCAACTGAGAAGTCGGCCCAGTTCTGCAGGAACCCAAACCCCTCCTTCCTACACCAATTCTTGAGCCACTTATTAACCTCCCTAATCTCCCGTTGCCTCTCTGGCGTGGCACGTGGTACAGGCAGTATTTCGGAAAATACCACGTTGGAGGTCCTTGCTTTCAGCTTGCAGCCTAATTCCCTGAAATCATCTTTAAGGACCTTCCACCTACCTCTAACTTTGTCATTTGTGCCAATGTGCACCATGACCGCTGGGTCCTCACCAGCCCCTCCCAGTAATCTGTCCACCCGATCAGCGATGTGTCGGACTCGAGCGCCAGGTAGGCAGCACACCGTCCGACGATCCCTGTCTTTGTGACAGATTGCCCTATCTGTTCCCCTAATAATTGAGTCCCCCACTACCAGCACCTGTCTGGCCTGCCCTGCTCTCCTTTTTCCCTCCTTACTGGAGCAGTCACTCCTCCGGCTTTCAGAGGACATGCCTGGCTGCAGCAGTGCTACCCCTGCACTGGCACCCCCCTCATCTGCCAACTTAGCAAACTTATTGGGGTGTGCCAGATCAGGACTAGCCTCCCTGGCACTCTTCCCTCTACCCCGCCTTCTATCTGTCACCCAGCTAACTGCCACACTGTCCTGCAGCTCCATCCTACCATCCCCTTCCTCATCTATCCCATTGAGCGTCTGCTCTGTGAGCAGAAGACTCCTCTCCATGTTGTCTATGGATCTCAGTGTTGCCAGCTGCACATTTAGATCCAGTATCTGGGTTTCCAAATGCACAATGTGCTCACATCTCGCACAGCAGTATGCACCCTCGACCGGCTGGTCAAGGACTGCATACATGTGGCAAGATGTACACTGGATGGCATTAACAATTGTGGAGCACATTTCCTAATGGGGATTGCACCACACAGAAACGTTAATTAAAAATAAATACAAAGTATTAATTAAACAAAAAAAAAAACAGAAGCAATTCCTCCCTTGGAAACTCCGATTCCAAAGTCACTGAATCACAAGTCACACACTTACCGCCGTTCACACTTACGCTCAGGTCACACTCAGCTCGCTCACACCCGCTGTGCTGAAGATTTATAGATTTTTTTTTTTTTCTCTCTATCTCCCCTCAACAGCAATCCACCTTGCTGTTCAGATGCACTTCCAAAAACACCGTAATGCCCAAAATAAAAAAAAAATTGAAATGCCAGCATTACGTTTTGTTTGGTTGTCATTTCTCTTCTGAAAAATGCAATACAAAGCAAACAAAACATCTAACATACCTGAAATTTCTGTCAATAAAAACTGCAGCTCAAGGTGCAAAACAAAGCCAAGCCGTCTCACAGTTCCATTAGTGGAAAAATGACACTAAGCAAATTTTTTCTTGTTTTCTTTTTGTTTTACAAATGTTTAAATATTTTCACCACTTAAAAACAATCTGTAAAAATGTGCTATTGCTGGAATTGTAGTGATTTTGAAGAATCCAATTTCCGCGTAATTTTTACTGTACAAAAAAAAAACGCCTTAAAAATAAACCCCCCAATAAACAATGGCAAAATTGCATTTTTTTTCACCATTTCACCCCACATAGATTTTTCCCCCTATTACTTTCAGCACATTACATGGTAAAATGTTTGATGTCATTGAAAACTACAACTCGATCTGAAAACAAAAAAAGCCGTGTGGATGGAAGTATACATTAGTCCTGGTTTCTGGATGAAGACGAGAAAAAAATGAAAGAATGAAAAGGAAAATGTTGCCGCAGTGTGAAGCGATTATTACATACATTGTCCTCCCTTATTACGTGCAGCAGCCTCTGTGTATGGTTTGCATTTTCTTAGTGGCTGTGCTATGTATCAATTATGGGGTGTGATGAATACTGATTCATATGTTCTTTTTACGAGTCAAATGCTGTAGGTTGGTGGTCCAAACTGTTAGCTATCAATCCATGTTACACACTGAGAAGTTGGATACCTTAGGTAAATGTTAAATACCTTTGCATGGAACGGTACTGCCACAGCTTTTCATTTATCTCTTCCAGATTTCGCAAATGTACCCCCAAAGTTGTCAAGTATAGTTATGTCCTAGATCTCCTTGATAAGAAGGTTTTTAGTAATATCCTTGAGCAGTGAAGAATAGATAATGATGTCCTTCACCTGTAAACAAAAGTGGTCTCCAATTGCTGCTTGTTTTATTGTGTCCTGTGCCCTGAACTAGGGTTTAAAAGGTTGGTCCACTTTTCATAATCCCTTTTGTCTAAAGGTGACCTATCAGGCGATTCTTGCTGCCCAAACCACAGGTAGTGTGAACCAGTTCTGGGCTGCATGATTGCAGACAGGTATATTATTCCCTCATGCGGTCCAGTATCTCAAAGAAAGTGTACTTTTAAGAAGTGGTCGGTGATTGATAGATGGAGATGAGACTATTCCATAGCTGACCCCGGCCGGCTTCTTCCAGTCACAACTGGTGATTGACAAGTCTCTCCCTATGAACATGAGAGTGAAAGACCTTACAATCACCTCTATGGTAGACTCACCAGATGAGGTGGATCCTCTAAGCCCAAGGTCCGGATGGGCACATGTAACACCCCAGGAAGCCGGTTGTTACAGTGGTATTGCCTTCCTCTTGGGAAGGGTGATGCCATGCCTGGAAGCAACAAGGATCCCTTTAACCGTTAACATGTACACACAACACTGTTCTGACTCCAGGCCAGAAGGGAGAGCTCTAGACCCGGTTTGAGGGTGGCTTCCCTATATATTCTGTCTGGAGGAAGAGTTAGGAGTTCAGTCAAGAGGAGAGCTGGAGCCATGCAGTTGGAGCGCCCCCAGATGCAGGGCCGCGGGGTACTCGGTACCGGGCCTCTCTGTCTCGGTTCTGGAGTTGTCACGGTGGCTAGACCCGGTCCGTGACCCTGCTAAGGGGCATCCAATGAAAGTTTTAAGTGGTGGTGCGCGGTGCAGGTCGCGATGAATAACGAGGACACAGGGTTGCAGTCTCTTTACCTCTTTACTGAAAGCTTCAGGATCCTCAATCCAGAGCACTGTTAACCGGGCTGGCTGAGTCCGGCCAGTCTGAAGGCACATCCAGAGTTCCCTTTGCAGGTGGAAATCGGTGCCTACCAACTAGCGCTTGTGTGTTGTAGTCCTTCCCTGCTGAGCACCACGGGATAGGCCTCACAACTGTTGTGTCTGTTTCTGATGTTCCCTCACAACTGATTCTGATGTTCTTCTCCATCCCCCAGATGATATGGCTAGGACGCACCCATATGACGGGAAGGCCTGGAGTTCTTCCGGGACCCTAGTGTCGCCCCTCTCCCACAGTTGCCCCTGTTGTGAATTTGGTTTTTGGGCTCCCCCGGTGGTCACTGGTGGTACTGGACTTGTGTGCTTCACTTTCTCTGTTCACCTGTTTCCATCAGGATATGGGAGTATCCTATTTAGCCTTGCTGCTCAGTTATTCTAGTGCCGGCCATCAATGTAACCAGAGCCTTTCTGTTGCATGTTCCTGCTTCTAGACTACTATCAGCTAAGTTGGACTCTTAGTCCTAAGTTTGTTTGCATTTTTGTTCCAGTTCACAGTTATGTTATGTTTCTGTAGCTGGAAGCTCTTGTGGGCCGAAATTACCACTCCGGTGTCATGAGTTGACACATGAGTCTTAAAGTAATTTCTGGATGGTATTTTAATAGGGTTTTCAGCTGACCGTGAAGTTCCCTATTGTATCTTCTTACTATCTAGTAAGCGGACCTCGCTTTGCTGAACCTACCTTCATACTGCGTATGTCTTTTCCTCTGAACTCACCGTCAATATATGTGGGGGGCTTCTGTCTCCTTTTTGGGGGAATTTCCCTAGAGGTAAGCCAGGTCTGTTTTTTCCTCTATTAGGGTTAGTTAGTTCTCCGGCTGGCGCTGGGCGTCTAGGGATAAAACGTAGGTACGTCACCCGGCCACTGTTAGTTGTGTGATAGGTTTAGCTCACGGTCAGCTCGAGATTCCATCACCCAAGAGCTAGTCTGTTATTTAAGTTCTCTGATGTTCCCTTGCCATTGGGAACCATGACAGTATGGCCGGCCAAGGGTTAAAACCGTTGGCAGAAGAAAGGAGAGAAAAAGAAGTCTGCAGATTTTTTTTTTTTTTTTCTTCTGAGCTTGCTCTATAGTTTACTCAGTTGCATTTCTGCTCTAATTGCAGCCTTTGCCTCTCTCTCTCCTTCTAATCCTTGAATGGCTCTGATCTCACCTGATTAAAATGGATCCTCAGAGTTTGGCTACAGGTTTGAATAATCTTGCTACGAAGGTTCAAAATTTACAGGATTTTGTTATTCATGCTCCTATGTCTGAACCTAGAATTCCTATACCAGAATTTTTCTCCGGGGATAGATCTCGTTTCCTGAATTTCAAATATAATTGTAAATTATTTCTTTCCCTGAGATCTCGCTCCGCTGGAGATCCCGCACAGCAGGTTAGGATAGTAATTTCCTTGCTGCGGGGTGACCCTCAGGATTGGGCATTTGCGTTGGTACCCGGGGATCCTGCGTTGCTCAATGTGGATGCGTTTTTTCTGGCTTTGGGGTTGCTTTATGAGGAACCTAATTTAGAGATTCAGGCTGAAAAAACCTTGATGGCCCTATCTCAAGGGCAAGATGAAGCTGAAATATACTGCCAAAAATTTCGTAAATGGTCTGTGCTTACTCAGTGGAATGAGTGCGCCCTGGCGGCGAATTTCAGAGAGGGTCTCTCTGGTGCCATTAAAGATGTTATGGTGGGGTTCCCTGCACCTACAGGTCTGAATGAGTCCATGACAATGGCTATTCAGATTGATCGGCGTTTGCGGGAGCGCAAACCTGTGCACCATTTGGCGGTGTCTTCTGAGAAGGCTCCAGAAAATATGCAATGTGATAGAATTCTGTCCAGAAGCGAACGGCAGAATTTTAGGCGAAAAAATGGGTTGTGCTTCTATTGTGGTGATTCAACTCATGTTATATCAGCATGCTCTAAACGTACAAAAAAGGTTGATAAGTCTATTTCAATTGGCACTTTACAGTCTAAGTTTATTTTGTCTGTGACCTTGATTTGTTCATTATCGTCAATTACCGCGGATGCCTATGTCGACTCTGGCGCCGCTTTGAGCCTCATGGATTGGTCCTTTGCCAGGCGCTGTGGGTTTGATCTAGAGCCTCTGGAAGTTCCTATACCTCTGAAGGGTATTGACTCTACACCATTGGCTAGTAATAAACCACAATACTGGACACAAGTGACTATGCGTATGAATCCAGACCATCAGGAGACGATTCGCTTCCTTGTGTTGTACAATCTACATGATGTTTTGGTGCTCGGATTGCCATGGTTACAATCTCATAACCCAGTTCTTGACTGGAAAGCAATGTCTGTGTTAAGCTGGGGATGTCAGGGGGCTCATGGGGACGTACCTTTGGTTTCCATTTCGTCATCTATTCCCTCTGAGATTCCGGAATTTTTATCTGATTATCGTGATGTTTTTGAGGAGCCTAAGCTTGGTTCACTACCTCCTCACAGAGATTGCGATTGTACCATAGATCTGATTCCGGGCAGTAAATTTCCAAAGGGTCGTTTATTTAATCTATCTGTACCTGAACATGCTGCTATGCGAGAATATATTAAGGAGTCCCTGGAAAAGGGACATATTCGTCCTTCTTCATCTCCCTTAGGAGCCGGTTTTTTCTTTGTATCTAAAAAAGATGGCTCTTTGAGGCCGTGTATTGATTATCGACTCTTGAATAAAATTACAGTCAGATATCAGTATCCTCTGCCACTGCTGACTGATTTGTTTGCTCGAATAAAAGGGGCTAAGTGGTTCTCTAAGATTGATCTCCGTGGGGCGTATAATTTGGTGCGAATTAAGCAGGGGGATGAGTGGAAAACCGCATTTAATACGCCCGAGGGCCATTTTGAGTATTTAGTAATGCCTTTTGGTCTTTCAAATGCCCCTTCAGTCTTTCAGTCCTTTATGCATGACATTTTCCGGGAATATTTGGATAAATTCATGATCGTGTATCTGGATGATATTTTGATTTTTTCGGATGACTGGGATTCTCATGTCCAACAGGTCAGGAGGGTTTTTCAGGTTTTGCGGGCTAATTCCTTGTGTGTGAAGGGTTCTAAGTGTATTTTTGGGGTTCAAAAGATTTCTTTTTTGGGGTACATTTTTTCCCCCTCTTCCATTGAGATGGATCCTGTCAAGGTTCGGGCTATTTGTGATTGGACGCAACCTTCTTCGCTTAAGAGCCTTCAGAAATTTTTGGGCTTTGCTAATTTTTATCGTCGATTTATAACTGGTTTTTCTGATGTTGCTAAACCTTTGACTGATTTGACCAAAAAGGGTGCTGATGTTGCTGATTGGTCCCCTGCTGCTGTGGAGGCCTTTCGGGAGCTTAAGCGCCGCTTTTCTTCCGCCCCTGTGTTGTGTCAGCCTGATGTTACTCTTCCTTTTCAGGTTGAGGTCGATGCTTCCGAGATCGGAGCTGGGGCGGTCTTGTCGCAGAAAAGTTCCGATTGCTCCGTGATGAGACCTTGTGCGTTCTTTTCTCGAAAATTTTCGCCCGCCGAGCGAAATTATGATATTGGTAATCGGGAGCTTTTGGCTATGAAGTGGGCTTTTGAGGAGTGGCGTCATTGGCTTGAGGGGGCTAGACATCAGGTGGTGGTATTGACCGATCACAAGAATTTGATTTATCTTGAGTCTGCCAGGCGCCTGAATCCTAGACAGGCGCGCTGGTCGTTGTTTTTCTCTCGGTTTAATTTTGTGGTCTCATACTTACCAGGTTCTAAAAATGTGAAGGCGGATGCCCTTTCTAGGAGTTTTGAGCCTGATTTCCCTGGTGATTCTGAACCTACAGGTATCCTTAAGGATGGGGTGATATTATCTGCTGTTTCCCCAGACCTGCGACGGGCTTTGCAGGAGTTTCAGGCGGATAGACCTGATCGTTGCCCGCCTGGTAGACTGTTTGTTCCTGATGATTGGACCAGTAGAGTCATCTCGGAGGTTCATTCTTCTGCGTTGGCAGGTCATCCCGGGATCTTTGGTACCAGGGATTTGGTGGCTAGGTCCTTCTGGTGGCCTTCTCTGTCTCGAGATGTACGAGTTTTTGTGCAGTCTTGTGATGTTTGTGCTCGGGCCAAACCTTGTTGTTCTCGGGCTAGCGGATTGTTGTTATCTTTGCCTATTCCAAAGAGGCCTTGGACTCACATCTCTATGGATTTTATTTCTGATCTCCCTGTTTCTCAGAAAATGTCTGTCATCTGGGTGGTGTGTGACCGTTTTTCAAAGATGGTTCATTTGGTGCCCTTGCCTAAGTTGCCATCCTCTTCCGAGTTGGTTCCTCTGTTTTTTCAAAATGTGGTTCGCTTGCATGGTATTCCGGAGAATATCGTTTCTGACAGGGGGACCCAGTTCGTGTCTAGATTTTGGCGGGCGTTCTGTGCTAGGATGGGCATTGATTTGTCTTTTTCGTCTGCGTTCCATCCTCAGACTAATGGCCAGACTGAGCGAACTAATCAGACCTTGGAGACTTATTTGAGGTGTTTTGTGTCTGCGGATCAGGATGACTGGGTTGCCTTTTTGCCGTTGGCGGAGTTTGCCCTCAATAATCGGGCTAGTTCTGCCACTTTGGTTTCTCCTTTCTTTTGCAATTCGGGGTTTCATCCTCGCTTTTCTTCTGGTCAGGTGGAGTCTTCGGATTGTCCTGGAGTGGATACTGTGGTGGATAGGTTGCATCAGATTTGGGGACAGGTGGTGGACAATTTGGAGTTGTCCCAGGAGAAGACTCGGCATTTTGCTAACCTCCGTCGTCGTGTTGGTCCTCGTCTTCGTGTTGGGGACTTGGTGTGGTTGTCTTCTCGTTTTGTCCCTATGAGGGTTTCTTCTCCTAAGTTTAAGCCTCGGTTCATCGGCCCGTATAAGATTTTGGAGATTCTTAACCCTGTGTCCTTTCGATTGGACCTCCCGGCATCTTTTTCTATCCATAATGTCTTCCATCGGTCATTATTGCGCAGGTATGAGGTACCGGTTGTGCCTTCCGTTGAGCCTCCCGCTCCGGTGTTGGTTGAGGGTGAATTGGAGTACGTTGTGGAGAAGATCTTGGACTCCCGTGTTTCCAGACGGAAACTTCAGTATCTGGTCAAGTGGAAGGGCTACGGTCAGGAGGATAATTCTTGGGTGACAGCCTCTGATGTTCATGCCTCTGATTTGGTCCGTGCCTTTCATAGGGCTCATCCTGATCGCCCTGGTGGTTCTTGTGAGGGTTCGGTGCCCCCTCCTTTAGGGGGGGGTACTGTTGTGAATTTGGTTTTTGGGCTCCCCCGGTGGTCACTGGTGGTACTGGACTTGTGTGCTTCACTTTCTCTGTTCACCTGTTTCCATCAGGATATGGGAGTATCCTATTTAGCCTTGCTGCTCAGTTATTCTAGTGCTGGCCATCAATGTAACCAGAGCCTTTCTGTTGCATGTTCCTGCTTCTAGACTACTATCAGCTAAGTTGGACTCTTAGTCCTAAGTTTGTTTGCATTTTTGTTCCAGTTCACAGTTATGTTATGTTTCTGTAGCTGGAAGCTCTTGTGGGCCGAAATTACCACTCCGGTGTCATGAGTTGACACATGAGTCTTAAAGTAATTTCTGGATGGTATTTTAATAGGGTTTTCAGCTGACCGTGAAGTTCCCTATTGTATCTTCTTACTATCTAGTAAGCGGACCTCGCTTTGCTGAACCTACCTTCATACTGCGTATGTCTTTTCCTCTGAACTCACCGTCAATATATGTGGGGGGCTTCTGTCTCCTTTTTGGGGGAATTTCCCTAGAGGTAAGCCAGGTTTGTTTTTTCCTCTATTAGGGTTAGTTAGTTCTCCGGCTGGCGCTGGGCGTCTAGGGATAAAACGTAGGTACGTCACCCGGCCACTGTTAGTTGTGTGATAGGTTTAGCTCACGGTCAGCTCGAGAATCCATCACCCAAGAGCTAGTCTGTTATTTAAGTTCTCTGATGTTCCCTTGCCATTGGGAACCATGACATGCCCCTATGTCTTCTTAGGTGATTTTGGTGAGACAGCCAACCTAAAATCAACTGTCCTGGCTCTGTTTGAAGTATTGCTTGGAGCCTAATACTTCCTCAGCGTTCTGGCCACCGGCTAGGCGCCTCAATAGGATGTTTCCTCGATCTTACAGCACGACTCCTACTGGTGTTATCTCCTTTTTGCTTTGATCTCATTTCTCACTCTCCACATTAAACCTCGCTTCTTGTCCTTTCTTGAGATACCGCCGCGATGTAGTGCAGGCGCGGTTCCTTAACGTTCTTTTCTGTTCGCTAGGCCTCTGTCAGGATCCCACCCCTGACAGGGACCCCCCTGAATCTTCCCCTGCAACACCCTCTGCCACAGGATGTTGCCTGGTTCCAACCCAGTCAGCTTCTCTCTAACTTCCTATCCAACCCCTAGTTTTACCAGATTGTGAGGAGTGGCCTAATACATAGCGCCCTTAGCTCCCCCTGGAGGCCAGACTATGAAGTGTATTGGTGTCTGTGATACCTGGTCAGGTGAACTCCTTCAGTGCCATCAGACGTACGATCACTCCCCTTAGCGGCGGAGCGATGTTACTGCAACGACCAGGTCTCTGGGGCGCTGCACAGACACGAGATTCTGCAGCTCCGGACCGGAGTCAGACAGATTGTAGGAGACTGTGAGGGGAGAAGAGCCAAAGGAGAGGAAAGATACTGGGAGTTGAGCTGCGAGTGGGCTTACTCCAGAATCAGCGTGAGAAACCGGAGGCTGGAATTCCGAGGTTGTGGGGGCAACTGTATGCTCCACAGCAGAAACCAGAGGGCAGGAGATTGCAAGTCTCCTGGCCACCATTAAACCAGAAGGCACAGCAGCATATAGAGCCCAGACTCACCACGAGAAGGTGTTAGGTTGAACAATTAATAAAATGTTCTCTCGAGTTGCCTACTCCTGGCCTAGTGGATATTGATCAGGTGCGCACTAAAGAAATAAACATATGACAATACACAGTCAGATGTAAACTCTCCTTGATCAATCTATGGCTCAGCTCCAAAAGGACTTTATTTAGTCAGAACACAAGTTTATATATTTCCTGTAAGGGGGCTCGGTTAGCTCTAAAATGGGAGTGATCAGATGTATTCCATTGGTTAGTGGGTTGGGCAATGAGCAAGTCCATGGGCGGATCCATGAGGCCATCAGGGTGTGTTGGTCCATGAGGTCATCAGGGTGGGCGCCACTGTGGGTGGATCCATGAGGTCATCAGGGTGGGCATCATCTTGGATACCAGCACTTGGCATGCTGATACAGGAAATGGCAGCCATCTTTAGTGTCTCACTTTGATCTGAGAAAACTTATGTAAGGATAAACAATACATGTTATGGGTTGCTTCTCTCAATCTCTTACGTCTTGAGGTTATATAAGTATTTGATCTTATGCCTCTCCTCAACAGTCCCCCCTAAATACTTTATTAACTTTTTTTTTTTTTCTTGATCCCACCGTGGTTCCCTAACCCACCAGTGTTAAGTGTCACTATGACATCAGAGGCTTCATGACAATTCGGATGCTATAGACACCAGAGAATGTGTGACTAATTATGGGTATACCGAGGAGGTATATCAGAGCGCATTACCCATGTCCTCGGGACTTTCCTACCTGCTGGATCTATTACTCTCTAATCTCCCATCTCCATGGTTACATAAAATACACACGTGACTCACCCTGATGTACACATCCTAGATCTGACCGTCTCGCCCGGGAGGGGGGAAATTGGAGTTTTCACCAGTTTGAGACAAATTTTCCCTTGTGGAAAACCTCCCTTTGTAGCTGCACTTTGACAAGCAGGTCAGATCCTACTCTGTCCCTAACTGTCTATCAAGTTTACAATGTGTGTGATGGGTCCAGTAGGCGCTCAGCAACCCTGACTGAAGTAGTAGTCAGGAGCACTTGGTAGGGACCCTCTAATCTCGACTCCAGGGATGTCTTTCTGATGAACTTCTTTACCAGCATGTAGTCACCAGGTTGGAAAATATGGGTACCTTCACTGGAATCTGGACCTGGAATGGATGATAAAACTTGTACATGTGTTACTGACAGTTCTTTAGTAAGGATAATTACATAATTTACAAGGGTATCACTTCCTGAGGCTAGCTGTTGTGGAAAATATTGACCCAACCTTGGAGGCCCCCCAAAAAGAATCTCGAATGGTGTGAGTTTAGTGGAACCCCTTGGAGTGTTTCTGAGTGAGTATAAGGCAATGGGCAAAATGTCTGTCCAAGTCTGACCTTCTGACTGGCTTTCAATATTTGATTTTTGAAGGTGCCATTCAGTGTTTCTACTTTCCCACTGCTCTGTGGGGGATATGGAGTATGTAAACTGTTGTGAACTCTATTTCTGGGCTCCCTCTTGTGGTCACAAGTGGTATTGTGTGAGTGCTGTCTTTCTGCAGGTTTGTGGCTGGCATCAGCTGTCTCGTTATAGGTGGGTTGGTTTCCTATTTAGCTCACCTGGACTATCAGTTCATGCCTGCTGTCGATGTACTCAGTGCTATTCTGATTCCTTCTGACTAACTTGCTACCAGTCTCTTCAAGAGAAGCTAAGTTTCCGTTTGTTAATTTTTTGATCATCGGTGTTCAATATGTTTCTTGTCCAGCTTGCTAATATGTGATTTCCTTGCTTGCTGGTAGCTCTAGGGGGCTGAGTTTCTCCCCTCACACCGTTAGTTGGTGTGGGGGTTCTTGAATTCTCAGCGTGGATATTTTGTAGGGTTTTCTGCTGACCGCACAGTTCACTATCTGTCTTCTGCTATCTAGTATTAGCGGGCCTCATTTGCTGAATCTGTTTTTCATTTCTACGTATGTGTTTTCCCCTTACCTCACCATTATTATTTGTTGGGGGCTTCCTATATCTTTGGGGTTATTTCTCTTGAGGCAAGTGAGGTCTTGCTTTCTCTCTATGGGTAGCTAGTTCCTCAGGCTGCGTCGAGACATCTAGGATTTTAGGCACGTTCACCGGCTACCTTTAGTGTGTTTGGTTAGGATCAGGTTTGCGGTCAGTCCAGTTACCACCTCCCTAGAGCTTGTTCTACGTTCTATAACTTAGCTAGTTGTTCCTGAGATCCTCTGCCACTAGGATCATAACAGTAAACCCAAATCCGCTCCCACCAATGTCCATAGTTCCTTAGTCAGTGCTGCAGTGAACGCAGGTCCTTGGTCACTCTCAATTACCTCTGGGACCCCATATCTGCATATTACTTCAGTCATCAGTCTCTTAACAGTCACTCTGGCAGTCATGTTTGTTACTGGATAGGCTTCGGGCCATCCTGAGAACATTACAGTCACTACCAGTACATTCTCGTACTTCCCTACTTTTGGCATTTGAATGTGATCAATCTGAATCCGACGAAAAGGGATAGAGTGGTTTAGCCAAATGGTTCTGTGTAACTTTCTGAGGTGGTGCTGGATTGCATGTTGCACACACAAGGGAGGAATTGCAATATTTTTGGGTGACAGTAGAGATCACTGGTGCCATATAAGTCTTCCAGATCAGGTCATTCATCTGATTCTTGCCTCTGTGGGTGATACTGTGTGCCCATTCTGTCACCGAGGGGTACAGATTACGGGGTAGACAGACCTCTTTGTTTATCCTCTAGACTCCATCTTCATCCTTTTTAGCTCCTCGTTCTTGCCATGACTTCTTTTCATCATCTGATGTCTTGTCTTGATGTAGATGAATAATCCTCATAAGAGAGCTTTCAGGCCCTTCTTCAGTGTCTTGTGACACGTAAGCCGCTGCTTTCTCTTTCCCAAATGGATCCGCAGCATAGGTTTTTGCTGTTTTGTCAGCAAAGAAGTTCCCCCTTGCTTCTGGAGAATCCAATCTCCCGTGAGCTTTGATCTTGATCACTGCAACCTCCAAAGGTAGATCTAGAGCGGCCACAAGTTCTTGTATGGTAGCAGCATGTTTTACAGGAGTTCCACTGGACGTTAGGTATCCTCTGGCTGCCCAGATACCGCTGAAGTCATGAGCCACTCCGAAAGCATATCTTGAATCCGTATAGATGTTAACCACCTTCTCCATCACTTACTGACAAACCAGTGTCAAAGCCTTAAGTTCCGCTTCTTGTGCAGACATGTGCGGTGGTAGGGATCCGGCTGAGATGACCTGGTCATGTGTAACCATGGCATATCCCATATGGTACCTTCCTGTTTCATCTGCAAATCTGGAACCATCAGTGAAGAACGTCAGGTCTAGGGTTGAGCGAAACGGATCGGTCAGTTTCATAAGTCGCCGACTTTTGGCAAAGTCGGCATCTCATGAAACCCGACCCGATCCCTGTGCGGGGTCGGCCACGCGGCACGCGAACTTGGCGCCAAAGTCGCGTTTCGAATGACGCGTCTAGCGCCATTATTGCAGCCAATGAAGGAGCGGCAGAGTGATGAGATAGGCGTCAGGGGGCGTGCACAACTATAGAGAGAGAGAGAGAGAAAAAAAAAATTCAATTTCTTCACTGGGTTTCGTGTTTCGGCCGATCCATGACTTTTCACGGTGGTCGGCCGATTTCACTCGACTCAACTTTTAAGACAGTCGGGTTTCGCAAAACCCGACTCGACCCTAAAAAAATAAAGGTCGCTCAACCCAGCATGTGGGAGTGGGTCTTCAGACACGTTTTTCTTGGAGGCTGCTTCTTCCTGCATTTGTTCGAGACAGTCATGATCCTCTGAGAGTGTAGAGGCATCTTCTCCGAGAGCATCAGTATCATCATCCACATCCCCCCTGGAAAGAGGAAGCAGTATGGACGGGCTGAGGATGGTGCAGCGGACAAGAGTGACATTATCCGGACCAAGAGGGAACATTGGAGTCTCATATGATGCTGCAGCGACAGATGTTTAGGTTTCAAAAATAGCTTTTATGTTGTGTGGAGACATTAAGAGAACTGGATGTCTTAAGATGATATCAGAATTTGGGATTCCAAGAGCTGGTGCAGACTGTATGTGGAGCGCCCCCAGACGCAGGCCGTGTGGTACTCGATACCGGGCCTCTCTGTCTCGGTCCTGGGGTTGTCACGGTGGCTAGACCCGGTCCGTGACCCTGCTAAGGGGCGTCCAATGAAAGGTGTGATGGTGGTGCATGGTGCAATTCGCGATGAATAACGAAAACACAGGGTTGCAGTCTCTTTACCTCTTTACTGAAGGCTTCAGGGTCCGCAATCCAGAGCACTGCTAACAGGGCTGGCTGAGATTGGCCGGTCCGAAGGCACATCCAGAGTTCCCTTTGCAGGTGGAAATCAGTGCCTACCTTCTAGCGCCTGTGTGTCTTTAGGTTTTGTACTTTCGGTGGGTCACTTTGTTCAGTCTCTTTTCGGTTCTTCCAGTGCAGAATTAAGCATTGTTTATACTGTTCCCAGGTGAGCACAGCAATGCTGAGGCCCTCCTGCCTGGCCCCGTCTGGCCCAATCCTCGGGGTATCCCACTGGAAGATCACCCCCTCCGAGCTCACATCTAGTGGTTCTCCCATACTTGTCGGTAACGGAGGCACCAGCTTTTCCATAGTGTCAGGGGTTATCACTACCAGCTCAGGGGAGAAGAATCGGTCATTGCCGGGACCGGGAGCAGTCATGGGAGCAGGATCGGTCGGGAGAGCAGGGGTGCTTTCCATACCTGTGTCTGATGTGGTTCCACCGATGCCGATCTGTTCCACTGACGAGGACACTGGAGTCGGCTGCGGCCCGGACCGCGGCTCTTCCAAGGCGTCCTCCTGGCACAACTCCGACTTCCATTGCTTCGCATTGGCTGGCTCCATGTCTGGGATAGGTTTAATCTGGCCCCCCTTATGCGGCTCCGAGAAGCTCAGGTACTTCAGCTGTGGTGAGTTCGGTCCCGCTTCTGGCCGGTGGGGATAATTCGGGATCACTCCGTCGTCGTTCAGGTACTCGCTGGTCACCTTCGCTGTCTCGAGGTCGGTAGCTGCACATGCACCTGGCTCCTTCTTCTCTTGGTTCCCGCCATTGCAATGGGGGGGCGGTTCTTCTCTGCTTCGGGGCAGGTCATCATCTTGCAGCAGTAATCGGAGGGGGCGGTCGCCACTTTTGGTGCCGCTTTGATAGTCTCCTCCCATGGCACGCCCTTCTTCCTCTGCGCTCCTCGTGGCGCTGCAATGGCGGCGGTTTTGGCGGGAATGTTTGGCAGCAAATAGCAATACACAGTCTTTGCAATAAGTCACAGTTCAAGCACAATTCTGACACAGTTCCAAGGCACACATGACCTGATTCTTCAGGCTTAAGTAGATCCTGATCTTGACGCCAAATTGGAGCCCCGCCAGACGCAGGGCCCACTGGTACTCGATACCGGGCCTCTCTGTCTCGGTCCTGGGGTTGTCACGGTGGCTAGACCTGGTCCGTGACCCTGCTAAGGGGCATCCAATGAAAGGTGTGATGGTGGTGCGTGGTGCAAGTCGCGATGATTAACGAGGACACAGGGTTGCAGTCTCTTTACCTCTTTACTGAAGGCTTCAGGGTCCGCAATCCAGAGCACTGCTAACAGGGCTGGCTGAGACCGGCCGGTCCAAAGGCACATCCAGAGTTCCCTTTGCTGGTGGAAATCAGTGCCTACCTTCTAGCGCCTGTGTTTTATAGTGCCTCCCTGCTGAGCACCACGGGATAGTCCTCACAACTGTTGTGTCTGTTTCTGATGTTCTTTCTCACAACTCTCGTTTCTGTTCTGATGTTCTTCTCCGTCCCCCAGATGATATGGCTAGGATGCACCCGTATGACGGGTAGGCCTGGAGTTCTTCCAGGACCCTAGAGTTGCCCCTCTCTCACAATTGCCTCCTATGTCTGCTTAGGTGATTTAGGTGAGACAGCCAACCTAAAGTCAACTGCCCTGCCGCTGTTTGAAGTAATGCTTGGAGCTCAATACTTCCTCGGCGTTCCAGCCACCGGCTACGTGCCTCAGTAGGATGTTGCCACGATCTTAAGGCACGACTCCTACTGGTTCTATTCTCCTTTGTGCTGTGATCTCGTTTCTCACTTCTCCACAATAAACCTCGCTTCTTATCCTTTCTTAAGATACCGCCGCAATCAGGTACAGGCGCGATTCCGTAACGATCTGTCCTTTTCGCTAGGCCTCTGTCAGGATCCCACCCCTGACAGGGACCCCCCTGAATCTTCCCCTGTAACACCCCCTGCCACAGGATGTTGCCTGGATCAAACCCAGTCAGCTTCTGTCTAACTTCCTATCCAACCCCCAGTTTTACCAGATTGTGAGGAGTGGCCTAATACATAGAACCCTTTGCTCCCCCTGGAGGCCAGAGTGTGAAGTGTAATGTGTGACTGTGATACCTGGTCAGGTGAACTCCTTTAGTGCCATCAGACGTACCATCACTCCCCTTAGTGGCGGAGCGTCAGTACTGCAACGACCTGGACTCTGGGGCACTGCATATGGCCTGTTTAAGAGCGTAGAAAGCTTCCACAGATTTGGTACATAGTGGAAACGCTGACGTCTTGACGTCATTGTTCATGGCTGCATCAGCTTGGAGGCATCTGGAATCCATTGGCGACAATAAGTGATAGGTCAGCCAATTCATCCGAGGCTCATGTCTTAAGTTGTTGGCAGAACTCAACACCAGAGTCCCATGTAGTGTCACTGGCAAGTGAGGCATCATCGAACATGATTTCCATAACAGGCCAATATGCATCGCCTGCTTTAAGATTTGCCATGGAATTGAGATCTTGCCACTTGGCTGAGTAATTCCTTTGGATTTGAAGCATGCTTCTGTAGAAAGGCATCGGCTGTTTTTCTGGATCTGGAAGTTGGTTCAACAGAGTAGCAGCTTGCTGGGGTGTAAACTTGACATAGAGGGTGGGCTCCTCAGACATGAGCATTGGCACTGTTGGTGGTGACACCTGCGGCGGGAGTAGAGATAGCACCGGGAGTACAGATGTAATCCCTTGTATATGAGGAGCAGGAGCAGGTAACAGTCCTGGAATGAGGGGCTATATTTGGGCAGCTCCAGTATCATGGTGTGGGGTCCAGGTGACGCAGGCAGTCTTAAAAGCTTTAACAGTCCTGTCCTCATTACTAATTAACCTGATTTCAGAGAAGCAGCAAATGCTTGGGGGGCTACACTTGTTTATTATAATTCCAACGATTTCCGTTGTACATGCATGAACAGGGAAACCGAAAATGCCAACACCAATAGCGGGAATTGTCAAGGTCTCAATCTGCTCACTAATATTCGCATACTCTACAATGCGAGTTATTGCTGCACAAAGTTGTTGAGCACTAACGTCTGGATGAATAGGGTCAAAAGTAGGGTCAAAAATAGGGTCAAAAGTCACAGCGTGTATAATCATTTTACACGGAAGATTGCCAGCTTTAGTCACCGCTATGTCCCCAACAGCTATCTGACCACGTGACTCAACAACGATTTGACTGTCAGCTTGAATAGTCACCCCTCCTGCTTCCACTATAGCTCTAGCTACACCTCCATTGTTCTCTAACAGAGAATTGGCAGTATTAACAATAGCGTCTGTCTCCATTGTTGTTATGTCACCCTTTCCCACCACTAACAAGGGTCCTCAGGAAGTTCTTTTTCAAAAATAAATTGCCAACATTCCCTCCCCTTTGTGCTTCCTGTGCTATTGGTATCCCCTCCCAGATTGAGCCCCCCCCTTGTTACAGTTGTCACCGTCCCTTACAGGTGTGCATTTGGCTGGAAGAGAGCCTGTGAGGTACCGGGTATAGGGTTAGGTAGACTGCGTGAGAGTGCTGTTGTAGTGGAAGTGTTGGGAGGAGAGGCCATTGCTTGGAGCATCTCGTGTGGGTGTGCGGTAAATTGGCAGTGGAAGTGACAGTAGAAAGGGTTGGTGCTGGGGACGATCCAGGTGGGAGGATTGCTGGATTCATGACAGGAGTGATAGGCGAAAGGGTCGGTGCCCCATTGGAAACCACTTGGATGGGTAAAGCCTGTTCACTTCCCGAAGGAATATAGTATTGGCCGTTAGTGGTCATTACTGGGCAACAAGGATTTAGTGATGTAGCCTTAGTCTAAGATGTTCACCACCAGGAGCAGCACCTTTGCCATCCACAAAATGGCCGCCACCAGAATTACCACATGGCCCATCCACAAAATGGCTGCTGCCAGAGTTAGCACTTTTGCCATCCACAAAATGGCTGCTATCAGCATTAACACATTTGCCAACCACAAAATGGCTGCTGCCAGCATTAACACATTTGCCATCCACAAAATGGCTACCGCCAGAATTAGCACATTTGCCATCCACAAAATGGCTGCTGACAGCATTAACACATTTTCCATCCACAAAATGGCAACCACCAGCATTAACACATTTGCCATCCACAAAATGGCTACCGCCAGCATTAACACATTTGCCATCCACAAAATGGCTACTATTACAATTAACACATTTGCCATCCACAAAATGGTTGCTATTAGAATTTGCACATGGCCCATCCACAAAATGGCTGCTGCCATCAGAATAAACACATGGCCCTGGGCCACCATTAGGGTATGTGTCCACCTTCAGGATTGCTTCAGGATTTGGTCAGGATTTTATGCAGGTAAAATCCTGACCAAATCTGCACCTGAGGTCACTGGCAGGTCACCTGCGTTGTCCTTGAGTTTTTTCTGCTATGTAAGGACATGCTGCTTTGTTAAAAGACGCGCCGCATGTGAGTTTTCTCGGGTGTGCCGCATGCGTCTTTTACTGCATAGTGGAGACAGGATTTCATGAAATCCCCTCCACTATGCTGTAACATCTGGACGCTGCGTTTTTCATGCATGCTGCTCAACGCTGCGTCAAAAACGCAGCGTTTCCTGAACGTGGACACATACCCTTAGGGTATGTTTCCACGTTCAGTTTTGCTTCAGGCTTTGGTCAGGATTTTATGCAGGTAAAATCCTGACCAAAACTGCACCTGAGGTCACTGGCAGGTCACCTGCGGTGTACCTGCGTGTTTTGCTCATAGTAGCAACATGCTGCGTTTAGAAAAAACGCACCACGCATGCGTTTTCGCGGCAAAAACGCATGCGTTTTTTAACGCATAGTGGAGCCTGGATTTCATGAAATCCCATCCACTATGCTGTAACATCTGGACGCTGCGTTTTTGACGCTGTGTAAAAACGCAGCGTCAAAAACGCAGCGTTTCCTGAACGTGGAAACATACCCTTATACGGTTGTGGTCGCTCACAGGATATATTTTTGTAATACACATAACTCAAAACTCTATCCTTTTTATTCCTCTCCTCTTCTACCCAATTTTCTCTATACAAACTTTCAAAGACTCTTTCCCCTGCCCTAGCAGTAGACAACAATCCATTATCTTCTAGGATACCTTTTCTTTCTTTCAAGACAATCTTCCACTCCAGGGACTGTAACCTCCCCCCTTCTGGCATTCCACACAACTTCATAAGCTTTTTACATTGCTTAACATGACTCTTCCCTTCACATGTCGCCACTAATGTACTCGGGTCTAACTTGCCATCTGAATTTGGCTTAGTGCCAATACGGCAGAACTGCATTAATTTCTCCATCTTTCTATAGATATACAGTATATATATCTATCAAGATAACAAACACCAAACAAACAATAAGACGGGGGAGATGACTCAAACCTGAGACTCTAAAGGGAACTGAGTTTGCAGCACACAGTTCCTATTCCTTCTTGTCACGTGGTCCCTGTCTGACTTCCGTGTTCCGTACTTTACAAACCAATTATTCCCTACTTAGTCAAATTGCTCCCTAATTTACCAGGCCCCGTGCTGAGTCAATTCACTCGAAGACACAAGGCAAAACTAAATTTAATTGGCTCGAACTGAGTCATCTCACTCGAAGTTAACGGGCCCCTCCTAGGCTGAGTCAATTCACTCCAGGTCCTAGTCTCTCCTATACAGAACTGAAAATCGTATCACAGGCGACATCCGTGTACTGTACCATAGACAAAAAATTTTTTTTCTAACACTGAAAAATTTTCTTTTCTTTTCTTTTTTTCTTTTTTTTTTTTTAAACGCTGAAAAGAAAATCTGCTTGCTTTCCTAACTACCAGTCATCTCCCCTCTTCACAACACGTAACAGGCAGTAGGCAACTGAAACATGTGACGGTTCTTGAAATTAAATGACCAGCAGCGGAGAGACCCTTCTGCCGTCTTACAGATACCGCGAAAACCGGACACGGTAAGGCAATCTGCACAGGATACCCCGAAGGACACAGGTAAAGACTACAGATTATAAAAATCAGCAGACTTACCGTGTTCTGATAAGGAAGGAGGGGATCAGTCTCCAGGTTCGGGGTATTCAGCGCGTCCTGCTGTTCCACTCGCTGGTCCTCAGGGTTCAGGGCTCTTCCTCTGCTGGCCCCAGGTTGGGCGGCCAAATATGTTAGGTTGAACAATTAATAAAATGTTCACTCAAGTTGCCTACTCCTGGCCTAATGGATATTGATCAGGTGCGCACTAAAGAAATAAACATATGACAACACACAGTCAGATGTAAACTCTCCTTGATCAATCTATGGCTCAGCTCCAAAAGGGCTTTATTTAGTCAGAACACAAGTTTATATATTTCCTGTAAGGGGGCTCGGTTAGCTCTAAAATGGGAGTGATCGGATGTATTCCATTGGTTAGTGGGTTGGGCAATGAGCAAGTCCATGAGCGGATCCATGAGGTCATCAGAGTGGGTTGGTCCATGAGGTCATCAGGGTGGACATCACTGTGGGTGGATCCATGAGGTCATCAGGGTGGGCATCATCTTGGATACCAGCACATGGCATGCTGATACAGGAAATGGCAGCCATCTTTAGGGTCTCACTTTGATCTGAGGAAACTTATGTAAGGTTAAACAATACATGTTATGGGTTGCTTCTCTCAAACTCTTACGTCTTGAGGTTAATTACATATTTGTCATGTCGGACGCTGTTCATACCAGGACGTTCGACAGACAGCGGTAATTCCGCTTTTGTCCACTATGTGCTCAGTGGCGTCGGCTAGATTTTATCTAGCTGGTCCAGGGTTAATTTAGCTGGTGCTCGGATTGGAAGCTGGGCCATGCCCACTGCCTTTAAATAGTTCTCCTGAACTTTGGGCATCACCGATTATAGCTTCAGTCTAGTGCTTGGTTATCTCGGTCTGGAGTGGTGAGCTAGTAGTTGGAGTATCGTATCTGGTAGTGTATTTCCCTTTGTCTTATTTACTCCTTCCTATATTTGTATTTATTTTGCCCTGCGCATTTATAGTGTATTCCTGAGTGACTGTGGCATGGTGTATATTTTCCGTTATCCTTGTCTGTGCTAACTGTGGGTATTGGTGTATGATCTTTTCACTGGGTGGTGGGTGGTAGTTTCAGCCTAGGGTTGAAACAGGAGACAGGGTGAGGGTCGAGGCCTAGACATGCACACCATCAGTGTAAACTCTAGGTAGAGGGTCAGTCAGGATTTCCCTAGTCTGAGGGAAATTGCAGGGGCCCGGGTTATTAGCTCTTGCCCACTTAGTCTTCCGGTGACATTATAATCGGCCCTAAAAAAAAAAAAAAGAAAAAAAAGGGGGTTTCCTTTTTTTTGTTTGGTCATGGATCCCATGACTTCCATAACCCGCCAGTTGGAGGTGCTGTCCCTACAGGTCACTGAGTTGAGGGGGGCAGTGCAGCAACAGGGACTAGCAGTATCTAATGTGCAAGCTGGAGCAACAGGTAGAGTTGCTGAGCCTAAGTTTCCTTTGCCTGAAAAGTTTGCTGGGGAATGCAGTACATTTGTTTCTTTTCGTGAAGCTTGCAAACTATATTTCCGTATGCGCCTGATCTCCTCAGGTAATGAGGCTCAGCGTGTGGGCCTGGTGTGGTCATTGTTAAGCGGGGATCCCCAAGCATGGGCGTTTTCTTTGCCATCTGATTCTGCTGCATTTGACTCTGTGGAGAGTTTTTTTTCCTTTCTTGGAAATATTTACGATGAGCCTGACAGAATGGCTCTAGCAGAATCTAAGATACGCACTATTCGCCAGGGGGAGCGAGTTGCAGAGGATTACTGTTCTGAATTTTGTCGCTGGGCAATCAATACACAGTGGAATGATCCAGTGCTGCGGAGTCAGTTTATTCATGGGGTTTCTGGAAGGGTTAAAAAAGCCCTTCTGATGTACGAGACTCCTACTTCTCTAGATTCCGCTATGAGTCTGGTTGTCCGCATTGATCGCCGTTTGCGTCAGGGGGAGCAAGAGACACCGTCTATGGGAGAGGGTTTAGGTTCACGTGTGGTTGCTGCAGGTGAGCCCACGGAGCCTATGCAAATCGCAGGGGTATCACATGTGAAGCGTCGAGCCCCTGAGCTCAGGAAGCAGGGAGCCTGTTTTTACTGTGGTAAGACTGGTCATTTTATTAACATCTGTCCTCTGCTGTCTAAGAAAAACGCAACGGCGGAAAACTTCTAAGCTCAGAGGGTGTGGAGGAGACCAATCTGAGCTTATGTATATCCTCCATGGTGGTTTCTCAATGCATGCTCCCTGCTAAGGTTATTATCGCTGGCAGTGAGCAGCCAATAACTGTTTTTGTGGATAGTGGTTCAGCCACAAATCTCATTGATGAGGAGTTTGCGCGCACAGCAGGTTTTAGGATTGAAAAACTGCCTCATCCTATCCGCGTGGTCACCATCAATGCTGCTCCTCTCTCACAGGGGGAGATTACTGAATTTGTGGCTGAGGTGAAACTCCACATTGGGGTTCTACATTCCGAGCAGGTTTCATGTAAGGTGCTCAGGAATCTTCCTGCTCAGGTGGTTTTGGGTTTTCCATGGTTGTCTATGCACAACCCGGTAATTGACTGGAAAACTCAGGACATAATTCAGTGGAGCGAGTTCTTCCAGGAGAATTGCCTGGCCACATGTGTGTCTGCTGTGACTTCAAGCGTTCCGGAGTCACTTCTGGATTTTGCAGATGTGTTCTCTGAGAAGGGTTGTTCAGAGTTGCTGCCACATCGCCCCTATGACTGTACTATCAAGTTTAAACCAGGGGCCAAATTGCCTAAAGCAAGGACGTTTAACATCTCTGGGTCCTGAGAGACAAGCGTTAAAGGATTACATTGCTGAAAGTTTGAGCAAAGGGCACATCAGGCCTTCATCCTCACCAGTGGCAGCAGGGTTCTTCTTCGTGAAGAAGAAAGATGGCGGATTACACCCGTGTTTGGATTTCAGGGAATTGAACCAGATTACGGTTCGTGATCCATACCCTATGCCACTGATACCAGATTTGTTCAACCAGGTGGCAGGTGCTAAGTGGTTTACCAAGCTTGACCTCAGGGGGCGTACAACCTCGTAAGAGTCCGTCAAGGTTGATGATTGGAAGACGGCTTTTAATACCCCTGAGGGTCATTTTGAAAATTTGGTGATGCCATTTGGGTTGACTAACGCACCTGCAGTGTTCCAACATTTCATTAATGATGTGTTTTCGCATGTTTTGGGGAAATTCGTTATCGTGTACCTAGATGACATTCTCATATATTCTTGCAACCGTGATACTCATTTAGATCATGTCAGGCAAGTGTTACAGCTTCTCAGAGAGAATAAGCTGTATGCTAAACTTGAGAAATGTGTATTTTCTGTTCAAGAGTTGCCTTTCTTGGGTTATATTGTGTCTGCTTCTGGTTTTAAAATGGACGCCGCTAAGGTGCAAGCGGTGCTGCATTGGGAACGGCCTGATAACCTGAAAGCACTTCAGCGGTTCCTTGGGTTTTCTAACTACTATAGGAAATTTATCAAGGATTTTTCCATCATTGCTAAACCACTAACTGACATGACTAAAAAGGGTACCAATTTCTCCGTTTGGCCTGAGGCTGCTGTGCACGCATTTGAATTTCTTAAGAACAGTTTTGTTTCAGCCCCCATTCTTGTGCAGCCAGACGTATCAAAACCTTTTGTTGTGGAAGTCGATGCGTCTGAGGTTGGTGTGGGGGCGGTACTATCACAAGGCTCATCTTTGAGTGATTTGCGTCCATGCGCCTATTTTTCCAAGAAACTGTCGTCCGCCGAACGTAACTACGATATCGGCAACAGGGAGTTGTTGGCAATCAAGTTGGCCTTTGAGGAATGGCGACACTTCTTGGAGGGGTTGGTTCATCAGGTTACTGTTATTACCGATCATAAGAATCTGCTGTATTTGGAGTCAGCCAAGCGTCTGTCCCCCAGGCAGGCTCGCTGGGCATTGTTTTTCACGTGGTTCAATTTTGTTGTCACTTACAGACCGGGGTCTAAAAACACTAAGGCGGATGCTCTGTCCAGGTGTTTTCTGGGGGGAGAACCTCGGGAGGATCCAGTACCCATCCTCCAAAAGGGTGTTGTGGTTTCGGCTCTCACTACCGAGGTTGAGGCTGAGATTGCCGAGGCTCAGGAGGAGGTACCATCTGAGCTTCCCATCAACAAATCTTTTGTACCGCTTCATCTCCGCTTAAAGGTTTTGGCGGAGCATCATGATGCTGTCCTGGCAGACCATCCAGGGGTTAGGGGTACTTTGGAGTTGGTGTCACGTCGGTTTTGGTGGCCCAAGATCCGACAGGACGTGGTCTCATACGTGTCAGCTTGTACCACGTGCGCTAGGGCTAAGACGCCCCACTCCCATCCTGTTGGCACACTACTTCCTCTTGAGGTACCTAGTAAGCCATGGACGGAAATCTCCATGGATTTCATCACTGATTTGCCCTCCTCAGCTGGGAACACGGTCATCTTGGTGATTGTTGATCGGTTTTCAAAAATGTCGCACTTTGTGTCTTTGCCTTCGTTGCCTAAAGGTACCTTCACACTAAACGATATCGCTAGCGATCCGTGACGTTGCAGCGTCCTGGCTAGCGATATCGTTGAGTTTGACAGGCAGCAGCGATCAGGATCCTGCTGTGATATCGCTGGTCGTTGCTGAAAGTTCAGAACTTTATTTGGTCGTCAGATCACCGTGTATCATTGTGTTTGACAGCAAAAGCAACGATGCCAGCGATGTTTTACAATGGTAACCAGGGTAAATATCGGGTTACTAAGCGCAGGGCCGTGCTTAGTAACCCGATGTTTACCCTGGCTACCATCGTAAAAGTAAAAAAAACAAACAGTACATACTCACCTTCTGATGTCTGTCACACGTCCCCCCGCTGTCCGCTTCCTGCACTGACTGAGTGCCGGCCGTAAAGTAAAAGCAGAGCACAGCGGTGACGTCACCGCTCTGCTGTTAGGGCCGGCACTCACAGGCAGTGCAGGAAGTGGACCCCGGGGGACGCGAATGTAAGTATGTACTGTTTGTTTTTTTACATTTTACACTGGTAACCAGGGTAAACATCGGGTTACTAAGTGCGGCCCTGCGCTTAGCAACCCGATGTTTACCCTGGTTACCCGGGGACTTCGGCATCGTTGGTCGCTGGAGAGCTGTCTGTGTGACAGCTCTCCAGCGACCAAACAGCGACGCTGCAGCGATCGGCATCGTTGTCTGTATCACTGCAGCGTCGCTTAGTGTGAAGGTACCTTAACGCTAAGACTCTGGCTCAGGTATTTGTGCCGGAGGTGGTCAGACTTCATGGGGTTCCATCTGACATTGTGTCTGATAGGGGTACTCAGTTTGTGGCAAAATTTTGGAAAGCATTTTGCTCACGGCTGGGGATCAAGCTGTCTCATTCTTCGGCGTTTCATCCTCAGTCAAATGGTGAGACTGAGCATATGAACCAAAATTTGGAACAGTACTTACGCTGCTTTGTCTCTGATAACCAGGAGGAGTGGTCTACGTTCCTTCCTTTGGCTGAGTTTGCCATCAATTATCACCGCCAGGAGTCATCTGGGGAGTCTCCGTTTTTTGTGTTTACGGGCTACATCCTCAATTTTGTACTTTGAGTCAGAGGGGCTCTTCCAGCGTTCCGGAGGAGGACCAGTTAGGAGCACAATTGTCATCAGTCTGGAGGAGAGTTAAACAGCGCCTGTTGAGTGTGGGTGCTAGGTACAAACGTGTGGCTGACAGTAGGCGTGTGCCAGGTCCGGACCTGAGTGTGGATGACTGGGTGTGGTTATCCACAAAAAAAATAAGACTCAAGATACCATCCCTTAAATTGGGTCCAAGGTTTATTGGTCCATTTAGGGTCGCTGCCATCATTAACCCTGTAGCGTACCGATTGGAGCTTCCTACGGTGTATAAGATACACAACGTGTTCCACAGATCGTTGCTAAAAAAGACGGTGGGTCTTGTGGACGTGACACCTATGCCTTCTCCAGTCTTGGGGGATGGTAATTTAGAATTCGAAGTCTCCAAGGTGGTTGACTCTCGTGTAGTGCGCCGCACTTTACAGTACTTGGTTCACTTGCGTGGTTATGGGCCTGAGGAAAGGTCCTGGGTACCAGCCTCGGACGTTCATGAGGACCGGCTGGTCAGTATGTTTCACCGCCGTCATCCGGACAAGCCGGGTCCTATAAGCCGTGAGGGCCCTGGAGTCCCTTGTAGAAGGCGGGGTACTGTCATGTCGGACGCTGTTCATACCAGGGCGTTCGACAGACAGCGGTAATTCCGCTTTTGTCCACTATGTGCTCAGTGGCGTCGGCTAGATTTCATCTAGCTGGTCCGGGGTTAATTTAGCTGGTGCTCGGATTGGAAGCTGGGCCATGCCCACTGCCTTTAAATAGTTCTCCTGAACTTTGGGCTTCGCCGATTATAGCTTCAGTCTAGTGCTTGGTTATCTCGGTCTGGAGTGGTGAGCTAGTAGTTGGAGTATCGTATCTGGTGGTGTATTTCCCTTTGTCTTATTTACTCCTTCCTATATTTGTATTTATTTTTCCCTGTGCATTTATAGTGTATTCCTGAGTGACTGCGGCGTGGTGTATATTTTCCGTTATCCTTGTCTGTGCTAACTGTGGGTATTGGTGTATGATCTTTTCACTGGGTGGTGGGCGGTGGTTTCAGCCTAGGGTTGAAACAAGAGACAGGGTGAGGGTCGAGGCCTAGACATGCACACCATCAGTGTAAACTCTAGGTAGAGGGTCAGTCAGGATTTCCCTAGTCTAAGGGAAATTGCAGGGGCCCGGGTTATTAGCTCTTGCCCACCTAGTCTTCCCGTGACAGTATTTGATCTTATGGCTCTCCTCAACAAAGGGACACCTGTAAAACAGCTCGAGTTGCCTGCCATGTGGGTAGTGTCTACCTAAAATGGACAGAGAGAAAGAAAGGACCTTGTGTGAAGTCTCAGACAGCAAGGAACATAAAACACAGCACAGTAAGGAAGGCTTCCAACCCCACCTGGCTAGGGGGATCTCTGAATCGCTTTCAGGCTGGCCAGACCTCACTATCACCTGTTACAGGTACCCTGGACTGTGCCTACATACTACCTGTAAAAGGTAAAGAGACTACAACTTTGTGTCCTTCAATTCTTTCTGGCACCACACCATCTATCATCTTTGCCTACTACACCGGGAGCCCTGGGGCCTAAGCTTCACCTGTGGGAAGCCACACCATCCCTGCGGCAATAACATCATCCCCAGTGGACCCCTTTAAGCAGAGTCGGTCATCCCTGACCGAATAACACAGGTGGCGTCATGAATAGGGTTGAGCGACTTTCATTTTTTTAAGATCGAGTCGGGTTTTGTGAAACCCGACTTTGTCCAGAGTCGAGTCGAGTGCAGTCGGCCGATTATCGCTAAAAGTCGGGGATCGACCGAAACACGAAACCCAATGCAAGTCAATGGGGAAGCATAGTCGGCAGTGAGTGAAGGCCAGGAAAACACCTACAGTGCCCATTTTAATGCCAAAAACATCCATTCTTGTTTCTGAAGCTTGTCAATCTTAATTAACTTTATAATAATAGTTGGGCATTGGAAATCGGGGGTCATTTGGCAAACGTTGTGGGGGGTAGGGCTGGTTCAAGGTTTTAGTGGGCCCAGGAAACGTGGACTACGTCACGGCGGTGGAGCAGTGAGAGGTAAGTATGTCAAGTTTGCAAGTGCTGTGATCCTAAGCAAGCAGGGGGGGGCACTCGTTGGCATTGGCACTGGCACAGGGCCCCTCAAAGTACAGCGGTGTGTTTGCACGGTGGGGGTGCCTCCCACCAGCAGTGACACTTTTGCGTACTCTGAGGGGCCCTGTGCCAGTGACGTCGCCAACGAGTATGCCCCCCACCTGATGAAGGAACCTGCACTTTCATCTGCACCTTCCTCTTTGTCCCTGTGTAAGGTGGTATAACATGCGGGAAGGGGAACCTTACTTTCAGCAGGGTCAGATTCTGGCTGTGTAGAGTGCAAGGGGAATGTAGTGGTCTAGGTCAATGTACCAGCAGACTCATCTAGCAGTGGCTGGGCAATGGGCAGGATGAGGAGGAAACAGATATAGGGCCAAAGAATAAAGTAGGCTAAATGCAGTTCCAAATTGGTAACAGGACTAAACAGGCGGCATTGCTTTGTTCAGTGGAGTAGCAAACCCAGGAACAGCAGACACTGTTTTAAGGGCCCTACCACACTAGTAGGCCAAATGCAGTTTAATATCTGATACTATAGGCCAAAAGCCTAAAGACTGAAGCTCAGCTTTATACAGTGGAGGACAACACCAGGGAGCGGCAGACACCGTTAGTAGGCCCTAACCACCAATTTTTTTTAAAAAAGCACTTAATGAGAGCCAGAAGGTTGAAGCTCAGCTTTATTCAGTTGAGGACAAACACCAGGGAGGGGCAGACACTGTTAGTAGGCCCTAACCAAAGTTGAAGGCCAAATGCAGTTTAATATCTGATACTATAGGCCGAAAGCCAGAAGGTTGAAGCTCAGCTTTATTCAGTTGAGGACAAACACCAGGGAGGGGCAGACACCGTTAGTAGGCCGTAACCAAAGTTGAAGGCCAAATGCAGTTTAATATCTGATACTATAGGCCGAAAGCCAGAAGGTTGAAGCTCAGCTTTATTCAGTTGAGGACAAACACCAGGGAGGGGCAGACACCGTTAGTAGACCCTAACCACCAATTTTTTAAAAAACAGCACTTAATGAGAGCCAGAAGGTTGAAGCTCAGCTTTATTCAGTTGAGGACAAACACCAGGGAGGGGCAGACACCGTTAGTAGGCCCTAACCACCAATTTTTTAAAAAACAGCACTTAATGAGAGCCAGAAGGTTGAAGCTCAGCTTTATTCAGTTGAGGACAAACACCAGGGAGGGGCAGACACCGTTAGTAGGCCGTAACCAAAGTTGAAGGCCAAATGCAGTTTAATATCTGATACTATAGGCCGAAAGCCAGAAGGTTGAAGCTCAGCTTTATTCAGTTGAGGACAAACACCAGGGAGGGGGAGACACCGTTAGTAGGCCGTAACCAAAGTTGAAGGCCAAATGCAGTTTAATATCTGATACTATAGGCCGAAAGCCAGAAGGTTGAAGCTCAGCTTTATTCAGTTGAGGACAAACACCAGGGAGGGGCAGACACCGTTAGTAGGCCCTAACCAAAGTTGAAGGCCAAATGCAGTTTAATATCTGATACTATAGGCCGAAAGCCAGAAGGTTGAAGCTCAGCTTTATTCAGTTGAGGACAAACACCAGGGAGGGACAGACACCATTAGTAGGCCCTAACCACCAATTTTTTTAAAAAACAGCACTTAATGAGAGCCAGAAGGTTGAAGCTCAGCTTTATTCAGTTGAGGACAAACACCAGGGAAGGGCAGACACCTGTTGTGAACTCTGTTTTTGGGCTCCCTCTTGTGGTCACAAGTGGTACTGTGTGAGTGCTATCTTTGGGCTCCCTCTGGTGGCTCTTTTTGTCATTCTGCAGGTCTGTGGCTGGGATCAGCTGTCTCGTTATTTGCTAGGTGGTTTCCTATTTAGCTCACCTGGACCTTCAGTTGTTGCCTGCTGTCGATGTATTCAGTGCTATTCTGATTTCTCCTGACTACACTCGCTACCAGTCTCTTCAAGAGAAGCTAAGTTTCTGTTTGTTCATTTTTTGCTCATCAGTGTTCAATATGTTTCTTTGTTTATGATGAGTTCTGTCCAGCTTGCTAACATGTGATTTCCTCGCTTGCTGGTAGCTCTGGGGAACTGAGTTTCTCCCCTCACACCGTTAGTTGGTGTGGGGGTTCTTGAACTCTCAGCGTGGATATTTTGTATAGGGTTTTTTACTGACCGCATAGCTTCCTTTCTATCTTCTGCTATCTAATGATTAGCGGGCCTCATTTGCTATATCTGTTTCATTTCTACGTTTGTATTTTCCCCTTACCTCACCGTTATTATTTGTGGGGGACTTCCTATATCTTTGGGGTATTTTCTCTGAGGCAAGTGAGGTCTTTGCTCTCTCTCTTTAGGGGTAGCTAGTTTCTCAGGCTGAGTCGGGACATCTAGGTATTCTAGGCACGTTCACCGGCTACCTTTAGTGTGTGTTGGATAGGATTAGGATTGCGGTCAGTTCAGTTACCACCTCCCTAGAGCTCGTCCTATGTTCGGTTACTTAGCTGGTCAGATCTGTGATCCTCTGCCACTAAGGATCATAACAGTACAGCAGGCCAAGAAAGAGTTAATGCATCGCAGAAGCGGGATAGGAGAAGTCCTGAGTGCATATTTTTTTTTCCTTTGCTGCAGTTTGTCCAACTTCTCTCTTCCCCTTAATCTCTGGGTGGCTCTGAGTTCAGCTGCAGTCATGGATATTCAGAGTCTGACTTCTAGTATGGATCATCTTGCTGCAAGGGTACAAAGCATTCAGGATTTTGTTGTTCACAGTCCAATGACAGAGCCAAAAATTCCTATTCCTGAGTTGTTTTCTGGAGATAGATCTAGGTTTCTGAATTTTACGAATAATTGTAAATTGTTTCTTTCTTTGAGACCTCGTTCATCTGGTGATTCCGCTCAGCAAGTTAAAATTAGTATCTCCTTGTTACGTGGTGACCCTCAAGATTGGGCATTCTCCCTGGCGCTAGGAGATCCTGCATTGCTGAATGTGGATGCGTTTTTTCTGGCCCTTGGATTGCTTTATGAGGAGCCTAATCTTGAGAACCAGGCAGAAAAGGCTTTGCTGGCCCTCTCTCAGGGTCAGGATGAAGCAGAGGTGTATTGTCAAAAATTTAGGAAATGGTCGGTGTTTACTCAATGGAATGAGTGGGCTCTGGCTGCAAATTTCAGAAAAGGTCTTTCTGAAGCCATTAAGAATGTTATGGTGGGATTCCCCACGCCTGCAAGTCTGAATGAGTCAATGGCTTTGGCCATTCAGATTGATCGGCGTTTGCGGGAGCACAAACCTGCGCACCATCTGGCGGTGCTTTCTGAACAGAAACCTGAGTCTATGCAATGTGACAGAATTCTGACCAGAATTGAACGACAAAATCATAGACGTCAAAATGGGTTGTGCTTTTACTGTGGTGATTCTGCTCATGTTATCTCAGCATGCTCTAAGCGCTTAAAAAAAAAATCGCTAAATCTGTCACCGTTGGTACTATACAGCCTAAGTTCATTTTGTCTGTTACTTTAATTTGCTCTTTGTCATCCTACTCGGTTATGGCTTTTGTATATTCAGTTGCTGCCCTGAATCTGATGGATTTGTCATTTGCCAGGCGCTGTGGTTTTATCTTGGAGCCTTTAAAAATCCCTATTACACTAAGGGGAATTGATGCTACACCATTGGCCAAGAATAAACCTCAGTACTGGACCCAAGTGACCATGTGCATGACTTCTGTACATCAGGAGGTGATTCGCTTTCTTGTGCTACATAATTTGCATGATGTTGTCGTGTTGGGCCTGCCATGGCTGCAGGTTCATAATCCAGTCCTGGATTGGAAAGCTATGTCTGTATCTAGTTGGGGTTGCCAGGGAGTTCATGGCGATGCTCCTTTGGTGTCTATTGCTTCTTCCACTCCTTCTGAAGTCCCTGAGTTTTTGTCGGACTACCAGGATGTATTTGATGAGCCCAGATCCAGTGCCCTACCTCCTCATAGGGATTGTGATTGTGCTATAAATTTGATTCCTGGTGGTAAATTCCCTAAGGGACGACTTTTTAATTTGTCTGTACCAGAACATGCCGCTATGCGGAGTTATATAAAGGAGTCTTTGGAGAAGGGACATATTCGCCCGTCCTCCTCCCCTCTTGGTGCAGGATTATTTTTTGTGGCCAAGAAGGATGGTTCTCTGAGACCTTGTATAGATTATCGCCTTCTAAATAAAATCACGGTCAAATTTCAGTATCCTTTGCCATTATTGTCTGATCTGTTTGCTCGGATTAAGGGGTCCAGTTAGTTCACCAAGATAGATCTTCGTGGTGCGTATAACCTTGTGCATATTAACCAGGGTGATGAATGGAAAACAGCATTTAATACGCCCGAAGGCCATTTTGAGTACTTGGTGATGCCTTTTGGACTTTCTAATGCTCCTTCTGTGTTTCAGTCCTTCATGCATGACATCTTCCGAGAATATCTGGATAAATTTATGATTGTGTATCTGGATGACATTTTGGTCTTTTCTGATGATTGGGAGTCCCATGTAAAGCAGGTCAGGATGGTATTTCAGGTCCTGCGTGCCAATGCCTTATTTGTGAAGGGCTCAAAATGTCTCTTCGGAGTCCAGAAGGTTTCCTTTTTGGGTTTTATTTTTTCTCCTTTTACTATTGAGATGGACCCAGTCAAGGTCCAGGCTATTCATGACTGGACTCAGCCTACATCTGTTAAGAGTCTGCAGAAGTTCTTGGGTTTTGCTAATTTTTACCGTCGCTTCATCGCTAATTTTTCTGGCGTGGTTAAGCCCTTGACGGATTTGACCAAGAAGGGTTCTGATGTGACTAATTGGTCTCCTGCGGCCGTGGAGGCCTTTCGGGAGCTGAAGCGCCGGTTTTCTTCGGCTCCAGTCTTATGTCTGCCAGATATCTCTCTTCCTTTTCAGGTCGAGGTTGATGCTTCTGAGATTGGAGCAGGGTCTGTTTTGTCGCAGAGAAGCTCTGATTGCTCTGTGATGAAGCCTTGCGCTTTCTTTTCAAGAAAGTTTTCGCCTGCCGAGCGGAATTATGATGTTGGTAATCGGGAGTTGTTGGCAATGAAGTGGGCATTTGAGGAGTGGCGACATTGGCTCGAGGGAGCTAAGCATCGTGTGGTGGTCTTGACTGATCACAAAAATCTGATTTATCTCGAGTCTGCCAAGCGGCTGAATCCTAGCCAGGCTAGTTGGTCGTTGTTTTTCTCCCGTTTCGATTTCGTGGTCTCGTACCTGCCTGGTTCGAAGAACGTGAAGGCTGATGCTCTTTCTAGGAGTTTTGTGCCTGACTCTCCTGGAGTTTCAGAGCCGGCTGGTATCCTCAGAGAGGGAGTTATTTTGTCTGCCATTTCTCCAGATTTGCGACGAGTGCTGCAGGAATTTCAGGCGGATAGACCTGACCGTTGTCCACCAGAGAGACTGTTTGTCCCAGATAGATGGACCAGCAGAGTTATTTCCGAGGTTCATTCTTCGGTGTTGGCGGGTCATCCTGGGATTTTTGGTACCAGAGATTTGGTGGCTAGGTCCTTTTGGTGGCCTTCCTTGTCGCGGGATGTGCGTTCCTTTGTGCAGTCCTGTGGGATTTGTGCTCGGGCTAAGCCTTGCTGTTCTCGTGCCAGTGGATTGCTTTTGCCTTTGCCTGTCCCGAAGAGGCCTTGGACGCACATTTCCATGGATTTTATTTCGGATCTTCCAGTCTCTCAGAGAATGTCTGTCATCTGGGTGGTGTGTGATCGTTTTTCTAAAATGGTCCATTTGGTGCCCTTGCCTAAGTTGCCTTCCTCCTCCGATTTGGTTCCTCTGTTTTTTCAGAATGTGGTTCGTTTGCATGGCATCCCTGAAAATATTGTGTCTGACAGAGGATCCCAGTTTGTGTCCAGATTTTGGCGGACCTTTTGTGCTAAGATGGGCATTGATTTGTCTTTTTCGTCGGCCTTCCATCCTCAGACGAATGGCCAAACTGAGCGAACTAATCAGACCTTGGAAACTTATTTAAGATGTTTTGTTTCTGCTGATCAGGATGATTGGGTTACTTTTTTACCATTGGCCGAGTTTGCCCTTAATAATCGGGCTAGTTCTGTTACTTTGGTTTCGCCTTTTTTTTGTAATTCTGGTTTTCATCCTCGTTTTTCCTCGGGTCAGATGGAGTCTTCTGACTGTCCTGGGGTGGATTCTGTGGTGGATAGGTTGCAGCAGATTTGGAACCATGTGGTGGACAATTTGAAGTTGTCACAGGAGAAGGCTCAACGCTTTGCCAACCGCCGTCGCGGTGTGGGTCCCCAACTTCGTGTTGGGGATTTGGTGTGGCTGTCTTCTCGTTATGTTCCTATGAAGGTCTCCTCTCCTAAGTTCAAGCCTCGCTTCATTGGTCCTTATAAGATTTTGGAAATCCTTAACCCTGTGTCATTTCGTTTGGACCTCCCAGCATCGTTTGCCATTCATAATGTGTTCCATAGGTCTTTGTTGCGGAGGTATGTGGTGCCTGCGGTTCCTTCTGTTGAGCCTCCTGCTCCGGTGCTGGTTGAGGGAGAATTGGAGTACGTAGTGGAGAAGATCTTGTATTCTCGTATCTCTAGACGGAGGCTTCAGTATTTGGTTAAGTGGAAGGGCTATGGTCAGGAGGATAATTCCTGGGTTGTCGCCTCTGATGTTCATGCGGCCGATTTGGTTCAAGCCTTTCATGTGGCTCATCCTGATCGCCCTGGGGGTTTTGATGAGGGTTCGGTGACCCCTCCTCAAGGGGGGGTACTGTTGTGAACTCTGTTTTTGGGCTCCCTCTTGTGGTCACAAGTGGTACTGTGTGAGTGCTATCTTTGGGCTCCCTCTGGTGGCTCTTTTTGTCATTCTGCAGGTCTGTGGCTGGGATCAGCTGTCTCGTTATTTGCTAGGTGGTTTCCTATTTAGCTCACCTGGACCTTCAGTTGTTGCCTGCTGTCGATGTATTCAGTGCTATTCTGATTTCTCCTGACTACACTCGCTACCAGTCTCTTCAAGAGAAGCTAAGTTTCTGTTTGTTCATTTTTTGCTCATCAGTGTTCAATATGTTTCTTTGTTTATGATGAGTTCTGTCCAGCTTGCTAACATGTGATTTCCTCGCTTGCTGGTAGCTCTGGGAAACTGAGTTTCTCCCCTCACACCGTTAGTTGGTGTGGGGGTTCTTGAATTCTCAGCGTGGATATTTTGTATAGGGTTTTTTACTGACCGTATAGCTTCCTTTCTATCTTCTGCTATCTAGTGATTAGCAGGCCTCATTTGCTAAATCTGTTTCATTTCTACGTTTGTATTTTCCCCTTACCTCACCGTTATTATTTGTGGGGGGCTTCCTATATCTTTGGGGTATTTTCTCTGAGGCAAGTGAGGTCTTTGCTCTCTCTCTTTAGGGGTAGCTAGTTTCTCAGGCTGAGTCGAGACGTCTAGGTATTCTAGGCACGTTCACCGGCTACCTTTAGTGTGTGTTGAATAGGATTAGGATTACGGTCAGTTCAGTTACCACCTCCCTAGAGCTCGTCCTATGTTCGGTTACTTAGCTGGTCAGATCTGTGATCCTCTGCCACTAAGGATCATAACAGACACCGTTAGTAGGCCCTAACCACCAATTTTTTAAAAAACAGCACGTAATGAGAGCCAGAAGGTTGAAGCTCAGCTTTATTCAGTTGAGGACAAACACCAGGGAGGGGCAGACACCGTTAGTAGGCCCTAACCAAAGTTGAAGGCCAAATGCAGTTTAATATCTGATACTATAGGCCGAAAGCCAGAAGGTTGAAGCTCAGCTTTATTCAGTTGAGGACAAACACCAGGGAGGGGCAGACACCGTTAGTAGGCCCTAACCACCAATTTTTTTAAAAACTGCACTTAATGAGAGCCAGAAGGTTGAAGCTCAGCTTTATTCAGTTGAGGACAAACACCAGGGAGGGGCAGACACCGTTAGTAGGCCCTAACCAAAGTTGAAGGCCAAATGCAGTTTAATATCTGATACTATAGGCCGAAAGCCAGAAGGTTGAAGCTCAGCTTTATTCAGTTGAGGACAAACACCAGGGAGGGGCAGACACCGTTAGTAGTCCCTAACCACCAATTTTTTTAAAAAAAGCACTTAATGAGAGCCAGAAGGTTGAAGCTCAGCTTTATTCAGTTGAGGAGAACAACAGGGAGCGGCAAACATTGTTATTAGGCCCCAAACACCAATTTTTGGTTAAAAAAGCACTTAATGAGAGCCTGAAGGTTGAAGCTCAGATTTAGACAGTGGAGGACAATTTGAATTAGGGACTGCAGACAGACTTAGTAGGCTGTCCCCTGTGGACCATGCATCCACCACATTAACCCATTGCGCCGTAATAGACACGTAACCTTCCGTGGCCATGCCTACAGGTCCATGCGTCTGTTGTCTGGTGCACCTTTGTACTCACAGATTGCCAGAGTGCATGGATAATGCGGTCTTTTACATGCTGGTGGAGGGTTGGGATGGCTTTTCTCGCAAAAGTGTCAACTGGTTAGCTTGTAGCGTGGTACAGCGTAGTCCATCATGGCTTTATTAATATTAAATAAAATATATAAATAGGCTCTATGAACTTTTAAATAGGTTCCAGGGGTACACGGGCAGCATTGGTGTGGTCAGTGGAGGAGTATTGCAAGGAGGGACCGCAGGCAGGCTAATGAAGGCCCAAAATAACAAAAAATAGGCTCAAGGCAGTTTTAAATCGGTTACATGGATACACAGGCAGCGTTGTGGTCAGTGGAGGAGTATTGCAAGGAGGGACCGCAGACAGGCTATCGAAGGCCTAAAATAACAAAAAATAGGCTCAAGGCAGTTTTAAATCGGTTACATGGATACACAGGCAGCATTGTGGTCAGTGGAGGAGTATTGCAAGGAGGGACCGCAGACAGGCTATCGAAGGCCTAAAATAACAAAAAATAGGCTCAAGGCAGTTTTAAATTGGTTACATGGATACAAAGGCAGCATTGTGGTCAGCGGAGGAGGAGGATTGCAAGGAGGGACCGCAGACAGGCTATCGAAGGCCTAAAATAACAAAAAATAGGCTCAAGGCAGTTTTAAATCGGTTACATGGATACACAGGCAGCATTGTGGTCAGTGGAGGAGGAGGATTGCAAGGAGTGTCTGACACAGTTAGTACTCACAAAAAATAAATAGATGGTAATGTGTCATGATCTCAATGGCAAGAGAACATAGCATAAGCATATATAGGAACTAGCTCTTGGAAGATGGGAACTGAGCTGACCATGAACTAAACCTAACGCACAACTAGCAGTGGCCGGGTAGCATGCCTACGTTGATTCTAGATGCCCAGCCCAGCCGGAGGACTAAATAAAGCTAGCAGAGGAAAATATTAGTCCTAGCTCACCTCTAGAGAAATACCCCGAAAGGAGACAGAGGCCCCCCACATGTATTGGCGGTGAGTTGAGATGAAATAACAAACGTAGTATGAAAATAGGTTTAGCAAATTTGAGGTCCACTTACTACATAGCAGAAGACAGAAAGGACACTTTCATGGTCAGCTGAAAACCCTATCAAAAAACACCATCCAGAAATTACTTTAAAACTCTGGCATTAACTCATAACACCAGAGTGGCAATTCCCGTTCACAAGAGCTTTCCAGACACAGTAACGAAACTACAGCTGTGAACTGGAACAAAATGCAAAAACAAACATGGACAAGAGTCCAACTTATCTAGTAGTTGTCTAGGAGCAGGAACAAGCACAGAGAGGCTTCTGATAACATTGTTGACCGGCAAGCAACTAACAGAGCAGCAAGGTTATATAGCGACTCCCACATCTTGATGGGAACAGGTGAACAGAGAAGATGAAGACACCAGTTCAATTCCACCAGTAGCCACCAGGGGAGCCCAGAATCCAAATTCACAACAGTACCCCCCCCTCAAGGAGGGGGCACCGAACCCTCACCAGAACCACCAGGGCGATCAGGATGGGCCCTATGAAAGGCACGAACCAGATCGGAGGCATGAACATCAGATGCATTCACCCAAGAATTATCCTCCTGGCCGTATCCCTTCCACTTGACCAGATACTGGAGTCTCCGTCTGGAAACACGAGAGTCCAAGATTTTCTCCACAACGTACTCCAACTCACCCTCAACCAACACCGGAGCAGGAGGCTCAACGGAAGGCACAACCGGTACCTCATACCTGCGCAATAATGACCGATGAAAAACGTTATGAATAGAAAAGGATGCAGGGAGGTCCAAACGGAAGGAAACAGGGTTAAGAATCTCCAATATCTTATACGGGCCGATAAACCGAGGCTTAAACTTAGGAGAAGAGACCCTCATAGGGACAAAACGAGAAGACAACCACACCAAATCCCCAACAAAAAGCCGAGGACCAACACGACGGTGGCGGTTGGCAAAAAGCTGAGTCTTCTCCTGGGACAACCTCAAATTGTCCACCACCTGCCCCCAGATCTGATGCAATCTCTCCACCACAGCATCCACTCCAGGACAATCCGAAGATTCCACCTGACCAGAGGAAAATCGAGGATGAAACCCCGAATTACAGAAAAACGGGGACACCAAAGTGGCAGAGCTGGCCCGATTATTGAGAGCGAACTCCGCCAATGGCAAAAAAGCAACCCAATCATCCTGGTCAGCAGACACAAAACACCTCAGATATGTCTCCAGGGTCTGATTAATCCGCTCGGTCTGGCCATTCGTCTGAGGATGGAAAGCGGACGAAAAAGATAAATCTATGCCCATCCTAGCACAGAATGCCCGCCAAAATCTAGACACGAATTGGGTCCCTCTGTCAGAAACGATATTCTCAGGAATACCATGCAAACGAACAACATTTTGAAAAAACAGAGGAACCAACTCGGAAGAAGAAGGTAACTTGGGCAGAGGAACCAAATGGACCATCTTAGAAAAACGGTCACACACCACCCAGATGACAGACATCTTCTGAGAAACAGGCAGATCTGAAATAAAATCCATCGAGATGTGCGTCCAAGGCCTCTTAGGAATAGGCAAGGGCAACAATAATCCACTAGCCCGAGAACAACAAGGCTTGGCCCGAGCACAAACGTCACAAGACTGCACAAAGCCTCGCACATCTCGTGACAGGGAAGGCCACCAGAAGGACCTTGCCACCAAATCCCTGGTACCAAAAATGCCAGGATGACCTGCCAACGCAGAAGAATGAACCTCAGAGATGACTCTACTGGTCCAATCATCAGGAACAAACAGTTTATCAGGTGGGCAACGATCAGGTCTCTCCGCCTGAAACTCCTGCAAGGCCCGCCGCAGGTCTGGAGAAACGGCTGACAATACCACTCCATCCTTAAGGATACCTGTGGGCTCAGAGTTACCAGGCGAGTCAGGCTCAAAACTCCTAGAAAGGGCATCCGCCTTAACATTCTTAGAACCCGGTAGGTATGACACCACAAAATTAAACCGAGAGAAAAATAATGACCAGCGCGCCTGTCTAGGATTCAGGCGCCTGGCGGTCTCAAGATAAATCAAATTTTTGTGGTCAGTCAATACCACCACCTGATGTCTGGCCCCCTCAAGCCAATGGCGCCACTCCTCAAAAGCCCACTTCATGGCCAAAAGCTCCCGATTCCCAACATCATAATTCCGCTCAGCGGGCGAAAATTTACGGGAAAAGAAGGCACAAGGCCTCATCACGGAGCAGTCAGAACTTTTCTGCGACAACACTGCCCCAGCTCCGATCTCAGAAGCGTCGACCTCAACCTGAAAAGGTAGAGCAACATCAGGCTGACGCAACACAGGGGCAGAGGAAAAACGGCGCTTAAGCTCCCGAAAGGCCTCCACAGCATCAGGGGACCAATCAGCAACATCAGCACCCTTCTTAGTCAAATCGGTCAATGGCTTAGCAATATCCGAAAAACCAGCAATAAATCGACGATAAAAGTTAGCAAAGCCCAAAAATTTCTGAAGACTCTTAAGAGAAGAGGGCTGCGTCCAATCACAAATAGCTTGAACCTTGACAGGATCCATTTCAATGGAAGAGGGGGAAAAAATATATCCCAAAAAGGAAATCCTCTGTACCCCAAAAACACACTTAGAACCCTTCACACACAAAGAATTAGACCGCAAAACCTGAAAAACCCTCCTGACTTGCTGGACATGAGAGTCCCAGTCATCCGAAAAAATCAGAATATCATCCAGATACACAATCATAAATTTATCCAAATAATCGCGAAAAATATCATGCATAAAGGACTGGAAAACTGACGGGGCATTAGAAAGACCAAAAGGCATCACTAAATACTCAAAGTGGCCCTCGGGCGTATTAAATGCGGTTTTCCACTCATCCCCCTGCCTGATTCGCACCAAATTATACGCCCCACGAAGGTCAATCTTAGAGAACCACTTGGCCCCCTTTATGCGAGCAAACAAATCAGTCAGCAACGGCAATGGGTATTGATATTTAACAGTGATTTTATTCAAAAGCCGATAATCAATACATGGTCTCAAAGAGCCGTCTTTTTTTGACACAAAGAAAAAACCGGCTCCTAAGGGAGATGACGATGGACGAATATGTCCCTTTTCCAAGGACTCCTTTATATATTCTCGCATAGCAGCATGTTCAGGCACAGACAGATTAAATAAACGACCCTTTGGGTATTTACTACCCGGGATTAAATCTATGGCACAATCGCACTCTCGGTGCGGAGGTAACGAACCAAGCTTGGATTCTTCAAAGACGTCACGATAGTCAGACAGGAACTCAGGAATTTCAGAGGGAATGGATGATGAAATGGAAACCACAGGTACATCCCCATGAGCCCCCTTACATCCCCAGCTCAACACAGACATAGCTCTCCAGTCGAGGACTGGGTTGTGAGATTGCAGCCAAGGCAATCCTAGCACCAAATCATCATGTAGATTATACAGCACCAGAAAGCGAATAATCTCCTGGTGATCCGGATTAATACGCATAGTTACTTGTGTCCAGTATTGTGGTTTATTATTAGCCAATGGGGTGGAGTCAATCCCCTTCAGAGGAATAGGAGTCTCCAAAGGCTCTAAATCATACCCACAGCGTTTGGCAAAGGACCAATCCATAAGACTCAAAGCGGCGCCAGAGTCGACATAGGCGTCCGTGGTAATAGATGACAAAGAGCAAATCAGGGTCACAGATAGAATAAATTTAGACGGTAAGGTGCAAATGGAAACAGATTTACCAAGCTTTTTAGTGCGCTTAGAGCATGCTGATATAACATGAGTAGAATCACCACAATAGAAACACAACCCATTTTTCCGTCTAAAATTCTGCCGCTCGCTTCGGGACAGAATTCTATCACACTGCATACTCTCTGGCGACTTCTCAGTGGACACCGCCAGATGGTGCACTGGTTTGCGCTCCCGCAAACGCCTATCGATCTGAATAGCCATTGTCATGGACTCATTCAGACCCGCAGGCACAGGGAACCCCACCATAACATCCTTAATGGCATCAGAGAGACCCTCTCTGAAAGTCGCCGCCAGGGCGCACTCATTCCACTGAGTAAGCACAGACCATTTACGGAATCTTTGGCAGTAAATTTCCGCTTCATCTTGCCCCTGAGATAGGGACATCAAAGTTTTTTCTGCCTGAAGCTCCAAATGAAGTTCGTCATAAAGCAACCCCAAGGCCAGAAAAAACGCATCCACATTGAGCAACGCAGGATCTCCTGGTGTCAATGAAAAAGCCCAGTCTTGAGGGTCGCCCCGGAGCAAGGAAATCACAATCCTGACCTGCTGTGCAGGGTCTCCGGCAGAGCGAGATTTCAGAGACAAAAATAATTTGCAATTATTTCGAAAATTCTGAAACCCGGATCTATTCCCCGAGAAAAATTCCGGCAAAGGAATTCTCGGCTCAGATACAGGTGCATGACAAACAAAATCTTGCAAATTTTGTACCTTCGTGGCGAGATTATTCAAACCTGCAGTTACACTCTGAAGATCCATTACAAACAGGTGGACACAGAGCCATTCAAGGGTTAAGAGGAGGTAAGAAGCAGCTAGACAGCAATTAAGGGCTAGGCAGCAAAACTCTGAGGGGAAAAAAAAAAAAAAAAATTTCCCTTCAACACTTCTTTTTCTCCTGCTTCAGCCCAAACAATTAACACTTTGCAGGCCGGTCAAACTGTCATGATCTCAATGGCAAGAGAACATAGCATAAGCATATATAGGAACTAGCTCTTGGAAGATGGGAACTGAGCTGACCATGAACTAAACCTAACGCACAACTAGCAGTGGCCGGGTAGCATGCCTACGTTGATTCTAGATGCCCAGCCCAGCCGGAGGACTAAATAAAGCTAGCAGAGGAAAATATTAGTCCTAGCTCACCTCTAGAGAAATACCCCGAAAGGAGACAGAGGCCCCCCACATGTATTGGCGGTGAGTTGAGATGAAATAACAAACGTAGTATGAAAATAGGTTTAGCAAATTTGAGGTCCACTTACTACATAGCAGAAGACAGAAAGGACACTTTCATGGTCAGCTGAAAACCCTATCAAAAAACACCATCCAGAAATTACTTTAAAACTCTGGCATTAACTCATAACACCAGAGTGGCAATTCCCGTTCACAAGAGCTTTCCAGACACAGTAACGAAACTACAGCTGTGAACTGGAACAAAATGCAAAAACAAACATGGACAAGAGTCCAACTTATCTAGTAGTTGTCTAGGAGCAGGAACAAGCACAGAGAGGCTTCTGATAACATTGTTGACCGGCAAGCAACTAACAGAGCAGCAAGGTTATATAGCGACTCCCACATCTTGATGGGAACAGGTGAACAGAGAAGATGAAGACACCAGTTCAATTCCACCAGTAGCCACCGGGGGAGCCCAGAATCCAAATTCACAACAGTAATGTCTCGCAAAACAAAAAAAAATAAAAATTGTTGGCATACTTAGGTACAGGGGTGGGCTCATCTGCTGAGTTTCTGACAAAGTAATTTGGCAGTAAGTATTTACTGGTGTCAATATAGGACACTGACCCAGACTACTTTAACTAGCATCATAGATGTCAACAAATTGGTATTGTCACTCCGTGCCAGGCATTGAATGATGTCAGCGCATAGACTAAACATTGGTGGAGCTGTGCGAGATAATTTTGCACGTGGTAGAGCACAGTTTGAGCTGGGGGGGGAACTCTCTTGTGGCCGGCGGTACCGTCCCAGGGCCCCTCATGTTACAACGGTGTGTCTGACGTTGGGTGCGTGCCACCACCGCCAGAGACACTTTATTGTACTATGAGGGACCCAGTGGCAGTGCCGTCGACCAAAAGCGGGCACACCCAGCTCTTCAGACAAACGGCACTCTAATGGGTGCTTGCGCCAAGTGGCGAGAACACGGCCCCGTGGGGGGATTTTTCCCACTGAGGGAGGTGTAAACATGTCGTATGCTGGACAAACAGCTGCTGCAAATTAAGAGATTGGAACACTCAGTAAGAACAGTCCACAAGCAAGACCTTTTTATAGTAAAGCTAGGTGTCAGCCGGGAAAGGTGGGGCAAAATAATTTGAAATCCAGGAGTGGTTCATTTTAATGAAGGTGAGATCATCCACATTTTGGGTAGCCAGACGAGTCCTTTTTTCGGTTAATATTGAACCAGCAGCACTGAATACTCTTTCTGATAGCACACTAGCTGCTGGGCAAGCAAGCTCCTGCAATGCATATTCTGCCAATTCAGGCCAGGTGTCTAATTTGGATGCCCAGTAATCAAATGGGAATGACGGTTGAGGGAGAACATCGATAAGGGATGAAAAATAGTTAGTAACCATACTGGACAAATGTTGTCTCCTGTCACTTTGAATAGATGCTGCAGTACCTGTCCTGTCTGCGGTCATTGCGAAATCACTCCACAACCTGGTCAGAAAACCCCTCTGTCCAACGCCACTTCTTATCTGTGCACCTCTAACACCTCTGCCCTGTAGCCCCCTGCAGCTTGTGTGAGAACCATCACCGGCGCTGTGTGCTGGGAATGCCTGAATCAAACGGTCTACAAGAGTAGCTTGTTTGGTTGCTAATATTTGTTCGAGGTTCTCATGTGGCATAATATTTTGCAATTTGCCTTTATAGCGAGGGTCAAGGATGCAGGCCAACCAGTAATCGTCATCGGTCATCATTTTAAGAATGCGTGGGTCCCTTTTGAGGATACGTAAGGCATAATCCGCCATGTGGGCCAAAGTTCCAGTTGTCAAATCTGCGGTTGTGCTGGTTTGAGGGGCAGTTACAGGCAAATCTACGTCACTTGTCTCCCTTAAAAAAACAGGACCCGGCCTTGCAACGCCACTAATTTCTGTTGGCCCAGGAGAAGCTTCCTCATTAAAAAAAGTACTCATCCCCATCATCCTCCTCGTCCTCCTCCTCCTCTTCGCCCGCTACCGCGTCCTCTACACGGCCCTGACCAGACAATGGCTGACTGTCATCAAGGCTTTCCTCTTCCTCGGCTGCAGACGCCTGCTCCTTTATGTGCGTCAAACTTTGCATCAGCAGACGCATTAGGGGGATGCTCATGCTTATTATGGCGTTGTCTGCACTAACCAGCCGTGTGCATTCCTCAAAACACTGAAGGACTTGACATAGGTCTTGTAGCTTCGACCACTGCACACCTGACAACTCCATGTCTGCCATCCAACTGCCTGCCCGTGTATGTGTATCCTCCCACAAAAACATAACAGCACGCCTCTGTTCGCACAGTCTCTGAAGCATGTGCAGTGTGGAGTTCCACCTTGTTGCAACGTCGATGATTAGGCGATACTGAGGAAGGTTCAAAGAACGCTGATAGTTCTGCATACGGCTGGAGTGTACGGGCGAACGGCGGATATGCGAGCAAAGTCTGCGCACTTTGAGGAGCAGGTCGGGTAACCCTGGATAAGTTTTCAGGAAGCACTGCACCACCAGGTTTAAGGTGTGAGCCAGGCAAGGAATGTGTTTCATTTGGGAAAGGGCTATGGCAGCCATGAAATTCCTTCCGTTATCACTCACTACCTTGCCTGCCTCAAGATGTACAGTGCCCAGCCATGACTGAGTTTCTTTCTGCAAGAACTCGGACAGAACTTCCGCGGTGTGTCTGTTGTCGCCCAAACACTTCATTGCCAATACAGCCTGCTGACGCTTGCCACTAGCTGTCCCATAATGGCACACCTGGTGTGCAACAGTGGCAGCTGCGGATGGAGTGGATGTGCGACTGCGGTCTGTGGACGAGCTCTCGCTTCTGCAGGAGGACGAGGAAGAGGACAGGGGGGGCGAACGCCTACAGCCAACTCTTTCCTTGACCGTGGGCTAGGCAGAACTTGTTATGATCCTAGTGGCTTAGGATCACAAATCTAACCAGCTAAGTAGAAAATAATAGGACGAGCTCTGGGGATGTGGTAACTGGACTAACCGCAAACCTGATCCTAACCGCACACACTATAGGCAGCCGTGGAACATTTCCTGAAATCCTAGACGTCTCTTCACGGCCTGAGAAACTGACTACCCCTAAAGAGAAAGTAAAGACCTCACTTGCCTCAGAGAAATCCCCCAGAGATATAGAAGCCCCCCACAAATAATAACGGTGAGTTAAGAGGAAAAGACAAACGCAGAGATGAAACAGGTTAAGCAAATGAGGCCCGCTAATGCTAGATAGCAGAAAATAACATGGGATCTGTGCGGTCAGTAAAAAACCCTATGCAAAAATATCCACGCAGAGAATGCGAGAACCCCCACACCAACTAACGATGTGGGGGGAGCAACTCAGCACCCCAGAGCACCAGCAAGCAGGGAAATCACATATTAGCAAGCTGGACAAAAACTCATCATATACTAGGAAACATCTTGAACACAGATGAGCAAAAATAAGCAAACAGAACTTAGCTTCTCTTGGAGAGACTGATAACGGATGTAGACAGGAGCAATCAGAATAGCACTGAATACAACGGCAACAGGCAAGGAATGAAGGACCAGGTGGATTAAATAGGAAACCTAACAAGCAGATGACGAGACAGCTGATCCTGCCAGAAACCTGCAAAATAACAAAAAGAGCCACCAGGAGGAGCCCAAAGAGAGAACTCACACAGTACCACTCATGACCACAGGAGGGAGCCCGGAAACAGAGTTCACAACAGAACTGTCCCAATATTGCTGTCCCCTGTGGACCCTGCATCCACCACATTGACCCAGTGTGCCGTGATGGACACGTAACGTCCCTGGCCATGCCTACTGGTCCATGCATCTGTTGTCAGGTGCACCTTTGTAGTCACAGACTGCCTGAGTGCATGGACGATGCGGTCTTTAACATGCTGTTGGAGGGCTGGGATGGCTTTTCTAGAAAAGAAGTGTCGACTGGATAGCTCGTAGCGTGGTACAGCGTAGTCCATCAGCGCTTTGAAAGCTTCGCTTTCAACTAACTGGTAGGGCATCATCTCTAACGAGATTAGTCTAGCAATGTGGGCGTTCAAACCCTGTGTACGCGGATGCGAGGATGAGTACTTCCTTTTCCTAACAAGAGTCTCATGTAGGGTGAGCTGGACTGGAGAGCTGGAGATCGTGGAACTAGCGGTGGTGCCGGTGGACATGGGTGAGTGAGAGAGGGTTGGAGATGGTATTCTTGCCGGTGCCCTACATGCAGTGTTTCCTACTGCAAACCTGGTGATTCCCTGACTGCTTTGGCCTGGCGATGAAAGCTGCACAGATACTGCAGGTGGTGCGGCAAATGGTGGGTTTACAGTGAGGGAAGGGATGTAGCGTTGCTGACTAGCTTCATTGGCCGAGGGTGCTGCAACCTTTAGGGACGTTTGGTAGTTAGTCCAGGCTTGCAAATGCATGGTGGATAAATGTCTATGCATGCAACTTGTATTTAGACTTTTAAGATTCTGACCTCTGCTTAAGGTAGTTGAACATTTTTGACAGATGACTTTGCGCTGATCATTTGGATGTTGTTTAAAAAAATGCCAGACTGCACTCTTTCTACTATCGGATACCTTTTCAGGCATTGCAGACTGAGCTTCTTTAACCGGATGGCCACGCTGTCCTCCAACTAGTTTTGGTTTTGCCACGCGTTTTTGGCCAGATACGGGCCCGGCAGATGGAACCTGTTGTGATGTTGATGCCTGCTGCGGCTCCTCCTCCTCCGCTTCAGAACTACTGCCGCCTGCACCCTGTTCCCCCAATGGCTGCCAATCGGGGTCAACAACTGGGTCATCTATGACCTCCTCTTCTATCTCGTGTGCAACTTCGTCTGTGTCACCGTGTAAGCCGGTGGTATAGCGTTCGTGACGGGGCACCATAGTCTCCGCTGGGTTTGATTCTGCCTCAGTACACTGCGAGGGCAATGTTCTGGTCTGAGTCAAAGGAACAGCATAGTAATCTGGCTGTGGCTGTGCATCTGTGCACTCCATGTCCGATTCAACTTCTAATGGGCATGGCCTGTTAACTGTTTCACTGTCTAACCCAGGAACGGTATGTGTAAAGAGCTTCATGGAGTAACCTGTTGTGTCGACTGACGCATCCTTCACTGTTGTTCTGGGTGAAGGACACAAGGAATCGACTTGTTCCTGACCGGGAGCATCCACTGACGATGCACTGCTCTGACATTTGGCACTTTCCGAGGAGGAGGCGAAAGAGCTAGAGGCAGAGTCAGCAATGAAAGCCAATATTTGTTTCTCCTGCTCCGGCTTCAAAAGTGGTTTTCCTACTCCCAGAAAAGGTAGCGTTCGAGGCCTTGTGTAGGCAGACGACGTTTTTGGCTCAACAACTTGAGACTTAGGTGCTGTACTGCTTTTACCACGACCACCTGATGCTCCACCACCACTACCATCATTACCAGCTGACAATGACCGTCCACGGCCACGACCTATTCCACTAGACTTCCTCATTGTTTGCAAAACGTAACCAAAGTAACGGTATTTGTTACTGTAAAACAACTTATAAGGTGAACTCAAACTTCTGTTGGATTTATATATACCTTTATAGGTGCCTGACACTGAAAGGAAAATCAGGCACAATGTTACACACTAGGTTTTCTGTGCCCCAATAATTTGAGACAGATGGCACACACAGGACCAGCACTCAAGCAGACTTGCCAATCTTTATCTCCCACTACTATTTTTTTTTTTTACAGGGAGAATTTACCCCCCCCCAAAAAAAGGCCCAGTATTACACAGTGGTTTTCGGTGGCACACAATGAGACAGATGCCACACACAGGACTGGCACAGAGGCAGACTTGCCAACCTTTATCTCCCACTAATTATTTTTTTTTTAAAGGGAGAATTTACCCCCCCCCCAAAAAAAAATGGCCCAGTATTACACAGTGGTTTTCGGTGGCACACAATGAGAGACAGATGCCACACACACACACAGGAGTGGCACAGAGGCAGACTTGCCAACCTTTATCTCCCACTAATTATTTATTTTTTTTAAAAGGGAGAATTTAGAAAGAAAAAAAAAAGGCCCAGTATTGCACAGTGGTTTTCGGTGGCACACAATGAGAGACAGATGCCACACACAGGACTGGCACAGAGGCAGACTTGCCAACCTTTATCTCCCACTAATTATTTTTTTTTTAAAAGGGAGAATTTACCACCCGCAAAAAAAGGCCAAGTATTACACAGTGGTTTTCGGTGGCACACAATGAGAGACAGATGCCACACACAGGACTGGCACAGAGGCAGACTTGCCAACCTTTATCTCCCACTAATTATTTTTTTTTAAAAGGGAGAATTTACCCCCCCCCAAAAAAATGGCCAAGTATTACACAGTGGTTTTTGGTGGCACACAATGAGAGACAGATGCCACACACAGGACTGGCACAGAGGCAGACTTGCCAACCTTTATCTCCCACTAATATTTTTTTTTTAAAAGGGAGAATTTACCCCCCCGCCAAAAAAAATGGCCAAGTATTACACAGTGGTTTTCGGTGGCACACAATGAGAGACAGATGCCACACACAGGACTGGCACAGAGGCAGACTTGCCAACCTTTATCTCCCACTAATTATTTTTTTTTTAAAAGGGAGAATTTACCCCCCAAAAAATTGGCCAAGTATTACACAGTGGTTTTCGGTGGCACACAATGAGAGACAGATGCCACACACAGGACTGGCACAGAGGCAGACTTGCCAACCTTTATCTCCCACTAATTATTTTTTTTTTTAAAGGGAGAATTTACCCCCCCCCCAAAAAATGGCCAAGTATTACATAGTGGTTTTCGGTGGCACACAATGAGAGACAGATGCCACACACAGGACTGGCACAGAGGCAGACTTGCCAACCTTTATCTCCCACTAATTATTTTTTTTTTAAAGGGAGAATTTACCCCCCCAAAAAAAAATGGCCCAGTGTTACACAGTGGTTTTCGGTGGCACACAATGAGAGACAGATGCCACACACAGGACTGGCACAGAGGCAGACTTGCCAACCTTTATCTCCCACTAATTATTTTTTTTTTAAAGGGAGAATTTATCCCCCCCAAAAAATGGCCAAGTATTACACAGTGGTTTTCGGTGGCACACAATGAGACAGATGCCACACACAGGACTGGCACAGAGGCAGACTTGCCAACCTTTATCTCCCACTAATTCTTTTTTTTTTTAAAGGGAGAATTTACCCCCCCAAAAAAATGGCCAAGTATTACACAGTGGTTTTCAGTGGCACACAATGAGAGACAAATGCCACACACAGGACTGGCACAGAGGCAGACTTGCCAACCTTTATCTCCCACTAATTATTTTTTTTTTAAAAGGGAGAATTTACCCCCCCAAAAAAATGGCCAAGTATTACACAGTGGTTTTCGGTGGCACACAATGAGAGACAGATGCCACACACAGGACTGGCACAGAGGCAGACTTGCCAACCTTTATCTCCCACTAATTATTTTTTTTTTAAAGGGAGAATTTACCCCCCCCCCCAAAAAAAGGCCCAGGATTACACAGTGGTTTTCGGTGGCACACAATGAGAGACAGATGCCACACACAGGACTGGCACAGAGGCAGACTTGCCAACCTTTATCTCCCTGCAGTAATCTCAGAAAAGTATGGCAGGCAGCTATAAAAAGGACTGCTGCACACAAAAGTGTGGACAAACACACAAGATAGCTGTGCAGAAAGGAAGGAACAACAGGATTTGTGCTTTGAAAAAAGCAGTTGGTTTGCACAGCGGTGTACACACACAGCAATGCAGCTATCAGGGTCAGGGAGCCTTCTAGTGCAGCCCAATGAGCGACAGCGCTGAGGAAAAAAAAAGGTAGCTTCCACTGTCCCTGCAAACAAAAGGTGGTGTTGGACAGTGGAATTCGCTACAGCACAAGCGGTTTGTGGCTTTATGTACCCTGCCTAACACTATCCCTGCTTCTGAAGAAGCGGCAGCAACCTCTCCCTACGCTCAGATCAGCAGCAGTAAGATGGCGGTCGGTGGGAACGCCCCTTTATAGCCCCTGTGACGCGGCAGAAAGCAAGCCAATCACTGCAATGCCCTTCTTTAAGATGGTGGGGACTGAGATCTATGTCATCATGCTGCCCACACTCTGCGTCCACCTTCATTGGCTGAGAAATGGCGCTTTTAGCGTCATTGAAACGCGACTTTGGCGCGAAAGTCGCGTACCGCATGGCCGACCCCACACAGGGATCGGATCGGGTTTCATGAGACGCCGACTTAGCCAAAAGTCGGCGACTTATGAAAATGAACGATCCGTTTCGCTCAACCCTAGTCATGAACATTCTTTATTCAAAACAACCCCTTTAAAGACCTTTCCTTTAACTTGGACACCCAGGGCCACGGACCAGGAGACTGAAGGCAAGTAGATAGGAGTTGTCCAAGTGACCAAAGGCAATTTAATTGGGCACATTTGAAATTTCCTATAAGTTATGGAACAATGACCAGACTCAATTTTTAGAATATTTTCTATTTTTGTTACTCCTCATTGCCATAATGTTTATTAATGTCTATGAAAGGTAATTAGGTTTTTTGGGCATCCTACCTTCCAGTAATGGAACCTGATCTAATATTGGCCAGTGTCTTTTAAGAGTATAATAATCTTTAACCCCTTAACGACCGCCGATACGCCTTTTAACGGCGGCCGCTAAGGGTACTTAAACCACAGCACCGTTAATTAACGGCGCTGTGGAAAAAGTGAATAGCGCCCCCCAGAGTCGGATTTTCTCTGGGGTCTCGGTAGCCGAGGGTAGCCGAGACCCCAGAGAACATGATTCGGAGGGTTTTTACCAACCCCCGAGTTGCGATCGCCGGTAATTAACCGTTTACCGGCGGTCGCAGCAAAAAAAAAACGCGATTTGCCATTTAATTTCTCTGTCCTCCGATGTGATCGCACATCGGAGGACAGAGAAATGGGGTCCCCGATCGCCCCCGATAGCCCCCCAATACTCGCCTATCTCCCCCGGTGCTCCTCGTAGCTCCCGATGGGCGCCGCCATCTTTTTCCGGGGAAAAAATGGCAGGCGCATGCGCAGTGCGCCCGCCGCCCAGAAGATCTTTGGGGTCTCGGCTGCCGGGGGTAGCCGAGACCCCAAAGAACATGATCGGGGTCAGTTTTTACCGACCCCTGTTTTGCGATCGCTGGTAATTAACTGCTTACCGGCGACCGCAAAAAAAAAAAGCGATGTCATTCTCTGTCCTCTGATGTGATCGCACATCAGAGGAGAGAGAAATAGGGGGATTCGGGGACCTTATTATACTTACCGGTGTCCCTGGGTCCTCCTGCTTCTTCTGCTGGCCGCCGGCTTCTTGCTCCGGTAAGAACATGGCGGGCGCATGCGCCGGCCGGCAGAGGAAGATTCTTCCATTTGTTTTATTTTGGTCACTGTGAGATCCTATCACAGTGATCAAAATAAAAAAAATAGTAAATAACCCCCCCCCCTTTATCACCCCCTTAGTAAGGAAAAAATAATAAAATTAAAAAAATGTATGAATTTCTATTTTCCAATTAGGGTTAGGGGTAGGGTTAGGGGTAGGGTTAGGATATGTGCACACGTAGAATGGTTCTCTGCGGATTTTTCCACAGCGGATTTGATAAATCTGCAGGGCCAAAACGCTGCGTTTTTCCGGCGGATTTATCGCGGATGTACCGCGGTTTTTATGTGGATTCCCCTACGGTTTTACACCTGCGGTTTTCTATTATGGAGCAGGTGTAAAACCACTGCGGAATCCGCAGAAAGAATTGACATGCTGTGGAATGTAAACCGCTGCGTTTCCGCGTGTTTTTTTCCGCAGCATGGGCACAGCGTTTTATGTTTCCCATAGGTTTACATTGTACTGTAAACTCATGGGAAACTGCTGCGGACCCGCAGCTGCGGAAACGCTGCAGATCCGCAGCAAAATCCGCAACGTGTGCACATAGCCTTAGGGTTAGGGCTAGGCATAGGGCTTGGGTTAGGGCTTGGGTTAGGGCTAGGGTTAGGGTTAGAGCTAGGATTAGGGTTAGAGCTAGGGTTGGGGCTAAAGTTAGGGTTAGGGTTGGGGCTAGGTTTAGGGCTAAAGTTAGGGTTTGGGCTAAAGTTAGGGTTAGTGCTAGGGTTGGGGCTAAAGTTAGGGTTAGAGTTGGGATTAGGGTTTGGATTAGGGTTGGCATTAGGGTTGGCATTAGGGTTACATTTGGGATTAGGGTTAGGTTTGGGATTAGGGTTAAGGCTAGGGTTGGGATTAGGGATAGGGGTGTATTGGGATTAGGGTTAGGTTTTGAGGTTAGGGTTGAGATTAGGATTAGGGGTGTGTTCGATTTAGGGTTTTGATTAGGGTTATAATTAGCTTTGGGATTAGGGTTAGGGGTGTTTTGGGGGTTAGGTTGTGATTAGGATTATGGATCGGGTTGGGATTAGGGTTAGGGGTGTGTTGGGGTTAGGGTTGGAGTTAGAATTGGGGGGTTTCCACTGTTTAGGTAGATCAGGGGGTCTCTAAACGCCACAGCCAATTTTGCACTCAAAAAGTCAAATGGTGCTCCCTCCCTTCTGAGCTCTGCCGTGCACCCAAACAGTGGTTTACCCCCACATATGGGGCATCAGCGTACTCGGGATAAATTGGACAACAATTCTTGGGGTCCAATTTCTCCTGTTACCGTTGTAAAAATAAAAACTTGGGGGCTAAAAATAGTTTTTGTGGAAAAAAAAATATTTTTTATTTTCACGACTCTGCATTATAAACTTCTGTGAAGCATTGGGCATTCAAAGTTCTCACCACACATCTAGATAAGTTCCTTGGGGGGTCTAGTTTCCAAAATGGGGTCACTTGTGGGGGGTTTCTACTGTTTAGGTACATTAGGGGCTCTGCAAATGCAACATAACGCCCGCAGACCATTCTATCAAAGTCTGCATTCCAAAACGGCGCTCCTTCCCTTCCGAGCCCATCCATGCGCCCAAACAGTGATCCCTCCCACATATGAGGTATCAGTGCACTCAGGACAAATTGGACAACAACTTTTGTCGTCTAATTTCTCCTGTTACCCTTGTCAAAGTAAAAATTTGGGGGCAAAAAGATCATTTTTGTAGAAAAAATGTGATTTTTTATTTTCACGGCTCTACGTTATAAACTTCCGTGAAGCACCTGGGGGTTTAAAGTGCTCACCACACATCTAGATAAGTTCTTTAAGGGGTCTAGTTTCCAAAATGGTGTCATTTGTAGGGGGTTTCCACTGTTTAGGCACATCAGGGGCTCTCCAAACGCGATATGGCATCCGATCTCAAGTCCAGCCAATTCTACATTGAAAAAGTAAAACGGCACTCCTTCTCTTCCAAGCTTGGCAGTGCGCCCAAACAGTGGTTTACTCCCACATATGGGGTATCGACGTACTCAGGAGAAATTGCACAACAACTTTTGTGGTCTAATTTCTCCTGATACCCTTGTGAAAATAAGAATTTGTGGGCGAAAAGATCATGTTTGTGTAAACAAATGCGATTTTTTATTTTCACTGCTCTACTTTATAAACTTCTGTGAAGCACTTGGGGGTTTAAAGTGCTCACCACACATCTAGTTAAGTTCCTTAAGGGGTCTAGTTTCCAAAATGGTGTCACTTGTGGAGCGTTTCCACTGTTTAGGCACATCAGGGGCTCTCCAAACGCGACATGGCATCCGATCTCAATTCCAGCCAATTCTGCATTGAAAAAGTCAAACGGCGCTCCTTCTCTTCCAAGCTCTACGGTGCGCCCAAACAGTGGTTTATCCTCACATATGGGGTATCGGCATATTCAGGAGAAATTGCACAACAAAATGTATGGTTAAATTTCTGTTTTTACACTTGTGAAAATAAAAAAATGTGGTTCTGAATTAAAATGTTTGCAAAAAAAGTTAAATGTTCATTTTTTCCTTCCACATTGTTTCAGTTCCTGTGAAGCACGTACAGGGTTAATAAACTTCTTGAATGTGGTTTTGAGCACCTTGAGGGGTGCAGTTTTTAGAATGGTGTCACACTTGGGTATTTTCTATCATATAGACCCCTCAAAATGACTTCAAATGTGATGTGGTCCCTAAATAAAAATGGTGTTGTAAAAATGAGAAATTGCTGGTCAACTTTTAACCCTTATAACTCCCTAACAAAAAAAAAATGTGGTTACAAAATTGTGCTGATGTAAAGAAGACATGTGGGAAATGTTATTTATTAACTATTTTGTGTGACATATCTCTCTGATTTAAGGGCATAAAAATACAAAGTTTGAAAATTGCAAACTTTTAAAAATTTTCGCCATATTTCCATTTTTTTGATAAATAATCGCAAGTAATATCGAAGACATTTTACCACTAATATGAAGTACAATATGTCACGAAAAAACAATTTCAGAATCAGCGGGATCCGATAAAGCGTTCCAGAGTTATAACCTCATAAAGTGACAGTGGTCAGAATTGTAAAAATTGGCCCGGTCATTAAGTACCAAATTGGCTCTGTCACTAAGGGGTTAAATGTTATAAAGTTTATATGATCTTCCCTTCCTGTTCCATCAGGAGTATTTCTATTCTTATTGTTAATCAAATAGTCATGTAAGGTTATGGCTCTTGCAGGAAAAGGAGGAGAAAACAACATTTCAAAACGGAAATTGGCCATCACAAAAACATTTTCAGTGCAGTATTACTCATCATTTGTTCCATCTCTCCCCTTGTGTGTCATGATCTCTGCAAGCAGAGATCATAGCAAGCCTATAGAGGGACAAGCTCTCGGAAGATGGAACTATACTGACCATGAACTAAGCCTGCCGCGCAACTAGAAATAGCCAGGTAGCATTTCCTATTTATCGCTAGATGCCCAGCTCTGGCCTAAGACCTAAATAGCTAGCAGAGGGAAATATAAGACCTGGCTCACCTCTAGAGAAATATTCCAAAGAAGACAGTAGCCCCCCACATATAATGACGGTGAGTTCAGATGAAACAACAAACGCAGCAGGAAAATAGTCTTAGCAAATTTGAGGTCCGCTTACTAGATAGCAGAAGACAGATAGTATACTTTCATGGTCAGCAGAAAAACACTAACAAAACACCATCCAGAGATTACCTTAAACTCTGGCATTAACTCATAACGCCAGAGTAGCAATCCCTGATCAACGAGAGCTTTCCAGACACAGTAACAAAACTTCAGCTGTGAACTGGAACAAATAGGCAAAACAAAACATGGACAAAAGTCCAACTTATCTAGTAGTTGTCTAGAAGCAGGAACAAGCACTGAGAGGCATCAGATAACATTGTTGACCGGCAAGAAACCACCAGAGAAATGAGCTTAAATAGCGACACCCACTACTGATGGAACCAGGTGAAACAGGAAAGAGGATGACAAGTCCAATTCCACAAGCGGCCACCGGGGGAGCCCAGAATCCAAATTCACAACAGTACCCCCCCCTCAAGGAGGGGGCACCGAACCCTCACCAGATCCACCAGGGCGACCAGGATGAGCCCTATGGAAGGCACGAACAAGATCAGAAGCATGAACATCAGATGCATTGACCCAAGAATTATCCTCCTGGCCGTAACCCTTCCAGTTGACCAGATACTGGAGTTTCCGTCTGGAAACACGAGAGTCCAAAATTTTCTCCACAACGTACTCCAACTCACCCTCAACCAACACCGGAGCAGGAGGCTCAACTGAAGGTACAACAGGCACCTCATACCTGCGCAATAACGACCGATGAAAAACGTTATGAATGGAAAAGGACGCAGGGAGGTCCAAACGGAAAGAAACAGGATTAAGAATCTCCAATATTCTATAAGGGCCGATGAACCGAGGCTTAAACTTAGGAGAAGAGACCCTCATAGGGACAAAACGAGAAGACAACCACACTAAATCTCCAACACAAAGCCGAGAACCAACACGACGATGACGGTTGGCAAAACGCTGAGTCTTCTCCTGGGACAACTTCAAATTGTCCATAACCTGCCCCCAGATGTGATGCAATCTCTCCACCACCGCATCCACTCCAGGACAATCCGAGGATTCCACCTGACCGGAGGAAAATCGAGGGTGAAACCCCGAATTACAGAAAAACGGGGACACCAAGGTGGAAGAACTGGCCCGATTATTGAGGGCGAACTCTGCCAATGGCAAAAAAGCAACCCAATCATCCTGGTCAGCAGAGACAAAACACCTCAGATATGTCTCAAGGGTCTGATTAGTCCGCTCGGTCTGGCCATTAGTCTGAGGGTGAAAAGCAGATGAAAAAGACAAATCTATGCCCATCCTAGCACAGAATGCCCGCCAAAATCTAGACACAAATTGGGTACCTCTGTCAGAAACAATATTCTCAGGAATACCGTGCAATCGGACAACATTCTGAAAAAACAGAGGAACCAACTCAGAAGAAGAAGGCAACTTGGGCAGAGGAACCAAATGGACCATTTTAGAGAAACGGTCACAGACCACCCAGATGACAGACATCTTCTGGGAAACAGGCAGATCTGAAATAAAATCCATCGAGATGTGTGTCCAAGGCCTCTTAGGAATAGGCAAGGGCAACAGCAGTCCGCTAGCCCGAGAACTACAAGACTTGGCCCGAGCACAAACGTCACATGACTGCACAAAGACTCGCACATCTCGTGACAGGGAAGGCCACCAGAAGGATCTTGCCACCAAATCCCTGGTACCAAAAATTCCGGGATGACCTGCCAATGCAGAAGAATGTACCTCAGAGATGACTCTGCTGGTCCAATCATCCGGAACAAACAGTCTATCAGGCGGACAACGATCCGGTCTATCCGCCTGAAACTCTTGCAAGGACCGCCGCAGATCAGGAGAAACGGCCGACAAAATTACTCCCTCCCTAAGGATACCTGTGGGTTCAGAATTACCAGGAGAGTCCGGGTCAAAACTCCTAGAAAGGGCATCTGCCTTAACATTCTTAGAACCCGGTAGGTATGACACCACAAAATTAAAGCGAGAAAAAAATAAAGACCAGCGCGCCTGTCTAGGATTCAGGCGTCTGGCAGTCTCAAGATAAATCAAATTTTTGTGGTCAGTCAATACCACCACCTGATGCCTAGCCCCCTCGAGCCAATGGCGCCACTCCTCAAACGCCCACTTCATGGCCAAAAGCTCCCGATTCCCAACATCATAATTCCGCTCTGCGGGCGAAAATTTGCGAGAAAAGAAGGCACAAGGCCTAATGACGGAGCAGTCGGAACCTTTCTGCGACAACACTGCCCCAGCTCCGATCTCCGAAGCGTCAACCTCAACCTGAAAAGGCAGATTCACATCAGGCTGACGCAACACAGGGGCAGAGGCAAAACGGCGCTTAAGCTCCTGAAAGGCCTCTACAGCATGAGGGGACCAATTAGCAACATCAGCGCCTTGTCTGGTCAAATCAGTCAGTGGTTTAACGACATCCGAAAAACCAGCAATAAATCGGCGGTAAAAGTTGGCAAAGCCCAAAAATCTCTGAAGACCCTTAAGAGAGGAGGGCTGAGTCCAGTCACAAATAGCTTGCACCTTGACGGGATCCATCTCAATGGAAGAGGGAGAAAAAATATACCCCAAAAAGGAAATTTTCTGGACCCCAAAAACGCACTTAGACCCCTTCACACATAAAGAATTAGACCGCAGAACCTGAAAAACTCTCCTGACCTGCTGGACATGAGAGTCCCAGTCATCAGAAAAAATCAGAATATCATCCAGATATATTATCATAAATTTATCCAGAAAATCGCGGAAAATATCATGCATAAAAGACTGGAAAACTGAAGGGGCATTAGAAAGACCAAAAGGCATGACCAAATACTCAAAGTGGCCCTCGGGCGTATTAAATGCGGTCTTCCACTCATCCCCCTGCCTGATCCGCACCAAATTATACGCCCCACGAAGATCAATTTTAGAGAACCACTTAGCACCCTCTATACGAGCAAACAAATCAGTAAGCAATGGCAATGGGTATTGATACTTAACAGTGATCTTATTCAGAAGCCGATAATCAATACATGGTCTCAAAGAGCCGTCTTTTTTTGAGACAAAGAAAAACCCAGCTCCCAAGGGAGAAGAAGATGGACGAATATGTCCCTTTTCCAAAGACTCCTTTATATATTCCCGCATAGCAGCATGTTCCGGCACAGACAAATTAAACAAACGACCCTTTGGATATTTACAACCCGGTATCAAATCTATGGCACAATCGCACTCACGGTGCGGAGGTAACGACCCAAGCTTGGGTTCGTCAAAGACGTCTTGATAATCAGAGAGGAACTCAGGGACTTCAGAGGGAATGGACGACGAAATAGAAACCAAAGGTACGTCCCCATGAATACCCTTACATCCCCAGCTCAACACAGACATTGCTCTCCAGTCCAAGACTGGGTTGTGAGACTGCAACCATGGCAATCCCAGTACCAAATCGTCATGTAAATTATACAGCACCAGGAAACGAATAATCTCCTGGTGATCCGGATTGATACGCATGGTTACTTGTGTCCAGTATTGTGGTTTATTATTAGCCAATGGGGTGGAGTCAATCCCCTTCAGAGGAATAAGAGTCTCCAAAGGCTCTAAATCAAAACCACAACGATTGGCAAAGGACCAATCCATAAGACTCAGAGCGGCGCCAGAGTCAACATAGGCGTCCGTGGCAATGGATGACAAAGAGCAAATCAGGGTTACAGACAAAATAAACTTAGACTGAATGGTGCCAATGGAAACAGACTTATCAAGCTTCTTTGTACGCCTAGAGCATGCTGATATAACATGAGTAGAATCCCCACAATAGAAACACAATCCATTCTTCCGTCTAAAATTCTGTCGCTCGCTCCTGGACAGAATTCTATCACACTGCATACTTTCTGGCGTCTTTTCCATAGACACCGCCAGATGGTGCACCGGTTTGCGCTCCCGCAGACGCCTATCAATCTGAATAGCCATTGTCATGGACTCATTCAGACCTGCAGGCAAAGGGAACCCCACCATAACATCCTTAACGGCATCAGAGAGACCTTCTCTGAAAGTTGCCGCCAAGGCGCACTCATTCCACTGAGTAAGCACAGACCATTTACGGAATTTTTGGCAGAAAACTTCAGCTTCGTCTTGCCCCTGAGATAGTGCCATCAAAGTTTTTTCTGCCTGAAGTTCCAAATGAGGTTCCTCATAAAGCAAGCCCAAGGCCAGAAAAAACGCATCCACATCGCGTAACGCAGGATCCCCTGCTGGCAATGAGAAGGCCCAATCTTGAGGGTCACCCCTGAGCAAGGAAATCACAATCCTAACCTGCTGAGCAGGGTCTCCAGCTGAACGAGACTTCAGGGACAAATAAAGCTTACAATTATTTCGGAAATTCTGGAAGCTAGCTCTATTCCCTGTGAAGAACTCCGGCAAAGGAATTCTCGGTTCAGATACCGGAGCATGTACCACAAAATCTTGTAAATTTTGTACTTTCGTGATGAGATTATTCAAACCCGCAGTTACACTCTGGAGATCCATTATTGTCAGGTGCACACAGAGCATACAGAGATTAGGAGGAGAGAGAGAAAAAAAACTGCAGCAAGGCAGACTGGAGGAAAAAAAAAAAAAAAAAAAATTCCAGCAGACTTCTTATAACTCTCCTTTCTCAACCTGGGTCTTTAACACTTTATTGGCCGGTCAAACTGTCAGGATCTCTGCAAGCAGAGATCATAGCAAGCCTATAGAGGGACAAGCTCTCGGAAGATGGAACTATACTGACCATGAACTAAGCCTGCCGCGCAACTAGAAATAGCCAGGTAGCATTTCCTATTTATCGCTAGATGCCCAGCTCTGGCCTAAGACCTAAATAGCTAGCAGAGGGAAATATAAGACCTGGCTCACCTCTAGAGAAATATTCCAAAGAAGACAGTAGCCCCCCACATATAATGACGGTGAGTTCAGATGAAACAACAAACGCAGCAGGAAAATAGTCTTAGCAAATTTGAGGTCCGCTTACTAGATAGCAGAAGACAGATAGTATACTTTCATGGTCAGCAGAAAAACACTAACAAAACACCATCCAGAGATTACCTTAAACTCTGGCATTAACTCATAACGCCAGAGTAGCAATCCCTGATCAACGAGAGCTTTCCAGACACAGTAACAAAACTTCAGCTGTGAACTGGAACAAATAGGCAAAACAAAACATGGACAAAAGTCCAACTTATCTAGTAGTTGTCTAGAAGCAGGAACAAGCACTGAGAGGCATCAGATAACATTGTTGACCGGCAAGAAACCACCAGAGAAATGAGCTTAAATAGCGACACCCACTACTGATGGAACCAGGTGAAACAGGAAAGAGGATGACAAGTCCAATTCCACAAGCGGCCACCGGGGGAGCCCAGAATCCAAATTCACAACACTTGTGGTCTCCTTTTTGCAACACTGTCAAGAAAGCCAAAGGAACACTCAGTAGTTGGTGTTATAGGTGTTTTCTCCAGCCGTGATATCTGCAATTTGTTGCACCAAAGGAGCTTGGAGAGAAGACGAGGCTGAGAGAAAGGACAACTCACATAAAGGGGTGAGAAATACATTTTCAGTTCATTTAGAATTTTCAGAAACTTTTTTTCTTACATATTCGGAAGTGACTTTTAGCTTCAAGATAACTTTTTAAACCTTTTGTGGCTTTACATATTGATCCATCATGTATCGACGCGTCTTGTTGATTTGAGTTGTTATAAGAGTATTCTGCCAAATGACAATGTTCTATCTGTTACGTTTGTTACTAATACTTTATTGTGTTGTGTTATCTGTATGTTTATTGCAGTTATATTTGATATAATGTGAGGATTTAGCTCACTGGTTGCAGACAGAGACACAGAGAGACTTCAAGTGTCCAAAATTCAGCCCCCCTCTTGCTTTTCATAACCCCTTCATGACAGGGCTATTTTCCATTTTTTCATCTTCGCTTTTTCTTCCTCTTCTTCCAAGAGCCATCACTTTTTCTTATTTTTCCACCCACATAACCATATAAGAGCTTTTTTTTGCTGGACAAGTTGTACTTTTGAATGACACCATTGATTTTACCATATGGTGCACTGGAAAATGGGAAAAAAAATCAGAGTGCATCGAAATAGCAAAAAAAGTGCAATTCCAACTTTTTTTTTAAATTTCCTATTTACCATGTTCACTATGAAATAAAACTGACCTGACAATATGATTATCCAATTAAGTATGATTAAACAAATACCAAAAATGTATATATTTTTTTATTTAAGTGGTAGAAATACATTCGGAAATTTGTAAAAAAAACAAAACAAACAAAAAACAAACATTTTGCTTGTGTCTCCATTTTCTGAGGCACATAACATTTTCATTTTTTCGGAATCTGGGGCTGTGTGATAACTTATTTTTTGCGCCCTGAGCTGAGGTTTTATTGATACCATTTTGGGGTAGATACGATGTTTTGATCGCCCGTTATTGCTTTTTAATGCAACAGCATTCTGGCATTTCTATAGTCTTCACATTATGCTGTTTACCGATTGTATTAATTTATCTTATATTTTGGTGGATCGGATGTTTAAAAGCCCAGCGATACCACATTTGGGTTTTTTTTTTAATTGCTCAATTTTAAATAGTGCAAAAGTGAGGTGATTTGAACTTCTGCTCAATGTTTTTAACAATATTTAAAAAATAAAAAATCAAATATGCACATATTTGGTATCGCCGCGTTCAGAATCGCCAGATCTATCAATATAAAAAGAGAATTAATCAATCTGATCGCTAAATGGTATAACGTGAAAAAAAAAATTCAAAACATCAGAATTACTTTTTTTGGTCACCACTACATTGCAATAAAATGCAATAATGGGGGATCCAAAGATCATATCTACACCAAAATTCTATCAATAAAAACGTCAACTCGATGCGCAAAAAATAAGCCCTTAGCCAGCCCCAGAACACAAAAAATGTAGATGCTACAGGTCTCGGAAAATGGCGACCATTTTTTAAACAAAATTTGGATTTTTTTTACCACTTAAAGGGAGTCTGTCACCCCCAAAATCGTATATGAGCTGCGGCCACCGGCATCAGGGGCTTATCTACAGCATTCTGTAATGCTGTAGATAAGCCCCCGATGTAACCTGAAAGATGAGAAATAAAGGTTATATTATACTCACTCAGGGGAGGTCCCGCTGCGGTCCGGGTCTGATGGGTGTCGCGGTCCGGGTCCGGCGCCTCCCATCTTCATATGATGTCGACCTCTTCTTGTCTTCTTGCCGCGGCTCCGGCGCAGGCGTACTTTGTCTGCCCTGTTGAGGGCAGAGCAAAGTACTGCAGTGCGCAGACGCCAGGAAAGGTCAGAGAGGTATATATAACCTGTTTTTCTCATCTTTCAGGTTACATCGGGGGCTTATCTACAGCATTACAGAATGCATTACAGAATGCTATAGATAAGCCCCTGGTGCCAGTGGCCGCAGATCATATACAATTCACTCCCTTTAAATAAAAATTAACCAAGACATGTTTTGTGTCTATGAACTTGTAAAGACCTGAAGAATCATAATTGCAGGTCATTTAAGTGTGATTAACCCTATATCTGCAGGTAAATTCCTTTTTTGTGGCAGTAAAAAGTTCCTTTTAAGCCTTTGTATCATCTAAGATTCAAGCTTATCGCCTCTTTGTCAGCAAAGAACTGTTCTGCAGACACCTATGTCCATAACCTGATTCTTTCCACCATGTTTAAGTGAGGAACCACTTTAAAAAGGCTGTCCACCCCTGAGGAAATTTTCGGTAATTTTCTATTCAGTAGTGGCTGAGACTCTAGTTGACCACAGGAATTGGTAAATGGAGTTGAGTCCTAGTGGTGTGCACATTACACAAGGTCAGCAAAAATGTCCTCAATAGTGGACAATCCCTTTAAATAAAGAACACTAAAATACCCTGTAACTCTTAGGCTGGGGTCACACTTGGCGTAAGACAATACGCCACGTATTATACGTCCGTACTACGGCCGTAACACGGAGAAATGTTCCCAAAATATTGATCCGTAGTCAGGGTGTGTCAGCGTATTTTGCGCATGGCATCCTCCGTATGTAATCCGTATGGCATCCGTACTGCGAGATTTTCGCGCAGGCTTGCAAAACCGACATCTAATGGATTTATGTGCTCAAATGTTCGGGAAAACATATATACAGTGTATATATATATATATATCATTGAGACACATATATATATATTCTGTATTTAGATTTCATTCAGCGCGATATCTGTGAAAAGCCGGTAATTCAATTGCCGGCTTTTCATTTCTCCTGCACAAACCCGACATGATATGAGACATGGTTTACATACAGTAAACCATCTCATATCTCCTTTTTTTTTGCATATTCCACACTACTAATGTTAGTAGTGTGTATGTGCAAAATTTCAGCGCTGTAGCTGCTGAAATAAAGGGTTAAATGGCGGAAAAAATTGGCGTGGGCTCCCGCGCAATTTTCTCCGCCAGAATGGTAAAGCCAGTGACTGAGGGCAGATATTAATAGCCAGGAGAGGGTCCATGGTTATTGGCCCCCCCGTGGCTAAAAACATCTGCCCCCAGCCACCCCAGAAAAGGCACATCTGGAAGATGCGCCTATTCTGGCACTTGGCCACTCTCTTCCCACTCCCTGTAGCGGTGGGATATGGGGTAATGAAGGGTTAATGCCACCTTGCTATTGGAAGGTGACATTAAGCCAGATTAATAATGGAGAGGCGTCAATGATGACACCTATCCATTATTAATCCAATTGTCTGAAAGGGTTAAAAAACACACACACACATGATTTAAAAGTAATTTAATGAAATAAACACAGCGGTTGTTGTAATAATTTATTGCTCGCTCAATCCATTTGCAGGCCCTCGCTTGGCAAAATAATAAACGCACAAGATACATACCTTCTGATGTCCGATCACGTCCAACGAGGTAATCCATCTGAAGGGGTTAACTAATATTACAGGCAGGAGCTGCGATAAACCACTCGCTCGTGTCTGTAATCCCCGGGTGCTGAAAGGAAAGCTGGATCTGTACTTACATTGAGTCGCGGTGATGCACCCCTGCTGGATGTTCTCATGAACTGCAGCCTGGGAACTTTTTCCCACGCTCCAGGTCATATGAGGACATCCACCAGGGGGCGCATCACCGCGACTGAAGGAAATGTAGGTCAATGACCTACATTTCATTCATTCGCCGGGGAATTACAAGCACGAGCACACAGCTGCATTAGCAGGGCTCCTGCCTGTAAAATAATTAACCCCTTCAGATGGATTACTTCGTGGGACGTGACGTTTCATCTGAAGGTATGTATCTTGTGCGTTTATTATTTTGCCAAGCGAGGGCCTGCAAATGGATTGAGAGAGCAATAAGTTATTACAACAACCGCTGTGTTTATTTCATTAAAATACTTTTAAATCATGTGTGTGTGTGTTTTTAACCCTTTCAAACAATTGGATTAATAATGGATAGGTGTCATAATTGACGCCTCTCCATTATTAATCTGGCTTAATGTCACCTTACAATAGCAAGGTGGCATTAACCCTTCATTACCCCATATCCCACCGCTACACGGGAGTGGGAAGAGAGTGGCCAAGTGCCAGAATAGGCGCATCTTCCAGATGTGCCTTTTCTGGGGTGGCTGGGGGCAGATGTTTTTAGCCACGGGGGGGCCAATAACCATGGACCCTCTCCTGGCTATTAATATCTGCCCTCAGTCACTGGCTTTACCATTCTGGCGGAGAAAATTGCGCGGGAGCCCACGCCAATTTTTTCCACCATTTAACCCTTTATTTTAGCAGCTACAGCGCTGAAATTTTGCACATACACACTACTAACATTAGTAGTGTGGAATATGCAAAAAAAAAGGGGATATGAGATGGTTTACTGTATGTAAACCATGTCTCATATCCTGTCGGGTTTAGGCAGGAGAAATGAAAAGCCGGCAATTGAATTACCGACTTTTCACTAACACCGCTACGTATTTCTCGCAAGTCACACTGCTGGTCCGTGTGGAATCCGTATTTTTCTCGCCCCATAGACTTTCATTGGCGATTTTTTTGCGCAATACGCTGACAAACGCAGCATGCTGCGATTTTGTACGGCCGTAGAAAGCCGTATAATACTGAACCGTAATATACGGCTAATAGGAGCAGCCCCATTGAGAATAATTGTGCCGTATGTTATGCGAGTTTTACGGACGTAGTTTCTGCGCTCTTACGTCCGTAAAACACGCATGTGTGACCCCGGCCTTAAAAGGGAACTCATTCTATCTTTCTGTATTGGTGAACACCCAAAACAAACAAGGTTGAACCCAATCAAAAGGAGAAATCCTTAAAGGGAACCTGTCACCCCCCAGGCGTTTTTAACTAAAAGAGCCACCTTGTGCAGCACTAATGCTGTATTCTGCCAAGGTGGCTCTTTTAGTTGGGGTCCCTTCCCACGGTAAAATTTTCCTTTTTATAATTAGTCCCTCATACCTGTAGTTTATCAGAGGGGCAAGTCTTTTCCCCCCTGACACAAACGCCTCCCAGCCATCACTCAATACTCTACGCACCGCCTCCAATTCCTTCATTAACGTTCCCGGTGCCTGCGCTGTAAGTTTTTTTTCGAGCATGCGCAGTTTGCACTGCAGGCGCCGGGGACGTTAATGAAGGAAGTGGAGGCGGCGCGTGGAGTATTGAGTGATGGCTGGGAGGTGTTTGTGTGAGGGGGGAAAAGACTTGCCCCCTGGACAGACTATAGGTATGAGGGACTAATTATAAAAACAAATATTTTAGCGTAGGAAGGGACCCCAACTAAAAGAGCCACCTTGGCAGAATGCAGCATTAGTGCTGCACAAGGTGGCTCTTTTAGTTAAATCCGCCTGGGGGTGACAGGTTCCCTTTAAAACCACAACAAATTGATACAAAAAGCATATTGGAAAGCTTTTCATTGAGCATAATGTTTATTTTGCTAAAACTGGAATACTGGAAAACACTTTTTTTTATATGTCAAACTGAACTGAACAATTGGCTTTTGTTGATCTGAAAAAAAAAATCTCCTTGTGGCATAGAACCTGTGCGTTGGGTGTTGTGCATGTTTTCAGTGCAGAGGCAAAATAGCATATTTTCCTGGCATACGAGTCAAATGTAAAGAATTAAATAATTTTACTAGAAAATTAACGGTGTCTGTTTCTAATAATATTCCTTGGCTCCAAGATCAACTGCAATGTCGACTGCATGCCTGAAGTCAAACAACGCATGGTACTTGGATGGGATGCAATGGTCTGCGAGAACAAGGTCTGGAAGAGCAGACACATCAACCTCGCTACCAAATGCTTATTGGTCAACACAATTGTCTTCTTAATAGTAACATAGACCTGAATACTCAAGATGGTTGACAAGAAGAAAGACTTCTCTGAAGGAGACTTCTCTGGATTCCATAGACAGAGAGGATCACCAACAGACATGTTTTGTACCAAGCCAAGTCAAAACTGTCAATGGAATCCAAGATAATGAAACAAAATTTGCTTATTTTGGCAACATTATGCGGAGTCAATTGTTGGAGAAAGATGTCATACTTGAATCAGTGGCAGAAGAAGAAGAGGACAATCAAGAATCATCAGGGTCAAAGCCATCAAAAGCGACATGGCAATCACCATTGGCGAACTGAAAGAAGCAGCGTGGGACAGATCAGCCCTGAGAACAATGATTCATAGAAGGACCAGGCGTCGTGCTCAACTGAGCGGATATGAGAGAGCTAATAATAAAATCAGGCCAGGGAATTGTTCTCAAACGGATCACAACAAATCCTGATGGACACTACTGATAGATAATTATAGTCTGTAAGATTTCAATATTACCAGAAAACCTGAGAGAAAGCTCTTGATGCAAAAGTGATCTTGTAAAAAGTGACCCGATGATGAGTTGGCATTTGGAGTTTGATACTAAAATTGTAGCTCATCTCATATCATTGTATGAGTCATGTGTATTTTCATTTTGTAGGTGATATAACTTGACTATAATTTTGTAAATGAGGCATTTTGCATGTATATTATAGATATGCGGGTCTCTGCTTGCTCAGGATGATGCTGTATACCACTCACCATATTGTCTCTTTATTTTAGTTATCATGGCATATCACTTGGGATATTATGAAGATTTTTGGGCAGAGGAAAGATCTCGGTCGTATCAGGACATGATTCTCAGCGCCAGTGCTATGCCAACAACTGGAAGGATCTATGTGATGTATCACGGCACCACAGTAACTGCAGCTAATGACATCCTGATCAATGGATTTAAGCAATCTAAAGATGGGATGCTGGGAAGAGGGGTCTATGTCACTAGAGACTTTCACAAAGCTCTCAGATACCCACTAGGTGATAAAGCACAGCAGGTTGTGCTGAAGCTCAGAGTAAATGTGGGCAAGGTAATCAAGATTGATCGCCAAAATCATCCTCAGCTGAAGACATGGCATGAAGATGGTTACGATACCGCCTGGGTGCCACCAAATAGTGGGATGGTAGAGAGTAAGCTAGAAGAGGATTGTGTCTGGGATCCTAAAAGAATCAAGGTGGTGAGCATTGAAGTAGCCCCACCACTATTTTATTTATTTTATATTCCATTTTACAAGCCAAATAATTATTAAAGTAATTTAATAAATGGTTGTTTTACCAGAAATCACATGTTTCTCATATATTTATTAAAGCTGCTGCCCTGCTTATTATTAAGACCCCGTCCCCACCCCCAACAGCTGTCCGTGCCCCCCCGCACTATCAATTCCAAGACAATACCATCCTTGTGGGCAGATGCATTATCCTGCCAAAAGAAAATGACTATGGAAAGGTTTTTTTGCTGAAGTCCTAATCATCAATTCAATTCATAATTGGAAATTACATAACTTTTTTTTGTGCTAAAGCTTAGCACGTTGACTTGTGAAAGTTAAAGGGGTTCTCCATAAATGTCATAAGATTGTTCCCATTACATAATTCAAATGGTAGTCTGTCCTAGTCATGTGTCAGGACAGGCTGCAGTCTGCAGAAACACAGACCTGCAACTCAAATGTTGAAAGCAAGAGGTGGGTGAGGGACCAGTGTAGGCCTGCTGTGCTGGGAGCCCGGCCAAATTCAGGCAACACACATGAAGGAGACACAACTTGGAGTAAAAACATTTCCAAAAATTAGGGGCAGACATCAGGAAAAGTGGCATCAATTGATCAACAGTAGAAATTTTATAATGGCGCATTATGGATGGATGTGACAGGGCTCGGACCAACATTTCTAGCTTACAAATTGATCAATAAGAGTGACAGGTGTAGGATGAGTGACAGGTGTAGCTCTGCTGCTCTGAGACCCTTTCCAGGCAACACACAACAATGAGCCCCAAATAAGAGTCTCCATTTACCAAAAATTTGGCTTGTCGTGACTCAAGAGGAATCAAAAGGAGGAGGAATAGGATAAATTTTTGGCTGCTTTTTATAAAAAGGCAAATTGTAAAAGTAACAGCGGTGGACACATCTTCTGATTGTTGTGCCACCAAGGCACTTGTTAGTAACATCAGCAGCAGCAGCCACGACAAAGGTGTCACGGACTGCAATAACGCAGGATAAATGCAGCGCACTGAAAACTACACCATCGCCTAGTCTGCCCAGTCTGCGACTAGGGTGCAAAAGTCATTGGAGATTCATCACTTTTTCTTCTTGATGAAAGTTAGGCTGTCTACGCTTTCAGGGGACAGCCGGATGCGCTTATCCATCAGGACACTACCAGCAGCGCTGAAGGCATGTTCTGAGAGAATGCTATCTGCCGGGCATGACAAAACCTACAAAGCATGATAGGTGAGCTCAGGCCACTCTTCCATTTTTGAAGACCAAAATCCAAAATGGTCCAAACCCCCTGATGGCATCGATATTGAGCTTGAGATACTCCTGTACCATCCTCTCCTGTTGTTCACTATTTGTCAGACGTGTACTCTGTTTTGCTGGTGTGTTGTGAACCATAGTTCTTGGCTCCCTCTTGTGGTCATTAGCGGTATGGCACTTGGAGTGTCTTTCCCCAGGTTGGCACTCACCTGCTTCGTTTGTCCTGGGTGTGTCTATATAAACTTCCTGGATACTCTGTATTGTGCCTGGATTCGTTGTTATCAGACCTTGTCTGTTTTCTCCTGTCTCCTGGTCTCCTGATTTTGCAAGATAAGCTAAGTCCTGCTTTCTTATTTTTGTGCATTTGAATTTCCCTTATTTTGTTCCAGCTTTGTTTAAATGTGATTCCTGTTTTTGCTGGAAGCTCAAGGGGGGCTGTTATCCTCCCCCCACACCGTTAGTCGGTGCGGGGGTTCCTGGATATTCAGCGTGGATATTTTGTAGGGTTTTTTGCTGACCGTATAAGTCATCTTTCTATTTTCTGCTATTAGTCAGTGGGCCTCTCTTTGCTAAATCTAGTTCATTCTTAAGTTTGTCATTTCTTCTTACCTCACCGTTATTATTTGTTGGGGGCTTGTATTTTAACTTTGGGGTCCTTTCTCTTGATGCAAGAGAGGTCTTATTTTCTCTCAAAGGGTTAGTTAGTTCTCCGGCTGGCGCGAGACGTCTAGAACCAACGTAGGTACGTTCCCCGGCTGCTGCTAGTTGTTTGTGCTAGGATCAGGTATACGGTCAGTCAAGTTACCACTTCCCTATGAGCTGGTTTTTTGTGTTTGCAGACTTAGCTGGTACTCCTGAGATCCTCTGCCATTGGGATCATAACAGTAATCCAGGCCAAGAAGTGCATTGCCGAAGCGGGACTATAAGAAAAGAAGTCTGAGTTTTTTTTTTGTTTGTTTTTTTTTTTCTTCCTCCCCTTTATCTCTGAGTGGCTTGAAGCTCTGCTGCAGACATGAATGTTCAGACTCTGATTACTAGTGTGGATCAGCTTGCTGCAAGTGTGCAGGGCATTCAGGATTTTGTTATTAGCAGTCCTATGTCAGAACCTAAGATACCTATTCCTGAGCTGTTCTCTGGAGATCGATTTAAATTTGGGAATTTTAGGAATAATTGTAAATTGTTTCTATCTTTGAGACCTCGTTCGTCTGGAGACTCAGCTCAACAAGTTAAAATTGTTATCTCCTTCTTGCGTGGCGACCCTCAGGATTGGGCTTTCTCATTGGCGCCAGGAGATCCGGCATTGGCAAATATTGATGTGTTTTTTCTGGCGCTCGGATTGCTTTATGAGGAGCCCAATCTTGAAATACAGGCAGAAAAAGCATTGCTGGCTATCTCTCAGGGCCAGGATGAAGCTGAGGTGTACTGCCAAAAATTTCGGAAATGGTCCGTGCTTACTCAATGGAATGAGTGTACTCTGGCCGCAAATTTCAGAAATGGCCTTTCTGAAGCCATTAAGAATGTGATGGTGGGTTTTCCCATTCCTACAAGTCTGAATGATTCTATGGCTCTGGCCATCCAGGTTGATCGGCGTTTGCGGGAGCGCAAAACTGCTAATCCTCTGGTAGTGTTGTCTGAACGGACACCTGACTCAATGCAATGTGATAGAATCCTGACTAGAACCGAACGGCAAAATCATAGGCGTCAGAATGGGTTGTGTTTTTACTGTGGTGATTCTACACATGTTATCTCGGCATGCTCTAAACGGCCATCAAAGGTTGTTAGTCCTGTCGCCATTGGTCATTTGCAGCCTAAGTTAATTTTGTCTGTGACTTTGATTTGCTCATTGTCTTCCTACCCTGTTATGGCATTTGTGGATTCAGGTGCTGCCCTGAGTCTTATGGATTTATCATTTGCCAAGCGCTGTGGTTTTGTCCTAGAGCCTTTAGAAAATCCTATTCCTCTTAGAGGAATTGATGCTACGCCATTAACGGAGAATAAACCGCAGTATTGGACACAAGTGACCATGTGCATGTCTCCTGAACATCGGGAGGTGATTCGTTTTCTTGTTTTGCATAAAATGCAGGATTTGGTCGTTCTGGGTCTGCCATGGTTACAGACCCATAATCCAGTTTTGGATTGGAAGGCAATGTCCGTGTCAAGTTGGGGTTGTCAGGGAATTCATTGCGATTCCTCGTCGGTGTCTATTGCTTCTTCTACTCCTTCTGAAGTCCCTGAGTATTTGTTGGACTATCAGGATGTATTCAGTGAGTCCAGGTCCAGTGCCCTTCCTCCTCATAGGGACTGTGACTGCGCTATAGATTTGATTCCTGGTAGTAAATTTCCTAAGGGACGACTATTTAATCTGTCTGTACCTGAGCATGCCGCGATGCGTGCTTATATTAAGGAGTCTTTGGAGAAGGGACATATTCGTCCATCCTCTTCCCCTCTTGGTGCGGGATTCTTTTTTGTGGCCAAGAAAGATGGCTCTTTGAGACCGTGTATAGACTATCGGCTTTTGAATAAAATCACTGTCAAATTTCAGTATCCTTTGCCACTATTGTCGGACTTGTTTGCCCGGATTAAGGGTGCCAAGTGGTTCACCAAGATAGATCTTCGCGGTGCGTACAACCTTGTGCGCATTAAGCAGGGAGATGAATGGAAAACTGCGTTCAATACGCCCGAAGGTCATTTTGAGTACTTGGTGATGCCTTTTGGGCTTTCTAATGCCCCCTCAGTGTTTCAGTCCTTTATGCATGACGTTTTCCGGAAGTATCTGGATAAATTTATGATTGTTTATCTGGATGATATTCTGGTTTTCTCTGATGATTGGGATTCTCATGTAAAGCAGGTCAGGATGGTGTTTCAGGTTTTGCGTGACAATGCTTTGTTTGTGAAGGGCTCAAAGTGTCTCTTTGGAGTGCAGAAGGTTTCCTTTTTGGGTTTTATTTTCGCCCCTTCTACTGTGGAGATGGACCCAGTCAAGGTCCGAGCTATTCATGATTGGACTCAACCCACGTCCGTTAAGAGTCTTCAGAAGTTCTTGGGTTTTGCTAATTTCTACCGTCGTTTTATTGCTAATTTTTCTAGCATTGTAAAACCTTTGATGGATATGACCAAGAAAGGTTCTGATGTCGCTAATTGGGCTCCTGCGGCCGTGGAGGCTTTCCGGGAGCTGAAGCGCCGGTTTACTTCGGCGCCTGTTTTGTGCCAGCCTGATGTCTCACTTCCCTTTCAGGTTGAAGTAGACGCTTCTGAGATCGGTGCAGGGGCTGTTTTGTCGCAGAAAGGTGCTGGTTGCTCTGTGATGAGACCATGTGCTTTTTTTTCTAGGAAGTTTTCGCCTGCTGAGCGGAACTATGATGTTGGCAATCGGGAGTTGTTGGCTATGAAGAGGGCATTTGAGGAGTGACGTCATTGGCTCGAGGGAGCTAGGCATCGTGTGGTGGTCTTGACTGATCATAAAAATCTGATGTACCTCGAGTCCGCTAAACGCCTGAATCCTAGACAGGCTCGTTGGTCGTTGTTTTTCTCCCGTTTTGACTTTTTGGTCTCGTACCTGCCTGGTTCAAAGAATGTGAAGGCTGATGCTCTTTCTAGGAGTTTTGTGCCTGACTCTCCTGGAGTTGCAGAGCCAGCGGGTATTCTTAAAGAGGGAGTAATCTTGTCGGCCATTTCTCCTGATTTGCGACGTGTGTTGCAGAGATTTCAGGCTGGTAGACCTGACTCTTGCCCACCTGACAGACTGTTTGTTCCCGATAAATGAACCAGTAGAGTTATTTCCGAGGTTCATTCCTCAGTGTTGGCAGGGCATCCTGGGATTTTTGGTACCAGAGATTTGGTGGCTAGGTCCTTTTGGTGGCCGTCCCTGTCGCGGGATGTGCGATCTTTTGTGCAGTCCTGTGGGATTTGTGCTCGGGCTAAGCCTTGCTGTTCTCGTGCCAGCGGGTTACTTTTGCCCTTGCCCGTCCCGAAGAGGCCTTGGACGCACATTTCCATGGATTTCATTTCAGATCTTCCGGTGTCTCAAGGAATGTCTGTCATCTGGGTGGTCTGTGATCGTTTTTCCAAGATGGTCCATTTGGTGCCCTTGCCTAAGTTGCCTTCCTCTTCCGATTTGGTTCCTTTGTTCTTTCAGAATGTGGTTCGTTTGCACGGCATTCCTGAGAATATCGTGTCTGACAGAGGATCCCAGTTTGGGTCCAGATTCTGGCGATCCTTTTGTGCTAGGATGGGCATCGATTTGTCATTTTCATCTGCCTTTCATCCTCAGACTAATGGCCAAACGGAGCGAACTAATCAGACGCTGGAGGCTTATTTGAGATGTTTTGTTTCTGCGGATCAGGATGATTGGGTGACTTTCTTGCCACTGGCTGAGTTTGCCCTTAATAATCGGGCAAGTTCCACTACTTTGGTTTCGCCATTTTTCTGCAACTCTGGTTTTCATCCGCGGTTTTCCTCGGGTCATGTTGAACCTTCTGACTGTCCTGGGGTGGATTCCGTGGTGGATAGGTTGCAGCGGATTTGGAATCTTGTGGTGGACAACTTGAAGTTGTCACAGGAGAAGGCTCAGCGCTTTGCCAACCGCCGCCGCGGTGTGGGTCCCCGACTTCGTGTTGGGGATTTGGTTTGGTTGTCTTCTCGGTATGTCCCTCTGAAGGTTTCCTCTCCTAAGTTTAAGCCTCGCTTTATTGGTCCTTATAAAATTTTGGAAGTCCTTAATCCGGTGTCGTTTCGTTTGGATCTTCCGGTGTCGTTTGCCATTCACAATGTGTTCCATAGGTCTTTGTTACGGCGGTACGTGGTGCCTATGGTTCCTGCTGTTGAGCCTCCTGCTCCGGTGTTGGTTGAGGGCGAGTTGGAGTATGTGGTGGAGAAGATCTTGGACTCTCGTCTCTCTAGACTGAGGCTTCAGTATCTGGTCAAATGGAAGGGCTATGGTCAGGAGGACAATTCCTGGGTGGTCGCCTCTGATGTTCATGCGGCCGATTTGGTTCGTGCCTTTCACGCTGCTCATCCTGATCGCCCTGGTGGTCTTGGTGAGGGTTCGGTGACCCCTCCTTAAAGGGCGGGTACTGTTGTGAACCATAGTTCTTGGCTCCCTCTTGTGGTCATTAGCGGTATGGCACTTGGAGTGTCTTTCCCCAGGTTGGCACTCACCTGCTTCGTTTGTCCTGGGTGTGTCTATATAAACTTCCTGGATACTCTGTATTGTGCCTGGATTCGTTGTTATCAGACCTTGTCTGTTTTCTCCTGTCTCCTGGTCTCCTGATTTTGCAAGATAAGCTAAGTCCTGCTTTCTTATTTTTGTGCATTTGAATTTCCCTTATTTTGTTCCAGCTTTGTTTAAATGTGATTCCTGTTTTTGCTGGAAGCTCAAGGAGGGCTGTTATCCTCCCCCCACACCGTTAGTCGGTGCGGGGGTTCTTGGATATTCAGCGTGGATATTTTGTAGGGTTTTTTGCTGACCGTATAAGTCATCTTTCTATTTTCTGCTATTAGTCAGTGGGCCTCTTTGCTAAATCTAGTTCATTCTTAAGTTTGTCATTTCTTCTTACCTCACCGTTATTATTTGTTGGGGGCTTGTATTTTAACTTTGGGGTCCTTTCTCTTGAGGCAAGAGAGGTCTTATTTTCTCTGAAAGGGTTAGTTAGTTCTCCGGCTGGCGCGAGACGTCTAGAACCAACGTAGGTACGTTCCCCGGCTGCTGCTAGTTGTTTGTGCTAGTATCAGGTATACGGTCAGTCAAGTTACCACTTCCCTATGAGCTGGTTTTTTGTGTTTGCAGACTTAGCTGGTACTCCTGAGATCCTCTGCCATTGGGATCATAACACTGGTGCACAGGATGGTGTAAAAAATGCGCTCATGTGTCGGGCGATTTCATGACGTCCAAGTCTATGGTGTGTTGGTGTTGGAGTAACACTCAAGCTTGATTCCTCCATCCTTTCCTGCAAACCACAGACAACAGAGAGGGGATCCTTTACATTTCCTGACTGTTGTGTGCCCATCACCTTTAACTCTTCATCCTCCTCCATTTGTTTCTCGGCTCCTGCACCTTCACTAACAGTTTGTCATGTACCATGAGACCTCCTCGATCTCTGTAATACACCCTCCCATGGCACCAACCTGTGTGCCAATAGTACGGAACTTAGAGATATTGTTATCCCTTCTGCATCCTCCTTTTCTTCCTCCTTTTCCTCTGGGACCATGACCTCCTCCCTCAAACTATTCAGAGTAGTGTACGTAGATGACCAGTGTAGTGATGCCAATGACGTCATCATCAGTGCTAAGTATCTTAGTAGTCAATAGTAGTAGGCTTAGTAGTCATTTCGAAACTGTGCAGAAGGGTGCAGAGGTCCTTCATCTGTGCCCACTCAGCAAATGTGATTTGTACCAAGTCCGTACTGCGTTGACCCAGGCTATGCAAAATTACATAGCACAAAATTGCACAAGGGCTCTTTGCTGCTGCCACAGTCACTGCAACATGTGCAGAGTGGAATTCCATTGTGTCGACACATTGCATATCAACCGGTAGGCTGAAAGACCTCTGTAGCTATGTATGTCGATGACAGTGGAAGGAGCACACAGCGACCGTGCTTTCTGCAGCAGCGCATCTAAGCCAGGATAATGGTAGATAAATATTTGTACCACCAGGATGTGACCCATGCAGGGCATGTGTGTGAGGTTGCACCAGATTAGGGTTTCCATCAGGCTTGCACCGTTATCACACATGGACTTCCCTGGCTCCAGGTGTAGTGGAAACAATCATTGCTCAAACTCTTGACTGCGATCTACAAGGCATATTAATTTAAACACTGCCTGATTGCGGTGAGCTCTGCTGCATAGTATGAAGGTGGCGGGGATTCTTTCTTCACTGTTGGAATGTGTTTCTCATTAAGAGAGAGTTTGAGGGTGCTGGTGGAGGCCCTAGAGGAGGTGAAGAAGGCAGAATCAGTGTAGGAAGTGTTAGATACAGAGGTTTTGTGCTTCAAGCCTTGGGGATTTCAAGACTTGTGGAGCAGCCCCTCCCCGCCTGCCCCCACAGCCACCAGAGTCACCCAGTGCCCAGTCAGCCAGATGTAATGCCCCTGGCCATACTTGCTCGTCCAGGTGTCAGTTGTGAAATGCAGCCTGGCAGACACAGATTTTTTAGGGAACGGGTGATGTTGTCTGCGACATGCTGGTGTAGCGCAGGCACAGCTTTCTTAGAGAAGTAATGGCAACTGAGCAACTGGTACTGGGGGACTGTGACGGCCATCAGCTTTCGGAAACCATATGTATCCACCAGGCGGAAAGGCAACATTTTCATGGCCAACAGATTGGAGATGGTGAAATTCAAGCTCTTAGCTTGGCATGTGTAGGAGGAAAAAATCTTTTACGTGACCATAACTGCAAGATCGAGGGCTGGCTGTTGTGCTGAGAGAGAGTGAAGTAGGGTGAACACGACAAACAGCTGGACTGTGAGTGTGGTACAGGCAGAGATGTTATGGCGGACTGAGAAAGATGTGGTGAGCTCAATGTCTGAGTTTTGTCAAAAACAACAGGTATGTCCACTTCCGTAACAGCTGACGGGCTCTCACTCACTCCGACTGTAGCAGGTAAACAAGTGGAGGTTCTGCGGCTGGAAACTAGAGATGAGCAAACATCGTTGGCTCCCTCCTTATGCGGCAAGCTATAGCGCCTACCAAAGAAGCTGCATCGGGAACCCGGTTATCTGGAGCACTCCCGTTAAACAGCTGTTACGAGCCGCAGCTGCATGTGTCGCAGCTGTGTGACAGGCACAACACATGCGTGGAGAGCCTGTTTGTTGGGCTCTCCATGCATGTGTTGTGCCTGTCATACAGCCGCGACACATGCAGCTGCGGCTCGGAACAGCTGATTATCGGGAGCACCCCAGGTATCTGGGTTCCCAATGCAGCTTCTTTGGTAAGCGCTATAGCTTGCCAAATAAGAAGGGAGTCGACAATATTCTCTCATCTTTACTGGAGACCTGTGTGAAAACTCTTTCCATGGTGATGGGGGAGGAAAGAGCAGCAGTTTTGGTTAACGGGGTGGCAGGTGGTTGGCGAGGCCCACTAGGCTGCATTTTATCGCAGTGAGATTCCCAGACTAATGCATGTTAATTGTGTATGTGCTGGTTCATACATGCTGAAAAAACCCAAAGCAAATACACAGCAAAACCAGCTTTTTGGAAGCAGCTTCTTTAGGCTACTTTCACACTAGTCCGTCGGTACGGGCCGTCGCAAACCGTCGGCCCGACGTACTACCGATGGACAGTGTGCTAATTAATCACAACGTGGGCAGCGGATGCAGTCTTACGACGCATCCGCTGCCCAGTGTGATGAGCGGGGAGGAGGGGGCAGAGTTTCGGCCGCGCATGCGGACTCGACGCACAAATAAAGTTACATTGAACATTTTTTTGTGCCGACAGTCCGCCAAAACACGATGCATCCGTCGCACGACGGATGCGACGTGTGGCCATATGTCGCAATGCGTCGCTAATGTAAGTCTATGGGGAAAAAACGCATCCTGCGGGCAACTTTGCAGGATGCGTTTTTTCTCCTAAACGATGCATTGCGACGTATTCCAAACGACACTAGTGTGAAAGTAGCCTTAGGGTACTGTCACACAGTGCAATTTTGATCGCTACGACGGCACGATTCGTGACGTTGCAGCGTCGTATAATTATCGCTCCAGCGTCGTAGACTATGGTCACACGTTGCAATACACTGCGCTGGAGCGATAATTTCATGACGTATTTGCGATGTAGAAGCCGTTGGTTACTGTGCGCACATCGTATACAACCTGTGTCACACGATGCAATCATGCCGCCACAGCGGGACACTAGACGACGAAAGAAAGTTTCAAACGATCTGCTACGACGTACGATTCTCAGCGGGGATCCGGATCGCAGGAGCGTGTCAGACACAACGATATCGTAACTATATCGCTAGAACGTCACGAATCGTGCCGTCGTAGCGATCAAAATTGCACTGTGTGACAGTACCCTTACTGCCAAGAGAGCAGGTTTTGTTTGCAAAAAAAAAAACGCAGCAAAAACGCAACTTGTTAACATAACTTAATGTAGGCATCACAATATCCTGTGGTGGTCATCAATTAGCTCATGTGCTAAGAATCAGTCACTAATGTGAGTCCTGTCCATGGAGCTGCCATTGTCTAAGTGCATTTCTCCACTTCATACAGAGCACAAATCTGGGAACTGAAGGTAAAGAGCTGAATGAATGAGGCATCGGCACTTGTAGCAAATTTCAGGCTGTTTTTCTGCAGCAAAACATGCAGGTGTTACATGTGAATTTTCTTGCTGATTTATGGCAGATTTCACCTTGTACGCTGAAAACTTTGCAATGAAAATCTACAAAAAGGATCAAAGTGTTACACATTTCAATATCTCTACTAGGTGCAGTAAATCTCATCTGCTGAGCTGGTGCTGTATTTTGAAGTGGATGCAAAAAAAACCTCATTATGTGGGCGAGAGAATTAACTTAATTACTTTGCCATTATTGTAAAAAGCTGTGGACTTTATGTGTGAAAAAATCGGCACCAAATATGCAAGGTGTGAACCCAACCTAATTGCTGAGCAGGGTCTCCAGGGTCGATGGGTTCATGTGAGGATCTAAAGTAATATCGTCCAAGTTTCATCAAGAAAACGGATGCTTTTTTTGCCTCATTCAGCTTCCTTAGGCTATGTTCCCACAATGAGTTTTTGGTGAGTAAAGTTTAAAACACTTAGGGTACTGTCACACAGTGCAATTTTGATTGCTACGACGGCACGATTCGTGACGTCGCAGCGTCGTATGATTATCGCTCCAGCGTCGTAGACTGCGGTCACACTTTGCAATCACGGCGCTGGAGCGATGCCGAAATCCCCGGGTAACCAGGGTAAACATCGGGTTACTAAGCGCAGGGCCGCGCTTAGTAACCCGATGTTTACCGTGGTTACCAGCGTAAAAGTAAAAAAAAAAAAACGTACATACTCACCATCTGATGTCCGTCAGGTCCCTTGCCGTCTGCTTCCTGCTCTGACTGAGCTGCCGTACAGTGAGAGCAGAGTGCAGCGGTGACGTCACCGCTGTGATCTGCTCTCACTTTCCGGCCGGCAGACAGTCAGAGCGGGAAGCAGACGGCAAGGGACCTGACGGACATCAGATGGTGAGTATGTACGGTTTTTTTTTTTTTACTTTTACGCTGGTAACCACGGTAAACATCGGGTTACTAAGCGCGGCCCTGCGCTTAGTAACCCGATGTTTACCCTGGTTACCAGCGAACGCATCGCTGGATCGCTGTCACACACAACGATCCAGCGATGACAGCGGGAGATCCAGCGACGAAAGAAAGTTTCAAACGATCTGCTACGACGTACGATTCTCAGCAGGGTCCCTGATCGCTGCTGCGTGTCAGACACTGCGATATCGTAACGATATCGCTAGAACGTCACGAATTGTACCATTGTAGCGATCAAAATTGCACTGTGTGACAGTACCCTTAGGCTAAGTTCACACTAGGCATTTGTTGGTTGCGTTTATTTTTTCTGCAGCGAAACCTGATCTCTTGACAGTAAAGAAGCTGCAGAAGTAAAGTGTGTTTTCCTTGCATTTTTCATGGGTTTTGATGCGTTTTTTTGCAGTGGTTTCACTGGTTTGGCATGCTAGATTTGTCTTTTGTACATGCTGATAAAGTTTAGTATTGGGAAAAAAAGTCATATTCCACAGAATGAGGTTTTGGCACAAAACGCTGCAAAAATTGATACCTGTAGTTTTTTGGCACTTTTTTTCACCACTCATTCTAGTCAATGGGTGAAAAATGCTGAAAGAAGTGACATGCTCTGGGTCCAAAAAATCATGCAAAGCACAAAATATTGATGACAGAAAAGCCGATGTGTGTGCATGAGATTTCTGATATCGCATAGGCTTTGCTGGTATTGTAAAGCGCAGCTGAAATTTAGCATTAAAAAAAGCAAAATAAAAAGCAGCAAAAACACCCTGTGTGAACATAGCCTTATTGTATATTTTAATTGACAGAAGTTTTAGGTAAAGCTTCTGGGTCCTAATATAGCCTGTACACCAGGGCCCACCTACTACGGATCATCTGTAGCGTCAAGTATCACTGTAGGACACATTTATTTCTAGATCACCCCGAGGAGGCGCTGATTTCTTGTAAGGGAGCTCTGACCTCCGTGCACGGCTCCAGCACTTGCGTGTAGTCTGGAGACCGGCAGGGCGTCTCCAGGATCAAGAAAATAAAGAGTAATATTGGGGAGAAAAAAAAACCCTGGAAGATTTCAGCTCTGAAGCACACCAAGGTAATCATCTAGTACTTTTCTAATAGTAGATTATTTCCTGCAGTAAGTAATAGCTCCCATTTGTGTCACTCACCACAACAATTAAAATATAATTATATAGATATACAGACAAGGACCAGATAATACCAGTAACTTTTCCAAACTAAACACATCATAAAAAAGCATTATTATTACCAAAAATACCACAATAGCAGTCTGAAATAATACCACCAAACCATGACCACTGTCACCGTAAGAGACTTTGTGATATAACTTATTGGAGAAATCTTTTTTTTTTTTTTCTTTCCTCCTGGACTGATCTTTCATTCTCAACATTAATTTCATGTTTTGTTTACTATTGATTTATGAAATTTAAACCGGCTACTCTTCAATTTATTACATTTTTTAAAGGCAATCCCCCCCCCCCCTTTACATTACAAACTGCTCAGTTTTGCAATTTTACACTGATGTCCCTTTTGGTTGATATTTCACAAGGTCTCTGATGTGGAATTTCTCAGGGCAAGTCTCCTACTTCCTCAATACTGTCTGTGTCACGTGTTTAACGCGTCAAAGAGGAGCTAGAAGATCGCAGAGTCTGATTTCTCCTACCCTGCACTGGTCAGAAGTGCTTCACCTTCATATTAAATGGTGGACATTTCTTTTAGAAGTGCAGGGCTTAATCTGCTCAGTTGAGAGCTCTTGGAAGCTTTCCTGCATTAACGCTCTAGGCTGTTCACTGTTAGCCACTCCCATCTTCCTTATGATCTGGGTCCTGGCTAGCACTCATTGTCAGAACAGCTTCACCCTGAATCCATCTACTCCCACCTATTGTCAGTGATAAACCTACACTGGACTATCTCCAACTTCTACATTGCGGGCTCCTTTATAATGCATACTCTCCTGGCCGGAGGGCAGAGGCGGGTACTCTCTGACTTCAAAATGTACCCGGTTTATGAGGGGTATCGGCATCTAAGCAATTAGGCCTCACCTTCTCTCTGGAGATGTCCAACTCACCAATGTTCAGGATTCCCGGGTGCATGGTTCTCAACAGTTCAACCTCTACGTCGGTGTTCCCCAACTCTGGTCCTCAAGAGCCACCAACAGGTCACGTATTCAGGATTTCCTTAGTATTGCACAGGTGATGTAATTCTTAACTTTCCAAGTAATGCAATTATCACCTGGGCAATACTAAGGGTACCGTCACACAGTACCATTTTGATCGCTACGACGGTACGATTCGTGACGTTCTAGCGATATCGTTACGATATCGCAGTGTCTGACACGCAGCAGCGATCAGGGATCCTGCTGAGAATCGTACGTCGTAGCAGATCGTATGGAACTTTCTTTCGTCGCTTGATCACCCGCTGACATCGCTGGATCGTTGTGTGTGACAGCGATTCCTGCGATGTGTTCGCTTGTAACCAGGGTAAACATCGGGTAACTAAGCGCAGGGCCGCGCTTAGTAACCCGATGTTTACCGTGGTTACCAGCGTAAACGTAAAAAAAACAAACAGTACATACTTACATTCCGGTGTCTGTCCCCGGCGTCTCAGCTTCTCTGCACTGTGTGAGCGTCTGCCAGCCGGAAACGAGCACAGCGGTGACGTCAGATGTCACCGCTGTGCTTTCCGGCTATGGCGCTTACACAGTGGAGAGAAGCAGAACGCCGGGGACAGACACCGGAATGTAAGTATGTACTGTTTGTTTTTTTTACGTTTACGCTGGTAACCAGGGTAAACATCGGGTTACTAAGCGCGGCCCTGCGCTTAGTTACCCGATGTTTACCCTGGTTACCAGGGACTTCGGCATCGCTCCAGCGCCGTGATTGCAACGTGTGACCGCAGTCTACGACGCTGGAGCGATAATCATACGATAGCTGCGACGTCACGGATCGTGCCGTCGTAGCGATTAAAATGGTACTGTGTGACGGTACCCTAAGGAAATCCTGAAAACATGACGTGTTCGTGGCTCTTGAGGACCGGAGTTGGGGAACATTGTTCTACGTCAAGGCTCTGCATTTTGAGATGGAATCATTCAGGACATCCATTGACATCAATGATGCACACTCACACACCCCCATCTGCCAGACTCCTCGGTGTTTCCCTTGGTTTGACACTAATCCCATTCAATACCAATTTGTTGACCTCCCATTTGGCCAGCCTTCAGCCTCATGGTGCCCTTGCCTCTGTGATAGCCATCCTGCACTGCAGGGTGGTTGTAGCCCAAACTTCACTTATATCGTGGTAAAAACACAATCCAGAGTGAACAACTGGAAGAGCCTTTACATCACTCTGAACATGCTGAATTGCTTCCTTCCTTCTCTCTAACTTTCCTAGATGCTTTAACTCTGCACTAGCTTGAATTTTTTTCCAATTGACTAATTACACATCTTCCAGTAGCCTGTCTTGCCTCACCCCAATCTCACCTATGAGATGCAAGTGCCGGAACTCACGATTTCCGCTATAGAACAGTTTCCATAAGCCAAGTTTCACCCACTTCTGTGAGTAATAGTTGTGCAATGGAACAAATCCAAGTAGTCTCTAAACATACTCCTCTAATCAGTACATCACTCTCTTAAGTGGTGGTTCCACTCTCATTTTCGCTCTCTGGGATGGTCCTAGCTCCTATATCACTGGAGATTCTTTACGTTAGATGTCGGGCTACACAATTGCAAATGAGTCCTAAAAGTTGAACAACTCAAAAAATGTGCTTGGACTCATGGGTTTTCACTCCTGCTCAATGTCTTTGGAATTCCAAGCCATTCTCCTGTGTGTGAATATGTGACTTATCTCATGACAATTGACCTTGTGAGAGTCCAGACAGACAATGTTGGAGCTGTCACTTACCTGAGCTACTAGGATGGCACCCAGAGTACAGCTGCCATGAAAAAATCTGCCAAAATCCTGTGGTGGGTCCAAGAACACACCCCATTGAACAAATAGATTGATATCTTTTTTAATTGCTAGGTACTTGGCTCGGGAAGTAGAGCGCTACATCCCAAGGTGTCTGTAAAGTTCAACTCCAGAATGGCCCTCTTGATTAGTCTACTATATGGCAGACTCGACCTCAAGTTGACAAGATTTGCATCCAGATCTCCGGATCCCACAGCTCTTGTGGTGGATACTTTAATTACAGACTCTCCTCCACTGTTTCCTCAGCAAGGTTGAAGCGTAGGTCACACCAGTGATTCTCATCAACTGGTGCACTGATAGACAGTTGATTATCTGATGTTCCCTGGTGCTTTGATCTTTGGATAGATTTATCCAAGTTGAAAAAGTGCCTACTGTGATTATAGTATAGTATTTACTGGCTTGTGTTGTTGAGGGTCTCAATTACTAAACATCCACTATTTAGCATTCTGCTCAGTGGGCAGAAGCCCCGGGCTCCTGTCGAGCATGCAGAGTGGAGCATGCATCCGTTTCGCAGTAACCCCCATAATAAACTATGGTGCTATGCACATGTCCATATTTTCATTGACCGTGTGTATGTGCAAAATGCACGGTGACATGTCCGTTTCTTTTTTTCCAGCAGCACGGATGTAAAGGGCCAATAGAAGTCTATGGGTCTGTAAAAACAAAGTGTTAGCATTGGCAGCTGTGTCTTCTAAATCGTCTTTTATGCTTTTTCATCAGGATACCCTTTTACCCCCCAAAAAATACTATTGGCAAAGTGCATGCACCCCTTCCATGTCCTATCCATCAGTCACGACTTTGGTGGTTCTGATATATATATATATATATATATATATATATATATATATATATATATATATATATACAGTGCCTACAAGTAGTATTCAACCCCCTGCAGATTTAGCAGGTTTACACATTTGGAATTAACTTGGCATTGTGACATTTGGACTGTAGATCAGCCAGGAAGTGTGAAATGCACTGCAGCAAAAAAGAATGTTATTTCTTTGTTTATTTTTTTTTTAAATTGTGAAAAGTTTTTTCAGAGGGTCATTTATTATTCAACCCCTCAACCCACCATAATTCTGTTTGGTTCCCCTAAAGTATTAAGAAGTAGTTCAGGCACAAAGAACAATGAGCTTCACATGTTTGGATTAATTATCTCTTTTTCCAGCCTTTTCTGACTATTTAAGACCCTCCCCAAACTTGTGAACAGCACTCATACATGGTCAACATGGGAAAGACAAAGGAGCATTCCAAGGCCATCAGAGACAAGATCGTGGAGGGTCACAAGGCTGGCAAGGGGTACAAAACCCTTTCCAAGGAGTTGGGCCTACCTGTCTCCACTGTTGGGAGCATCATCCGGAAGTGGAAGGCTTATGGAACTACTGTTAGCCTTCCACGGCCTGGACAGCCTTTGAAAGTTTCCTCCCATGCCGAGGCCAGGCTTGTCCGAAGAGTCAAGGCTAACCCAAGGACAACAAGGAAGGAGCTCCGGGAAGATCTCATGGCAGTGGGGACATTGGTTTCAGTCAATACCATAAGTAACGTACTCCACCGCAATGGTCTCCGTTCCAGACGAGCCCGTAAGGTACCTTTACTTTCAAAGCGTCATGTCAAGGCTCCTCTACAGTTTGCTCATGATCACTTGGAGGACTCTGAGACTGACTGGTTCAAGGTTCTCTGGTCTGATGAGACCAAGATCGAGATCTTTGGTGCCAACCACACACGTGACGTTTGGAGACTGGATGGCACTGCATACGACCCCAAGAATACCATCCCTACAGTCAAGCATGGTGGTGGCAGCATCATGCTGTGGGGCTGTTTCTCAGCCAAGGGGCCTGGCCATCTGGTCCGCATCCATGGGAAGATGGATAGCACGGCCTACCTGGAGATTTTGGCCAAGAACCTCAGCTCCTCCATCAAGGATCTTAAGATGGGTCGTCATTTCATCTTCCAACAAGACAACGACCCAAAGCACACAGCCAAGAAAACCAAGGCCTGGTTCAAGAGGCAAAAAACCAAGGTGTTGCAGTGGCCTAGTCAGTCTCCTGACCTTAACCCAATTGAAAACTTGTTGAAGGAGCTCAAGATTAAAGTCCACATGAGACACCCAAAGAACCTAGATAACTTGGAGAAGATCTGCATGGAGGAGTGGGCCAAGATAACTCCAGAGACCTGTGCCGGCCTGATCAGGTCTTATAAAAGACGATTATTAGCTGTAATTGCAAACAAAGGTTATTCCACAAAATATTAAACCTAGGGGTTGAATAATAATTGACCCACACTTTTATGTTTAAAATTTATAAAAATTTTACTGAGCAACAAAACCTTTTGGTTTGTAAGATTTATGCATCTGTTAATAAATCCTGCTCTTGTTTGAAGTTTGAAGGCTCTAACTTATTTGCATCTTATTAAACCTGCTAAATCTGCAGGGGGTTGAATACTACTTGTAGGCACTGTGTATATATATATATATATATATATATATATATATATATATATATATATATATATATATATATATATATATATATATATGTATGTATATACATGTATAGTTAAAGCTGAGTAAAACTGAATGGTGTCCCGAATGGAATGTACAAGAAAAGGCTTTTGCTGATAAGTGACTGACAGTTTTGTTGACCTCTTATTGCACCATTTGCTGCTTTATCCACTCCACATTTCTACCTTCTCTATTCCAGTAATCATGGCACATCACTCCAGATATTCCCCGAACTACACTGAAGATTATTGGAGAGAGGAGACTTTGCCTGGATTTCATGAAGTCATTCTCCGCAGTTCTGATCTTCCGCAGGATGGAAAGGTCTATGTAATGTACCACGGGACCACGTTCTCTGCAGCTCAAGAAATTATCGGAAATGGATTTAGGCAATCTGACGATGGGATGCTGGGACGAGGGGTCTACGTCAGTAGGGACAAGAACAAAGCTCTCAGATACCCCATATGTGACAAAACAGATCAGGTTGTCCTGAAGCTTAGCATCAATGTTGGCAAGGTGAAGAAGATTGATTATCAAGGTCACTCTATGCAAAAAACATGGAATGACCATGGCTACGATACCGCCTGGGTGCCGGCGTATTGTGGGATGGTTGACAGTGGGCTGGAAGAGGATTGTATTTGGGATTCCAAAAGAATTAAGGTGGTGGGCATTGCTGAAGCCTCACCGCTGCATCTGGAATGTCTAAATATGATGTTACTATTGAAGGAAGCAAACTGTATCCTCCACCAAGTGATTGATACAATTAGCATTATGATTAGCGGGTTCTAATTTCTCTGTTAAAATCGATACCTTATTTATTAGGACCTCCGCCATCCAGTGTCTGTGGCCTCACGGTAACATTACAGGAACAGCTCAGGCTGTACGAGACTGCTCCTCATCTTCCGGCTGCGCACAAGATTTTCCAAATGGCCAACGGGTTTAACATCAGAAGCTACTCTTTCCACCCAATGCAGAAGTGACAGCCTCTGGATGACTCAATCAAAGCTGAATTAAAAATAACCCTATGCCACGTTCATTCTCTGGTTCCACCTTACAACTTTAAATAATATCAATTCTTGAAACCAGGAAATCATATCTGCACCATGTAAACAAAAATGAAGAATGTGGGTTAACCTAAACTTGCATATCCTCGTCTCACGGTCCCAGTATGGCCCACGATACTCGGACTGGAAAACTATTGTGAATGATTAAAGGGAACCTGCTCTGTAGGAACAACACTATTTATTTGTAGATATAGGGTTTTTCTGCTTCAGTGCTGTCTGGCCGCAGAACTGAAAGTGCAGCTTTCAGTCATGGGGCAGCACATGTCACCACTCAATATTCTGTGTCTGTAAGCACTCTCTGGCACTATGATAGCTCACTGTGAAAAGTGCCGGAGTGTTCTTACAGACACTGCTCACAGAATAGCGAGCGATGACTGTAGCCGCTTTGGTCACACTTCTATGACTGAAAGCTGGCGTCTCGGTGGGAAAAAAAAGTGCATTTTTTCCTGGAAGCTGCTCTTTCAATACAATGGCTAGGCAGCATTATAGCGTTATGTACCTGCAGGTTAAAGCTGAAGCAACTTTCATTTTGCTTGTTGACACGTTCCATTTAAGTATAACATGATCTTCCTCCTAACCGTCATCTTAGCTATTAGAGATGAGATGTCACAGTATTAAGTAAATCTTAACTCAAAAGTAATGTTTTTTTTTTTTATCTTACATTTTTTTGGGGGGAAATTTTCTACAATAAAAAAATAATTATAGTTCTATGCAAAAGATTTAAAAAAAACAAAATGCCTCATTGGAAGAGAAGGAAGAATAAAGGAAACCATCCTACCGTATAATAAAAAACACGGGTATTCCTTGAATCTCTCTGACCATTGTGCTCCCTACTCATTCCGTTCTTACTTGTTGGTAACGCGTATCATTTCTTTATTTTACCCCCATTTATCTTAGAACATCGCCCAGATGATGTAGCACAAGACGTGCTACTTCTCAAATTACTTGTGATTGACCTTTAAGGCAAAACTTGTGCTGTAGGTACAGTCACAAATATAGTGTGTGTGTGTGTGTATATGTGTGTGTGTGTGTGTGTGTGCGTATATACAGTTAGGTCCATATATATTTGGACAGAGACAACCTTTTTCTAATTTTGGTTATAGACATTACCACAATGAATTTTAAACAAAACAATTCAGATGCAGTTGAAGTTCAGACTTTCAGCTTTCATTTGAGGGTATCCACATTAAAATTGGATGAAGGGTTTAGGAGCTTCCGCTCCTTAACATGTGCCACCCTGTTTTTAAAGGGACCAAAAGTAATTGGACAATTGACTCCAAGGCTATTTCATGGACAGGTGTGGGCAATCCCTTCATTATGTCATTCTGAATTAAGCAGATAAAAGGCCTGGAGTTGATTTGAGGTGTGGTGCTTGCATTTGGAAGGTTTTGCTGTGAAGTAAACATGCGGTCAAAGGAGCTCTCCATGCAGGTGAAACAAGCCATCCTTAAGCTGCGAAAACAGAAAAAAACCCATCTGAAAAATTGCTACAATATTAGGAGTGGCAAAATCTACAGTTAGGTACATCCTGAGAAAGAAAGAAAGCACTGGTGAACTCATCAATGCAAAAAGACCTGGGTGCCCACGGAAGACAACAGCGGTGGATGATCGCAGAATAATCTCCATGGTGAAGAGAAACCTCTTCACAACAGCCAACCAAGTGACCAACACTCTCCAGGAGGTCGGCGTATCAATATCCAAATCTACCATAAAGAGAAGACTGCATGAAAGTAAATACAGAGGGTTCACTGAACGGTGCAAGTCACTCATAAGCATCAAGAATAAAAAGGCTATACTGGACTTTGCTAAAAAACATCTAAAAAAGCCAGCACAGTTCTGGAAGAACATTCTTTGGACAGATGAAACCAAGATCAACCTCTACCAGAATGATGGAAAGAGAAAAGTATGGCGAAGGCGTGGTACAGCTCATGATCCAAAGCATACCACATCATCTGTAAAACACGGCGGAGGCAGTGTGATGGCTTGGGCATGCATGGCTGCCAGTGGCACTGGGTCACTAGTGTTTATTGATGATGTGACACAGGACAGAAGCAGCCGAATGAATTCTGAGGTATTCAGAGACATACGGTGTGCTCAGATCCAGCCAAATGCAGCCAAACTGATTGGTCGTCGTTTCACACTACAGATGGACAATGACCCGAAACATAAAGCCAAAGCAACCCAGGAGTTTATTAAAGCAAAGAAGTGGAATATTCTTGAATGGCCAAGTCAGTCACCTGATCTGAACCCAATTGAGCATGCATTTCACTTGTTATAGACTAAACTTCAGACAGAAAGGCCCATAAACAAACAGCAACTGCAAACCACTGCAGTGAAGGCCTGACAGAGCATCAAAAAGGAGGAAACACAGCGTCTGGTGATGTCCATGAGTTCAAGACTTCAGGCAGTCATTGCCAACAAAGGATTTTCAACCAAGTACTAGAAATGAACATTTTATTTACAATTATTTAATCTGTCCAATTACTTTTGGTCCCTTTAAAAACAGGGTGGCACATATTAAGGTGCTGAAACTCCTAAACCCTTCATCCAATTTTAATGTGGATACCCTCAAATGAAAGCTGAAAGTCTGAACTTCAACTGCATCTGAATCGTTTTGTTTAAAATTTATTGTGGTAATGTCTAGAACCAAAGTTAGAATAAATAGAGGAGAAAATCCAGCTTCCAAAAATATCAAAATTTATTGAAGATAAAATCCAAGATCCAAAAACATGGTTCACAGGAGAAGAAATGGCAGCATGCTACATGTTTCGAACAATAAGTTCTTTTTCAAAGCTGCAGCTTTGATTTTCTCCTCTATTTGTTCCACTGCCTTACGTGAAGACTGCACGTTATCCGGGCTTCCCCACAACAAATGCCTAGTAGGTGAGCTGGTTTTGTCACATTTTTTTTTTTTTTTCTAAAGTTAGAATAATGTTGTCTCTGTCCAAATATATATGGACCTAACTGTATGTATGTGTGTGTGTGTGTATATATATATATATATATATATATATATATATATATATATATATATATATATATATATATATATATATATATATATATTTATTTTATTTCTCCCATTTTTATATATTTTTGAGGTCTTTAAGGGCATGCAGATAAGTGTCAGTCCGGGTCCTGAGATGCCCGTGGATCATGCTCAGAAGCGAGTACAAATTTAAGAAAAAGTTTACGGCCCTGATTCATTGTTGCTGTTTCTCCACTTCTCTGGAATACTTTAGCTTTAGTATCTGCACCTCTTTCTCTCTACATTTTATGCAACTTTTTAATTTGCCCCTCTTTTCTTTTTGTGTGTGTATGTAATATATATATATATATATATATATATATATATATATATATATATATATATACAGTTATATGAAAAAGTTTGGGCACCCCTATTAATCTGAGCTTAATGTTTTATAAAAATTGTTTTTTTTGCAACAGCTATTTCAGTTTCATATATCTAATAACTGTTGGACACAGTAATGTTTCTTGTTGTGATTTTGCTTTTTGCTCCCTCTAGTGGTCATTAGTGATTTGACTCTGGAGCGTCTGTCTTTTCCTATATCCTCACCTGGGCCGTTAGTTCAGGGGCGTTGCTATATAAGCTCCCTGGACCTTCAGTTCAATGCCTGGCATCGTTGAAATCAGAGCTAATCTGTTGTGCTCTTGTCCTCTGATCCTGGTTCCTGTTTTTCAAGCTAAGTCTGCTTCTTTGCTTTTTGCTTTTGTTTTGTTTGGTATTTTTGTCCAGCTTGTTCCTATCTGTATCCTGACCTTTGCTGGAAGCTCTAGGGGGCTGGTGTTCTCCCCCCGGACCGTTAGACGGTTCGGGGGTTCTTGAATCTCCAGCGTGGATTTTTATAGGGTTTTTGTTGACCAGATAAGTTATCTTGCTTTATTCTGCTATTAGTAAGCTGGCCTCTCTTTGCTGAACCTGGTTCATTTCTGTGTTTGTCATTTCCTCTTACCTCACCGTTATTATTTGTGGGGGGCTTGTATCTTGCTTTGGGGTCCCTTTCTCTGGAGGCAAGAGAGGTCTTTGTTTTCTTCTCCTAGGGGTAGTTAGATTCTCCGGCTGGCGCGAGTCATCTAGCGATCACCGTAGGCATGATCCCCGGCTACTTCTAGTGTTGGCGTTAGGAGTAGCTATTTGGTCAACCCAGTTACCACAGCCCTATGAGCTGGATTTTTGTATCTTGCAGACTTACACGTTCCTCTGAGACCCTGTCCACTGGGGTCATAACAGTTTCTGCTTTGAAATAAGGTTTATTGTACTAACAGAAAGTGAGCAAACTGCATTCAAACAAAATTTGACAGGTGCATAAGTATGGGCAACTCACCAGAAAAGTGACATTAATATTTAGTAGATCCTCCTTTTGCAAAAATAACAGCCTCTAGTCGCTTCCTGTAGCTTTTAATGAGTTCCTGGATGAAGGTATTTTTGACCATTCCTCTTTACAAAACAATTCCAGTTCAGTTAAGTTTGATGGTCGCCGAGCATGGACAGCCCTCTTCAAATGATCCCACAGATGTTCAATGATATTCAGGTCTGGGGACTGGGATGGCAATTCCAGAACAGTGTAATTGTTCCTCTGCATGAATGCCTGAGTAGATTTGGAGCGGTGATTTGGATCATTGTCTTGCTGAAAGATCCATCCCCTGTGTAACTTCAACTTTGTCACTGATTCATGAACATTATTGTCAAGAATCTGCTGATACTGAGAGGAATCCATGCATCCCTCAACTTTAACAAGATTCCCGGTGCCGGCATTGGCCACACAGCCCCAAAGCATGATGGAACCTCCACCAAATTTTACTGTGGGTAGCAAGTGTTTTTCTTGGAATGCTGTGTTTTTTTGCCGCCATGCATAACGCCTTTTTGTATGACCAAACAACTCAATCTTGGTTTCATCAGTCCACAGGACCTTCTTCCAAAAAGAAATTGGCTTCTCCAAATGTGCTTTTGCATACCTCAGCCGACTCTGTTTGTGGCGTGCTTGCAGAAACGGCTTCTTTTGCATTACTCTCCCATACAGCTTCTCCTTGTGCAAAGAGCGTTGTATATTTGACCGATGCACAGTGACACCATCTGCAGCAAGTTGATGCTGCAGCTCTCTGGAGGTGGTCTGAGGATTGTCCTTGACTGGTCTCGCCATTCTTCATATATGGACACACCTTCTCATTTAAAGATTTTTCTGTATTTTCATGACTATGAAAATTGTACATTCACACTGAAGGCATCAAAACTATGAATTAACACATGTGGAATTATACTCTTAACAAAAAAGTGTGAAACAACTGAAATTATGTCTTATATTCTAGGTTCTTCAAAGTTTTTTGAAAAACCTTTTGCTTTGATAACTGCTTTGCACACTCTTGGCATTCTCTTGATGAGCTTCAAGAGGCAGTCACCGGGAATGGTCTCCCAACAATCTTGAAGGAGTTCCCAGAGATGCTTAGCACTTGGTGGCCTTTTGCCTTCACTCTGCGGTCCAGCTCACCCCAAACCATCTCGACTGGGTTCAGGTCTGGTGACTGTGGAGGCCAGGTCATCTGGCGTAGCACCCCATCACTCTCCTTCTTGGTCAAATAGCCCTTACACAGCCTGGAGGTGTGTTTGGGGTCATTGTCCTGTTGAAAAATAAATGATGGTCCATCTAAACGCAAAGTGGATGGAATAGCATGCCGCTGCAAGATGCTGTGGTAGCCATGCAGGTTGAGTATGCCTTCAATTTTGAATAAATCCCCAACAGTGTCACAGCAAAGCACCCCCACACCATCACACCTCCTCCTCCATGCTTCACGGTGGGAACCAGGCATGTAGAGTCCATCCATTCACCTTTTCTGCGTCGCACAAAGACATGGTGGTTGGAACCAAAGATCTCAAATTTGGACTCATCAGACCAAAGCGCAGATTTCCACTGGTCTAATGTCAATTCCTTGTGTTCTTTAGCCCAAACAAGTCTCTTCTGCTTGTTGCCTGTCCTTAGCAGTGGTTTCCTAGCAGCTATTTTACCATGAAGGCCTGCTGCACAAAGTCTCCTCTTAACAGTTGTTGTAGAGATGTGTCTGCTGCTAGAACTCTGTGTGGCATTGACTTGGTCTCTAATCTGAGCTGCTGTTAACCTGCGATTTCTGAGGCTGGTGACTCGGACAAACTTATCCTCAGAAGCAGAGGTGACTCTTGGTCTTCCTTTCCTGGGGCGGTCCTCATGTGAGCCAGTTTTTTTGTATCTCTTGATGGTTTTTGCCACTGCACTTGGGGACACTTTCAATGTTTTCCCAATTTTTCGGACTGACTGGCCTTAATTTCTTAAAGTAATGATGGCCACTCGTTTTTCTTTACTTAGCTTCTTTTTTCTTGCCATAATACAAATTCTAACAGTCTATTCAGTAGGACTATCAGCTGTGTATCCACCAGACTTCTGCACAACACAACTGATGGTCCCAACCCCATTTAGGGTATGTGTCCACGTGCCATTTTACATCCGGAATAGCAGTGGATTGAACGCTGCGTGGAGCCGCAGCGTTCAATCCGCAGCGTCCAGATGTTACAGCATAGTGGAGGTGATTTTATGAAACACGCACCCGGCGGCCCTGCGATTCCGAACATGCGGCGCGTCTTTTAAGATCGCAGCATGTCCGTTTACTTTGCAGCGCCGCTGCGCCGAGAGAAGGTAAATCACAGGGCCCTATGTGTGGGGTGCGATGATGCCGGATGCCGGCATCATCGCGTCTCCAGAAGGGGATGGGGCTTTGGGCGGAGCAAGTTTTTCCGCTCTGTCCAAACCGCCGGCCATCCTGAAAGTGGACACATACCCTAATAAGGCAAGAAATCCCATTTATTAAACCTGACAGGGCACACCTGTGAATTGAAAACCATTCCCGGTGACTACCTCTTGAAGCTTATCAAGAGAATGCCAAGAGTGTTCAAAGCTGTCATCAAAGCAAAAGGTGGCTACTTTGAAGAACCTAGAATATAAGACATAATGTCAGTTGTTTCACACTTTTTTGTTAAGTATATAATTCCACATGTGTTAATTCATAGTTTTGATGCCTTCAGTGTGAATGTACAATTTTCATAGTCATGAAAATACAGAAAAATCTTTAAATGAGGTGTGTCCAAACTTTTGATCTGTACTATATGTATGTGTCTATCTATCTATCTATCTATCTATCTATCTATCTATCTATCTATCTATCTATCTATCTATCTATCTATCTATCTATCTATCTACAACTTTGCCAGTTCAGTGCTTCAGACAAATTAATAAAATATGACTTTAGCTAAATGGAAAATCTTGCTCCGTCACCAACCCCCTCTTCAAGTGCTCAATTTGAACTTTTATTTGCAATTTTTTTTTTCAAGGATTTTTGTGACTTTGTGCTAATAAAATAAGTTGCAAAACAAAATATTAAAAAAAAAGCAATTTTGTTTTTTTCCCTGCAGCACTTTGAAGAATTTTGCACAAAAAATGTCAGTGAATACCACAGGACAAAAAAAAGTGACGACAAAAAAAAGTGACTTCAAAAAATTGCAAATGATAAATTGGGGCCACAGACTTTGTATTGAATCTGTACTTCATTCTGTGCTTTCTTGTCTTCTGCGCTGCACACTTCTCAGACGTCTTTGGAGGGATTGGTGGGATTTCAAATTAAGGGACCTAAAAAAAAATATATAAAAAATTTACTGAGTAAAGTATTATCATTAATAACGACTATTCATTTCCCGAAAGATGTGTTTATATCAAAAGTGACATATAATTTTTCAATTGAGTAGCATTTAACGGCAGAAAAAAGTCGTTATTACTTAATAAATCATTTTTGCAGATCTATAAATTCTCTAACTTGATTTTTGTGTAATGTTTGACTAATCCACAACTCTTACTCTAAAACGCATCACTACACAATGGTTAGTAATCAAACTACTGGTATGACTGTGCAGGTCCTAGGAAAACAATAACATTTTTCTTGTATTGTAGTAATCCGATATGTCAGTGCTGAGAAATCAAGCTTTGAAGCCACATGGAAATTAACCTTGAAGTGCTTGAGGGGCGAGTTCATTAATGCTCCTCCCCAATGCACTTACGGACTAATTTGCATGTGGTTTCAGAGTTCATCTTCTCTGCACTGACACAAGACGTATTATTTTATGGCTGTACTAGGACCTATAATACTCATAGAAGTAGTTACAGGATTAAGCCACATGTGAGGTCTGAGATGTTGTGACTGGAGGGGCCGAAGATGCCAGGACATGGCTGATGAAGACTCCTGAGGCTATGTGCACACGTTGCAGACTTTGCTGCGGATTCGCAGCAGTTTTCCATGTGGTGTACAGTTCAGATTTGGTTTTCCATAGATTTACATGGTAGTGTCCATGGTGCGGAAAATACTGTGCAGAAACGCTGCGTTGTATTTTCCGCAGCATGTCAATTCTTTGTGCGGATTCCGCAGCAGTTTACACCTGCTCCACAATAGGAATCCGCACAAAATCTGCAGGAATTCCGCGGTGCGTTTTACCTGCGAATTTTTCAAAAAAGGTGCAGAAAAATCGGCACCAGATTCCGCAACGTGGGCATATAGCCTGAAGACAGAAGTGGAGAGTGGCTGTGTGGCAGGAGACGTGACTATAAAATGTATATGTGTGTATGTAATGTGCAAATGTATGTAATGTGTGTGTTTATGTATGTAATATATATGTGTGTGTGTGTGTGTGTGTATGCATATGTCGTGGGTTTGTTTTTTTTAATTTGTTTTTTTTTAGCTACGTTTGTTATGCTCTGTATCATGGAAAGACTTGAGAGCGTAATAAAACACATTTTGATTTGATTGGCGTCATTAAAAATGACAACTGGTATTGCAGAAAACAAGCCCTTGGTACACCTATGTCGACATAAAAAAAGTTACGGCTCTTGAAAGAAGAAGGGGAATAAACGCAAAAAAATGGAAACTCTCCTGGTCCTTAAGAGGTTAGTTTGCCACATTTGATAAATCTGGAAGGTTGGCAATGGCTTGCTCGCAGGCTGCACTTTTTTTTCCACAAGTACCTAGATAAAAGACAACGACCTAGATAATAAAACAAACAAGCAAAAAAAACCACTTTGATGCTTCACATCAAAGCGGGTTTTTTTTTTTGTTTTTTTTAAATCTGCAGCCTGTCAATTCTTTCAACATTTCTGCAACATTCACCCATTCAAATGAATAGGAAAAAAAAGGCTCATAAAAATTGCAGGTAAAAAAGTGACACAAAAGTGGCATCTTTCTGCCAACACTCTTAATTTTGGTGCTGAAAAATCTGCTGTAAATATTCCAGATGTGAACATACCCTAAATGCGGCCTTGTATCTCCCAGCTTCATTTATGTTGTGGAAGCCAACTTTGGATACAGTGGCACAAATGTACTATTGAGCCTTATTTTATTGCGCAAATCAATACTTACCATTTTGTAGCGACTGTTGGCCGAGGTGTTATCCATTTACCGTTGACCTCTCGATGAATGTTTGCCGGCGGTGAGAGAAGCTGTCGGCGCTTTTACAAATAATCTCTTATCAGCAGCAGTTTACAGACTATTAAAAGTTTTTACAATGCAGTAGAAAAACCTGGTTACACCTCCAAGAGCTGATCTCCAGAAACGAAACTAAAGAAATCTTCAGGAGGTGAAATCTTCAGGAGGTGACGTCCTCTGTCGTCCACCACTCCGCAGCAGAGGAGCTCTGGTAAGTACATGAAACTTTCTGGGGTCCATAAGGTGACTCCTCGGATCTTGTTAGGCTCTGTTAATATTTCCAGGAAACAAAACTGATCTGTTAAACACTTAAAACATTTTTTCATAAAAACGCACACTTTAGTATTCTTTTTTTTTTTTTTTAACAGATCTTTCTTAACGTTCTGGAGCTGCGCAGTGTTAGAAACCAGATCTGTTAAATATTTCTTATTATTTATTTCCCTTAGACGTTAATGTTTAAGGCTAAGTTCCCACTGGGCGTTTCTGCAGCTTTTTTAAAGTTTTTTTTTTTATTTTTTTACGCAAATTTTCAGCTGCATTTTACACTACCAGTAAACCCTATGAGATATCAGAAATCTCATGCACACATTGGTTTTTTTTGTCAGCAGTATTTTGTGCTTTGCATGTTTTTTGGACATAGAGCGTGTGTGTCACTTCTTTCAGCATTTTTCACCCATTGAAATGAATGGCTGGTGATGGTGAAAAAACGCCAGTATCAGGTTTTGCTGCGTTTTTTTGTGTGCTGAAACCTGATTCTATAGAAAAGGTTTTTTTTTTCAACACTAAACTTTATCAGCATTCACAAGAGACAAATCTAGCAGGTCACAAACACAGCAAAAAAAAAAAAAAAAGCATCAAAACCATAAGAAAAAACAAGGAAATCCTGTTTTTTTTTCCTGCCAAGAGATCAGATTTTGCTGCAGAAAAAAAACACTGAAAAACACCTGGTGTGAACTTGCCCTTAAAAATTAAACTGTGTTTATCCAGTTATTTATTTATTTTTTTAGATCAGGATAAAATAATGTACAAGCAGAAGACGCTTCAAGATATTCTCATACCCTCACTTACTCTCACATACTCCACATACGCTCCTGCTCACTCTCTCGTACTCTCACATACACTCACTCTTGTACTCTCTCTCACTCTCACATACTATCACTCTTTCATACTTTCACTCAGTCTCCTGCTCTCACTCTTTCTTTTTCACTCTCTCTCATATGCCGGAGTCACACGAGATCGTAATACGGACGATAAAAATGCGATAAAAAATTGCATAGCACTCGGCCCAATGTTAATCTATGGGGCAGCTCCTATTATCCGTTGTTTTCTCAGCCGTATTCAGGATCCAAGTGAAATCGCAGCATGCTGCGATTGTCAGCGTATCTCGGCCAAGAATCGCCAATGCAAGTCTATGGGTGCGAGAAAAAATCAGATTACACATGGACCATCAGTGTGACTTGTGAGAAATATGCACCGGTGTTCTATAGAAAAGCCGGTAATTCAGTGCGGTGTACAGTAAAATCACACTGACAGGTTAGAATAGAACAGATAAAATTAATGTCGGTAATTCAATTGCCGGCTTTTGCTATCTCCTTCCCAAACCCAACAGGATATGAGACATGGTTTGCATACAGTAAACCATTTCATATCCCTTATTTTTTTTCATATTCCTCACTACTAATGTTAGAAGTGTCTGTGTGCTAAATTTGGGGGCTCTAGCTGTTATAATAAATGGTTAAATCACAGAAAAACTGGCGTGGGTTCCCGCGCAATTTTCTCCACCAAAGTGGGAAAGCCAGTGACTGAGGGCAGATATTAATTGCCTAGAGAGGGACCATGGATATTGGCCCCCCTGGCTAAAAACATCTGCCCCAGCAACCCCAGAAGAGGCACATCTGTAAGATGCACCTATTCTGGCACTTAGCCTCTCTCTTCCCACTCCCGAGTAGCGGTGGGATATGGGGTAATAAAGGGTTAATATCGCCTTGCTATTGTAAGGTGACACTAAGTCTGGTTAATAATGGAGAGGTGTCAATAAGACACCTATCCATTATTAATCCAATATTAATAAAGGTTTAAAAAAACACACACACACACAGATTAGGAAAAAAGTATTTTAATGAAATAGACACCTGATGGTGTAAATAGTTTATTAAACGCTCAATCCAATTGAAGACCCTTGTCACCTGAAACAAAGTTAAAATAAAAAAACAACAATATCCCATACCTGTCCGGCGTTAGTCAATGTAAATCCATCAGAAGGGGTTAAATAATTTTACAAGCAGAAGCCTGCTAATGCAGCCACCCCTGCCTGTAAAAAGTGGGGAATGAATGGAAAGCAGGGGATCGTAGCTACCTAGACTTGCAGTGCTGCGCCACCTGCTGGCATAAACTCATATGAACTCGAGCGTTGGAATTTTTTCCCTTCCCCATGATGGCACCTAACGTGAGAGATGGTCCCAGCCCCCCAGGAACAGGAAACCTGCATAGGAGATAAAAGATGGGGGCGGCACCTCTCTCCTCAGTTTGGTTTCCTGTTCCTATGGGGAACCTGCGACATCGTCCCAGAGGGATCTCTCTGGAGGTGCCGGTCTGGGGAACGAGGCCCAAGGCGGGAGCAGCTGGCGGCATATACGGCCACGTTACTCACGGTGAGAGCTGCATTTGGTGGCGTCCTTCCCGCGGGGGCTCCCCGGTGTCCTCTCCTGGCTGGAGGCTGGGCCGGGGCAAGAAGCGTGTCCCATCACTAGGCTGGCGCCGGGGTGAATGGATGTACTTCCGGGATCGACCGGAAGTAGCGTCACACGCTGAGGAGAGCGCTGTGCTGATACTCCCGGGAGGAAGGAAGTCAGGGGCGCTCACACCGCTCCCTCCCCTGTGCTATATTAAGAGGCAAGGCACAACCAACAGTGCCGATAGCCTCTTCAACATGGCGGACCCGACTGCAGAATCGTCGGTACTGATGGACGTTCCACAGACCTCCGTGGTAAAGGTCGGTGGGTGAGTGCCTTTGTAAGGCGAACATAACTTATCATTAATACGTTGTCTCTGTATTACATTGTGCAGGGGAGGAAGGTTACAGGCAAGCAAAAAAATGGTCTGCGCACTTTGTGACAGGGCTCTCCCTAAAACTTATCACAAGAGGATTTGTCGCTTGTGTATAGAGAAGACGGTGGCCGAGGAGTCCTCATCACTACTCCAAAATATAAAGTCTGTCATTAGAGATGAAGTAAAGGTCTCGGTAAAGGAGCAAATGAAACAGCATGGGTTGCATAGCGCCGAAAATCCACCTCCCGGACCTGCCAGAGTCTCTGACTTAGAATCAGAAGGCGAACCAGGGGAATTGCCACCTGATGATGATTCAGACTTAGGGTCCCTTTCCACTTGCAAGAGAAAAAACGGTCCGTAATCTGGACCAAAAAAACGGATGTAGAGTATGCGATTGTCATGCGAGTGTTATGCGAGTGCAATGCGATTTTTAATCGCACCATCCGTTTTACATCCGTATGACATCCGTAGGCAATCCGTTTTTTTTCTCTGCAACTATTTTTATACAGTCATTTACAGGACCATTTTACAGTGTTCTATGCCACAGAATGGTAATGTATCCGTAAAAAACGGACAGAATACGGATGTTCCGTATTCCATGCGCTTTTTTCATTCACCCATTGACTTGCATTGGCGAGTCTCGTCCGAGACTCGCAGCAAATCGCAGCATGCTGCGATTTTTTTTTTCTCAGCCGATCCAGATTTTTCTCAGTCCGATTTCGGCTGAGAAAAAAATCGCAAATGAAAAGACACCTATTAAATAACATTGGTCCGAGTGCAATCCGATTTTTTATCGGATTGCACTCGTCCGTTTTCCTCGCAAGTGGAAAGGGGCCCTTAGACTCTTCAGATGAAGAGTGTGGTCGGCCGTATGTACTGGCTGAGGATGTGGGAAAACTACTTAAACTAGTCAGATCCATATTGGGGTTGAAACACCAAAAGAACAAAAAACAACCCAAGATTCTATGTTTAGTAACCTTGAGGTAAAAAAACGCAGAGTTTTTCCATTTCACGATAACGTGTTAAATTTAATTAAAAAAGAATGGAAAAAAACAAATAAGAAAATGTCAGTTCCTCAGGCCCTTAAGGGAAAATATCCATTTGAGGAAGAAGTCTGCGATAAATGGGAAAAAGCACCCAAATTGGACTCGGCTATTGCGAGTACTTCCAAGGGCATAGCGCTTCCCTTTGAAGACATGGGGGTTTTAAAAAATCCCCTTGTTAAAAAGGTGGACGCCTTCTTAAAATCGGCCTGGGAGGCATCTACGTGGGCATTTAAGCCAGGAGTGGCCGCCACTTGTACAGCTCGTGCCATGATTAAGGGGTTAGAGGAGTTGGGTGAGCAAATAAAGGACAAATGTCCAAGGGAAAGACTCCTAGAGGTAATTCCCTCACTTCAAAATGCGGCAGGATTTTTGGCAGATGCCGCCATTGACTCAGTACGTTTTTCTGCCCGTGCATGTGCCCTCTCCAACTCTGGTAGAAGAGCATTATGGCTTAAGAACTGGTCAGCTGACTTTCAGTCTAAAGTCAAATTGTGTGCAGTCCCTTGTGAAGGCCAATATCTGTTTGGCAAAGCACTAGATGAGATTTTAGAAAAGGCTGCTGATAAGAAGAAACACTTCCCGCCTCCCCCCTTCTCAAGGCGGCGATGGTATGATAACCGGCGTTCCTTTCGGGGTTCGGGAAAAACAGGTCGGACCCGTGGATCCTTCCAGATGTGCCAAATCTACTACACCAGGGTCCAGTGTTCCATTCTCAAGTACGCAGTCTACATCTCACTGCCTGGAACTTGAGAGGGGACTCCTGCTAGCTAAGGGTTTCTCAGCTCCGTTAATTTCTACTCTGCTATCTAGCAGGAAAAAAACTACATCCAATAAATATCAGAAAATCTGGGAAAAATTTCTAGAATTCTCAGGGCGTCGTCCATCAACCACCACTCAAAGTCCCAATAAGGGAAGTTTTAGAGTTCCTCCAAAAAGGTCTGGAACGGGGGTTATCTACCAGCACTCTAAAGGTGCAGGTCTCGGCGCTCTATTTGATCAAAAACTAGCTGATCACCCCTGGGTGTACAGGTTCATCCGAGCCTCCATCACAGCCAGGCCATTTAAACCTCGGCCTAAGGTTGCTCCCTGGGATCTAAATTTAGTACTCCAGGCTTTAACCTCTCCTCCTTTTGAGCCTCTTAACTCCATATCAGAAAAATCTCTAACCCTAAAAACGGTTCTCCTGGTGGCCCTGACGTTGGCACGTCGCATTAGTGAGATCCAGGCTATTTCTATTGATCCTCCATACACTACTATCCTGGAGGACAGGGTAATAATCAAAACTGACCCGGCCTTCTTACCGAAGGTGAATTCAAAATTTCATAGGGACCAGGAGATAGTTTTACCCTCATTTTGTGCCAATCCAAAATCCCAGGGAGAACAAACCTTTCATTGCCTTGATGTCAGACGTTGCCTAATCCAATATCTGGAAATTACAAAATCATGGCCGACAGTCTTCAGCCCTTTTTGTTTCCTTTCAGGGACCAAACAGGGATAAAAAAGCCACAAAATCTACTATTGCACGCTGGCTCCGCATGGCTATTGCACTCTCTTATTCATCTGCAGGGCAGTGCCCTCCACTAGGGGTGACAGCGCACTCCACAAGAGCTATCGCCACATCCTGGGCGGAAAGGGCAAACGCGTTGATTGAACAAATTTGTGACGGCGGTATGGTCTTCACCCTCTACCTTCTTCCACCACTATAGGTTAAACTTGGGGCTTTCAAGTCTTGCCTTTGGGAGGAAAGTCTTATAGGCTGTTGTCCCACCCTAGGAGTCTCCTTCTATTTTCTCCTCTCACGTTAGGTGCCGTCATGGGGAAGGGAAAAAATGATAATTACTTACGGGTAATTAGATTTTCCAGATCCATGACGGCATATATATATGTATATGTATATGTATGTATGTGTGTATATATATATATAAAAAAAAATTCTTTATAATATGTATATATGGCAAGAAAAATATGTGCAGAGAGTTAAAATCTGATGGGGAAATGTATTTATGCCTAAGGCAACTATAGTAATAAATGTAATTTTACATTAAACCTGAACTAATAAAGCGGTTACCTTACGTACTCTGTCAACAAACTGAGGAGAGAGGTGCCGCCCCCATCTTTTATCTCCTATGCAGGTTTCCTGTTCCTGGGGGGCTGGGACCATCTCTCACGTTAGGTGCCGTCATGGATCTGGAAAATCAAATTACCCGTAAGTAATTATCATTTTTCTGAATATTTTCTCACACTTGAGTTCATATGAGTTTATGCCAGCAGGGGGCGCAGCACCGCAAGTCTAGGGAGCTACGTTCCCCTGCTTTCCATTCATTCCCCACTTTTTACAGGCAGGGGCGGCTGCATTAGCAGGCTTCTGCTTGTAAAATTATTTAACCCCTTCTGATGGATTCTTATACTTTCACTCAATCTCATACTCACTCTCTTACATTCTCACTTTCAAACACTCACTCTCTCTCATACTCTTTTCTTGCTCTCTTTTATACTCTGATTCTTACTCTCTCATTATTTATTTATATAGCACCATGGTGCTGTACATGTGAAAAGGGGTTACGTACAGGGTTATAGATATCATTTACAGTAAACAAATTTACAGTGATAGACTGGTGCAGAGGGGAGAGGACCCTGTCCTTGCGGACTTACATTCTTCGGGAAAATGGGGAAGAGACAGGAGGTCAGTGTGCTGCAGCTTGGTGAGGCGGCAGCTCGGGTGGTTGGTGAGGCGGCATACTCTCTCTTAGGCCGAAGACACACTGGTGCGAGATACGGCCGAGTCTCGCTGGTTAAAAGCAAGCTGTGGCACCTGCACTCCGGAGCGGAGCGTGCAGCTGCATAGCAATACATGGAGCTGCACGCTCCGCTCCGGAGTGCCGGCGCCACAGCTTGCTTTTAACCAGCGAGACTCGGCCGTATCTCGCACCAGTGTGTCTCCGGCCTTACACTCACTCACGCTCATTCTGTCACTCTCATACTCTCTTGCTCGCACTCTCTTAAGGTATGTGTCCACGTTCAGGATTACATCTGGATTAGCTGTGGATTGAACGCTGTGTACAGCCGCAGCGTTCAACCCGCAGCGTCCAGATGTTACAGCATAGTGGAGGGGATTTTATGAAATCCCGTCTCCACTATGCGTGTGAACACGCATCCGGCGGCCCTGCATTTACCGACATGCGGCGCTTCTTTTTAGAACACAGCATGTCTGTTTACCTTGCGGCGACGCTCTGTCGCCGCAAGGTAAATCACAGGGCCCTATGTATGGGGAGCAAAGATTCTGGATGTGCGCAATGAACACATCCGGAATCACCACGCGTACAGAAGGGGGCGGCGCGGGTTTTCCACTTCGTCCAAAGCGCCGTCATTACGGATGGTGGACACGCACCCTTATACTCGCTCTCATACTCTCACAGTCAAACAATCTTTCTTACTCACTGTCATACACTGACACTCTCTCATGCTCTCTCTTTCTCTTTCATACTCACTCTTTCTCTCTCTCTCTCTCTCATATAGTCTTTCTCTATATCTCTCAAGCCGGAGTCAGACTAAATGTATGGAAAATTGGTCCGAGTCTCCCTGCCGAGAGTCGCACAAGTGTTCTCCGTATGGTCATCCGTGTGCAATGCGTTTGCAGTGCGATGATATGATTGTCTCGCACCTATGTATCCGTATGGCTTTATATTTCTCACTGATTTCCCCCTTTGAATTTAATGGCTCAATGGGCTGAAATGAGGAAAATGTGTGCGGATTTGTCGCAAGTCACACGGATGGTCCGTGTGGTGTCCAAGTTTTTCTCGTATCCTGTTGGAGCCAACATGGACAGTTTATGTATTATAAGAGCAATGAACATTCCTTCAGCTCTTAAGGTACCGTCACATTAAGCGACGCTGCAGCGATAGCGACAGCGATGCCGATCGCTGCAGCGTCGCTGTTTGATCGCTGGAGAGCTGTCACACAGACCGCTCTCCAGCGACCAACTATGCCGAGGTCCCCGGGTAACCAGGGTAAGCATCGGGTTGCTAAGCGCAGGGCCGCGATTAGTAACCCGATGTTTACCCTGGTTACCAGCGTAAAAGTTAAAAAAACAAACAGCACATACTCACCAGCGCGTCCCCCAGCCTCTGCTTCCTGACACTGACTGAGCTCCGGCCCTAACAGCACAGCGGTGACGTCACCGCTGTGCTTTCACTTTCAGTTTAGGGCCGGCGCTCAGTCAGTGTCAGGAAGCAGAGGCTGGGGGACGCGCTGGTGAGTATGTGCTGTTTGTTTTTTTAACTTTTACGCTGGTAACCAGGGTAAACATCGGGTTACTAAGCGCGGCCCTGCGCTTAGTAACCCGATGTTTACCCTGGTTACCAGTGTAAAATATTGCTGGTATCCTTGCTTTTGCTGTCAAACACGGCGATACACGGCGACCTAGCGACCAAATAAAGTGCAGACCTTCTAGCAGCGACCAGCAATTTCACAGCGGGATCCAGATCGCTGCTGCGTGTCAAATACAGCGATATCGCTATCCAGGTCGCTGCAACGTCACGGATCGCTGGCGATATCGCCTAGTGTGACGGTACCTTTACATAACAGCTAAATCCTACATCAAAGACACTGACCATAATGTGATTGCACAGGAAGGCAATTATGTCCTGGGTTGTGAAGTCTTTTGTTCTTTATTGAGAATCTCCTTTGTAGATGGACATTGTGTCTCTAACCTCTTGGACGATACATAACCCCTGTGGTGTTGGGAGTATAAGCTATTGCTCCTGAACTGAACATCTTCTGTTTGCCACACATTCCATGTGGAGGTTAATTACAAGCCATTGTTCTTCAGGAGGACATCTAGTCTCAGGCCTAAATGGAACGCCCTCAGGCCTTTTGACACCAGGACTTTATCCTAAATCCAAGGACACCATCCAGGGGAAAATGATGACCACTGCAAGCGTAATTTCTCATATTACCAGAAGATGATTGGACATTCTACTACAAAGGAGCAAGGGTGGACTCATGGCTTGTATGTGGGTGTGGATGTGTATTGCTTTAGTATATGTGTAAGGATCCGTTAGATTTCTCTATGATACTTGGGGTTGGAGAGCCAGCAGGAAATTGGAACCAACACACCCATCGACTTTCATTGGCGAGTCTCAGACGATATACGCGTACAGTCAGAGCATGCTGCGATTTTGCACGCACGTCAAATACGGCTGAGAAAAAATGACGATGATGCGAGCTGCCCCATAGATTAACACTGGTCGGAGTGCTATGCGATGTTTTCTCACAGAGCACTCGTCCATACCTCCCAACCATCCCGGATCCAGCCGGGATCTTCCTGTCCTGCACACTGTGCTGGTGAGAAGCAGCGGACACGCCCTCTGTCCCCCCCTCTGCTCTCCTTCAGAGCTCAGCTCGTCCTCCTGCTTACTTCCTCCTGGACTGAGGTAATTTCTGCAGCAAAAGCTTAGCAAGAAGATCAGTGAGCTCCAGCAGCCGCAGTTCCTGTGTGCCCCATTGTGGCTGCTCTCTGAGTCCCCGTGTACCTGCATATCATGACGGTCAGTCACAGCAGTGAAGAAGCTGGCACACAGGAGGACTCAGACAGCAGCCAGAATGGAGCATGCAGGACCATGAGGAGAAGACACTATTGTCTCCTCTTTTGCAGGCACAGCACAGTATGGATGTAGCAGAGCTGCGTGTGTGCGGGGTGTACGATGTGGACGGAGCAGAGCCGTGTGTGTCTGCACAAGTACGGAGTGGAGCCGCCTGTGTACGATGTGGATGGAGCAGAGCCGTGTGTGTGTACGAGAAGTACTAAGTGGAGCCGCGTGTGTGCGAGGGGTACGGAGCGGAGTCGCGTGTATACACGGGTACTGAGCGGAGCCGCGTGTGTACGAGGTGGATGGAGCAGAGCCGCGTGTGTACAGATGTACGGAACAGAGCCGCGTGTGTACAGGATGTACGGAGCAGAGCCATGTGTGTACAGGATGTATGGAGCAGAGCCATGTGTGTACGAGGAGGACGGAGCGGAGCTGCATGTGTATGAGGGGTATGGAGCAGAGCTATGGATGTACGAGGTGGACAGAGCGGAGCCGCGTGTGTGCAGAGCAGAGCCATTTGTGTACGATGTGGACGGAGCAGAGCCGCTTGTGTAAGAGGTGTATGGAGGAGAGCCATGTGTGTACGAGGTGAGTGCAGCCATGTGTACGATGTGGACGGAGCAGAGCCGCTTGTGTAAGAGGTGTACGGAGCAGAGCCATGTGTGTACGAGGAGGACGGAGCGGAGCTGCATGTGTATGAGGGGTATGGAGCAGAGCTATGGATGTACGAGGTGGACAGAGCAGAGCCGCGTGTGTGCAGAGCAGAGCCATGTGTGTACGATGTGGACGGAGCAGAGCCGCTTGTGTAAGAGGTGTATGGAGCAGATCCATGTGTGTACGAGGTGAGCGCAGCCATGTGTATGATGTGGACGGAGCAGAGCCGCTTGTGTAAGAGGTGTACGGAGCAGAGCCATGTGTGTAAGATGTGTACGGAGTGGAGCCATGTGTGTATGAAGTGTACGGAGCGGAGCCATGTGTGTACAAGGTGTACGGAGTGGAGCTGTGTGTACTAGGTGGACGGAGCAGACTGTATATAACAGAAGTACTGGGTGTACGCGGCACACGGCGGCGACGAGTGTGATGCTTCAGGTATATAGTCCGCAGTGCAGATACTTGCTGAGTGTGAGAAGCGGGATACCAGTAATAGTAAGAGCATACCTCCCTGCTGTCCCAGATCCAGCGGGACAGTCCCGATTTTGAGACTCTGTCCCAGCAGGGATCTTACTTTTCCCAAAACTGCACTGAGAATCAGCCACCCCCCCTCTTCTTGCTTCCATGCACCCCATCCTCGCCCTCCCAGAGAGACCCACTGCAGCCGCTCACTGCTAATAAATCCCAGCAATGACGTCGCTCCATCCCCCCCCAAAAAAGCCCCCTGTGAGTCCCAGACCATGTGACAGGCACTGTCATGTGATCTGACTTTAACAGGTAATCGCCGAGCAGAACTGCTGGAGCTGCCTGCGATAAAACTGCCCGCAACCGTGTGGTGCCTGTTAGCTGCAAATCGGAAGGGTCAAGGGTCTCTGCAACACAGAAACAGGTGAGGAGCAAGCGGGGCGGCTCTGCACACCGTTGTGTACCCGCGGCTCAGTGCTGACAGCGGTGAGCACCGGCTCCCGCACATCACTGGGCAGCTCGTTATATGAGGTCACACTGAGCAGAGCTCAGTTTGCTCATGCCGAGGTGCAGTGTCCTTGACATTGTGCAGGAGGAGCAGTTATGTGAGGTGCAGGGCACTACTTGTCCCAGCCATGCTGCAGATGGGGAATGGGTGTATGATTGTGTTTGGACCCAAGTCATTGCAAAGGCTGTGCCACCTAATCATGTACAGAGGCAGGCTTAGGGGTGACAGTCACAGAATATAGGTTCTGTCCAATGTGATGATGATGATGATGACGGCACAGAGCCCAGTTTATGTCCAATGTGATAATAGTGATTATTGCACAGAGCCCGGGTCCTGTCCATTGTGATCGTGATCATGGTTATTGCACAGAGCCCAGGTCCTGTCCAATGTGATCGTGATGATGGTTATTGCACAGACCCCAGGTCCTGTCCAATGTAATGATGATGACTGCACAGAACCCTGGTCCTGTCCAATGTAATGATGATGACTGCACAGAACCTAGGTCCTGTCCAATGTAATGATGATGACTGCACAGAACCCAGGTCCTGTCCAATGTAATGATGATGACTGCACAGAACCCAGGTCCTGTCCAATGTGATGATGATGACTGCACAAACCCAGGTCCTGTCCAATCTGATGATGACTGCACAGAGCCCCAGGTCCCAACAGACATGACGATGATGACTGCACAGAGTCCCAGGTCCCAACAGACGTGACGATGATGACTGCACAGAGCCCAGGTTCCAACAGATGTGATGATGAGAATACTGTGCAGAACTCGGTCAAACCTCCAAGCCGTCCCGAATCCAGCGGGATAGTCCGGAATTTGAGACGCTGTCCCAGTCGGGATCTTACGTTTCACGCACTGCACTGAGGTTGTGGGTCACATGACTGCGATAAGTCAGAACTTGTCTAGTCGGGAACCTGAACTCCGCCCCCTCTAGTGACGTCACTTACCTATTTATGCTCATCCTAAAGCTGCAGGAGCTCAGAGTCACTGATGAGGAGTCTTCATTCTCCTCACACGGTGCCCGGTCTGCCCATCCTGTGGCATCTGTCTCTGTTACCGGGGGTGCTGTGTAGTTACCGGAGCCACTCCTGACGCGCTCCCTCCTGAAATGAAGATGCTTACAACCTGGAGTGAGGTGTGTGGACGTGTCCAGGGTCACGTGGTGTAAACATCAGTGTGGTTTTATCACAGATTCCTAGCACAGCATGCAGTGTCAGTAATCTGTGGTAAAACTACCACTCCCCGCATGCAGTGTCAGTAATCTGTGGTAAAACTACCACTCCCCGCATGCAGTGTCAGTAATCTGTGGTAAAACTACCACTCCCCGCATGCAGTGTCAGTAATCTGTTGTAAAACTACCACTCCCCGCATGCAGTGTCAGTAATCTGTGGTAAAACTACCACTCCCAGCATGCTGTGCTTGTAATCTGTGATAAAACTACTACTCCCAGCATGGTATAACAAACTACTCCCAGCATGGTAAAAACTACTGAGTAGTAATCATGTATCCCTGACACACCATGCTAGGAGTAGTAGATATATCACAAATTACTGACACTGCATGCTGGGAATAGTAGTTTTATCATGTATTACAAGCACAGCATGCTGGTAGTAGTAGCTTTACCACAGATTACTGACATCGCATGCTGGGAGTAGTAGTTTTATATATAGTGTACAGGGTATATGTACAGAGGGAGGTGAATAGTGTGAGGAGACAGTATGGGGGGAGAAAAGTGAGTGGGCACTGAATAGAAACTAGTAGTGCGGGTATAGAATGTACTTTAATTCATTACTTGTAAATATTTTTTTTTTCTGTTTATAATTATTGTTTATGAAACAGTGTGATCAGCAGTGCTAAATGGGTGTGGTTGGGGCATGGATATGGGTGTGACTAGTTGTGAAATGGGTGTGGTCAGGGGGCGTGACCTAAAATTTGCCGCAGCGCGACGCAACCTTTGTCACTCTTTCCCTTCTTCAAAAGTTAGGAGGTATGGACTCCAGCCTTATACTCTCTCTCCTCTTCCCTTTGTGAATTTTCCCAGCAATTACAAGCTTTCCATCATTGAAATTCACGCAAATTTCTTTGCCGCAAATCTAATTTTTAAAAGTTTAGTGGAGCCAGTAACCTCGAATTGTGAACGATCCTCTCATCTGTCTCTATGTAGTCAAGATATTAAATGTACTTGAGTTGTCTGTAATGCCTGTAGCTACATGTGAAACGTGAGTTATTGGATAGTTGCTTTACACACACTGAGATACGCTATATAGATATTACACAACCACACATACAAAAGATGAGTAAATTGATTTAATGCAACTCTAATTTGCATCATATTTTACATAATTCACTGGACCTGGCCAATTCTAATAATATGCGATTTTATTTGTACAAATTGCCTAAAATGGCTGCTATCATTTAAAATATTGCAGACGATTGCGTCAGCCAAAGAATTATCACATGACTTCAACAAATTAGGCTTCAGTGTACTGCCTTGCAGCTATCACATCACATCACATACTATATTGCAGTCAATCAGGAGAGACTCCCACGCCTCTATAAAAGCCAAGGCAGGGAATGCAGCTACCATTTTGGAATGAACTTGGATCGTAAGCGGGTGTCATAGCTTATCTATAGAGAGAGAGTGAAAAAAGCCATAAAACACTGAATAAACATTACATATATTGTGTGACTATTTACAGTGGGGGGGGGGGAGTCACCAATTGTGCAAGTTCTCCCACTTAAAAAGATGAGACCTGTAATTAACATCATAGGTAGACCACAACTATGAGAGTCAAAATGAGAAAACATGTCCAGAAAATCACCTTGACTGATGTGGCAAGATTTATTTTGCAAAATATGGTGGAAATAAGTATTTGGTCACCTAAAAACATGCAAGATTTCTTGCCCCTCACAGACCTGTAACTTCTTCTTTAAGAGGCTCCTCTGTCCTCCACTTATTATCTGTAGTAATAGCACCTGTTTGAACTTATCAGTATAAAATACACCTGTCCACAACCTCAAACCCCACTATGGTGATGACCAAAGAGCTGTCGAAGGACACCAGAAACAAAATTGTAGCCCTGCACCAGGCTGGGAAGACTGAATCTGCAATAGGCAAGCAGCTTGGTGTGATGAAATCAACTGTGGGAGCAGTAATAAGAAAATGGAAGACATACAAGACCACTGATAATCTCCCTTGATCTGGGGCTCTACGCATTATCTCACCTCGTGGGGTCAAAATGATCACAAGAATGGTGAGCAAAAATCCCAGAACCACGCTGGGGGACCTAGTAAATGCCCTGCATAGAGCTGGGACCACCGTAACAAAGCCTACCATCAGTAACACACTATGCCTTCCAGAGACTCAGATCCTGCAGTGCCAGACGTGTCCCCCTGTTTAAGCAAGTACATGTTCGGGCCCGTCTGAAGTTTGCTAGAGAGCATTTGGATTATCCAGAAGAGTATTGGGAGAATGTCATGTGGTCTGATGAAACCAAAGTAGAACTGTTTGGTAGAAACTCGTTGAGTTTGGAGGAGACAGAATGCTGAGTTGCAAGCAAAGAACACCATACCTACTGTGAAGCATGGGGGTGGCAACATCATGTTTTGGGGCTGTTTCTCTGCAAAGGGACCAGGGCGACTGATCTGTATACATGAAAGAATAAATGGGGCTATGTATCGTGAGATTTTGAATGCAAACCTCCTTTCATCAGCAAGGGCATTGAAGATGAAACGTGGATGGGTCTTTTAGCATGATAATGATCCCAAGTTCACTGCCAGGGCAACGAAGGAGTGGCTTTGTAAGATGCATATGAAGGTCCTGGAGGGGCCTAGCCAGTCTCCAGATCTGAACCCCATAAAAAAACCTTTGGAGGGAAAGTCCGTGTTGCCCAGCGAGAGGCCCAAAATATCACTGCTCTAGAGGAGATCTATATGGAGGAATGGGCCAACATACTACCAACAGTGTGCGCCAACCTTGCGAAGACTTACAGAAAACGTTTGACCTCTGTCATTGCCGACAAAGGATATATAACAAAATATTGAGATTAACTTTTGCTAATGATCAAATACTTATTTTCCACCATAATTTGCAAAATACATCTTGCCAAATCAGACAAGGTGATTTTCTGGATTTGTTTTCTCATTTTGACTCTCATAGTTGTGGTCTACCTATGATGTCAATTACAGGCCTCTCTAATCTTTATAAGGGGGAGAACTTGCACGATAGGTGGCTGACTAAATAGTTTTTCCCCCCACTGTAAATAATGCCACTATAATTATGCTTAAAGACCATGCTTACCGTTTCTTAGTCTTTCTGGTGATCTTGGATATGAAAAAGCTGTAATTTCAAGTTTCATTTGATGACCTCCTTTAAAAAAGGTTTGCCAACCCCGAAAATGTGCACTCAAATATTGTAATTCAATTTTAATACACATTTTTCTTTATAGAGAACATGGCCAGCGCATATGTTGAAGATTTTTGGGAAGCGGAGACCCTGCCTAACTTTCGTGAAATCAAACTTCGCAGCAATGACATCCCGAAACATGGAAAGATTTATGTGATGTTCCACGGGACCACACTGGAGGCGGCCCTAGAGATTATTAAGAATGGATTTAAGAGATCAAGTGACGGCATGTTAGGGGCCGGAGTCTACGTCAGCAGAGACCGAGAGAAAGCCGCGCAGTATCCATTAGAAAATCGATGGAATCAGGTCATCCTGAGGCTGAGAGTGAATGTGGGAAAAGTAAAGATGATCGATCACCAAGGCCATCCACTGCAGAAAACGTGGCGCAGTAAAGGGTATCACACCGCCTGGGTGCCTGAGTACTGCGGCATGGTGAACAGCGGATTAGAAGAAGATTGTATATGGGACCCAAAAAGGATCAAAGTTGTCGGAATTGCTCGATCTCCACCATTCTCTGTGCACAAATTTATGCAGCGGTTTCTTTCGATGTATACAGATGATGATGATGATGATGATCAGTGATCCCACTAGCAAAATATTCACAACTCCAATTTTCCATGTACCTGTAATGGCGTATAATGGCGCTATACTTTTACTTATTCAATAAAACATTTTAGAAAATTACCATCAATAACATTTATAGCATTATTCATAAGGCCGGAGTCACACTACAGCGAGATACGGCATTTCTCGCAGGTTAAAAACAAGCTCTTGGAGCTTGCAGCTCCATGTATTGCTATGCGGCCGCAAGCTCCGCTCTAGAGTGCCGGTGCCAGAGCTGGGTTTTAACCTACAAGACTCGGCTGGATCTCGCTGTGTGTGTGATCCCAGCCTAAGGCTACGTTCACACCATGAGTTCTTGATGTTGCAGATTTTCTGCACCCATTAAGTAAAGTAGGTTACTTGCAATTTTTTTTAGAAAATATACAGCTTGATTCCAGCGATGTGTCACTTACGGAGCTGCTTGCTGTCATTTTGATCAAATCACTGTTTTGTCTGCTGTAGATGTAGCGGTGCTCTGAATGCTGAGCTGTGTATAATCCCGCCCCCCGCCACTGATAGGCTGCTTTCAGTGTACACAGAAAGCAGCCAATCAGTGGTAAGGGGAGGTGTTGGACTACATGGCATGACGTTTATTAGTCCTGTAGTGATAATCTCCTGCTGATAAAATCACTGTTTTATCAAAACTACAGCAAGCAGGCAAGTAAGTGATACCGCCAGAATCAGGCTCTCTGTCTCTACATCAGAATAGGTAGCAAAAATCTGGTAATAATTCTGGTAAATAGTAAGTCAGTCCACACACTTTTTTTTATAGACGCATAACAAGATCCATGTTTCTTATTTTTTTTTAATGTTGATGTAGACGGAGTTGAATTTTTTAAGACCATTCTTTTTAGGGTTCATAGAATGCGATTTGACACTTTTATAATTTCTTTTTGTTGAGTGTGTAGATTAAAAACAGCACCCATTAAGTAAAGTAGGTTACTTGCAATTTTTTTTAGAAAATATACAGCTTGATTCCAGCGATGTGTCACTTACGGAGCTGCTTGCTGTCATTTTGATCAAATCACTGTTTTGTCTGCTGCAGATGTAGCGGTGCTCTGAATGCTGAGCTGTGTATAATCCCGCCCCCCGCCACTGATAGGCTGCTTTCAGTGTACACAGAAAGCAGCCAATCAGTGGTAAGGGGAGGTGTTGGACTACATGGCATGACGTTTATTAGTCCTGTAGTGATAATCTCCTGCTGATAAAATCACTGTTTTATCAAAACTACAGCAAGCAGGCAAGTAAGTGATACCGCCAGAATCAGGCTCTCTGTCTCTACATCAGAATAGGTAGCAAAAATCTGGTAATAATTCTGGTAAATAGTAAGTCAGTCCACACACTTTTTTTTATAGACGCATAACAAGATCCATGTTTCTTATTTTTTTTTAATGTTGATGTAGACGGAGTTGAATTTTTTAAGACCATTCTTTTTAGGGTTCATAGAATGCGATTTGACACTTTTATAATTTCTTTTTGTTGAGTGTGTAGATTAAAAACAGCAATTTTGCTTTTTTTTTTTATTTGGAGGGAGGTGGGTTTTATTTTCATGTTGCTCACCATGTTGAATGAATGAATGACTGACTTTGGACTTTGTTCTAAATCATTAGAAAAGTTTTTCTATTTTGCAGAAGAAAAAAATCTGCATGTTACAAAATGTTTATTTTTTTATTGCACACTTGTTTTACCAGTCCAACTGCATCCCGGCACATCCCATAAGCAGGCCGGACCGTTGCAATATTTACCTACTTGGCATTTCTCATTATATCCTGTTTATTATTTTAAAGAAGGTGGTTCAAAAACAATTTTTTTTTAAATTTTACTTTTTGCATACCCCAATTTACAAGTGCAATTTGGCTACAATACTGCGGACTGTTGTCACGTTTTGCTTTTTTTAATTTATTTGTGATGGCCTCTTAGTCAGGAGGGGGAATAAAGTTATAAAAAAATGAAAAATGAATTCTAAGGGTATGTGCACATGTCCGGAATGCATGCAGAATTTTCCTGACATAAACCTGTGGTTTTCCGCAGGAATACTGCATGCGTTTTTTCGTGTTTTTTTTGGCGGATTTTTTTCCCTGCACTCCAAAACAATGGGAAATCCGCAAAAAGAATGAACATGATGCTTCTTTTCCAGCAATGCGTTTTTTTTGCGGAAAAAAACGCATCATGTGCACAAAAATTGCGGTATGCATTCTAAATGATAGGATGCATATCCAAGCGGTTTTTATGCGTTTTTATATCGTTTTTATCGCGAAAAAACGCGAAAATTCCTGATCGTGTGCACATACCCTAAATTCTTACAAAAATAGAGACAAGAGACATTAAAAATGTAGCAAATATGCAGCAAAACACGCTTTTTTTGTAGCTGCTTCATGCAGGTTTTGCCTGCGGAAGAAAAAACATAGCAAACATGCATTATGTGAACGTAGCCATAATAGAATTGCAGCTGTGATTTAATTTGTGCTGGTGGAAAAAATGGACGTCTCTATGATTTTATTCAGTCTGCAAAAATAACACGGACATGTGAAAAGCAGCATAGACTAATGTGTACGTGTCCTATCTGTGAAAAACATGGAGTCCTGAGGGTGCAAACCTGGATATTGAAAGGCATCCTTGCCGCCTCCCAATGATGTTCCAGTTAGGGCTCGTGCACATCTATATATATAATTGTCTAAGGGTTTTTCCGTCTGTCTGTCTGTCTGTCCTGGAAATCTCGCGTCTCTGATTGGTCGAGGCCGCCAGGCCTCGACCAATCAGAGACGGGCACAGCATGGCGACGATGATGTCATAATGGAAATCCCGCGTCTCTGATTGGTCGAGGCCGCCAGGCCTCGACCAATCAGCGACGGGCACAGTATCGACGTAGATGTCATAATGGTTGCCATGGCGACGATGATGTCATAAAGGTTGCCTCGACCAATCAGCGACGGGCACAGTCTGCCGCGAATTCTGGAATCATCATTGTCCATATACTACGGGGACATGCATATTCTAGAATACCCGATGCGTTAGAATCGGGCCACAGTCTAGTGATAGATAATTTTGGACGAGTGTTATCTGTGGGTTCATGGACCGCACTCGTACCCATGTTATTCTTTGGGGCTTTGCCCATGTCCGAGGAAAAAATTGGAGCCATTTCTGATTTTGTTCCAAGTGTCAGATCATAATAGGCAATGCAAGTCTATGGGTCCATGAAAAACATCGGACCGCATCCAACATGATATCCAACTATGGTCCCATTTTTCCTGGACTGACAAAATGGAGAAGGTGGAGAAACTTTTTTTTTTTTTTTCTCTCCACCTCCGAGAAAAACTGATCAAACTCTGATCAGTATAATCGGACCGTTTTTTCTCGGATGGAGAGAATCCAGTCTTGTGCACCTATCATTTCAGATGTTGGATGACTTCTTTATCCCCTTGACGCCCCATAACATACAGTCTACTGTATATCCATCATGGTGTATGTCTGGGTGTGTGGATCGAGCTCGTGAGCTGAATCTACTCCATAAAGAAAGGTGTCGCTTCTTTTTACCCATTAAATTATGATGTCTATCAGTTACAATTAGTGTTGAGCATTCCGATACTGCAAATATCGGGTATCGGCCGATATTCGCTGTATCGGAATTCCGATACCGAGTTCCGATATTTCTGCGATATCGGAAATTGGAATCGGAAGTTCCCACAGTGCAAAAATGCAGTATAATGGAGTGTGGGCGGTGCGTGGGCGGAGACTGCGTGTCTCAGTGGGGGCGGGCTCTGTGCGGGACCGTGGGTGGTCTGCGTGCCTGCCGGGGGGTCTGTACGGCCTGCCGGGGGGTCTGTGCGGCCTCTCCGGGGTCTGTGCGGCTTGCCGGGGGGGTCTGTACGGCCTGCCGGGGGGTCTGTGCGGCCTCTCCGGGGTCTGTACGGCCTGCCGGTGGGTCTGTACGGCCTGCCGGGGGGTCTGTGCGGCCTTTCCGGGGTCTGTGCGGCTTGCCGGGGGATCTGTTCGGCCTGCCGGGGGTCTTTGTGTCTGTGCAGGCATCGTCCGATGGGACTACAAGTCCCATCGGGCTATGCCTGCTACAATGACAGTGATTGACACATTAGCCAATGATGGGACAGTAGTAGTCCCATCATCCGGCTAATGTGTTGAATGTTAAAAAAAAAAAAAAAAAATACTCCACACATGCGACATACATGCTACATACATACATGCTACATACATACTACATACATGCTACATACATACATGCTACATACATACATGCTACATGCTACATACATACATGCTACATACATGCTACATACATACATGCTACATACATGCTACATACTACATACATACATGCTATATACATGCATGCTACATACATGCTACATACATACATGCTACATACTACATACATAGTGTACATGCTACATACATACTACATACATGCTACATACATGCTACATACATACATGCTACATACTACATACATACATGCTACATACTACATACATACTGCATACATACTACATACATACATACTGCATACATGCTACATACATACTCCATAAATACATACTCCATACATACATACTGCATACATACATACTACATACATACTACATACAGTACATTCATACATTACATACATGACATACATATAAACATACAGTACATTAAACATAGATTACATACTCACCATTACTTGTCATTTTGATCCACGAAGCCAGTGTCAACCTGTAAAAAATATTAAAAAAACAAACAACCAATATACTCCCTGTCCGCAGAAATCCACGAGTGTCCCACGACGATCTCCCGTGGAGAACGGCAGCAATAGCTGTTGCAACCGCTCTCCAGGGGCCCCAGAAACACAATGACAGGAGGAAGGTATTCCTCCGCCACTGTAAAAAAAAAGTCCCTAGTCTCACTTTATGGCATTGCTGTATGAGAAATTTTCCCAGGCAGCAATTGCCATAAAGTGAGACTTTGTCCTAAGGTAACCTCTCAGTGATGCACTGCAGGAGCCATTGTCTCCTGTCAGTGTGTCACTGAGGGTCCTATAGAGCAGTGACATCACCCGATGTCACTGTTCTATAGGGGAGATCGTCGTGGGACACTCGTTATTAATTGGACTACGGCGGACAGGTAGTATGCTGTTTATTATTTTACGTTTTTTGCAGGCGCTGAAGTATGGTAGGTATGGTGAAATGAAGAATATTAAAATACTTTTTCATAATCTGTGCGTGTTTTATTAACCCTTTCTTACTATTGGATTAGTAACGGATAGGCGTCTTATTGACGCCTCTCCGTTATTAACCCGGCTTAATGTCACCTTACAATAGCAAGGTGACATTAACCCCTTATTACCCCATATCCCACCGCTACACGGGAGTGGGAAGAGAGGGGCTAAGTGCCGGAATTGGCGCATCTTACAGATGCGCCATTTCCGGGGCAGCTGAAGACTGGTATTTGTAGCCTGGGGGGCCAATATCCATGGCCCCTCTCTAGGCTATGAATATCAGCCCGCAGCTGTCTGCGTAGCCTTTCTGGCTATAAAATATAGGGGGACCCCACGTCATTTTTTGGGGGGGTCCCACTGCGGGCTGATATTCATAGCAGGCTACAAATATTGGCCCCCGGTCGTCGGCTTTCCCCCTCTGGAGCAGAAAATTGCGCGGGAGCCCACGCCGTTTTTTTTTTTTTTTTTACATTCAACGCTCATAAAGGCCTCTTTCACACTTGTGTCGGTACGGGTCCGTCGCTATGTGTCGGGCCGACGTACCGACGCATGTTGTGAAATTTGTGCCCGACGTGGGCAGCGGATTCAGTTTTTCAACGCATCTGCTACCCATTCTGAAGTCCGGGGAAGAGGGGGGCGGAGTTTCTGCCGCACATGCGCGGTAGAAAATGGCGGACGCGACGGACAAAAAAACGTTCACTTGAACGATTTTTCGTGCCGACGGTCCGCCAAAACACGACATGTAGTTTTTGGTGCAGGTTTTGATGCTGGTTTTTGGTGCAGTTTTTGATGCAGTTTTAGATGCTGTTTTTGATGTGGTTTTTGATGCAGTTTTTGTTCCGTTTTTTTGACCGGTTTTGATGCAGTTTTTGGAAATAAATAAACAAGATGTTCATGATTTGAATGGAAAAATGCATGAAAAAACGGAATCGGAGGCCGGATTCATCATTTCACATCTGCTTCATCCGTTTTTTGCTGAATCCGTCTCTGTGCGTTTTTTCGCCGGACAGTAAAACCGTTCCTCTGTATGTGTTTTCTGTCCGGCGGAAACAGCTTTTTTGATGAATCCTGCAAAAAACGGATGAAACGTGTGGCCATCAGGCGCAATCTGGCGCTAATACAACTCTATGAGAAAAAACGGATCCGGCGGAAAAAACGGATCCGGCGGAAAAAAACGGATCCGGTGGAAAAAAACTGATCCGGTGGAAAAAACGGATCTAGCGGAAAAAAACGGATGCTGCAAATGTGCTCGCAGGATGCGTTTTTTTCCCATCGACTTGTATTAGCCACACATCGAGTCCATCAGGCAACGGATCCGTCGTGTTTTGGCGGACCGTCGGCATGAAAAACGTTCAAGTGAACGGTTTTTTTTTCCATTGCGTCCGGCATTTTCTACAGCGCATGCGTGGCAGAAACTCTGCCCCCTCCTCCCCTCACTTCAGAATGGGCAGCGGATACGTTGAAAAATTGCATCCGCTGGCCACGTCGTGCACAAATTTCACAACGTGTGTCGGTACGTCAGCCCGACGCATAGCGACGGACCCGTACCGACGCAAGTGTGAAAGAGGCCTTTATGAGCGTTGAATTTAAAAAAAACAAAAGAACACGGAAAAAAAACGGCGTGGGCTCCCGCGCAATTTTCTGCGCCAGAGGGGGAAAGCTGATGGCCGGGGGCCAATATTTGTAGTCTGCTTTGAATATCAGCCCACAGCTGTCTGCGTAGCCTTTACTGGCTATTAAACTAGGGGGACCCCCCAAAAAATGACGTGGGGTCTCCCTATATTTTATAGCCAGAAAGGCTACGCAGACAGCTGCGGGCTGACATTCATAGCCTAGAGAGGGGCCATGGATATTGCCTTCCTCCCCGGCTACAAATACCAGTCCGCAGCCGCCCCGGAAATGGCACATCTGTAAGATGCGCCAATTCCGGCACTAAGCCCCTCTCTTCCCACTCCCGTGTAGCGGTGGGATATGGGGTAATAAGGGGTTAATGTCACCTTGCTATTGTAAGGTGACATTAAGCCGGGTTAATAATATAATATCCATTATTAATCCAATAGTAAGAAAGGGTTAATAAAACACGCACACATTAGGAAAAAGTATTTTAATATTCTTCATTTCACCATACTTACCATACTTCAGCGCCTGCAAAAAATGTAAAATAATAAACAGCATACTACCTGTCCGCCGTAGTCCAATTAATAACGAGTGTCCCACGACGATCTCCCCTATAGAACAGTGACATCGGGTGATGTCACTGCTCTATAGGACCCTCAGTGACACACTAACAGGAGACAATGGCTCCTGCAGTGTATCACTGGGGTTACCTGAGTTCAAAGTTTCACTTTATGGCAATTGCTGCCTGGGAAAATTTCTCATACAGCAATGCCATAAAGTGAGACTAGGGACTTTTTTTTTACAGCGGCGGAGGAATACCTTCCTCCCGTCATTGTGTTTCTGGGGCCCCTGGAGAGCGGTTGCAACAGCTGTTGCTGCCGTTCTCCATGGGAGATCGTCGTGGGACACTCGTGGATTTCTGCGGACAGGGAGTATATTGGTTGTTTTTTTCATATTTTTTACAGGTTGACACTGGCTTCGGGGATCAAAATGACAAGTAATGGTGAGTATGTAATCTATGTTTAATGTACTGTATGTCTATATGTATGTATGTATGTATGCAGTATATATGTATGGAGTATGTACTGTATGTATGTATGTATGTAGTATGTATGTATGTATGGAGTATGTATGTAGCATGTATGGAGTATTTTTTTTTTTTTCATTTCATTTTTTCATCAGTCCCGGATGATGGGACTACTACTGTCCCATCATTGGCTAATGTGTCAATCACTGTCAGTGTAGCAGGCATCGTCCGTTGGGACTTGTAGTCCCATCAGATGATGCCTGCACACACGCACAGAGCCCCAGCACGCCGCACAGAGACCCCCCACGCCGCACAGAAACCCCCCACGCCGCACAGAGACCTCCCACGCCGCACAAAGACCCCCCCATGCCGCACAGAGACCCCCCCACGCCGCACAGAAACCCCCCGCGCCGCACAAAGACCCCCCCCATGCCGCACAGAGACCCCCCCACGCCGCATCGAGCCTGGGCAGCCCGCATAGAGCCCTGCATAGAATTAGATCCCTGGCAGGCCCTCACAGACCCCGCCCGCAGACACAGACACTCAGTCTCCGCCCACGCACCGCCCACACTCTTCCCCCCTCCGGAACAGCATATAGAAGCACAGAAAGAGCTTATTTACGTTCTGATATTTGTGTCCCATTGACTTGCATTGGTATCGGTATCGGCGATATCCGATATTTTTTTGATATTGGCCGATCAAATCTGATACCGATACTTTTGAATATCAGAAGGTATCGCTCAGCACTACTTACAATACCATTTAATTCACGCCATCCCGGTGGTGCAACCGTGTGGCCCGCATCGACCCTCCTGCAATGTGATCACAGGGTGCTAATGGTTTGCCATGGAAGCTGAGGATCGCTGCCATCTTGGTATGAAGACCATAATTAGTCCAATACTGGAGTATACACTTGGAGGATTGGAGAATACAGAACAGTGAAAGATAAAATAATATCCAGCTCACCGTGATTGCATCTCGAAGATGTCCCAAGCCCGGAAGCGCCTTGTCAGGGCATGGAAATGCAAAATGAAGAGACTCCGGCTCCACGAACTGTGGTTCTTTATTCACATAAGCAATTCGGAGAACATACAGTCAGTGACATAAATTCACACGACCCGCATCAACGCGTTTCAGGTGTCTGCGCACCCTTAATCACCGGACAACTGAAACGCGTTGATGCGGGTTATGTGAATTTGTGTCGCTGACTGTTTATGTTCTGCAAATTGCTTATGTGAATAAAGAATCACAGTTCGTGGAGCTGAAGTCTCTTCATTTTGCATTATACAGGTCATTGCCTGATCAAATCCTCACGTAGTTGAAAAAATAAAGGATGATATTAAAATGGTTAAAAAAAAAAATTCAAACACCTTCCCGGTCTGTTCACGCTTATGAATTATTGTTATGATTTGCATTTTTTTGTTTGCCTTAGAGATTAGGACTGGACGCCCAATGAACGTTTGCCAGCGATGAGCGAGCTGCTCAGAGTTCATCCACTCAGTTCACCTATGTACACATCAGAAAATCCTCTTTCTGGTTACGCCTCCTGGATTTAACATTTTAGAAACGAAAGTAAGAAAATCTTCATGAGAATTTAGTTCTGTGTGTTCCCCACCTCTCCGGCAGCAGGGGAACTCTCGTAAGTACATGAAAGACCACAGGCATTTCCTGCCCTGGTAATTTCACGTGATGAAGGAGGCAATGTCAATAGGAAGGACTTGAATTCCTTGTTTATCAGTGCTGCTGCAACCTATGATATATATATATTTTTATTGTCACCCTGTCCCCGTGCAGGGAGGTGAATTATCAACTATTATGTGCATGTATACTAATTGCGTGATGTTTTTAGCTTTCACTGTCTTCTTATTAACATATTGCAGTTTCCTGCTAAAGAAAAACAAAGACGTGATCAAGACTTGGAAACTATCATTCCACCGGAGACACGAGGTACAGTCCTTGTAGGATAATGTCCTTAGTTTACCAAGCGTCTCAAGAAATGTAAAACATAAACTGAGTTTTTCTACTTTAGGAAGTGATGGCAGATTTTTTTTTTAATCCCTTACCGACCTTAGATGTACTGGGTATGTCATAGCTAGAATGCTGTAGTAAAAAGATCACTGCACTCGTAAACTTCTAGTTGCTTATATCAAAAGTTTATTCAGATAAAAGTTCGTGATAATAGCGATAGGCGATAATTAACGTTTCGGCCAGCCCGTGGCCTTGATCACAAAATCGCTGTAACAAGCAGAGAAACAAACAAAATTACAAAAAGGGACAATTATACACATATTTACATATTTACATAGATGAATGCATGTCAAACGCTAATGGTCATGGTAGGGCATATCCATCAAATGCCAAGGACATATATCGTGTAAGGTACATGGAACTAAGAAGGACCTGAGATCAAGGGGAATGGTTCGAAGAGATACAGTGTATAGTATTGAGACGGAAAAAACAAGCGAACATACCCAAACAGAATTCATTACAGTAAGGACACTGTGTGCTCGGTGAGTCTGGTAAAGGACGCAGTTATGTAACCTGCAACGGATAATACATAGTAAAATTGTAATGAAAGAACTGTGCATCCGAAATCTGTGTTTGTAGGGATGCTAACTGGCGAATCGCCCCCTAGGACATAAGATGTCGTGTAGAGTTACTGCGGCCTGGTTAGAGCTAGGATAATATCCTTCTGAAATAAGGTGACCAAAGATAGTGCCCTGGGTCAATGTGTACAAAGTTCAGGAAGGAGCTAGGTCCATTAGAGTCCCACATAAAAAAAAATCCCCCAAAGCTATAAATACTAACCAAACTGGTATGGTCTAGGTACTCGCCAGTGCAATATGAACGTAGTTCCAGCTGGGATCAAGCCTACAGTTGTAAAGTGACCAGAGAATGTAAAAAATAAAGTAAAGTGAACACGAGGGGGTATTACGAACTATCAATATGTGGGTGCATGAAAGCCAGTACCTGTTTTGTATATTGAGTCTGGGGTGCAGATCAGGCTATGTGGTCCCCGTTTAGCTTGGTATTTCCTAGTGGGAGCAAGGGGAGACAGTGCCATCTTGAAGCAAGGCACATGGCGGTGGCGGCCGCTTCCCCTCAACTACAATCACTGTGATTGGTTGTTTAATTCTGAACAGCCAATTACAGAGTTTTCAGTGTTTCGGGCAATCAGATTGCCTGAGACACTGATGTTCAGCCTAGGATCTGTGCTGTAAGAGCACTGATAATAGTCTGGAGCATAGCAACCATGGAATCACCAAGGGTAGCTCTGATTGGTGCGATCGATGATGAGATCGATCGCACCAATCAGAGAGCACAGCGCGATCTGATCCCACAGTGACCACTCTGAACTTCCTCATTCCAGCTTGGGGACGTTACAGAGCAGTCACTGTGGTGATCTGATGCAATGTGCTGGGAAAAGAAGAAATAAAGAGTTCCTGATCCCTCCCTGATCCTTGCCTTATCTTTCCTAATCCACCCCAATCACCCTCTTCCCCTCGTCCTCCTTTCCCCTATCTTGCCCCCTCTTCCTCCCTTCCCACCCCCCGTTCTGCCACTGAGCGCTGATCAGTACTTGATTGCTCGATTTTTGGCAGTTTTTTTCTTTTTTGTGCATCCTGCAACCACCGAGCGTTGATAATTGATGCAAATCACTGATCAATGTCCATGCTCAATGTTTTCCAGGATTTTTTTTGTCCCTGTCCATCTCCCCCACCTTTTTACCACTTCGTGTGTGCATCCTGCAGCAGCCAAGCCGCTGATCAGATGTAATCACTGATTTAGCACCATGCTCGCTTTTGGCAAGGAATTCTTCTTTACTGTGTAACATTTTTATCCCCTTTTTGCACCACATCCACGTGTGCGTCCCACAATCATCAAGTGCTGGTCGGTGACGAACATAATTGACATACCTTCGGTTGTTTTTTTTTATTTTTTGTGAAAAAAGAATTGAGTAAAAAATCATTTACATTAGTTGATAGGATTAAATTAGGGACTGAATTGAGTCAGTGCCCGAGCGAAAAGAAAAATCATCTGTGCGTCCATCCTACAGCCATAAAGAGCGAAAAGCCACACTGATCACTGATCGATCTCCAGTTTTTTTTTGTGTGAAGAGTGTAAAAACAAAAATTGACTTTTATCAATGATCAACCTTCCGTTGTTGTTGTTGTTTTTTTTTTTTTTAAAGAGAAATAAAAAATAATTTAGATTAGGGACAGTAAAAAAAACAATATACCTTAGTAATCATCGTCTACTACTGTATTTTTTTTACTGAATTGTGTTAGGGTTAGCGTCGGTATGGAAATAAGAATCACATCAGTGTATCCGTAAAGAGCGGATCAAAAACACATCACTGACCGATCTCCTGCTGTTTTTTTTTTTTTTTTTTTGATTAGTTGATAGGATTACATTTTTTTCTCTTCTAAATAATAAAAAAAAATTTACATCAAGTACTTACACTTACATCTGAATAAAATTTAGTACACATACAAACATCGCAAATGTGAAAAAAATGTCCTCCCACGCATTTTTATTGCCCACCTTCCTTTATTTTTCAGACTCATCCTCTTCCTCAAGTAATACAGAACTGCCACGTAGATGCCCCAGGACAAAAAATGAACCAGCGCCCACTGTTACTGACCCTGTATAGACCTCACCCCTTGAAAACTATGAGCCAAAGGTTCCTGATTTTGAAGCGCAATTAGGAATCCAATTTGACACCACCAGCCTCACAGAAATAGCCTTTTTCAAAGTTTATTTTTCTGAGGATTTTGTAAACCTCATGGTGGCTGAGACAAACTTGTAATCCCATCATAATTTTCTAATTGGACTCCTGTAGACGCAGTAGAAATTAAAACGTTTTGGGGCCTGGTCTTTCACATATTGTTAATGAAGAAGCCAGACCTTCGGCAATATTGGACTGTTGAAGTTTTGAATAACACTCCACTGTTCCACATGGCCATGACCCGTAAACGTTTTGAGGTCATCCCCAAATTTTTTCAGTGCAATGATAATGCGTGGTGTCCTCCCTAGGATTACCCCAACTTTGACAAACTTTTCAAAGTTCGGACGGTCATTGATCACTTTAGCACCAAGTTTGTTGAGGTGTATGTGCCTACTGACCTACTCGATTTTGTTACAGAGGATCCTGCTTCTTCACTTAAGTGAATCTCCTGCTCCTGTTTTGCTCTACTACTTCTGCTCTACCTCTCCAGTGGTTGTCCAGTCTTTACAGCCTCTGAGATTCCAATCAGACCATCTTGTTGCACCCACATCTTCAGTCCCTTCTGAATACCACCTGCTCTTCTTGACCGAAGGCTTTGAGAATCTACTTCCCAGATGAGATATACACCCATATAGTTACACACAGTTACACCCATACTCTTGACATACAGAGAACCTTGTCATATGTAGTCTACTCATCTCTATCTCTTTGTGCCAGAGGTAATTGCCCCAAATAGCTTCCCTTGCATCTCTGATGCTATTAAGTGTTTAAATAATGCAATTATAATATAACTAATTTATTTTGCCTACAAGTAATGTAAGGTTGCACTTGATGACCTTGACCTAGAAATCGGTCTGCCAATGCCTTTAAATGTGTAGTTTTAGACAAAAACAGTAGCTTTACAATATGAGCCTAATAAATATATATATTTTTTAGGGAATGGCTTATGCATATGATGAAGATTTTTGGGAAGCAGAGACCCTACCTAACTTCCGTGAATTCAGACTTAACAGCAATGATATCCCAAGAAACGGAATGATTTATAAGATGTATCATGGCACCACATTGGAGGCAGCCTTGCAGATTATTCAGAATGGTTTTAAGAGGTCACGTAATGGCATGTTAGGTCCAGGAGTCTATGTCAGCAGAGATATAGAGAAAGCCGCTCGGTATCCTTTGGAAGATCGATGGAATCAGGTCATCTTGAGGCTGAGGGTGAATGTGGGTAGAGTAAAGATGATAGAGTACCAAAACCATCCACTGCAGAAACGCTGGCATGAGAAAGGGTATGATACTGCATGGGTGCCTGAGTACTCTGGCATGGTGAGCAGCGGATTAGAAGAAGATTGTATTTGGAACCCAAAAAGGATCAAAGTTGTCGGAATTTCTCGATCCCCACCATTTTCTGTGCACAAATTTCTGCAGAGGTTTCTTTCAATGTATACAGATGATGATGAGTAAACTCTCAGTGCTCAAATATTCAATTATCCACTATGTCTGTCAGTGACTATGCATATAATACTCAATTACACTCATCAAAAAGATCAATAAAGCTCATTAGTAATCTCTGTGTCTTCATAAATCATGGTGGCATCGTCATAAATAGTATTGTTACCCTTATAGAGGACCTATAACTTCCTGGGAAACTTCAAAAACTCAACAAACAAAATATAAAAATTTTCTCAGATATACTTGATATTGAATAGTAAAATACTTCCTCTCAAATGTGGTAAGTAAAGGGGTTGTCCAAGAATAAACAATGTATGACCTACCTTTGGAAAAGGTCATAGATATGAAATTGGTGGGGGTCTGACAACCAGCACTACTGTCAATCAGATGAAATCTGCTCCAGCATTTAAAGGATATAAGCAATGTATGGCACGGACCACAGCAGCCCAGTACATTGCTTAATGGCTACTGCTGGTTGTTGCAGCATATCTTCTGAAGTCGGGCTCTCTGCTGTTTAACTATTTTGACAGCTTTGTAAGACTTCCTGCATCTGAGCTACTTCTGTGCGTCCAGACTGTGGACAGTGTGTACATACCTAGGGAAATCTATGCTGAAGTTTCACTTCATTAATTTAATTCTGGATGGGTTTTTTATGTTGTAATGTAACAAGGAGTTTGTTATATTATGAAGCATTAAGAAGAGGAGGAATCTAGAGAAAGCAGCCATAAAGGTAAGTTATGTCTTCACTGTAGATGCTGAGAGCCATGTGTGTATGTAGTGAGAAATTCATATTATCCCTTTAAAACTAAGCTATCCTCTAGTTAATTAAATATTTACAAACAGCTATGATATCCTCAAGCCAATAAACCATTTAGAAGCAGATATGTCCTCCTCTAGTTAAAGGCGTTGGCCACATTCTCCTATTAGTACAGTTTTCAGCACTTCAGCCATAAAATTGCTGCAGATGGAGAAGCATATGACCAGACCAGTCAATTAGCTTCCTCTAATTCTAAAACCCCTCACATGGGAAAGATGTTTTTCTATTGAAGGCTGATGAGCTGGTCTGGTCACATACTCCTCTATCAGCAGCAATTTTAATTATTTTGCTTGACGACCCCTTTAATGATTACATTTTAGTTATAAATATCTCCCATTAGTCCATCTTCATATTTTCTTAATTTTTTTAATTGTTCATTATGTTTTATTGTTCTTTTATTTAACAGAGAAAGAATATAATAATGTTTTCAGCTGAATATATACAGCAAAAAAGGGAGCTTGTGCAAGGACAAAATTATTCAGACTAATAATTAAAATAATAAACTTATTTAAGTGCAATTGATAAAAATAAAAAAAAATTTACAGATAAATTCGGAAGTACAGACACGGATTAAAATTAGTGGGTGAGCACCTGTGAGTACCCCATTAATACAAGGTATAATGTATAAATCACAGATAAATATACTTGCGTTTCTTTGTATTGAAACCTTTACATAGGTTGATGTTTATATCTTTTTGAACGTTGATTCATATTTACTTTTATTCTATATTAATCTGCGATTTCAATATCAAGAAAAGCGCATTTAATGAATGCTTTGTCAGGGGTCACAAGCAATTGTGAAACGTGCGTCGGTTGTTTGATGGGTAAGCTTAGCACAACAGCCAATCCACATTTGTTTTCCTTTACCTCCCTGTGGGCTACACTAGCTTTTCTTGGTATTGAAACCTTCACATCGGTATATTATTAATATTTTTTGTATACTGATTCATACTTACTTTTACCCCATATTGACCTGTGATTTATACATTATACTTTTATTAATGGGGTATCCACGGGTGCTCTTCCACTAATTTTAATCCTTGTCATTACTGCTGGATTTACAGTGGGGCAAAAAAGTATTTAGTCAGTCAGCAATAGTGCAAGTTCCACCACTTAAAAAGATGAGAGGCGTCTGTAATTTACATCATAGGTAGACCTCAACTATGGGAGACAAACTGAGAAAAAAAAAATCCAGAAAATCACATTGTCTGTTTTTTTATCATTTTATTTGCATATTATGGTGGAAAATAAGTATTTGGTCAGAAACAAAATTTCATCTCAATACTTTGTAAAATATCCTTTGTTGGCAATGACAGAGGTCAAACGTTTTCTGTAAGTCTTCACAAGGTTGCCACACACTGTTGTTGGTATGTTGGCCCATTCCTCCATGCAGATCTCCTCTAGAGCAGTGATGTTTTTGGCTTTTTGCTTGGCAACACGGACTTTCAACTCCCTCCAAAGGTTTTCTATAGGGTTGAGATCTGGAGACTGGCTAGGCCACTCCAGGACCTTGAAATGCTTCTTACGAAGCCACTCCTTCGTTGCCCTGGCGGTGTGCTTTGGATCATTGTCATGTTGAAAGACCCAGCCACGTTTCATCTTCAATGCCCTTGCTGATGGAAGGAGGTTTGCACTCAAAATCTCACGTTACATGGCCCCATTTATTCTTTCATGTACCCGGATCAGTCGTCCTGGCCCCTTTGCAGAGAAACAGCCCCAAAGCATGATGTTTCCACCACCATGCTTTACAGTAGGTATGGTGTTTGATGGATGCAACTCAGTATTCTTTTTCCTCCAAACACGACAAGTTGTGTTTCTACCAAACAGTTCCAGTTTGGTTTCATCAGACCATAGGACATTCTCCCAAAACTCCTCTGGATCATCCAAATGCTCTCTAGCAAACTTCAGACGGGCCCGGACATGTACTGGCTTAAGCAGTGGGACACGTCTGGCACTGCAGGATCTGAGTCCATGGTGGCGTAGTGTGTTACTTATGGTAGGCCTTGTTACATTGGTCCCAGCTCTCTGCAGTTCATTCACTAGGTCCCCCCGCGTGGTTCTGGGATTTTTGCTCACCGTTCTTGTGATCATTCTGACCCCACGGGGTGGGATTTTGCGTGGAGCCCCAGATCGAGGGAGATTATCAGTGGTCTTGAATGTCTTCCATTTTCTAATTATTGCTCCCACTGTTGATTTCTTCACTCCAAGCTGGTTGGCTATTGCAGATTCAGTCTTCCCAGCCTGGTGCAGGGCTACAATTTTGTTTCTGGTGTCCTTTGACAGCTCTTTGGTCTTCACCATAGTGGAGTTTGGAGTCAGACTGTTTGAGGGTGTGCACAGGTGTCTTTTTATACTGATAACAAGTTTAAACAGGTGCCATTACTACAGGTAATGAGTGGAGGAAAGAGGAGACTCTTAAAGAAGAAGTTACAGGTCTGTGAGAGCCAGAAATCTTGATTGTTTGTTTCTGACCAAATACTTATTTTCCAGCATAATATGCAAATAAAATGATAAAAAAACAGACAATGTGATTTTCTGGATTTTTTTTTCTCAGTTTGTCTCCCATAGTTGAGGTCTACCTATGATGTAAATTACAGACGCCTCTCATCTTTTTAAGTGGTGGAACTTGCACTATTGCTGACTGACTAAATACTTTTTTGCCCCACTGTATCTGTACATTGCTGTTTTTATCAATTGTACTTATTAAAGTTTATTATACTTTAATTATTGGTATCGCTGTGATATTTGACTTGTTGGTTGTAGTTCTCCTGGTAGGCACGTGTGTAATGGTAGCTGACATCTTCATAAAATAAAATGTGTTGTACTGTCACGTCAGTGCAGGGAGATGCCCAGCAAGCGGGACAAAGGGAGAGGGGGAAAGGGAGGGCTCTGGTGATTGAGAGAGGGGGAGATGGATACCTCTCAACACTCCTATAAATTTGAAATCCTGCTCTCCCTATCGCCCTAGATGGGTCCTTCCCCCCGTGCGGCGTCACATGTCTAAGCCCTGGCTGACCCTGGGAGTGGCTCTGGCTAATGAGATTAACAGCAAGATGCTGGTCTTACTACTACAACAAAACAACACAGGGAAGGAGACAAGCAAGAGAAACGCACAGCCAAATAGAACTCCATGGCTTCAATGAAAGACACAACAGCTTCTTCAGGAACGTCTTTCTCCAGAGAAGTCAGGGTCAGGATAGAAACTCTATTGCTGGCAAAAGAGGAAGCCAAAAGTAGGTTTAAATAATGAAGGGGTGTGATCCTATTGAGAAGAACCTGAGCCAAAAGTGAAGTGGAATCTCAGCAGATTTAAACCAGGAACTCTTAACCCCTTCCATACCATAAGAAACAATAAACCGGCACCACTCATGTGAATGGCCGTGTAGACTCCAAAGAAGACCTGTGATCAGTCAATCTCTGTGATGTTCTGATCCCAGACCCACAACAGGTCCCAGCAGGGTGCAGCACATTCGTGACAGATCCTGGAAGAAGAAACAACCATGCAGAATAAACATGAACACAAAAATATTATTAAATCACTATGTGATTCAGGAGATTAATCAGCCACGAAAAGATCCCCCTTTATATAAAAGGAATTATATTTATACATACAGTATATTTTAGATCCCGATGGTGACTGGCCGATCTCCTGACTCCATGCGGCTTCACAGATGACAGAATTCCTGTTGAGGTCTCACATTTTCCTCTAAGCAGAGTGATCTAGAGATCAGGGCGGTACGTGCTGATAACAGATTGAGACTACGTGATATGTAGCAGGCTTTAGCGGAATCCTCATAAAAATAAACTTCTACACCTTGAGATTATGAGTTGAGAATATTATTACAAAGGGAGTTTCAGTACAAGGGTTACAGGAAATACATGAATAATTTACAGCAGGGGAATCCCTTTCCTATTGTTTGTGAATCTACAGTCTGCTATTACTTTCTGTTATCATTATCTGCATTAGCACAGCTCCTGGCTGTAAAATGATTTAACCCCTTCAGATGGATTTACATCGTGGGACTGACGGAACGACGGAAGGTATGGGATATTGTTGATTTTTTATTTTACCTTTTTTACAGGACGAGGGTCATCAGGTGGATTACGAGTATAATAAAATATTAAAACACCCTGTGTCTTTATTTCATTACAATACTTTCAAATAATGTGTGTGTGTGTTTTATTAACCATTTCGTATGATTGGATTAATAATGGATAGGTGTCATAATTGACGCCTCTCCATTATTAATCTGGCTTAATGTCACCTTACAATAGCAAGGTGACATTAACCATTCATTACCCCATATCCCACCACTACACGGGAGTGGGAAGAGAGTGGCCAAGTGCCAGAATAGGCGCATCTTCCAGATGTGCCTTTTCTGGGGTGGCTGGGGGCAGATGTTTTTAGCCAGGGGGGGGCCAATAACCATGGACCCTCTCTAGGCTATTAATATCTGCCCTCAGTCACTGGCTTTACCACTCTGGTGGAGAAAATTGCGCGGGAGCCCACGCCAATTTTTTCAGCGATTTAACCCTTTATTTTAGCAGATACAGCGCCCAAATTTTGCACATACACACTACTAACATTTGTAGTGTGGAATATGCAAAAAAAAAAAGGGATATGAGATGGTTTACTGTATGTAAACCATGTCTCATATCCTGTCGGGTTTGTGAAGGAGAAATGAAAAGCCGGCAACTGAATTACCGGCTTTTATGATATCTAGCGCTGTATGAAATATAAATATATATACACTCACCGGCCACTTTATTAGGTACACCATGCTAGTAACGTGTTGGACCCCCTTTTGCCTTCAGAACTGCCTCAATTCTTCGTGGCATAGATTCAACAAGGTGCTGGAAGCATTCCTCAGAGATTTTGGTCCATATTGACATGATGGCATCACACAGTTGCCGCAGATTTGTCGGCTGCACATCCCAAAGATGCTCCATACAAGGCAGGATGGATCCATGCTTTCATGTTGTTTACGCCAAATTCTGACCCTACCATCCGAATGTCGCAGCAGAAATCGAGACTCATCAGACCAAGCAACGTTTTTCCAATCTTCTACTGTCCAATTTCGATGAGCTTGTACAAATTGTAGCCTCAGTTTCCTGTTCTTAGCTGAAACCCGGTGGTACCCGGTGTGGTCTTCTGCTGCTGTAGCCCATCTGCCTCAAAGTTCGACGCACTGTGCGTTCAGAGATGCTCTTAGGCCTACCTTGGTTGTAACGGGTGGCGATTTGAGTCACTGTTGCCTTTCTATCAGCTCGAACCAGTCTGCCCATTCTCCTCTGACCTCTGGCATCAACAAGGCATTTCCGCCCACAGAACTGCCGCTCACTGGATTTTTTTTCTTTTTCGGACCATTCTCTGTAAACCCTAGAGATGGTTGTGCGTGAAAATCCCAGTAGATCAGCAGTTTCTGAAATACTCAGACCAGCCCTTCTGGCACCAACAACCATGCCACGTTCAAAGGCACTCAAATCACCTTTCTTCCCCATACTGATGCTCGGTTTGAACTGCAGGAGATTGTCTTGACCATGTCTACATGCCTAAATGCACTGAGTTGCCGCCATGTGATTGGCTGATTAGAAATTAAGTGTTAACAAGAAGTTGGACAGGTGTACCTAATAAAGTGGCCGGTGAGTGTATATGTGTCTCACTGACATATATATATATATATATATACCTATTCTATGTGTACACATTTATTCATTCTATTCTATTCTGTCAGTGTGATTTTACTGTACACCGTAATGAATTACCGGCTTTTCTAGAGAACACCGCTGCGTATTTCTCGCAAGTCACACGCATGGTCCCTGTGTAATCCGTATTTTTCTCGCCCCCATAGACTTTCATTGGCGATTTTTTTTGCGCAATACGGTGACAAACGCAGCATGCTGCGATTTTTCTACGGCCGTACAAGACAGTATAATACAGATCTGTAAAATACGGCAGATAGGAGCTGGGCCATAGAGAATCATTGTACCGTATGCAATCTGTATTTTCTGCACCTCTCATACATCCGTAAAAATCGCTAGTGTGACGCCGGCCTTAATCTGAGCAACTGTGTCCTTTTTTTTAACATTTGAAATGTATTGCCCCTAATCATTTTGCTCCCATTTTGCAGTTTTGATCTTGATTTTTCTTTGCCTAGTTATACGATGCGTGTTACATTATGGTGGTGAGAATATCATTTCCGTGGGTCACGTTATATATGAGATATAGTTCAGCCTGACTAATTACAGATAATGAACCTTAATGCTTTTTTGTAATAGGTTTGGGATCTGATTGCAGATTTTTCATTGCATTTTCTGTAGATGATTATCAGGTGGCGGTAATAGCACTTAGAGAGAGGCTTTTAAGCAGTTTATTACTTTAGTGAGATTAGAGGTCTACATATAATGTTCACTATTTTTGCATTATCCCAATCATGTGTCATCTCCAAGTCCCTGACAGTCTTGCAGAACAGAAAAGCAGTGCACAGATAACCACAGAAAACCCCATACTATTGTTTCCTAGTCTCTGATCATAGACCCGTCTTCTACTTTTGCCACAGTAATCTCTTGCTCCTCATACAGTCTCCCAGGCACTGGCAGATTTTTGCCCGTCTAAAGCTACTTTCACACTTCCGTCTTTTTGCCTCCGTCGCAATCCGTCGTTATGGCAAAAAAACGGATCCTGCAAATGTGCCCGCAGGATCCGTTTTTTTGCCATACACTTTAATGGATGACGGATTGCGACGGATGGCCACACGTCGCATCCGTCGTGCGACAGATGCGTCGTGTTTTAGCGGTCCGTTGTGACAAAAAAAGTTCAATGTAACTTTTTTTGTCCGTCGGATCTGCCATTTCCGGAACTCCGCCCCCTCCTCCCCGCTCATCACAATGGGCAGCGGATGCGTTGTAAAACTGCATCCGCTGCCCACATTGTGCTAAATTTAGCACAACGTCCGTCGGTACGTTGGGCCGACGGTTTGCGACGGCCCCGTACCGACGGAAGTGTGAAAGTAGCCTAAGAACTTGAAATACTTCTCCAACCAAAAATTTAGGCCCCGATTCATCTAAGTATTTTCACCAAATTTCTGATCTAAAACACTTTGAGAAGTTGTGAAACTTTTGCACTAATCAAACTTGCACAAAAACCTTATGATTTTTGGCCTGTGACTCCTGGGCAGATCCAACAAAGTTTTTAGTGCCCTCACAACAAATTATTCAAAACTTCATTTTTTTTTCAAAAATTCTGCAGTTCCTTAACAGAGTAACTTTGGGGTCCTCCTTGTGCGCTCATGGCTTTCCAGGCTCTTCCAACCAATCTTCTCCAGTTTTGAAACCTTTAAAGGCAACCTAAAGACCCTCTCTTTCATTAAAGTCTCCAACCTGCAATAACCCTACAACCCTCCACTTGAGGGTATGTGCACACGTCAGGATTTCTTGCAGAAATTTTCCTGACAAAAACCGGACATTTCTGCCAGAAATCCGCATGAGTTTTTTTCGTGGGTTTTCATGCATTTTTTTACGCGTTTTTGTGCGTTTTTTGTGCGTTTTTTTCCAAATGCATAGAATTGCGGGAAAAACGCGGAAAATCCGCAAAATTAATGAACATGCTGCTTTTTTTACCGAGATGCGTTTTTTTCGCGAAAAAAAAACGCACCATGTGCACAAAACATGCAGAATGCATTCTAAATGATAGGATGCATAATGCATGCGTTTTTAATGAGTTTTTATAGCGTTTTTATCGCGGAAAAAAAAAAAAAAAACCTGAACGTGTGCACATAGCCTTACAACATCAGCAGTTCCTACTCTCACCTTCCGTCTTCTTCCCTTTTAGATTGTAAGCTCTTATGGACATGGACATCCCTTATTGTGTCAGTTTGTCACCTATTTAATTATGTTTGTTGTACATGTTTTCTATCTATGTTATGTATTCTTTTATTTATTATGTTGTGTCCTGTAAACTCTGATTTCCATATGTGCAGCGACCTGAAATTAATGCTACTTTAACAATAAAAAGGATGTGTATTCACCTGCAAGGTGTCTCCCAGCCAATATCTTGGAGACATCTTGTATAAAAGGCAACATCCCCTAATGGGAGTTGCCTGAGCAACCCCTATAGATCAGTTTGGAGGTTGGTGTGTATGCAACTGTACAGTATGTTGCCAAGTTCCCCAGGGCTACTCTGTTGGTTTCCCATATCCTGTGCTCCCGTTAGTCTGCCTTAGTTAGTCATTGTTTCCTATGACCGCTTCGGCAGTGTCCGAATCCCGAAACCGTGTCTGCGGTACCTGTACCCCATTTCCTCATCAGCAGCACCTGTCTGCCACCCTGGGGGCTGAATACCCAGGCCAGAACTGTGAAATTATCCTTGTGGCCATTAAGTCTGCACCGTGTGAACCTGTCCCTGTGGCTGTTCTGTCTGCACACGGGGAACCAGTCCCAATGGCGATCCTGTGCGTACAGTGAGAACTTGTCCCAAGTGGCCGTCCTGTCAGAATTTGTTCTGGGGCAGATACTAACAGCTAATGAGTGTGCGGTGGGCAGAGAGAGGGTGGTACAGGGGGAGAATAATAATAGCCAATGAGTGTACAGTGAGCAGGGAGAGGATGAAATAATGAGAGCCAATGAGTGTGCAGTGGGCAGGCAGAGGACACTGAGGCCAAAGCCCAGTTTGCTGCTAGGCCTTGAGAGCCGAATGTAAACAAATTGGGTGCAGGGAATGAAGTGAAATTCAGGAGTAACGAAAGGTAGAAACAAAAAACAAAATGTACAGGGGTGTTGTATATTACAATACAGCACAGATTAGTGGAAAGAAATGGATTTCAGTGTTGGACAACCTCTTTAACCCCTTTCTGACATTAGACGTACTATCCCGTCGAGGTGGGGTGGGCCCGTATGACCACCGACGGGATAGTACGTCATATGCGATCGGCCGCGCTCACGGGGGAGCGCGGCCGGGTGTCAGCTGACTATCTCAGCTGACATCCGGCACTATGTGCCAGGAGAGGTCACGGACTGCTCCCGGCACATTAACCCCTGGCACATTGCGATCAAACATGATTGCAGTGTTCCGGCGGTATAGGGAAGCATCGCGCAGGGAGGGGGCTCCCTGCATGCTTCCCTGAGACCCCAAGAGCAAAGTGATATGATCGCGTTGCTCCGAGGGTCTCTTACCTCCTCCTCCCTGCAGCAGGCCCGGATCCAAAATGGACACAGTGCACAGCAAAGTGTCAGATCAGCGATCTTACACTATAACATGATGCCCCCCCCTGGGGCAATGTTATAGTGTAAAAATAAAAATATTCACCTGTGTAAAAAAAAAATAAAAAAAAAATCCCCCCCCCCAAAAAATATATTGTTCCTATAAATACATTTCTTTATCTAAATAAAAAAACAAACAATAAAAGTACACATATGTAGTATCGCCGCGTCCGTAATGACCCGACCTATAAAACTGTCTCACTAGTTAACCCCTTCAGTGAACACCGTAAAAAAAAAAAACCACGAGGCAAAAAACAACGCTTTATTATCATACCGCCAAACAAAAAGTGGAATAACACGCGATCAAAAAAATGGATATAAATAACCATGGTACCGCTGAAAACGTCTTGTCCCTCAAAAAACGAGCCGCCATACAGCATCATCAACGAAAAAATTAAAAAGTTATAGTCCTCAGACTAAAGCGATGCAAAAATAATTATTTTTTATATAAAATAGTTTTTATCGTATAAAAGCGCCAGACATAAAAAAAAGATATAAATGAGGTATTGCTGTAATCGTAGATAAGTTCCTTGCGGGGTCTAGTTTCCAATATGGGGTCACTTGTGGGGGGTTTCTACTGTTTAGGTACATTAGGGGCTCTGCAAACGCAATGTGACGCCTGCAGACCAATCCACCTAAGTCTGCATTCCAAATGACGCTCCTTCCCTTCCGAGCTCTGCCATGCGCTCAAACGGTGGTTCCCCCCACATATGGGGTATCAGCGTACTCAGGACAAATTGGACAACAACTTTTGGGGTCCAATTTCAACTTTTACCCTTGGAAAAATACAAAACTGGGGGCTAAAAAATAATTTTTTGGGAAAAAAAAAAGAATTTTTATTTTCACGGCTCTGCGTTATAAACTGTAGTGAAACACTTGGGGGTTCAAAGCTCTCACAACACATCTAGATGAGTTCCTTAGGCGTCTACTTTCCAAAAAGGTGTCACTTGTGGTGTCACTTTTGGGGTCCAATTTCTTCTCTTACCGTTGGGAAAATAAAAAATTGGGGGCGAAAAGATCATTTTTGTGAAAAAATATGATTTTTTATTTTTACGGCTCTGCATTATAAACTTCTGTGAATCACTTAATGGGTCAAAGTGCTCACCACACATCTAGATAAGTTCCTTAGGGGGTCTACTTTCCAAAATGGTGTCACTTGTGGGGGGTTTCAATGTTTAGGCACATCAGTGACTCTCCAAACGCAACATGGCGTCCCATCTCAATTCCAGTCAATTTTGCATTGAAAAGTCAAATGGCGCTCCTTCGCTTCCGAGCTCTGCCATGCGCCCAAACAGTGGTTTACCTCCACATATGGGTATCGGCGTACTCAGGACAAATTGTACAACAGCTTTTGGGGTCCATGTTCTCCTGTTACCCTTGGTAAAATAAAACAAATTGGAGCTGAAGTAAATTTTTTGTGAAAAAAAGTTAAATGTTCATTTTTATTTAAACATTCCAAAAATTCCTGTGAAACACCTGAAGGGTTAATAAACTTATTGAATGTGGTTTTGAGCACCTTTAGGGGTGCAGTTTTTAGAATGGTGTCACACTTGGTTATTTTCTATCATATAGACCCCTCAAAATGACTTCAAATGAGATGTGGTCCCTAAATAAAAAATGTGTTGTAAAAATGAGAAATTGCTGGTCAACTTTTAACCCTTATAACTCCCTAACAAAAAAAAAATTTGGTTCCAAAATTGTGCTCATGTAAAGTAGACATGTGGGAAATGTTACTTATTAAGTATTTTGTGTGACATATCTCTGTGATTTAATTGCATAAAATTCAAAGTTGGAAAATTGCGAAATTTTCAAAACTTTCAAACAATTTCCATTTTTTTCACAAATAAACGCAGGTAATATCAAAGAAATTTTACCACTATCATGAAGTACAGTATGTCACGAGAAAACAGTGTCAGAATTACCGGGATCCGTTGAAGCGTTCCAGAGTTATAAACTCTGACAGTGGTCAGAATTGTAAAAATTGGCCTGGTCATTAACGTGCAAACCACCCTTGGGGGTAAAGGGGTTAAAGTCCTCATTACCCCCATTTCCCACCCAGCAGGAGCATTGTTGTGCGGGCCAATGTTATTCAGGGTACCCTGATCTCAACTCTTTTGAACACCTGTAGGATGAACTAATAAACAAGTTGGGAACTAAAGTTAGACCTTCTCTCCTGCTGTCAGTATCTGACCTCATAACTACTTGTTTGACTGATTGAGCAACGAATTGCCACAAACACACACCAAAATGTCATAAAAAGCCTTCCCAGAAGAGTGGACACGAGTAAAGCCACAATAAGGGGCCAATCGATAACTCCACCCATGGTTTTCAAATAGGATGTCCAACAACTGATGAAGGATTAATGCTCAGGTGTTCATGTACTTAGGCCAAATATTGCATATCAAACACTGATTTTATTACATCTTAAGTTGCTGTATGTCTTTTTTTATGAAAAAAAAGTCTATGAGAACATTTACATACAGTGTTTTGATTTGTTAGTTTTCCTGTAGGTTTGTTTTGTTATCCATTTTTTCATTATAGACCTTCAAAAATGGCTGAAAAGCACCATATAAATAGGTAAGCAACTTTTACATGTTTTGAAGTGCAGTATAAAAAATTTGAGTAAAGTTGGATAGTTTCATTTGAGGAGATTAGGTGCAGCCATATTATGAAGACAAGTCAAGGACAAAACTGACAACTTCAAGGACAATCTATCAAGCAGTCAGTTTGGGGGTTTTATACCCACAGTCAGGCTGTGATTTGTATCTAGGGTAACAGCACACAGATGCCCCCATAATAAATTGCCAGCACATAGTCTACGTCTTTTCTGTTCACTCCTGTGTTTGTATGATTTTTTTTTTAATTGCATGTGTGAATCTCACATAACAAGTTTATAAATATATATATATATTTTTTTCTCATTGAGTTAATTAAAAATATAATTTTTTTAAAAATGTTTTCATCAGTTCCTTTATTTTTCTAGTTTCGTTTTACTGTACATGTGTCTTTCATCAACTATTCTAAGAATAGCTTAAAAATTCATCTGCTAAGGAAACAAATAAAAAAAGTTTTGCAGATGTAAAACTTTAAAAAGGAAACCAAAACTATTTGATAAGTTTATAAAAGGTGAAGATATGTGGAAACGGCTGCATTCCGGCTCCTTCTGATATCTGGTGAGTACATACCAAGGCCTCTACAATCGCATGCTGCAATATATTTTATATATATATTGTCCCTGATCGACTCACTCGACAACTTAAAGAGGCAGTTACAGGAATGCTTCCCGTTTAAATTTTCAACTGGTTTATGAAAACAGGCATAATAAACCAGTGCAAACAAAATAAATAGGCGTATTCAGTCTTCTTGATGTAAACAAAAAGAATAGACTTAGATTATTTGTCTGTTATTTTGATGTTATATTTATTATATTTTATATTAGTGCCTGAATAACAAAGGTTATTGCTGAAGTGACGATCACCAATCTCACGGAATCGAAGGTAGATCTCATGGACGGTCACAATGCAGATCTGTCCTAATATAAGGTTTCTACCATATGCATAATCTCTTTGTATATTTTAAATATTCATGTACCGTAATTTACAATGCCATGTGAGTATATCATTGCAAAGTCAAAGAGAATAACCGTGGGGAGAGTGTGTGCAATGAGTTAAGTTATTACGAATGTAAATACTCAAAATGCTAATTAATACCAGATATAGGGCTTGTTCATACGCCAACAGGTTCAGCTGTTTTTTTTTTTACAATCTGTATTTGTACTGGCTGAAGAGTATATAATTATGCTCTCCTGCTGGTGTTTTGCCAACCTACTGACAAAGGATTGTCCCCAAAACCTATGCCACAACACTGTGAGGAGACAATCATGGGAACGTATGAATATCAGATTCAATAATTATACCTGGTTTTCGAGTCTTTGTACACATGCTTTGCAAATTCCTCTATTATTCCTCACGTGCATAAATGTACATTATGGCCTATTTATAATTTTTTGCCTGTTTTTACATAACATATTTTATATCTGGACTTGCACTTTTTTTTATATAACTAAGCCTCAGTTTCACACAGATCTTATATGTTTCCATCTGCATAGGGAGCATTACTTTTCCATTGTGTCTTCTCCCTAAGTTGTCTCTGACTCTGTTGGAATTACAAACTCTTTGTCTCTTTTCGAATATGTTTGGAAACGATCGCCGATTCCGAATTTAACATATTCGTGCCATATTGGTACCCTATTCGGGCCGAATTTATGTTTGATGATCAGTTCCGAACTCATTCGCTCATTTCTACTCACATTGACTCCAATGGTGTTCGGCAAATATTGCAAATACCATATTCACTGGTGATCATAATCCGAACCGAATATTGAAAAATTCGCGCAACTCTAGTATGGATACCATGTGATTAAGCAAAACCATTTTGCTTGTATAGTGCAGAAATTTTGATCTAGGTCAGTGCTGTATACCACTCACCGTATCATCTTTATTTATTACAGCGATCATGGCATTTTCTTTTCAATTTTCTACGAACTGCAACAGCTTTATTTGGAGAGAGGAGTCTTTGCCTGGATTTCAGGAAGTTATTCTCAGTAGTAATGATCTGCCGCAGGATGGGAAAATCTACGTGATGTACCACGGCACCACATATTCTGCAGCCAAAGAAATAATCAAAACTGGATTTAGGCAATCTTGTGATGGGATGCTGGGACGAGGGGTCTACGTCAGTAGAGACAAGAACAAAGCTCTCCGATACCCCTTATTCAACCAAACAGAACAGGTTGTCCTAAAACTTAGAGTTAATGTGGGCAAGGTGAAGAAGATTGATTATCAAGGTCACCCCTTGCAGAAGACTTGGCACGACCATGGATACGATACCGCCTGGGTGCCTGCATTCTGTGGAGCTGTTAAGAGTGGGCTAGAAGAGGATTGTATTTGGGACCCTGAAAGAATAAAGGTGGTGGAAATTGTTAAAGCGCCACTTCAATATCATCATGAGCTGGAATATTTGTTACAGCAGTATAGAAAATAGGAGCAATTTTAAAACGTTTAATCTGCCAGGAAACAATTGATCTTTTTTTATTTTCCTCCAAATCAAATGTTTCTAATTTTCTATGTCAAAAATTATGTCCCATTAATTTGACAAAGTGATACTACTATTAAGCTTTTTGCATGTTATAATCACTGCCACTTTTTATAGACTCTGGGCATCTCCATCCTGCCTCTTTTAGAAGTATCACTGAACAAAGTCGTGTATGTAATATTATTCCTGAAATTGTGCAATAAAAAGATGCATTCATCAAAAAAAGTCATCAATTATTGTATTTATTTAAGTGACCTTAACTCAAAAGTGAATGGAAAAAGGTGCAAATGGACTGGAAATTACATATGGGGAGGTATCAGGAGATTAGGACAGAGATGAAAGGAGAGGACAGGTTATGGACTGGAGATTACATGTCAGGAGGTATCAGGGGATTAGGACAGAGACGTATGGAGAGGACAGAGACGTATGGAGAGGACAGGTTATGGATTGGAGATTACATGTGGGGACGTATCAGGAGATTAGGGCAGAGATGTATGGAGAGGACAGGTTATGAATTGGAGATTACATGTGGAAAGGTATCAGGAGATTAGGGCAGAGATGTATGGAGAGGACAGGTTATGGACTGGAGATTACATGTGGGGAGGTATCAGGAGATTAGGGCAGAGATGTATGGAGAGGACAGGTTATGGACTGGAGATTACATGTGGGGAGGTATCAGGAGATTAGGGCAGAGATGTAAGGAGAGGACAGGTTATAGACTGGAGATTACATGTGGGGAGGTATCAGGAGATTAGGACAGAGATGTATGGAGAGGACAGGTTATGAACTGGAGATTACATGTGGGGAAGGTATCAGGGCATTAGGGCAGAGATGTAAGGAAAGGACAGGTTATGGACTGGATATTACATGTGGGAGGTATCAGGAGATTAGGACAGATATAAGGAGAGGTTATGGACCCGAGATTGTGTGGAGAGGTATAAAGAGATTAGGACAGAGACATATGGAGGGGACAGGAGACAGTAAAGATTTTGATGTGCAGTTGGATTGACTGGAATCAAAGGTTATTCTGAGGCAGTAGACTTGAAAGACTACTGAAAATGTGGAGTCATTAAAGATACACTACCCCAAAAAAATGAATTCCATAACTTTGTCTAAATTTGTATGCAATATAATATAGTTGATTAAAATATTTGATGATCCACGTTTTCTCTGGTTTGCTGAGCCGCTCCAGTCCTGTTGACTTCAACTCCGAAAAGCCTTTTATTTTCAGATCAACCTTTGTGTGGACTGAATGCCACATTTACAAAATAAGTGACTTCTGATCCAAGAATAAAGGTAATGTCACCAGTCGATAATTTTTTAAAATGACATTTTATTGTCCGCAAATATAGTCACATCAACATGTGCCCTATTGAGTCCAAATCCAAATGTTGCGTGGAGTTTGTCATGGATGAGTGAGGACTTTGTTACAAGAAGTCACAGCAGTCTCTACACAAGAATTCTCGTCTAGTTTGAGTCTCTAGTGCAGTTAATGGAGAAAAGTGCAGCTTGTAACATGAGAGCGGCATTGGAGCATGCACTGAGGGTGGATAGCACAAGGACTGGAGAATGGCGGCGTCCATTGTGTGCCTGGAATTATATACAGTGGTGAGATCTTATTAGAGTCAGTTAGTAAAAGAGACTGAGCATTGAAAAAGAGGAGGGAAAATTGTTTGTGGTTGATTTCCATTTTCTTGAGAAAATTAATTTCCAGTAAAGGGTGAGGTTAATTCTGCAGAAGAAAAAATAGGAAACTGTAGTTTTGAGCTTTTTTGGCGACAGTTTGAAGAAAATAATTTTCTGTTGCAGAATAACTGTGCACAAAACATCATGGTTTCATGGGCTTGGTGTGAAGAAACTCGAGTCCCCTGACCACAGCCTTTTCGAAAACCTGTAGGATGATTTAAAAGTCGGAAACTAGACCTTCTCTCTTGATGTCTGATGTCAGTATCTGACCTCACAAATACTCTATTGTCTGAATGAGCACCGAATTGCCACAGTCAAAATCTCGTAGAAAGTCTCCTCAGATAGGCAGGTGATTTTTACATGTTTTTGAAATCCAGAAAAAAACATTAAGTAAAGGATAACAGCTATAACTGAGAGGATTATGGACGGATTTGTGTTCTGATCTTATAGAGATAAGTTTTGGTTTCACCATGACAATTTCATAGGAATCTCTGGTTTTTATACCCTCAATCTGGCTGTGATTTGTATCTATAATAACCGTGCACAGATACCCCAATAATAGACACATCTGATACTTCCCGCACATCTCCCACCTCTATCGTGTTCCCTCCAGTGTTTGTCTCAAAAAATGTTAAAAAATAAACTGCAAGTGTGAATCTCGCATAACAAAGTTTGTTTTTTCACTTTCTCATTGAGTTAGTTGGATTAATCTTCTTGTTTCATTTTCAACATCATCACTTCCTCTTTTTAACCTCGCTTCGTATGATGATCAATCATGTGTCTTTCTTCAACTATTTTAAGTATGTAACTTCTCCTACCATTTTATCTCCTGAGAAACCAAACAGACACAAAACTTTAGAAAAGAAACTAAAATTGTTTGACAAGATTATAAAAAGGAATGTGTGGAATGGATGTGTGCATTCCTGAATTTTCTGATATCTGGTGAGTACATTCCAAGGACTCTACAAGGGTCCATTACATTATATGAGGCCTGTGGAGAAACAGGGTCAATGGGTGCTCTCATCCGCTGGCCCGGCTGTCTTTAGCAAGACTGCATGGACCAGGGCTCATACCACTGAACGCCCGCTCTATCTCCCGGTGGGCAATATACTACACAGACAACACAGGATTAAGGTAAAACAGTGTGGCAATACTTTATTGAACCACAACACACAATAGCAAACAGAACAATCTCAGCAATTATCCCAAGATGGTGCACATTGCAGGGCCTCACCCTTCCGCTGACTCGCCGAGATAATGGTGGATGTTACGTCAGAGCTCCCAGGGTCGCTACTCCATCTGTGGTATGCACGCAGAGAGGAGGTAACGACAAGTGTAGGGAGATATCAGAGAGAAGTCCTGTGTTCTTCAGCCGGGTCCGACGTACCCTTGGCTGAGATCCTGAAGAGTCTCTTACCAGAAAAAAAGAAGTCTCTTTTATACCCGAGGCCTGTAAGCTATTTTTAAATTTACCCAGTGTCCTTAAGTCCAACATCAAGAGAAGGTAAATAATGGTGATGAGATCAAGCAGCACTACTTGACCATTCAATCTATTTGCACAGTCTTTCCCTCTCTACTTTCGAAGTCACCAAGCTGGTTCCAGAATATAATGCACTATTAGCATATCAGCACACATCAATAAACAAAGCTATACACACTCTATGTACAAGTCACTATTACAGACTTACACAGTATGTTAAATAGTATATGAGTTTGCAAGTCTGTCTTCTTGACCCACCAGACATAAACACTTAAATCCATCAGCCAATATAAAGATAAAAAGTCAGTTCTTTTGGTTTGCAAAAATATGGTTGTCGGGGAAATTAAGATAAAATCTGGTTTCATCACAAGGCCCTAGACGAAGCAACATATATATTTATTAAAGGGTCTTCTGGGATATTGGTGACCTAACTTTGGAGTTCTTGGGGACCTGATTGCCATTGATCGGCACAATGAGCCATGAAGTTATTCAAATAACGAGAAGGACCAC